>NC_137938.1:28486617-29086617 GCF_963969265.1 Rhamphochromis sp. 'chilingali' | reverse complement strand
ATCTCTTCCTGTCTGTCAGGTGCAGAGCGAGCTGTGGCTTTGATCATAGTGGAGGTCTGATTATCTGTCAGCTTCTTGATGCACCGTTGACCAGCTACAATATTACACACCTGCAAGGAAACAAAAGCAAATAAGAGGCTTTCCTTTTTTCTTCCCCCCCGGGCAAACCGGAGCTTTTTCCTTCAGCTGCTCTGGGAGCTGCCCACCAGACCATCATGCTTGATTTAATAGTTACTGTCGGACCCCCCCATAACTGAGTGGAAATGCAGCTTCTTTTCTCTCACCTCTAGGGGCAGGTAGGTGTGCTTTTGCTCCTGGCCCACCTGTAGACAGGGTAAATGTGGATATTTGAGCTGCAGGTTGTACTTCTCCCTGAAGTACTGGGCTACAGTACGCTCTACAGTCTGCCCATTCTCCAGCTGCAGAGGGAACCTGCAGAGAGGAGAGTTTTTGTCAAGAGCAATGCAAATGTTAATTGATGTGAGCTATGTCAAGCGCCCCGCGCATTATTTCGCTATTAATTTGCTTAATGTGCAAGTGACAGACAGAAGGTCATCCCTCTGCAAATGCAAAGCTATTCAACTGCTAAAAGTCTTAACATATTTTTTTTATTTGTTTTTAAATAGATATTTGGTTTATTGTCAGTTTCAGGATGAAAGAAATGGCTTAGGGAAGTAAGCAATAACTACCAAGCTTAGATCCACATGTGTTTTTGTCGGGCTTAAACTGACAAATCACTCTTTCTGAGATAATTTCCCTTTTAAAAAAAATAATCAAACTGTAGTCATGGCACAGAGAGCAGTTCAGTCCCGACACTGCAGCCACACAGCTGCCTCACGAAGGGATGACTAACATCGAGCGCATGGTTGTCGGATGAGTCAGCCATTATCTGGTTTCTTTGGTAGTGATTCGGTGAACACATCCTCTGGTTTCCCCTGCCTTCATCTCACTCGCACACTGTTCGCAGTGGCTCCTATTCCCTTGCCCGCCCCAGAGGCTGACTCACGTTTGATGGCTGGCAGGTCGACGGGTCACGTTGCAGACGCGGTACTTCCTCCGCATGGTTCCACAGTGCGTCACCTCCACCTTTAAACCTGGTGAATAATACAAAGTGTTACCATTAAGTATTTGCTTTTGTATGAAGAGCTGTGATTCGTGGAGTCCCAGTTTAATCCGATTTGAACTCAACTCGTCACCTTTGATTTCTTTGGTGAATTTGACCCTGTGCGAGTCTGTGAGAGGCCGAGGCTGCTCGTCGATGTTGTGAATATCCAGCACTTCACACATGAACTGGATCACTGGCTGGGCTTTGTAGAAGGCTGTGGCAGACACTGCAAAGGCAAAAAAAAAACAAAAAAAACCAACTAGTGTCATTTAGGAACAACAACAAAAAAAAAAAAAAAAGAAAAATGAATATGACGCACTGCAAACAATATCTAACTGAAAGAGAGAGAAAGAGAAAAAAGTTATATCCAGTCAAAAATCATGTTTTGTTTATTACTGGACAGGAATCAACATCAGAAAAAATAAAAGGCTGTCCAATCAACAGAAAGAACATTTAGCATTACTTTCTTTTTCTTTGCCAATTTCCCTTTTCAAGTTCGTCTTCTGGTGCACCCATGGAAAACATCCAGTACAGCCACCATTTTTACAGCGATTTCGAAAGTTTCATGACGTCAAGAAAAGCTCATCATCTGCACCGAATTTCCTCTAAGGTGACAAAATGACACCAGCGTTCAAATTCACTTTCAATTTGATGAAGAGAAAGAAGTCACAGGAAACCAAATTTCGTGAGTAGAACAGGTGGTGACACTTCTGCCTTTTCAGTGCACGGTTAGCAGGCAGTGGAGGTATGTGCCAATGGGACACTCGCGGCACTTCCCAAAGAAATTGTTTTCAAGTAGAGATAAGAATAAAAAATAAATAAACGCTTAAGTCAAAACCTGACAGTAAAGGACCAAAATCACCATATAAAGACCAGCTGAGCTATAACAGCAAAGACTCCAAAAGGAACAAAGTGTATTCCTGATGTTCATTCAAAATGTGCATGGTAACCACACAGCGCAGGAAGCATGATTCATGCAGAAGGGGATGTGGAGGCTACCTTGCATTAGCACCTTGTGTATAAGCACATAAAAGTAGCTGTGAGATGAGAGAGAGGGGGAAACAAAAAAAGAACAGGTATGACAAAACTAAAAGCCAGATCAAAGGGAACCCAAAAATGGACACGGGGAGATGGAGAAGTGCAGCGGTGAGGATGAGAATCTTGAGACGTAATCTAGTGATGCGTTGTCATCAACATCGTCTCTGAAAACACTAAAAACGCACATCTATGACGCTTAGCTTACCTTCCCACGCATTCTGTTTTCATTATCTATGCGCAGAAGTGTCTGAGTCACCGAAGTAAAAGAAAACTTTTAAAAAGATTTCACTGCTCTGCAATTAAAATAATTTCATTTACACTCACTGGCTACTTCATTAAATACACTTTGCTTGTATCAGGTTGGACCCTCTTTTTGCCTCAGAACTGACTTAATTCTTCACAGCACTGATTCAACAAGGTGCTGGAAACATTCATCAGTGATTGTGGTCCATTTTTACATGATGGCATCAAACAGTTGCTGCCGAGTCGTTGGTTCCACATCCATGATGCGAATCTCCTACTGCTCTATTGGATTGAGATATACGTGAACTCATCGTCATGTTCAAGAGACCAATTTGAGATGATCTGAGATTTGTGAGATGGCATGCTATTCTGCTGGAAGCAGCCATCAGAAGTATACTGTGGTGATTGACATGGTCAGCATCAATACTCCTGTAGTCCAAGAAAATATCCCCCACACGATTACATCACCTGCAGCAGCCTGAACCAAGGATTTATGGCAGGACAGATCCATTCCTTCATGTTGTTTTCACCAAATTCTGACCCTACCTCCATTCATGGGGTAGGGTCAAAATTCTGCTGCTGTAGCTCATCTACTTTAAGATTCTATGTGTTGTGTCTTCACAGGTGCTCTTCTGCATACAGAGTAGCTATTTGAGTCATTTGATTTGAAGCAGTTTGTAAATGCTCCATTGATGTCAGACTACACTCAAAGTTACTTAAATAACATTTGTTTCTTATTCTAATGCTCATTTTGAACCGCAGCAGGTCGTTCTGACCACGACTAAAGTAGTTGCTGACATGTATTTGGCCAATTAGATTTTTAACATTAAAGACCAATTGAATAGGTGTACTTAATGAAGTAGCTGTTGAGAGTACTTACACGCACAAAATGCAGACTGTGGGAGGTAGTGTTAGTTTCCTTCGTGCTTGGCTATTTAAGGCAGGCTTACTACTTTGCTTTACAAATATACAATGCAGCATGTGAATGGTTTGCAAAGAGTCGGAGTTCTAGTTTGCTGATGAAGAGCAGACAAGACACTTCAGGTGGCCAAGTGTTCTGTACAAGAGGCCAAAGAAGACAAAAAAAATCAGAGAGCAGCAGAGATGCTCCAAAAGAGACAGCGGCTTCAAGCACTTAGAACTAAACAAAAGCTGTCTCAAGGAAACGCTCCACACAGCTACCCTCCTGACCCCAGAAACACCCACTAGTCTCATATATGTAGGCACAACAGCACAAGCACACACATACATGCTTCTCTCCGTCTCCACAGCAACAAACTAGTCAGTTCCCATCCAGCCAAGAACCCACTTTCCTCCGTGTTCCTTAGGCGCTCTCTCGCTCACACTCACACACTCTCTTATCAGCAGCTCTGCCAGACACAATCTCCACAAGCCTCCTGCGGTGTGCATATGGCAGGACACATTCTCTGCCATCCCCTCTGCCACATATTTTTCCACAAATAACAACAGATTGAAATTGTAGTGCATTGTCTCGTGTTATGTTTCTCTACTGATAGGAAGCTCAAGCTAGAGCCAATTATTGATTTCGATTTTCAACAGTTCTACTCATTTCCAAACAACCCACATTTAGCCAACAGAATTAACTCGACGCTAACAAATCGAATCGGTTTTCCGGTGACTGAACATAAAACAGCAGGAGTTTCGAGGTTGGTTGCGTGACAACACAAGAGCAAAAAGCTCATCTTTAAGGCTATGTTCACACTGCAGGTCTTAATGCTCAAATCCGATGTTTTTGTCTGCTCGTTCACACTACAAATAAAATGTGACAGCAAACGCGCTCTAGTGTGAACCCTCAAAGCGGCCCGCATGCGCAAAAGAAGGCGTCACACACAACGCACTCTGTTTAGACCAGACCAAAAAATATTGTTTGACTGATGGCCCTTAATATAAAGACTTGTTCCTGACTTTACATTTCCCAATTTTGCTTTAAGTTATAAAGTTATTTTGTTATTTACATATGGCCTAATAATGATCCTTATTGCAGTTTTAGAGAGGAGCGGTGCTTCAAAGGATAGTTGCAGATTTCTGTCAGAATCTGCAGATCATACAGTACAAATAAAATGTTAACGTTTCTCCAATGTTGTCTTCCCAACAGTTTCACTAACATCTACACTGGATGGCCAGGAAACATTCACGATGTCTTCTCCGGCGCTGATAATTGGCGTCTGTCTTGTGTCAGTGACGTAAAAGATGGATTTAATGCGACATGACCATTCAAACAGCAGTCGCTTTCTGAAACATCAGATATGTATCGGATTCAGTACCACATACTAAAGTGACTCAGATGGGATTTTAAAATATCAGATTTGTGCGGTTCACACGGTCATACCATGATCGGATATGGGTCGCATAGGGTCCAAAAAGTCGGATTTGATGCGCTTTCGCCTGCAGTGTGAACGTGGCCTAAGTTTCTCTTTAGACTACAGAAGGTATTCATGAAAACATTAGGCCCTCAGTACAGCATGAAGTGAGCCTGCCAGACCCCATCATTGCTATTGAAACAAATAAAGTTTGACATGCATCTATTAAGAAGCATGTCAAAGTTTTGTCCAATAAAGTCATTACATTTCTTCAAATAAAAAGTGGAAAGATCATGTGCAAAAACTCTATAAAAACTGTAACATGGAGACTTGATATTATAATCCAGCTTCCCCAGCTGCAAAAGTGAAACGGCAAAATTGATTTGTGACTGTAAACAACCAAAAATTGAATTACAAAGAAGAGGCTGTGGGTGTTGGGCATTTTTCAATATTTAGTAATATGAGGAATATGGACTTTACTCTTTTGTTTTTGAGTCAAGAATTAAAAAAAAAAAAAAAAAAATGATGGCAAGGAAAACACTGGGTTTTTGTTCCTACCGTCAATGTTTAGCATCATCTTCCACATGGCAGGGCGCACAGATTGGTGGAAACCAAACCAAACTTCCCTCCCACCTCCCAGAGGATGGTCGTAGCCTTCTGGAGCAGAGAAGAAGGATCGGCCCACTGGAGTGTACCTAGATGCAGAAAACGGGGAATTATAAGTTTGATATTAAAGGGAACCCAATCATACTCATTTCCAGCTCCACAATTTTTTTCTGGGCTCTAGTAGAGTAGCTCTATATATGACTAACAGTATATAAATCTGCAGCTTGATGCAGACTGACCGTGTCTGTAAGGAGGTGTTTTAGCAATTCTCCCTTTAAGCCACCTGTTAATCAAGCCAGCTTTCTTCTGATTGGCTGACAGTTGCAAACAGAAGATTAGAAAAGTAAGTGACTGAGGCCAATGCTGTGTACCTGAGATAGCAATATTAAGATATCCCCTCTCAATTACATCATCAAGAGTCCTAAAGCAGAGCATTTAGAGCAGCCTGAATTTTTGGCTCATATGGATTAGCATACCATGATCTCACGGCTATGCCTGAAAAACAAAAGGTCAAATAGGAGCAAAAGAAATCTGTGTTGAAGATGAAGGAAAAAGTTAAATTAGCTTGAATTGAGAATGTAGGTTAATATGAATTTATGCGGAGTCACATTCAGCTGCTGTTCAATATGGCCTGAAAGTACATCAGCGAGATGAGAGGGTGGTAACATTGCCCGGACCCATTAACCTCCTATTACCCGTCCAAAAAGACTCATTATGTATTGTATATAGGTCTCATTCGTCTTTGCAAATCCTACATTTGCAATGTGTCAAAATGCCAATGTAATACCGGGCTGCCAGAACCTGTGAGCACAGCTAAATGAAAGGTGTCGATATTACCACTTTTTAATAATGCTTTGAAAAAGGTTTTCATTACAGCTCTGGCAATATTGTGTTCAACTGTGCTTTTGCTGAGCCTTAGGGAAGCGATACTGAATGAAAGGTGGTAAGGTGCTTGTGAGCGACCGTGTCAGCCGTGTTTGATTTCCGCTGGGATCGGAGTGCTGATATTAGTGCTACTAGGACAAAATAAATACATTGTATTTGCTATGAGTATCTCAGGGATTGGATTTTACAATGTCTGTGTTTGGTGACTGAAGATGAAGCTAAAGAAAGTACAGAAGGTAAAAGTAAATTAAGGATGAAAACGTTCCTAATTTAAGTTCATTCCATAACTTTATCTGCCAGTTATCTTACATGGTATTATAAGGAAATCATTCAAGAAAAAAACAAAAAACAAAACATGACAGCAATAAGCAGCTCACTTCATGGAGGGCAAGTTTCGCAGTACTACGTCCACTGCGTGTACAGGGTTGGTGCTGATAGGCTTGTCCAGCTCAAGGGGTTCAGGCATGCTGCGGCCAGTCAGCACCTCGTGGAGCATGTGCCAGCTGACGAGAGACACGAACTTAATGGAAACTTTGAAGGGCCGATCTTTCCCTCCCTCTCCTGGGAGAGTGACATCCAGGTCCACCTGTGGGCCAAAACAAAAGGAGTGCAGACAGATTGATGCTCTGAACATCGTCTACGTTCTTTAACAACCGCAGGGATGCATCGTTTCTCACTTAAGGTGATAATGAGCAGCTGAGATTGTGTGTCTGAGTACATTCAGTTTGCACTGAAGAAAAAGGAGCGTTTGTCTCCTTTGTGTCTGTGTCTTTTCTGCAGCTCACCCCCGTGGGTGCCACAGGCAGTGGGTTGGCTGTGTACAAACTCCTCTTTCCATCGTAGACTGGCCTGCGATCCCCAAAGATTGTCACCTTGAAGTGCTGCACCATAGAGTCAACCACCTCCCTGCACAAGATGAACACAAAGGATTTGCAGTTGTTCTGTCTCTTGTAAAAAGTGCATGCCGACAGAAGTAACAGGCACAACTTTACACTGTGTGCTGTGAGCTCTCCACTGGACAGAAGCGGCAGTTGGCAGCTATAAGCCAGGCTAAAAAAGCTAGCATTAGATTTTGCTTTCATCCCGTGCCCCTCCTGTACAACACAAACAATATCTTCTGTGTACAACAACTTCAGGTACGCTCTGGCAAGTGCTAGGTCACTTCAAGCTGCTCAATATTTCATGATGGATTAGAACGAGAAATGTAGCTAATGTAAATATTGCATGTGAGAGGTTTTCCAGAAAGCAGCCAGTGGATCAATCTTACCTGTTGACTCGCCGTGGGCACTTGTCAGGCTTGATGTCCACCTCGTAGAGGTAGACATCCATCTTGGGGATCTCCACCTGGAAGCAGTTGGCCAGCAGCTTGATTGGCTTCCCCATGGTGCCATAGCCAGGCCGCCGAGGCATGGAGAACAGGGACTGGGCCCCAACGGCTCCTGAGGGGGGGTAAATTAAAAGATGATGTGAGGTTGATACACATCCTGGAACTTTTAGCATTTTCAGACCTTTAGTTTATCTTCAGTAAAGTCTAAAAGGTGATTACCGTATTTCCCGGACTACAAAGCGCACCTGAATATTAGCCGCACAAGCTAAAATCAGGGGAAAATCCTGTTTTGTACATACATTAGCCGCACCTGACTAAAAGCCGCAGGTGTTTCAATGTTGACTTATCATATGTAAGAGAATATGCACAAAGGGAATTGTCAGGAAAGAGATGGCTGTTTGGAGACACACCCCTTTTATTAATATTTTGAAAAACAAGTTATGGGTACATATTTGCACATGTAGTACATAACAGTAACCTACAGCACACCAGAAAAATAGATTCGGACTACCTTTTAGGCTCAGGTGTAGTGACACGGCTTTAACAAGAAGAAAAGTCAGTCATTCACCATCTTTCTCTTCTTCCTGCGCACTAAAACCACCAAAGTCCTCTTCTCCAATGTCGGAAACGAACAGGCTCAGGATGGCTTCGTCATCCACTCTTCTTCTCTCCTTCGTTGTCACTTTCAAAACCAAAGAAATCCTCGTTGTCAGTGTCAGTCAGAGTCGAACACCCTCAGAAGGGCCGTGGCGGTGTCCTCTCCATCATGCAGCAGTCCAGCCCTTCAAAATCCGTTGGTGATCGTGGATGTTTTCGCACTTTTCCACGCTGTCAGAATCCACCGGTGGAGTTGGGCATAACTTGCTTTTCGCAAGTTTATCTCCGCTCATCATCCACGCCTCCCGCTGAATGCGTAGCGCTACTTTGAAGTTTGTTTTTCGCGCTACTTCGTACGGCACTACGTTGCCTGGCGGACGGACATGTGACTAACATACCACTCTTGAACCCCGATCCTTCCGCCAGGCAACGTAGTGCCGTACAACAGCGGAACAGACAAAACAAATCGTCTTACGATATCACAAAAATCATGGACAATCCATAGAAAAGCCGCACCTGACTAAAAGCCGCAGGGTTCAAAGCTTGTGCAAAAAGTAGCGGCTTATAGCCCGACAATTACGGTAGATTTAGCAATATACTCCTTAGAAGATATTACATTATTTGCTTGGAGTTTCATTTTTGACACAAGCAATTATTTATTCATTTAAAAAAGAAAGAAAGAAAGAAGATGCACGATGAATTAAAAGGTACTTTTATGTTTTTTAATAAACAAACATGCTACACTCAGTGAAACCACATCTAACACTTAGAACTTAATCCTGCATACAGAGGAAAGTCTAGAGATGATGCAGATACGCAGGGAAACATCTAGTAAAGAAATAGTAATGACTGTGTACTGAATACTGTCATACTTTAAAAAAAAAAAAAAAGAGTGAGAAAAACCCACAGACATGTAAGCTCTTTGACATGTGCTTCATGACACATCGACTCACAATGAAACATGTGTCCGCCTCATTTTAACTATATACAGAATCTGAATGAGGAGGTGCATGAGTCACCAGATGAAATACTCTTGATGACCAACATATTCAATGATGCAAGACAACAGCTTCTATCATAAGAAATCTCTCATCCAAATAACAACAAACAACAGAAAGACCGCGAAGAAAAAGAAAATAAACAAACTCAATGTTGTGACTTCACATCCCTCCGACATGACTGTCGTCACATTTCAGATGACTTTTAACAGGATCTGCCAACTCAAGGAGGAGCAGGAAAAAACAATGATTCAACTTTCTCCTGGAACTACAACAGCACCGCGCAATATTAATGAAGGCTAGTTGTGTAGCACTAAGAGAACGAAAAACACGTGTTGGGCAGTTGACCTGTGTGCGACACAGATCACACATTTGGTCTTAAGAGAACATGCGCACACCAACACCAAGACCATGAGATGTCTTTGATATGAGTCACTTTGATCCAGAAACGGAGCGTTCTGTTCAACTTAATGCACCACGCTCATGTCAGGGCTATTTCTGGCTCTGCTGAGGCTTGCCTTCACACGGCCCAAACGATTATGCTGATGTGCCAATGCACTGTTTGGATTCAACTTATAATGCCACAGTTCACTAGGATATTGTTATACAAGAGACACTTTTACACAAAAACTCCAGAGAGACTCGCTTTATGCATGCCTCTTCACAACCACTTTTTTCAGTTTTCAATGCCTGGGGCTCTTCCCCCAATGTGTCACTGAAACATGAGTCATATTACGTTTGTGATTCATTGCACATTTCTGACATCTGTGGGTGATACTGGGGTTGAGGGCCCAGCTGAAGGGAAGTTCATAAAAACCTCTCCACAACAGAAACAGAAACCTTCTGTGACGAATCAGCAGACAACGTGAGCTTGTTTATTTACAGTCGGGCTTTGGAAGCTGGTGCTCTCTGCCCTGCTCAATTTTTCAGTTGCTCCCCTGGTGGGCTCTGGAGTGAAGGCTAACAGGGTTGATGGAGGGTAAAGGCCACTTGTTTGAAATCGCTGCTGGGGTAAAATGCTGAAAAAGAGAAGTCTGGAATTCCTGTCGTGGTCGTCTCTCCCACACAAAACTATGTGCACACGTACTTTGTAATGGTAATTCCCTTGGGCCCCTTAGTGAAACTTGTGAGGTAAGCCTGATTTGAGACACACAGGCGAAACAGAAAAGAGGAGGAAGACATGCTGATCAGTCTGAATGAAAGCAAGAAAAGGTGTGTGCCAATTCCACAAATTCCAGTCCTTGATACAAACTTCCAGAAGCTCTTCATTAATAAGAACGCTTCTTTTTTGTTACGGTCCCAGTGAGGTTGGGAAGTATTAGAGGGGTGGCAGGGAGTGGTAGGATTATAGTAGGCAGAGTTGGCTTTTTCTAGCTTTCATCTACCTCTGACTTCCATTCAGTGTGAGTCACAGAGCCACCACAGGCACAGAAACACATACTTGAGCATCCTGTTCCTGGATTATGCAGTGAGTGAATTACAGGAGCAATGATGGGGTCTTGCAGTGAATAAAAGAAAAAAGAAAGAAAAAAGAAACGAAGAAACAAAAACAAAAAAAAGGCATACCACAGAGCAACAAGCTGTGGCATTGCACACACAGACACACACCCCTACCACTTACTTTTGTTTCGATATGAAAACCACACACGGATGTACAGTAATTTGTAGCTGTGGTTTTGCACCGGCATGCTGAAAGAAGGGCCTTATATTTCCCACGTTACACAATTAGTTACCATTTCTGGCATTTCGCACAAATGTCACGTCTTCCTGAAACAAACGTTTAGTTCTTTGAAGCTAAACGTCCCATCAACCTGCCTCCTGCAGTCATGCCGTCGTGGCATCGAAACAAGTTGTGCCGCTGTAATCAAAACACCGGTCCCATCACTGTGGTATTTGGCTAGACGGCCTCTGCATTCTTTAGCTTCCTGTGAATCGCGATTATGGGCGAGTCTGTCACTTTTGCAAATGTTTTGAGATCATGTAATGGTGCATGCAAAGTGAAAATCTCCACAGAAACAATTCAAAAAACTTAAGTTTCCTTAAGCCCCAAACTTCTTGTGCACAGCAAAAAGAAACCAAAAGATTTTTTCCTTTTATATAATCTACTTAGATTTCTGCAGATGAATAAAACCTGCCAAAGTATGCATTTGCAGCGATTACTGCTTGCTGTGAACATAGATGGGACCTCACAACATTACGCGCATGGCAGGCACCATGCTGTGATGCTGAAAATTTACCAAGCATGGCACACAGATGTGTTTTTACAGCATTTTCCAAATAGCCACCCTGACCCCGATCATTCAGCAACAGGCCAAGTATCTCTCCCTGCATCTTTCTCTCCTGAAAACTGCATCTCAGTTCCCTCCACAGACAGACATAACAAACGGAGTTATCGACAAAAGCAGGAACAAGAAGGCCTGAGAGGAAAGTTTAACTGAAGATGGTGGTGGAGTGACCGTGAGAGCAGTACAAATCTCACGCTTTGTTATAAAAAAAATTTAAAAACCACAGTACCAGTATAAAAGATTTAGAGGTAACTCTCAGCAAGACGTTCATGACAACTAAGTACTGATATTTTTATACGATGACTCAGACCTTGACAATCAAACCTTGGGGACACTTGGGGCTTGCTAGGTGTGTGGGAAGCTGTACAACCCACAACACGCAAGCGTGATACACTAATTTACAGTAACATCTATAGAGGAAAAAACACGAAATGATAATCAAAATATGCAGAGGGCATTAAAGTCTTCGACTGCTGGCGGAGCGCCTGTTACAGTTTGCCTTTACAAACAGTGAAATCTGAACCACAGACGTGTACATCAAAACGGTTACCAAGTCTTTGTAGACTCAGCATCTGTAAGCGTTCGAGGAAACCTCCGCAAGTTGAAAAATACCACGCTGCATGTGTATTTGTGCACTGTGCACTTTTAGGTAATTACAGGAAGGACGTCTTAAACAGAAGAGAGTAGATGTAATCTATAAGTATGTTTTCCCCCAGGCTGTAATGTGCAAAGTAAAAGAGGGCAAAAAGTCAAAGAAATAAGAATCTACGTTCATTCATGTATTTAATTTTTTTGGTTGAGAAAAAAAAAAAAAAAAGGAAAAAAAAAAAAAAAAAAGGTTTTTAAGCCCTGGGATCAGTTATTTGTTTTAATTTTAGGGCAGTTATTTAAGACAATGAGTGTGCTAAAGACTGGATTTATTTGTATTTTTTCTCGCTAACATGGCTTCGTCTGGGTAACAAACCTGGATTCAAATCAACTGGAGCCTTTGTGTGCAGAGTTTCGCCGTGCTTCTGCGAGGGTTCTCTGTGGGTACTATGGCTTCCTCCCACAGTCATGCATGTCAGGTTATTCTTAGCAACACTAAATTGGCTCTAGGTGTGAATGTGAGAGTGACAGATTATAACCTGGACAGGTCACCAATCTACCTCTTGCCCTATGACAGGCATAGGCTCCGGCCCAACTGCAACCCTGAATTAGACAAACAGAAGAAAATGGATGGACTGCCATTTAAGAGGTTCTAAAATGTTGCCAAATCTTACAAAGCTCCATAATACAATTTTATTTATGTAGCGGCAAATCACAATAGTTGCCTCAAGGCACTTATATCGTAAGGTAAAGACGTTACAATGATAAAGTGAAAACCCCAAGATGACCCCCTATGAGCAAGCACTTGGCGACAGTGGCAAGAAAAAAAAAAAACAACAACTGCCTTTTAGCAGAGAGAAACCTCTGGCTGAACCAGGCTCACGGAGTAGCAGCCATTCGCTGCGACCTATTTGGGATGAGGGGCCAGAGACAGGGCTGAGATGTTAGGCATCTCCACATTTAAGAGAAATACTAGTGGCCACCAGTGCTACCTCTCAACATCCTAATAGATATACCCATAGTATCAATTTGAAACTGCCGCATCACCTTGTTCAAGTTATCACAGTCACAAACTTCAGTGGCCACGTCGCTTGCCCACCCAGCACAGTGACGCCAATACCCCATCAGCCTGCAACGGCTGGGAGGGTAAAAAGTAATACAAGGCTTTTCAAAGTGAAAACCAAACACCTAACAAATGACAGTCCGTCCCACATCGAAGTAGCATTTTCTGTTAGCAACAGGCTCAATGACAAATGACCATTTCCATTTTTTCTGTGCTTGAAAAATTCAGAACCTGAATTAATCTACCGTAGTTTCACTGATAGCAGATTTCTTCAATGACATAAGTTTTTAAATATTGTTTTGAAAGATTAACATTAACAAATGTGTCATCCACAATTTACACCATGTTTAAATATAATAAGTTCCAAAGACAGCTGTGAATCTTGACAGTTTAAGCTTTCAAAGAACATTTGCTTTATTTTTCATTTCTTTGCACACCAGACATTCTGCAACACAATTCATCTCTTGCATGTAAAGCACGCTGCATTCAGACGTCTTTATCGTTTATCATTATCATGTTTTAAATAGTTTTAACAGTTTCTCATTCATACTTCTTTAACATCTTCACTTTAGCACTATGTGGCACTTGTAATGTGTAGTCACGTCGAACACTGAATCTTGGTCACAGTGACAATTTCCATGTTTGTTTTACATGAGAGTGAAGAAAACAGGACGATTGCTTAAACCGATTCTGCCAACATTATGTGGGGTTCATGTGTAAAATTGGCTTATGTGAAATGTTGCTACAACTTAAGCTAATCTTCCAATTAACACAGATCGACTAATCAAGATTAAACCTGGTTTTTTTGGTTCCATTTCCTCTGAATTTAGACCTATTTAAGAGCTTATTAAAGATTACAGTGAGCATTTCTCTGAACGTGTTTAATTTGTTCCCAACTCAGCTCACGCAAAAGCACTTCTGCCTCCTTTTACATCGTCACATCATGATGAAATAAATAAGAATCCACACGCAGTCATTGATATTAAATTAGATGCCTTAGTGGCTTCTTTGTATTACTAGAAAACCTTTGGCAAAGACAAGTGAAGATATTTGGTTTTATTAATTGTAAACAACCCTACTGAGCCATCAGTGCCACACTGCTCTGCAGTGGTGCACATGGAATAAGATACAAGTAAACATTATATCACAAACCAATAATTGAGATGCCTTTCTTAGAGTATGAATATTTTCAAGAAACATCTCAGCAATGTGAACTCATTTCACTCCGCTGCTTTGCAACACCACACAGTCACACTGTACACAGTGGGCTCAGAGCCAGAATAACTAGCTGGTGAGAAGCTCGGCTGACATCCAGTCCTTGCTAACTCCCTCAGCCACATCCCCCAGTACACAAACGTCCACGCTACTAACGAGTGCACATGTCCACACACCAACACACACACACACACACACACACACACACACACACAAACAATACAGCTGTTGTGTTTCTAATCCGGAGAGGCCAGCGCTGTGGGAACAGGGAGAGTGCTCCGTGGCCAGGCACAATGGCGTCAGTCCCAACACCCAGATCCTAGAAACACACACACAAACACACACACTCAGACATACGCAGAAAGACTGACAGCAAGGATTGATGCACACCATTCACAGCCAGACTCCTCCCTTCTTCTTCCACCCTCATCAATCTCAAGAGTGTTGCATTTGGCACCCAAGGGAGTCGCTGCCACTCTCTACCACGGATAGACACCAACAAGATGCCACATACTGACAGGCTGACGAGTCCCTGATCAGACACGAGAACAAACTGAAGCAGAACGTGAGCTAAAGAGTGGATGTTAAAGTAATTTATTAATTAAAGTAATTATTACAAGAATGCAATGGATTTCAATCATTACTACCAACTTTTTTTTTTTTTTTTTTTTTTTTTTTTTTAAAAAATCACTCAATCCATCCATCTTCTTCTGCTTATCCAATTCAGGATCATTGGAGTGCTGGAGCCTATTCAAGCTGTCACAGGTGAAAGGCAAGGTACACCCTCGCATTCACAAATGCAGATTAAAATTCAAACTTGCAAAGAACAAACCATACACAAATATACTCCAGACACATCACTTCCTCTGCAAACAGTCAGTAATAAAATCTGAGGGTTTTTTTCTGGAAATCACGGACGCAAAATCTTCCAGGTAAAAGAGGAATGAGACCATCCAGTTCATTATCAGTGCACAGTTTACGAGCCTGACTGTGTGGAGGAATAAAATGAAGCGACTGGAGTTTATCCAGAGCTTTTCTAATCTGACCAGGTTACACTACAAGCCACATTTTGCCTTTTCGCAGAGATTCACACTGCACTTAAGTGCTCAATCCACCTTGCATTCAAGCTGACAACTAATTTAGAATAAGCTACCATGCATGTTTTGGAAGTCAGAGTAAAAGGCTAAATAGACCAGCACTTACATAGCACTTTTCTACTCCAAGCATTAAAGCCAATACATGTTATGTTCATCAATTCACACATAAATACAGTGCTCTTAAAAAATAAATAAATAAAAATAAAATGTAACCATCAAGAACGTGCTCACACTTCAGTGGATGCACTGGGCATTGCGTATCTTACCTAAGAACACTTTGAATTGCAAACTAGAAGGGCAAGTAAGCCAGGGATTGAACCACCAACCGCCTGATCAGTGAATGACCTGCTCTACCAGATCTCCAGGCATTTCTTTGTGGAGCCTGAATTTTCTCCCTGTGCCTGAAAGCTCAACAAAGAAAGACAAGGAGATCAGGAGGTTCACGTGGATAACTGTGAATTCACAATTAACGCTGAACAATGTACACCAACCAACCGCGTTTAAGCCACTTCCCTAACATAGTAACGGTTCCTCTTGTATCTTCAAAACAGCTTTGACCTCAAGAGATACTGTATTCTGTGGTGGCTGGGACATTGTTGGTGGATGTAGCTCAAGTTTGTTCAAGCTAAACTCGGGGAAACTCAATTAAATTGGGATCTCGAGAATTTGAAGGGAGAGTGGGTGCCAATGCCTTGTTGGTAAGAGTGTGCAACAGTGTTTAGTTGGGTGTTATGTGCCAAAGTAACGTCCACGTGAATGCCAAGACTGAAGGTTTCCCTCCAGAATATCAAGATGTACAGGTTTTAGGGTAACATATGCTGCCATCTACGTGACGCATTTTTTCCAAGAAAAATCAGCAAGAAAATACCAAACTACATAATTTGCATACCAAGTATGTGCAGAGAAAGAGTTTCCGTGCCAAACTGGCCTGGCTGGTGTTCAGAAAGGTCACAGACTGATAACATTCACCAACTATGAAACTGAAAGAGAGGGGGAAAACTAAAAAAAATCAATACATAAACACGAAGGCCCAAAATTATTAAGCAACAATTAAAAATGTACCTTCAAAACTGTAACAACTGGTTTTGTTCCAAGAAGAGGTCAGGGTAAAGTACCCCTCACCCCTCAGGAATCATTTATTATGAGAAAATTCTTCTGACTCACTGGCATTAGGCCGTCTTACTGACTCAGCTTATGCATATTTTATACATACATTTATTCATATGTAGATAGATGTGTGTACTTACACACAAAAAGTCCTAGCTGTGTTAAAATGACCGGGAGAATTTATTCAGGCAGGCTAAATGGGGCTTTCCGTTCTACTAGTCCAGGCTGAGTGGAAAAGTGGATGGAGCAATCTAATAGCTTAACTACAACCGAAACAGAGCAACACTTGATGTTGTGTTAAAGTGTTAATAAGAACCGGCTTACATTAAAAGTTTGTTTTAAAACTGGACTTTAATAAATAATAGTTAATATAATTAGAGCTAAAGGTTTTGAATTATTTACACAGTTAACACCTTGATACAACCGAGACAAATGAAATAAGCATCAACGTATCGTTTAGCCTCTGGCCATGTACGCTTTTCCTTTAGTCTAATTTCCCACATTTATACAAAGAGAGTTCAAAATGGCTGTTTAAAGTCTTCAGCTTAACGTTTTAGATCTACTAAATACATGTCTGAGGCCAAAGGCCAACAATCAGAAATGACTGACTTCTGATCGTACTGAAAAATTGATGTAGTCCTCTAACATATCAGCAGAAGGTAGAAATGAAGGGAATCACTGGCCTCTTAAATGACTCCCTCTGGTTCTGCTGAATTATTCTGTCATTACATCACCTGAGAAGCATTTAAATCAACCTCCTCTTTTCCAAACAAATGCACCTCTACCTTACGTGACTGCCTATTGACAGCTGTCTTGTCAATGCCGAATGGAATAATAATGAAGATAGTCTGCTGGAACTGATTAACCAATATACTTCTGTTTTTTCTCCAGTGAGCTCAAAAACAAAGCACACAGACACATTTCCCTATCTCAGTCACCACCCGCCCCCTTCTTCCTCTCCATATCACCCCCCCAAAGAAAAATGAGACCCTTAGAGCTCCCCCCAAAAACAGATCTCAGGAAGGGGGGGGGGGGGGGGGGGAGGGGGGAAGGTGGAGGTGGAAAAGAGGGCAAGGTGACACATCACAGACCTCTAGCTTTTCACAAAATGCACACCCACTAGCTGCAAGCCCAAAACATGTGTCATACAGAGTTGCCGCCCAGTATACTACTGCAACACATGACTAACACTTTTTCAATGAAAATAAGAGGACCACAGCATTTAAGGGATGATGTTAAAATGGTTCTGATAGCTTATTTATCAGATTTTATTTTGGGAAACGCAACAATAAAAGGCAAGAGTACAGCAACCTTTATTCTCCTCAGTTGAGGAATGAACAGACCAAAAACAGACCTAGCTTCCGGGTCGCAAAAATGAAGCAGAAGTGCCTTAAACCAGTGTTTTATCTGAATGCCACCAGATGGAAACAGCTATGGCTACAAAAAGACCTTCTGTCCTGTAGAAGCACATGGAAAAAAAGTCATTTGCATTGACCTCTAAACATTTTCCTCCTGAGTTTATGGTCTCAGTCAAATTAAACCTATTTTATAAATCTTTTAACAGTCAGATCTAAGCCTCCTCGTCGCATCTATTTTCTGTAACCAAGACAGCAGCGGTGGCGACGCTCAACTCCGTTAAAATGTTCCAACAACAGCCAACACTTACCATTTCCATATTACATTAAGAGATTATATTCTGTTTAAAATAAAGAAAGATGTTTTTAGGAAGCTTTGGTCAATAAAACAACAACAACAACAACAACAGAAAAAAAAACTCCCTACAAAACAACTAAAAAGCAATGCTAAATTGCATTCTCCATAGAAACCAGCAACAATATACCAATGTTAACATTATGGGTGGCTGGGGTTTTAGACGGGGACTGCCTATTGTCAGCAGGCTGCTTGAATGAACTGAGCATTATGAGGAGAGACTGCAAATCAAGTACTAAGCCCTCCCTCAAAGCCGACCCCACTGTCTGCTGAAAATCCACAGAGAATCAACGTACAAGGAGAATGACAGGGAAGGCAGAGTTTCCCACTGGGGCACAGAGAAGGATACAGAAGCAGTAACCCGGGAGGGAATGGGGGTGGTAACTGTGTGAACTTAAAGAAAAAAAGAAAAGAAAAAGAGCGGGAAACAAACGCACGAGTGTGAGAAAAACAAGTGGGGAACGAAACGAAGAGAACAAAAGCAAGACGGTGGTGCGACAAACAAACACTCATTTTCCAGAGTCGTTCTTCATTAAACTAGTTCATGTCCCATTAATGTGTTAATGGACAGTAAAACCCACTTCCAAGGATGCCTTTCATGTGAAGCTGACTCATCTCCAGCCAGCTCAAATCCCACCTGCTTACTCGGTGTAGTGTGTCAGCTGGAAGGTGGGGGAGCCCCCCCTGCTGTACTGTACGTGCCGTCTCATTGTCTTCCAGTAAATCTTTCAATATGCCCAGTATGTTTATATATACAGTTGTTTCCACTAAAGCTGTTCAAGGAATCAATCTTTAATTTCAAACTCTACTTTTGCAGTTATTAAAGTGAGAAAACCAAGATAAACCCATTACCATGCTCTATTTTGCAGGGCAGTAACTCTCTTGATTTCCTATTCAGCACATCTTTCCCCCCCTGTAGTTTTGACCTTTTCATAAAGACTATCTGCTATTTTTGTGGCAGGATTACTTCAGTCCACGAAGATCTATTTCTTTAGTTTTTCACTTGACTTAAAGGTAATTCATTTCATTGAACGCAAGTTTCTTCTTGAGATAATTTCCCCCCATAAGCGAGCAGCCCTATGAGCAACAAGTCTTTAGGATTTTCAGAATGACAGACTTAATCATTTTGCTCTCCTCGAGCTGTAACACCTTCATATGAGGGGTTTTCCTGAATGGGCGTCGTTAATGCACTCCGCTGAGCCTGATCAGCCCCTACACAATAAAGGCCATTACTTTTATAATAATACAAAGGTTAGAAAGATTCAGAGTTTTCTGCATTTCCTCATAAAATGTTTTACAGTCAGAAGCAGGTTATGTTTATTTGCAAACAAATGTTTTAATCTCACAGAGAAACTAACGTAGGCTTTGGAGATCTATTTGAGAGCGTCAACATTTCCAAGTTTATAGCCAGAGAGTTGCTTTTTAAATTTCTGATGCAGCTGGCACCGAATTCCACAAATTGATGAGTTTACTGTGCAAATTCTGGCATGTAGCTCAGGAGGTTGAGAAGTCATCCACTAATTGGAAGGTTGGTGGTTCAATCCCTGGCTGCTCCAGTCTGCGTGCCTAAGTATCCTTGGACAAGATACTGACCTGATCCCGAGTGTGAATGGGTGAATGAGGTATGTTGTTCTGAGTGCTCCAGTAGAAAAAAAAGAAAAAAGGGCTATATAACAACCGGTCCATGTACTTCATAAGATTAATTAATATTTCTTTCTCTAGAGAAGGGTCAGAATAAATCTGGGGAACCGTCAAGTTGGATCACACTGGCTAATGCAGGTAAACAGACCAAACAGCTGGACAGCCTTTTTCTCAGCTGTTCCCTTTACGGGACACCAGAGCGGATCATCTGCCTACATCTCCCCCTCACCCTCTTTCACCACATGAGCTGTCGTTGTGGTCTTCCTCTTTTCATCTTGACTTTCACCTCACTCTTCCACACCCTTTTTCCTTCTTTCAGCATCCCTCCTGACTAGGATACTACTACACACTACATAATGTTGTTAAAAATCAGCAACACAGTGGAAATTACTGAGATCAGGTTAATGCTACCTTCATAGAAGTTGATCTAGCATTAAGCATGAGAAGAAAGATGACGGCTGGAAGTGACAGGTGTCATATTTGCGGATTTTGTTGTTGTTTTTTTAATATATTAATCCCATTTGAAGCAGACTGAACTGCTATTTTCAATTTGCTGCGAGCAAAATTTAGGTGCAAAGCAATGTGTTTGATGTGATTATTTCCTTCTGTGCCAACAGTTACGTGAGAGATTGATGACTGGAGAACAAACAAGAGGGTGCACAACAAATCACAGCACTAAAGCAACGTATTTCCCAAAATACCCACCGCTTATTTAAAGGCTCTCTTGTATAGCGCCACACAAGAAAAACCTCCATCATACTGATGCATTTTAAATATAATCTGTGAAACATCTGAGCTAGGTATTAACAGCTCCACATGGATATCATAGTACGGGAAGATGTTGGTGTTGCGGTTTGATGTCTCGGTTTCAGATGTGTCACACCCCCAGTGCCACTGAAACCTTCAAATCTCTGCGTTCTGCGTGTCAAAAGAATACAGATTACTTTAAATACGAGTCCTATATAACTGTGCCCGTGATTTGAACATTATCACTAGTTCTGGCTTAAAAACTCAGCCATAATGTAATATTACTTCAATAACAAGTGAGAAAGTGTTTGGGGACACGCTGTGGAGTTAACACATCAAAATGGATTTGATTTATTTAAAACTCAAAAGCCTTCTACTCATTACACCCTTGGTGCTAAGCTCTCCAGAGCCATGATTTCCTTACCACATAAGCTGCTGCTCAGACCAGTTCTGGAGAGAAGAGTCGCTGTCAGTTTCTAATTCAGCAGGCAATCCATTTGCATTTTCACACCACTCTCCAAGCCACTGACTAACTGACTGACGGAAGACCCTCTTTCAATTATTCACCCAGACAGAGCTGACTGCAGCCGTCAGTGATATGGGATTGTGAACCAGTATGAAGACCAATAATATTAATACCCTGAAGCCTCAAACCTGCACATTAAAACTACCTCTGTTTATTTGTTTGTATTAATGCATTAATGCTTTCCAAAGTGAAAGCATGAAGCACGCTCTTTAATGCACTTAATGTTAGGCTGGCTAGCAGTATGCTCTGCATGAAATTGCAAATCGGCTAACTTTTCTTCTTTTGGGGAAGAGGCAGATTAAACATCCTGTTTAACTGGGAGATAACAAGCTAGTCATTTGGCCTGTGAGAACACGCCAAGTTTATTCTAGTTCAAAGGGCACACTGTGCATACACGTTTTACTCTACTGTAGGTGCTCGGTTACTAGGAAAACACCTTGTGGTCCCTTCTACTAGCAATGCTGGGAAGTGTCCCACCTGAGAGGAGCTGAGATGATAATGAGACATTAGGCAGCAGAGAGGGATCTCCTCTGAAGAGGAGGAGGTGGGCAGTGAACCAACTGCTGTATCATGTGTCAGTGGCTGATCAAGAGTACCTAGCATTCAGTTTATGGTCACATAAGTGGAAAGCTTCCGTTACAGATGAGACAAAGGCCAGGTGGTTCAGACAGTTTAACTGCCACTAAGACCAAGAGAAAGAGCCTGGATGCAGCCAGGTGACAGCATGCATCTCCGGCGACATTCAAAAGTGTGCAATGTTACATAAGGTCACAGATAAAAATGTGTTATAACACAGTTTTCTAGTCTTTAAGGCCAATTTAAAACAATTATCTCTGACTCAACAGCCATAACTGAAGTTTGGCAACTCCCTCATTAGGAAAGGTTAAAAATGTTTTAGTATACACAAATATGGGGCATGACAAAGCACATCTTTTAGATCGTAGATGCAAGAAGAGGATGCCGCTCCTAAAATATGCCGAGGTCAGTTTGGGGTCAGTTGTTGACCAAGACCGGGGGGTGGAAGGCCAGGCCAGAGTTCACCCTCTGCCACAAGCCACACTGGATTTGAAGTCTTCTATAATGCAGAGACTCATCTTCAGCAGCTGTCCCCACATCTGACTGATGAGTTTGCGCTGAGATCTCTCCTCATCACCCGGCAGAGCTGTGTTATGGACAGGTCAGTATTTAACCTGTGAATACAGCCTGGTATGACTGGCGATTTTCAATGAAACCATTTCAACTGTGACGCATGTTTAGGCAAATTAACTGCAGGGCGGACAAAAAGAAAAACTCCCTGGTTACGGTTAAACGCCTTCGGCTGAAGAAAGCCCCACATCCCGATGTTTCATTTCACCGACGCTAGCTAATAATATTACGTTTCTCAGGAAACGCGACTCCTACGACTACCGTGAAGCACCAAACGAATCAGTAAGGACAGAATAAATTACCTGTAGTTCCGATTTCCATTCATGAGGTCAATGCCCGGTTCACTTCCCGGATCACAGTTGTCAAACGTTTGGGACTCTTCCTCCGTTCAATCCGGTGTCTCCTTCGGCTGTGCACCGCCTCTGCAGCGCTGAGTGGCCGAGGGTCCTGGTCTCTCTGTGTCCTGTCAAAGGAGGGGGGGGGGCCTCCGGCACGGTCACTTCGCCGGCCGAGGGTCTTCAGAGTCTCCACAAACCGCCGTTTGCACTCGGTCAACGTATCCAATCGGATTTCACTGCCACGGCGAAAGCTGCTGGCTGCTCAACGCGGCGCTGTGGCAGTGAAAACCTGCTAGTTAGCCAAGTTAACTCACTAGCCAGGCTCGAGTGGGGTGGGGGGGGGGGGGACAGTGGTTTGAGGAGCTGTCAGGATATCATCACAGCGGGGTCACGGAGTCCAAATGAATCCCTACCGATATCTGATCATTAAAAGAGACGTCATAAATTCGTATCTACAGCAAAGCTAATGTCGGGAAAGCAACCCTAATTAGCTAGCTGACTAGCTAGGCTGTCGGAGAGTTGGAATTCTGTCAGACGACGGCTACTTTTCCTGCGTTAAAAACAGCTGCTGATACGGGCCCTTCTCCCGAGGGCCGTACACCCACGACGTCGTCCTCCGTAGTATGCGTTCAGCTGCCAAAAGTAAAGCTGTCAACAGCGCGATGTATGCGCCGATAAGTGTCACGATCTCCAGTCTGGTTGACAGATCAACTCTGCAAGGCTTCGGCAAGCCAGCTAAATATGGTGAAGTTGCCTTTCTGACACCGACAGGAAGAGGTGGGCCCGTGTCACCAGACGTCAGACCGCCAGCTCCGCCCTCACCCAAAGGTAACCCCACCTTTTGAATGAATTACAGTTTGAGACTTAGGAGGTGCATTTTTTTCTTCATCCACCCATGCATTAATATCTAAGAATCATTAGTTAAGGTGGATTTCAGGATGCTATGAGAGTAAGCCTTGATAAATCCCATGACTTACTTTTCAGACAAAGCTGTATTAAACGCACACTAAAATCAAACAAAAAACGCAACAAGAGTAATAAAAAACAATTTTATTTTCTTTAAAAAATAACCCTCCCCAACAGAGTTCCCATACTATCACATACAGAGCCAAAATAATATGCTTCCACGTCCTTTCATTCAAATCTATTGGGAAGTGCTATGACAAGGACTGTTCTTGATCAGTGGCTTCAATATTGCTTAGTCAGACCGTGAGGCTGCGTGGAGGGGGAACGGACTCTCCCGTGTCCACATGATACATTTCCAGGGTGACTGCCATTTCGTCTCCCCCCTTTGCAAGGTGCTTTGTGGCTTCAGTGAGTGAAGAACTGCATCTGGTTTCAGTGGTGTTGGGGAAATGCCCCCAGGTTGATATTTTTCCTTTCTTTCTTTCTTTCTTTCTTTCTTTTTTTTAAAACGCAGAATGAGGGGCAGAAGACTGGCCCCGACTGTGAAAAGCCCCTCAACTGCTGGGCCAAAATACATAACAGGTTAATATTATATATTCATATATACAAATCACCGTGGACACAATGAAGGATCAGTAAAACGGTGTACAAAGGCATTTTGATTATGCAAGTTCATAAACATGATTTAAAAATCAAACTCATCTGATCTCTTATCTTTTGATCCCTTTCGACTCAAAAGGGGGTCTGACCATCAGACAAGATTTGAGGCGCTTAAAGGGCAACTGAGGTGGAATTTTGGGACCGTCTCCACAGTGCCCTCTTGAGGATACACTCTGACACTAGTCACAATATTCATAATAATAATGACAAAGGAAAAAAGCAGTCTTTATAACCATTACACAATCGAGGCAAAACGACTGACAGGCAGTGGTGAGCGCGAGGCTCCTACCTCTAAGAAAACCAAAGTAAGGTGGCTCAGAATATCCAGTCATAAAAAATAATTACATGCATTTTTCTTCCATAAATCCAGAAAGTGACTAGATGTAAAGGCAGGGCATGTTAAATAGTCGTGATAGAGGCCCACCCTGTCAAATGTAGCAATCCCCTAACTGTGCTGCCCACGCACACAGAGCACCAATAGGGATTGGCTAACACAACATAGGGGATTGGGGCAGGGGATGCTGCAGGTGTGTTATGCGACGAGTGAGAACAGACGGCAAGGATAAAAGGTGATGGCGGAAAGGTTGATGAGTTTGGCTTAACGTGGGAATGGGGGGAACAAGTGCATTTGATCAGCTATGTCTCTGCATGCTGAGAAGGAGACTGAGAGCGCAGGCATGTGTGTGCTTCTGTTGTAAATGCCTGCAGAGGGGAAGAGCTCTGTGTAAAAGCGGGACAGGCGCAGGATAGGTTGGTACAGTTAGGCAAAGAAAAGCACGGGTGGATGCGTGGAGCGCGCCGCTTGGCGCCATTTCCACTGATACACGTTGGAATGTGCAGACGGATCGGAGCAAGGTCAGTTGCTGAAGGCGACTTCAGCTTTGCAGCACTTAAGTGATCATAGACTATATTTGCCTGCTTTTAACTCTACAGAATAGTGTTGACCTTGCCTATTGCCTTTGTTCTGAAAGCTACGAAAGTGTGGGTGTGAAACGTTCAAATGTAGAGTGTAAAGTCTCGCCAAAGGCTAGTTTCACCATTTTGAAGTAAAATAAAATAAAAGTAAAGTTTAAAAAGTGCCTCGTAAATTCTAAAAGAGCGATGTATAGAGAAATAAAAGATTATCTTCCTGTTTGAGTGCCCCCTTTCCATAGGGTGGCATCACTTTTGGCTGGTTAACAATGCTGGTTTAGGTGCATGGGGTGCAAGTATATTAGATACACACTATGCAAATGGTCCCTCTACTGTTACGCTAAACTTGCCTCTAAAGGCGAAATCTCTAAGGGACTGGCCAACCAGGACAGAGTGTGTGGCAGGACTCCTGTCCTGGATCTACAATATGCTACACCTGCTCTTTCTTTGTCTGCTATAATATAAAGACCAGAGGGCTAGCCTCGCATGTACTAACAAACTCTTTATGTGCAGGACTGGTGGCACCTACATGCTAACACTAAGTGCTAATGTACCATACCCCGGACTCCTCAAGGCTGTTTAAAAAAAACAGTTTTCAAAAACATTAAAAAACATGAATGTAGTTCATGATAACATTAAAATGATACATGTAAGTGTGCGTGCCCAGTACCACCTCTAATGAGGATCCCATCTAACAAGGGGCTTGCAATACTGGCATCCGGCATTTGGATGGGTAGAGGCAGCATCGTGGTGGCAGTTAAAAAAGTTTTTAGGATTTCTTTTCTCCTTTTTATCGCCTAGTTTTCTATTTTTCTCCCATCCGTATTGCATACTTACATACATAGGAGTGTGAAGGTAGCATACAATACAATTACATAATACCCATGATTTAGAAATTCAACTTAAAAAGATCAATAGTCCCGGTAAAGTAAAAATAACAGTAATATTCATAACCTTTTGAGTGCATGAGGCTGCAGAGTCTACCTGTGTTTTACAGGAGAGGGGATTTGTGTTTCTTGGATTTGAGTGACTGATTGCTGTGAAGTATGTGTAGTGGGCAATTGTAGGGAGTAAGGGATGGGGATGAGGTGGTGCCGGTGGGCCGTTTGCCCACTCTGGTAGAAATGAGGTGGGAGGGAACGATGGCGGCGATGGTTGGTGACGCTCAGGCGAAGTACATGGTCCTCAGAGTGTCATGATGAATCTGAACAGCCTTAGCCAACGCCTGGGGATCCCGACCGTTACTCTGACCGGACACATGGCTGCCCTCTCCACTGCAGAGAGACAAGAGGGTGATGAGAGAGCGAGCAAAGATGAGTTACACATTTCATGTCTTGATAAGAATAAAATTGGCAGCAGCAGCAGACCAACAGCCCCACTTGCTGCTGGTCGTAGGAGTTGTCAGTGACAAACTGTAGACAGTATAAAAGATGTATGTAAAAACTGTGATGTCAATCACTGGTTAGCGAAGTCCTGTTATCTTGGTGTTTTGAAACTGAGCATGACTAGGGAGGGATGGACTTGACTGTGAATGACTTGTGATTGACAAATCATTAGCCAGTGCACACACCCTGGATAATCGTTAATTCTGCCTCTAAGAATGGCCATAATTTACAAAATTAACTTCAGTTTGACCTGAAACTACCAACTGTGAAAGTCAAGAAAGTGCTTACTGAGGCCACAGAGGGAGCAAGCTTACCAACCCCCCAACAAACATCAACCAACCAAGAATAAAGACATGCGTAGTCTATCTTTCGTAGCCACACTGACCTGTCATGTTCTTTGTCTACCAGATGGTAGCGGGCACGGAAGGCCACGAGACGAGCATAGTAGGCTGGGGCAGGGATGGAGACTGAGCGGGTACAGCGCACGTAAGTGTGGCACAACTGGTAGGTTAGAATCTGCAACTCATCAGCTGTGAAGCGATTGTCGTCCCATAAGACGTAATAATGAGACGGCCGGCTGGTACCCTGAGGACCGAGGAGAAAAGGGCAATTAAAATAACAATAATTTTTTTGTGTAAAATAACTGCAAGGTTAAAAGAAGTCAAACAGATTTGTTCTTATTATATTATAATAGAGATTTCTATGGAACAATAAAATATCTATTATAAATACCTGTATTCCTGCATGACTACACAGGTAGAAGTCAAACTCGAAGGGATGAGTGATGCTGGTGTCCACTGTAGTCCCTGCAGGAATGTTCCCACTCTTCCCAATCTGTCCAAAGATAACACAAGGAAAAAAAACAGGTAAGCAAGTATGAAAACTTAGTCGGAAACAGAAAAACTGAAGGGAAAACAAAGAAAGTTTACCCTTTCAGATTTATCAGCACAGAAGAGGCGTGTGTGGTGACGTTTCTGCACCACGATGTAGGTGATACCAGGCTGATAGTCCTTTTCCAACTTTATGCACGCATCTCTGATGGCCAGCAGCTCGTAGTGGAGAATCTGTGTGTAACAGTTAGCACTCAGATTAAAACATGTTAAAATGGATTTTGGTGGCATTGTGTCATTAAGATCGCAACGTCCCACCTACCTGAGGCAACTGTCCCTCAGGAACACCGTCTCTGTAGAAAATGATCCTGGTGGGCTTGAAGCGGGTCGACTTGTAGAACTGAATCAGCAGTTCGCGCACCATGTAAGATAAATCTTCAATGATTTCCTGCCTGGGTCTCTGGACGCGCACTGTGGCACAGTATCTGCTGGGATGGGCATCCATACTGCCTACCACCTATTAGAGGGAGCAGGAAACATTGAAAAAGGAATTTAACATGATACTGTGTGGATCACTGATTTCACTCTTAATATGACTTGCAACAAACGAGCATTAGGTTATTGAGCCCCTTGACTAAAGTCATCTCTCAAATAAATACACCTTTTGTCACTGAACATTCTTCATGACTTTTTACTTTATGAAAATCTGTGCAGTAGTTGAAGTATTGATTCACAGACATGAGTCATTTTTTGTCGTGTGCATATTTGAGCATTAGCATCCCCTAAAGGCTGCAGCTGGGAAGTGTGCGAGGCTCAACGTCAACCTTTTATTTTCCTTCCCTCAAATCCTTACACGATACCACAATGACCATTTCTCACCAGTTTTCTTCTCAGCTCGTACTGTTAACGCAGACCTGCTTTCCTCTCCTGTCCTCGTGACTCAATTATTCGTCATAATTGCTAGGCAACAACACAGCCAACCATAGGCGAGCTGAGGTCAAGGGCGGACGAGAGCTGACGTCATTTCCTTTTGAATGTGAGTCAGTGATGAGCCATTTGTTTCCCTTTATACCTCACTAATTCCTCTCGCACTCCTCCTTTTTTCTCTTCACTCGGCCTCGTGTGCTGTGCGTCAAAGTCCAAACAAAGCGTCATATCGGCGCTATGTGCTTTTGATGAAATGGGCTGTGCATACAGGTGGAGTTTGAAGCAAACGGTACTATGAGAGAACCATTGAATGAAACCCTGCATCACCATAGCCCTATCAAACAGCCAAAACATAACTGAATAAGCCTGTTTGTGTCACAGCCATCTCAAAGTGTTCATCTGTTAAAGATCAAAAACAGCAGTCGGCTGAAATCCAGAAAATAAAAAATGAAATTTGAGAACAGAGCATGTGCACGCTTATTTCATTACACCACTTTATAGCACTCACATCGCTCATTATAGAAAAATAGGGTTACTTTAAACACCTAGTTTTGTTACCTAAGCATTGCACCTATGGCAGCTGATGCACCATCTGGACTTCCTTTTTTAACATTGCAAATCCCCGCTGACTGAGTTACACTTCTGACACATCGAGCAAACATGAGAAAAAGTACCTCGAAGCCCGCTGCTGTTGCATATTGTTTCAATAAAAACTTTTTTTCAACCCACAAACCGTGAGAACATGTGCCTGAAAAGACTTGACTTTACTAAAGCCACAAAACAAACCTCAGAAGGGCTCCTCAAATTAAATTACAATATAGTGAAATGTTATTACAGATTTTCTTTTGTCCAATGATGTAAAAACTAGTTAGCTTTAAGCTCTTCTATTCTGAACCTACTACCTAATGTTGAGGTATTCTTCTCTTACCAGCATTAATGAGCACAGTGGCCATCGAGTCCCACTGTCACCAAGCAACCACAAACGTGCGTTTTTTTTTCCCTGTGGCATCTCGGGGTCATTTGCATTATTTACATGCCCTTGCTATTTTTGATTTGCCTAAAAAAAAGGAGTGTCGAAGCCAACAAAGCAGCTGGATTGCCATCACATCCCAGAGAAACATTTTTACATTTTTTTATGACTTTTAGCTACTAGAGTACTTAGCAACTACTGTACAGTCAATATATATGGTACAAGGTAACCAGTGGCTTTAAGAATAATAAAGACCAAGTATAAATCCATTTGTTATCTAAAGGTCTTTGTCCTTAAATGCAGGTATATAGTGTTAATTAATGCCAATTAATTCTGTGTATGACTTTGACTTGTTGCTACATCTACACCAAATGACAACCAATGCTATAGTTTAAACCTAGAACATTTCTTATCGGCTTAATTAGAAAGTCTATTTTTTCTCCAAACAAAAACTAGTGCTTCATTATACTTATTCACATTTTTAAATAACTCAAATGTCTTTTCATCAAGTAAGCAACTTTAGCCAGTAACAATGAAAAAGGCTGTTCACAAGTTACCAGAGCCAAAAGCACACCAGTATTGCCCACCCATGGGTTTAACCTGCACGCCTAGATTTGAAAAGTGGCCAGGCTTTGTGACACACCGTGGTTGCACATTCCCTTCCTTTTCCTGAGATTGTATTTAAAATCATCTAGTGTCGTTTAATGAAGGCGTAATCTCCGAGACTTACAGCAGTAATGGAGGGCTTCTTGCCATCTCCAGCCGGGGGGTGTGTGACATCTGCTCCCAGGAAGATAACCGGCTGCTGAAACACTGCTGACCTGAGACAGCAAATGGAGGAGGTGATGCAAATTACACAGACTCATAAAGGCAGTGAAGGGCTGCTGTTGGTGAGTCATATTACTGAAACGTATTCAAACGATCACCATGTCATCCAGCAGGATTTTGATAGAAAACTCAAGTCTACTACCACTGTCAGCGCTTTACACCTATGTGTCAGCATCACTCATCACCTAACTCAAGATACTATAAATATGTGCAACTAATTAAAAACGGGTCAAACAGAAGCTCACCGTTGGTGAGGCACCAGGATATTGTTGATCCCTCCCAGCTTCACATTGATTTTGAGGCAGAGGTTGGACAGAGTCTGCGGCGACGTCTTCACCACATTCTTAACCTGGACACATTGCGTGGCCATGCCGAGGAGGGTGTCACCCACACGCTTTACCTCCGCTAAAGGAAAAAGTTTGGAAATTACTCACACGACAAAACAAAAACAAAACGTGATTCTAGTTTATTGGGAGCTTTTTAATACTCCCATTTGACCAAATGCTTCAGGAGTTTTTTGACTACTTTGAGCAACAGTATTTCATTTGTTTTGAGAAAATTATGGCAAACCACATGTATCAAATACAAGTTACCATAGACAGGAGTTTTTCCTGGCAGGATGACGATGATGAGCTGAAGTCCAGAGTATGTGTTTTTCAGGTGTCTGAACATGGGCTCCACGCTGTCCGCTCCCTGGGCATATTTACAGAAGCATGGCTGGCCCTGAATTGGCATCCCAGCATCCTTTGAGATTTTACGAAGCTGGTCTGTGAAGTTCCTGAAATGAACAAACAGATGAGCGTATAAAGCATCTCCGAGATAACGTTTTTAACTTATTATTTTCTGTCTTTGGGATATTACATATAGGAGGAATAAACAACATAAGAGAAGGATTGTTTTTCTTCTGTGCAAAAGCTCATTTAAAAATAACTAACCTTATGAAAGAAACAGCCATGAGCAGAAATTATTTAATCCCCCTCCCCTTCGACAAAATCATCTGCTTGTGCTCATTAGTACTTACTTGAGCACCTCTTCTCTGCACTGTTTCTGGGGGGCAAAGCAGGCAATAGCCCACACTTTGATCTCAATGCCATTATAAAACTGCTTCCCTCTCATGTCCCACACTCCCTGGTTGGGTGTAGCTATGGCACGGTTCTGTAAAAAAGAAAGGACCGGGAGAGACAGTTTAAGCCAAATCAGGTCACATTTATAGCAAAAGTACAGAGAGATGACAAATTAAAGCAAAAACAGAGTTTCCAAGGTCAAGAGCTTAGTGTGTCTACTAACAAACTAACAGTCAGTTACAGAAATTCACTCATTTTCCTCAGTCTGTGATCGACATGTCAAAACGAGTCTCTTCCTGTGTGAGCGCCACTTGAAGCATGACTGGAGATAAAGGATACTATTCTTCCAAAAGTGGAAAGCCCTGTCTCAGAAATTCTCAAAATCCTGCATCGGTATTCAGTTGGGAAATGGGATATGATCCACATAGACTAATAAACATCAAATAATTCAATCACTCCTTGTGCTCTACCCATCTACCCTATAATCATCAAAGAGATCACTCTAATCTGCGCCTCTTTATAGGATAAAAGCGATCACTCTTTGTATTGATTTGCAGTAAACCCTTCATCCAAACCATATAAGCAAATCACACAGAGATCACAAAAGAGCCACCACATGCCCTCACCAAAGGAGTCAAGCTTTCAAACTTGTCTTTTAATCTGTCAACACTCTGCTCTGTGTGAAACACACACAACTAAATGGCTGCATTCTTGACAACATAAAAGTCGATATGTTCAGGTTGACGAATGAACCGTGCCTTACCCGTCCTCCGTACTGCAGAATAGGGGCTGGCAATACTCTGCCCATCACCTCGGCCATGTCATCCTTCACCTTGATCCCAAACTCCTGAATGTACGGGTCCAGGTTGAAGTTGGCATTCTTCATCTGTAGAGAGTAAAGGACTTGTATTATATCTCACCGTCTCCACCTTGTACTATAAATCAGTCATTTCAAAATGATGCACGGCCTCCATCAAACACTTCCCTCTGCAACTCACCAGTCTGCTGATCTCTTCTTGCCTGTCCGGTGCGGAGCGAGCTGTGGCTTTAATCATAGTTGAGGTCTGATTATCTGTCAGTTTCTTGATGCATCGTTGACCGGCTACAATATTACACACCTGGAATGAATACATTCAGTCATTAATGTGTAAACATTGGCTGTCCCAATGAAAGAAGGTTTTTAGTCTGTGTGCATGGTTGTGTTATCTTTTAATACCCTCTATGTCGATATATATATCGATACACCTCAGACGGCCAAGCTATTTAAGGGCCTAAAATGATAGGCCATTTAACGTAATGTGAAAGCTTTACATTTTATACAGTAACACTTTTTTATGTCTCCAGTTGCGTTTATGATCCATCTACTGTTTTCTTTATCGAAGACAGATACCATTGTTATACAAAAAGGAGCTCGTGTCCATTAATGACCCATGACCTGTTTGCCTTGCTACTCTGGGCATTAAGTAAATGCCTCAAGGCCTCTGCAGCAGTAAATCTTACTACTTCAGCAGAACTAGCCGTGGTCTATTGCCAAATGTGACATTTTATTGATTAGAAGTGCAAAATTACAATAAAATCAAGCCCACATTAATAGTAAAAAACACACATCTATTTCAAGACTCAAAGATGATCCCACTCAGTCACTTGAAGGTTAAATGAAGGTATGTCGGCAGATTTTTGAGTACATAAACATAACATGTATTCTGATATTGATGTATTTGCCAATATTCTTTACATATGTACACGTGGGCAGTTTGTTGGGATTCTATTAAAAACCCCAATAAAAAAGTTTTGGAGGAATACCAGTTATTAATACACACAAATACAGACAGAGACATGATGAGCTAGTGTTGATAAACCGATATTCTGGTCATCCTCTACTTTAAATGGTAAACTTTTGGCATCATAGTTGAAACATCACTGAACACTTCCTCACCTCCAGAGGCAGGTAGGTGTGTTTCTGCTCCTGCCCCACCTGTAGACAGGGTAGGTGGGGGTATTTGAGCTGCAAGTTGTACTTCTGCTTGAAGTACTGAGCCACTGTACATTCTACTGTCTGCCCGCTTTCAAGCTGAAGGGGAAACCTGGTACAGAAAAAATGAGAACATGAGCATCATGTCAGTGTCATCACCCGATCGCTCTTCATTTGCAGGTTTTGTCTGTTTCTGTCTGTTATTTCTGACCAAACCTGAAAAGGTGCACTCACTGTCAAAAACAGTAAGAGATTTCCCATTTAAGCTACTTGATTACGTTCATAATAAACAGAGGAAAGAATAGCAGGTTTTTCTTATTCTAAAGAAAAACACTCCTCTTTCAAACATGATTAAAAATCATTATTTCAGCATTAAAAAAATGTTTCAACGAAATACTAGAAATACATGTTTATGCATAAGGAGGGACTTTTTTACCATTATCATAGAGCATTTCTACAATAGGAACTTTACAGATGAACAAGAACCTTCTGTAAACCTGGAAGGAACATTTACCTACATTTAAGCTAAAGAACTAAGATTAATTTAGCTCCTCTAGAACCGTTTTAATTGCTTTCCAAACAAGCAAGGACAAATTTTGGTGATTGGTCCAACATGTGATTGCTGCATTTGTACAACTTCAGCAAAATTAAGCAAAAGTACTTTCTTCCAGTGACATCAATATAAGGATGAATACCTAATATTTTCTAATGTATTACTCTAATAGGATAAAATAAAATAGCAAGACGCTGTCAAGTTGGGAAATAAATTTGTGTATTTTTTATGCCAAAAACAAAAGCAAAGTCTTACGTTTGGTGGCTGGCAGGACGTCTGGTAACATTGCATACACGATACTTTCTTTTCATTTGGCCACAATGGGTCACCTCCACCTTCAGGCCTGCCGACAGTAAGCGGGGCAACACAAATATTAAATAAAAGTGTCGGAAAGGAAGAGCTTAATGTGTGACCTGCTGTGATGAATTGCTTGGAGATGGTGGCACTGCCAACAAAGATAGGAGGCCGAGCCGAAGGTGGCAGATGTTAAGATTTTATCTGGGAGTGACCAGGAATGATAGAATTACAAATGAGTACATCAGAAGGACAGCTCATGTTAAGCAGTTTGATGAAAAAAGGCTGAGAGGAAAGACTGAGATGGCTTGGACATGTGCAGAAGAGGGATGGATTTACTGAGACAAGAGTGTTGAAGATGGAGCTGCAGGGAAGGAGGACATTCAGAGGGTTGGTGAGATGGAGGTTGGAAGAAGAAGAGGAAGACAACCAAGATACACAGAAGAGCATCTTTGAATGTCAAAGCATGAAGCAGATGGCCTGTAATGGGCTGATATAGTAGATGGGCCTGGTTTCTTGTTCTTAGCTACTCCTGTCAGTTAAGAACAGGAAAACGAGGCGACAGTTCATACAGGGTCACCAACATTGGACAGACAATAGAAGACTGCAAAAACATTGCCTCGTCTAATGAGCTTTAACAACATTGTCAGCAACATTTAGATAGATGTCAAATTCTGATTTGACATAAACAACATGTAAACATGGATCTATCCTGCCTTTATCAACGATTCAGGCTGGTGTAATGGTGTGGGGAATATTTTAGCACAATTTGGTCCTTTAGTACTAAATTGTGCTAAATTTAGTCTCCTTGAACATTTTACTGACCATGTCCATCTCTGTATGACCACAGTGTACCCATCTGCTTGTGTGTATTCAGCAAGTCTATACTTCAAATGCATAGAAGTATCAAAGTACTTTCTAGAGTGTGAATGTGTGTGTGAATGGGTGGGTGACTGGATGTGTAAAGCGCTTTGGGGTCTTTAGGGACTAGTAAAAGCGCTATTCAAATACAGGCCATTTACCATTTACTTTCATTATTTCTTCGGAAGGTACTTCCACACTTTTCAGTAGCCCACCTTTAATTTCCTTGGTGAAGCGGACCCTTTGTGAGTCAGTGAGGGTTTTGGGTTGCTCATCAATGTTGCGAATGTCCAAAACCTCACACATGAACTCAATTACAGGCTGGGCTTTGTAGAAAGCCGTGGCAGACACTAGAGGGAGACAGAGAGCAGAAATAAGTCAGAAGAAAGTACCAAAAAACAGGTTCTTATTAAAATCTGTAACTTTCAGAAGACTGCCACTTTTTCTTCACAGCTAAATGAGTGTTACAAACAGCCATAGAAACAAAAGCAGCAGTGTAAATTTATAACTTAACTTTTGTAAGATACTCATGGCTCATCTTTTCTCACAGAACAAGTTTTTCTTTTCAAAATACCCCCCCACCCTCCATGTTTCTGCCTAGTCACACAATGTCAGTAAAACCCACTGAGATCACTGGCTGACTACACACTCTGGTGAGCCTGTGTTCAGTGACTCACCATCAATGTTAAGCATCATCTTCCACATGGCGGGACGCACTGATTGGTGGAAGCCAAACCAAACTTCCCTTCCCCCACCAAGTGGGTGGTAGTATCCTTCAGGTGGGGAGAAAAATGATCGGCCCACTGGTGTGTACCTAATCAGAAGGGGTGAAGAGGTGGAAATCAATGTTCTGATTCAGGGCACGACCGCAGCATGAGTTCATGTCTAGTGATGTGGATGTTTCAGAACAGGTCACCTCAAGAAAAGCAGAAAACTTGCAACACCCAAACAAGAGGTTTAAGGAAAAAGGCTATTTTTCTTTGGATACTATATCTCTGATCTAATATCTGTGGCTTCATGACTTCCTTTTGAGCACTTTCAGGTTAAGTCTTCAAGCCAGTTATCATTATTACTTTGCTTAGCATTGTTCAGTGGACACTTTCACACAGGTGTCAACTAACACATGTCTTTTATTTAGTAATTCTGATGCCTGGAGCGATGATGATCTGATGCTTGTGGAGGGAAGGACTCAGTAAGCACCGCTAAGCTGTAAAGTTAGAATATCACAAAAAAATAATGTGAAAAAAACCCCTGTAATTTTACTAAATGTTTTCAGGATGCACAAAACTCTTAGAAATAGCTGATTATCTGTGTGAACAGACTGTTTGACAGACTGTAAATACTGGTGTGTGTTGTTATGAACCTATAAGAGAAACTTTGATATACTCGACCTCATAGAGGCCAGGTGACGCATGGCCACATCCAGGGCTTGAACTGAGTCAAGGGGGACCTGCAGTCGGCCACTGACTAGAGTCTCCTGCAGCAGGCGCCATGACACCTTGGCCAGCCAACGGATGGACACCTTGAAGATTCGATCCTTTCCCTCGCCAGGAATCGTCACCTCAAAATCTACCTGAGAGAGAGAGAGAGAGCAAAAGGTAAAGAACAAATGAAATAAAGACACACCTGTAGCAACAAAATGAAATCCTCAAGCTCTGCAGTAAACTGTAGCCCTTTTCAGGTACTGCAGAATATATTATTGGAAGCTGACATTTCACTAACCCTGCGCTTGTATGGTTTACATTTCTTTGCATAGTTTTTGCATGTCTCCATACCTGTAGGTGTGACTGTATGTTGTATGTTGTATGTAAGTTTACTTTCTAGGCAATAGCTGGAGACACAATTCCTCACACCTGTATGGAAAGTATAAAAATATACAAAGCAGTTTGGTAGCTGGGCTGTCTGTATCCAGAAGTGCAAAATCCTAAATTTCTCTAAATAACACATTACAGTGTTAAAAAGTGAGTGAAAAAAATGCTGGACTATGTTTGGGGAAGGAGCAGTGACTTCCTGTCTTATTACCACAGACGAGATCCAGAGATGCTTTTGGAAAGATGTTTTTCTAATTGCCCGTCAGGGGCAGTCAGGTGATCTGACCCTATTCTTTACACATCAGATATCTTCTAATTCATTTACTTAAGGCAACCAAGCACATTTCCTAATCAAATAGATCCTTTAAGTATAGAAAATAACATGACTAATTACAACAAATACACACATATTAAATGCTTTGCTGTTTTATAGAAACTTTTAACCTCTCAGGTAATCAAGCCAGGGTCATGCCCACGGACAGATGAGGAGGAATCGAACCACTAACCCTGCTATTAGTGGACAACCTATCCTGCTTTACCACGGCATCTTTTTACCGTCATTCAAATATTTGCTTTCCTGTTAAAAAACTCAATATATCACAGCTGAACAGGGCTTAGGAGAGACTTCACTGAGTGACTGTGTAACACAAAAAAACACTCCAAACATTTACCTTCTCACTCCCAATAGGAAGTGCTAGCACTGTGTAGATGTTCTTCTTGCCATCGTACACCGGCTTCCTGTCACCAAAGAGCTGGGGCTTGAAGTGCTGCACCATGTACTCCACCACCTCTCTGTAAGCAGCAACACATGCAAACATGACATGAGATTAATGTGCAATAAAGCCAGAGCAAATCCCCCTCTGCCAGTTAAACCTCTTCCCTCATCAGGATGCTGCTTTTGTCACGAGGAGGTGCAGTTATTGAGATATTGATATAGAGTAGGCAGGATACAGCTGGTGAGTTCAATATCTGGTGGTCACAGGGGGAGAAGCAAGGACAAAGAGCATGGGTGCAGGTGGTGGTGGGGGGGCTATCTTTGAATGCATGGTGCCTTGACCTTCACTCAAGTGTGGGGGATGAGGAGGTCTTTCTAAAAGGAAAGGTCGAAGGGCTTGACCCTTGCATGCCTTCTTGGACCCTTTGTGTTTGAGCTCCATTTCCTTCTGATTCTAAAAGATCCTCTCTTAATATCAGAGGAGATGGTACTAGAACACTCAGTGCTCAGGGATCCTCATTTAGAGTTTGGATTTTCTGAGGATCTACCACTAATAAAAAAAAATACCAATTTGCTTCATTTATTTCTGTTTATGGCCATGACCTTGTTAAATTGAAGGACAACAAAGCTCAAGGGCTCTCTTTCCGGGTTCCGCAGACGGCCTGTGCTGAGGATTTTAACAAAATTTCATTTGTGTAATCAAACATTTTATGAGGGTACTATTATGTTTTAGCAGACAGAAGTAAAAACTATCAATGTATTTTAGGTTTGAGATCACCAAAGTTCCTATTAGGAGACATACAAAATTAATTCATATGTATGAGACTGTACTTAGGTGAACCTTTGATGCTTTTTCTTATTTTTCTGTCATATGTATTGTTAGTGTAGTGGCTGATCATATTAATCGTGGCTAAAGTTTCAAATAATACATTTGGTGTATGTAATTATGAGTCAAAAGCAAAGATTTGAGGCTGCTCTAAATATTCAATTCAGTGGGGGTTTTTTCTAGTCTGGGCACCGTGTGACATCAGTGAGAGGGGATATCTTAATATGGTCATGTCCGGCACACAGCTGTGGCTGTGATCAAAGAAGCCCCACCCACCTGCTGCAAGGGGCCTGCCAATCAAAAGAAAGGTGGCTTAAAGGGATGGAGGCCTTAAAAGGAGAGTTGCAAAAATATTTTTTTCTCAGTCAGATAGATGGAGGCTTATTATGAGGAAAACATGGTGACTCAGTGGTTAGTGTTACCCTGCAGAGGCGTTTAGCTTCACAACCCAGGAAAGACTCCTGCATGTGGAGTGTTTCCAGTCTGACAACATAAGTAAGTCACCGCTAAATAGTGAACTTCATAAACTGAGTTAGTACCAAATAACTCAAACCTTTACCAAAATCATTTTCTTTTATTTTGTAGTTGCTGGGATCTGTGCAGTGGCTCGCTGAGACCCATGGGTAACACCTGGGTTGATTGCTCACCTGTGTATGTTTATCGCCCTGACAAGTCAACCACTCTTCCTTATCCGGGTCATTAATTTTTTTTGGTCAACTTAGAAGGCTACATATTTAACTATTTGTTCTTATGTATATTTATTTTTTGTGTAGGTCATATCTCCTCTCTTTGAGGAACAAGGTAAAGACCTAGCAGAAGACGGCTGCAGAGTTTATAGAGAATCACAATTCTCTTAGGAGCCAAAAATTGGATTGGACAGGGTTTTTTTTCCCCCATCATATACCTGCTGACTGGTAATGCTAGAGGTGCCAGTTTTCATATAAATGTTGATGATTCATCTGACTATAAAAAGTGGAAGAACAGCTCTATCTGATTGGAGATGGGAACAATTGGTTTATCCCTGTAGCTTCTGCTTATCTGCCAGTCCTCCCATGATTTCTTGAAACTACTACAAAGCTTTATTGTTGCTGTGAAAGGTGCTAGTTACATGTACAAATGGGCATTTTCAAGCTCTCTGTACCTTGCATTTCTGTAATGCAGACTTGCATGCACAACCCAGGAAGTCTAGTAATCCATGTATTCATCATTGGTAGGAGAAAGTGAAAGTCCTTTTTATGAAGCTTCTAGCACTGAACTTTACTCCCTTTTCCTGTCTTTATGTTGCTGAAATGCTTCACTCAAACTTCTCCTAATTCTATCATTCATTTTAAATGCTAACAGTGATCATAAAGCACTATACTAACTAGACAAGATGAAAGGCACGAGTGTAGAGATGACTTGGTGAAGTCTGCCACACAACCATTCTAGTTCAAAGTTCAACACACCTCTGAAAACAACAACAACAATGCTGTCACAGTTTAACACAGAAAACCTTTTATAGAGTGGGTGTGTGATGGCTGCATGTGAAGCCACATGAATTCACGCACCAGTACTTGGACAACATATTTTACATGTGATATGCATTGAAATACAAACAGATAAATGATGACACAATCTTTGATTTTGCATAACTTCTGTTTATTTAGACTTTGTTGAAGCTATGTTGATTTCCCCTTTGGGGTTATGGTAGGAAAGGCACCTGGTGTTAAATCAAACATACCTGTGACTTCAGCACTCCTAAATACAGGAAGTGCAACCTGGAACGTGCAATGTCCCAACGTCCCTGTTCTCTAAGCTGGTATAATCAGTCAGCATACAAGTTTCCCTTTGTCAAGTCAGTGCAGTTGGGCTTTGCTTTTATTTAGTTGGTTTGATGTTATGTTTGTTACCTTCTGATCACAAGTAGCTTAGTACTCCACAGGTGACCTCTTTAGAGGCTGATGTAACAATGGAGTGAATTTGTTTTTCAGTCTAGAAATTGTTGGCATTTACAGCCATATATTTGATTGAGGCTTTAAACCAGCCCCTGATGTATGACTCCACATATAAGACAACTGTGGAAAGTGAAGGTCAATCCCATCTTGTTGACAGCCAGCACAAAGTCAGACAGATGACACCATCTGAGGATGGTATAAAAAGCAGAGATCGCTATGCAACGTGAACCCCCCCCCAAAAAAAAAACAGGCCTTTGTGAAAAGAATGAAGTCACCTGGATCAAACATAATGAAACATATGTATACTGTGACATTTTTCTTTGCAGAGACAAGACAGACCGTTCACAGGAAGCAGCTCTTTGCTGAGCCATGGAAAGTTTGCAAGGTAGAAAGAGCACACTTCTCTCCTCAACTTTGAAATATATATATTTTTTATGTACACTTTATTTCTTGGATTAAAGTAATGAATGTGACAAATCACATTAGTTTTGTTATAACTAAAAACAGGGCCAGTAAAAACATGGACAGGGACTACAGGTTTCATGAAAAATACTAAAGCATACAAATACTTTGTAAGTAAACTAAGTTACTCCAATTTAAATAGGTGTTATACAGGTGATATTCTTCCAATGTTTGCATCAATCATTTGGCTTTAAGCTGCATCAGGAGGCACAACATTCAGCTCAAGCAAGTTGGTTTCAGTTTTGATTCAACCATCTGTCCAGTCACCAGCAGGTAAAGAAGGTAAAGCTACTGCAGGAAGGAAAATTGTCTTCTGCCTAATATAAAACTGAAACCCATCCAGGGAAGATGGTAAATTATATATTTTACTCAGTTTTACACAGATGCATTACTTTTTGTGCTCTTCATGTTCCTCAGAGTTGTAGTTAAAATGACTTACATAGCAGCACAACCTCCTGTTAATGTATGTGCTGTCAGTTATATAAATATCTGACACATGCAAACAGGTACAATTTTTTTTAACTTGATATCTATTTATATGCACCACAACTCCATACTGATTTTTCTCACATAAGGTGATGTTAAAATTAAAAGAGCGTTGCTTTGGCAACACTTTATTATTTTTCCAATACAAGAACCCCAAATTAATCATCGTAAATAGATGTTGCAAAGAAATACATTTTTCATGCTTCAAGTAGCTGTTATCGCTGCCTCTTCAAAGACAACACACACATTACTGGTTGGTGGCTGTTGGGCTTTCATTATCCAATTACCACACAGGAGGCAATTCAGCTACTTGATGACTTCTTCAATGCAAACCCACTGTTACAAATTAGTAACTTTGTTATTTGCTTATAACAAATGAGAACTGACAAGTGCTGATCTTTTCCATTAATGTGAGACATCAAAGAAAAGAAATGCAGAGAAATATTGTGACTGAAATATGTTACCTGTTGACTCGTCGTGGGCACTTGTCAGGCTTAATGTCCACCTCATAGTGATAAACATCCATCTTTGGGATCTCCACTTCGAAGTAGTTGGCCAGCAGCCTGATGGGCTTGCCCACGGTACCCATGCCTGGCCGGCGAGGGGCATGGAACACCTGCTGCAGGGGTGGGGGGAAGACCCCCATGGGCACTGGACAGATACAACATAGGCAGCCACAGACAAAGACAGGTAACAGGGAAAAATGTGGTTCAGAGCAAAAAGGGTTTGAAGTTGGAAAAGTGCACAAATACAAAGCAACACACAGGAAAAAACCAAAGGTAAAGCAAAGAATCAACGGTTGTGAGGGGGTGGCAAAGGAAGCAGTGGTGAACAGCAGAGGACAGGGCAAGGAGGGCATGAGCCAGGAAGGAAGCGTAGGCAGGGGAAAGGAGAACACCACAAGAGTCACTCGCAGGGACAGGAAGGCCGGTAGAGGGAAGATAGTTAAAAAAAATAAACAAGGAAGATATTAAAAGGCAGATTGTGCATTTGGGGGCAGCAAAGAAAGAGACACAGAAGTATGTACAGCAAGGTGTGATCGAACATTAACAACAGTAAGAGCAGCCACATGAGGTCATATATGGGGTGTGGGTGGGGGGGTTAAGAGAAAAGGGAATAGGGAGAAAGGGAGAAAAACATGAATAAATTTGTAAATATTTCCTTAAGTAAAAGAAAATATGATTAATTTTAATTTAATTTTGCTGTTCACCAGTTATCACGAAATCACGTTGTCTGATCACATGGTTACCATGCAAATTATGAACTATGATAATCAATTAGATGGATCAGAGTCATCCAGCTTCTTTATGTTTAAGATTTTTTTTAGCTGAATTCTGTATTGTAAAAATCTGTATTTTGGGGGTTTGGGTTCGTCTAAATTTTTCAGAAGCATCCCTGTGAACTAGGGCTGCCACGATTTGTCGACTAGTCACGATTACGTCGACTATCAAAATCGTCGACGACTGATTTAATAGTCGACGCGTTGTTTGAAGCTTTGTAAGATCCCAAAAGACGCAGGAATAAGTAGCAGGATTTAAGAGTGTAATAACGGACTGAAACAGAAGATGGCAGCACTGCATGTACAAGGATGCCAGCTGCCGTTAAACCCCGAAGAAGAAGAAGAAGAAGAAGAAGAAGAAGAAGAAGCAGCTGTGTCCCAGAATTCATAGCGCGGCCCAGCTCAGTTTCCAACAATGGCGGCAGCTAGTTAGTTTTAATACTCTTATTATTCTTTCTGGGTCACAAAATAAACGTTTAACATATTTTCAGCCGAGAATGTAGCTGTGTAAACCTCAAATATCGGCTCAGTTTATCAGGACACCACATATTTTCAAAAGCGCTCCGACGTTTTCGGAGACGTCTGTTACCCACTAGCTCGATAGCTAGCCGGGGGCTAGGTCACTAGCGCGGTGAGAACACCGGACTCCCGGCAAATTGTTTTCAAACCCACCGCCGTCTTTCGCTACTCAGGTTAAATATATATGAGTCACTTAGATAAATTAAAAATGTTGTTGTTTGGCTTTTTTTTTTTTTTTTTAGTATTTTATTTGTTCCTGAGTAAATCGGTTTGGCTGAGATTAAAGTTATAGTTTTTACACAGCTGAATAAACGTCAAGCAGACAGCTGATTATCAGAAGTGTGAGATGCTGGAGAATATACTCCGTTGTCCTGTTATATTTTAGATAGCAAGGAGTTTATTAAACTTCACCGAAACAATCTGCAAATTTCATTAAAATTGAATAAACTATCATCTTGTCTTTATTTTTAGTTAGCAGCTTAAAGCTGTAAGCTTATGATAGTTATATAAGAGCAGATGCTGCTGGTGCAATAAGCTGTAGTTTTACGTCCAGTGGATGATGATCTGATTAGTCGACTAATCGCATAAATAATCGGTGACTAGTCGACTATCAAAATAATCGTTTGTGGCAGCCCTACTGTGAACACACATTTGATGCTATATGCATATCATTTAATAAAAGTACTAAATTGGGGGAAAAAGAGATTAATTATGTGACTAAAATGATTAGTGTAGCAAGGGGGAAATAAACAGCAGCTATTTTGAGAATCAATGATTTTAGACATTCTGCAAGAAAAAAAAATAGTGAAAAATGTCAATTATTCTTAGCTTCCAGTTTTCTATTTGCATATTTTATCTGCTTCTTCTTCTATAATAAGAGAATAAAAGAAATTTCTATAAGCATGTCTGTCTGTTCTTCACTCACTACATCTACTACACACATAGATCACATTTATTAACATCAGTTACACACTACCCAGGAGGGCACTGCACTTATAGTAAGATTTGAACCAATACACCCAGCATCTTAATGGTCGTGGGTTTTACTTTCAAAATAAAACTACTGCCTGTGTGCAAGAGACACTTCACATGTCCAGTTTCCTTTCGAGTTGGTTAAGTTTAGCTCCAGCTTGTATATTCTAGGCCTGAAGCAGTCTTTTTAACAGTATACATTATGCCCATACTAGTTTCAAAGTTAAAGTCTCATCAAGTCAGGAGGTCTAACATAGAGGGGGTCCTAAACTGGGTGCTTGCTGTGACTCCTGCCTGAGAGGGGCCCACTGCCCTTTTGGTGAAGGAGGGCTGTTCTCTGGGGACCCAGAGGTTAACTCTGGGTCCCCAGAGAACAGCCCTCCTTCACCAAAACAAAGACCCCAGCTGCCCTGCGCCTCCATCTCGCAGACACAAATTCACGGGTGTACGACAGAGGGAGCGCCCTTGCTACGATGAACACACTCATACACACAAACACAGGGGGCCCCCCTGTACATTCCCAGCCTCACCATGGAGACACCAAGGCAACACAGTATTGTCATGGATATCAGGGGACCCGTGTATGTGTATGGCTGTTGGAGGAGATGAGAAGAGGCAGGGTGCTGCTGTGGTCATGCTGAAGAGACCTTGGCCTTTGTGGTCCTGAACTGAGCATGTTCCCACATCATGGCAAGGCGTCGGCATCCTCAACTGGAAAAGCTCTGCTTTAAATAGCCACTCCATCACATGTTCACTATTCAGAACATGCTAAAGGAATCGGAAGAGTAATGGCCATAAAACACTGTTTTCTTTTCTTAGCGGGTATATGACAGATTAAAGTAAAAATCATTGTATCTTAGACCATCAGAACTTTTATACATCACTGGATTGGTTTAACAAGATTAGTGAAGGGATTAGACGTCTTTCATTCAAAATATATTCCCTTTAATGATTGTGGTGGAGCAATGTCTAACACTTCAAACACAGGTCTGACGTAGGTGTTCAATTTGGGGTTCAGTGAGATCTGGTGACTGCAAGTAAAAATCTCAGGATATGATTCACATCAGTTTTACACTAAACTATCCAGTGAGCCCTTGTGCTCTACGGAAGGTAGGTACTGTCATCCTGGAAGAGATCACTGTCGTCAAGACAGTGATTAACAGATTAAGATGATATCTTAGAAGAAATCAATATTGATTTTCAATGTCTCACAAACCATGCCAGCAGCACAACTGTACCACGTAATATCCTCAGTGTAGGGGGTCAAGTATTCTGGTTTTTCCTTTAATCTGTCACCTATCCGTGTGTGTGTGTGTGTGTGTGTGTGTGTGTGTGTGTGTGTGTGTGTGTGTGTGTGTGTGTGTTCATATGAATATCAAAGTGTAGAATCACAAGTCCCTAAAACACATCTGACAAGCACTGTAAACACAGACACCAGACATGTGGTGCCCGCACGTACTTTATGTGCAAGAAAGCATGTACGCGTGTGAATGCGTGAGTGTCTATACCATGTTTTGATTGTTGCGCACGCACACACAATGACACACACTTCGCCCTCGTGCCAGTGAAGGCAGATGGTGAGAAGCGGAGCCAGCCCTCTCACATATCCCAACACAATAGCAGTCTTTCCCGGGCGGTAAGACTTAAAGCGGAGCTTTGGCGCTGCATCACAACATGAAGACACTCGCTACTTGAATCTTTTACAATGACGTAATACGCAATAACATCAAGTCACATGGGAATGACTATTTTAAAGTCATACCTGGGATAACACGTTGTTGTGTGTTTCGTTTTGGCTTCCTTTGCGGGACAACAAATAAAACAAATAAAGGATCTCAATGTGAACTTTTTAAACAACTCCACATTAAGTTTGCTGGTAATGGCAAAGATGTGTGGCTGGTGATGCTATACAAATACACACAAAAAAAGTTTAAAAAAACTAGAGAACAATTAGGCTCCAAAAATACAAGATACTGGCTTATAAGCTAAATTATAAGCCAAGTACACAAATTACAAGAAAGATTCATTTAGGCATCACTTGTGTTGGCCAAATCAGTTGTGTGTCTCCAAGTATTTGGCTGTTGACAGTGAGCCAAATGTAACCAGAAAAATCTTTCAAAATAGAAAACTGAATCATCACACTTGAAACACAAAAGGAGACGTTGAAATACGGGGCCTCTAGAGAGCCCCCCCCGCATCCTAAGAAATTAAAACAGGCCTATTCAACTAATTTCAAGGTTCAGGATCTGAAATGATGACGTGATTTTACCATCAGGGCCTGCTTTGCATAAACACAAGCCTGAAGATATCCAAAGAGGATTCAGGGATCGTTAACGAGTTCATGTCAAAACATTTTGCATCAATTAAAAATACAAGTCTTTATAAAAGCCATGCCTTCAACAAATTTAAGACATTCATGGCATGGTTGCATTATTAATGCCAGGCACTCAAGACGTTCCACAGTAAACAGACTTTAGACCTGGGCATAAAGTCAAGTCCAGTGAGTGCTTTAATTGCAGGTCTCCACACCTCAGTATCAAACAAGAAAACTACCAAATGAAGCCCATCTCTGATCTGACTGGCACTGTCTGCAGATACAGAATCAAACCGCAACACATAAATATAATGCTCTGCATGCTTCTCTCAGTCTAAACGCAGATTATGTCATCTCGAACAGGAAGAGGAGATAAGCCTTTTTCCCTCCTTCTTATTTCACATAGATAAATAATTCAGTTATCGCTGCAGATGGTAGGCCCGAGGTTGTCGTTAATGTGTGCATTTAAGGACACTGTGCTAAACTCTCTCTTGACAACCTTAACTATATTAGCAAACGTAACCTGTCAGTGAAAGGGAGGCTGGTCTGTTCCGTGGGGCGTGCGGGTGCAGCCAGCTGCTGCTGCTGCTTGAAGGCGGGCTTCACCTCGTCCCTCCTCACCAAGATTCCCACGACCTCCCTGCCCCCGCGCATGGCTGAGGATATTGTCAGACTCCAAAAAGGCTCATTTGCAGCTATAAATCTGGACAAATAATAACGCTTTATATGGAGTGCAGTGCATGCAGACAGCAAGACAGCTCCTCTCCATCTCACACCCTCTCTTCTCTAAACGTTCGATGCAACAGAGAGGCTTGACACCAAGCATCCTCGTACATCCCCCCCGATGCTAAGGCCAAGCTACAGTGTCTAGTTTTATCAGCTGCAGTTTGGCCCGCAGTATAGACCCGGATTGGTTGCATTTAAAACCACTTAAGTAAAAATAAACCTACCAGCGCCAGACGGTCCCGGCTCCATCCCATTCACTTAGCCGCGCGGGTACAAGCTAGCTAGTCCGGGGGGTGCTGTGGCCAAACCGCCGGCCCCCTTCAGGCTGGAAGCGTCTCAGACTTCCAGCCCCCTCCTCTCGGCGTGCAGTCTTCTCCTTTCTCGGTGTACTCCCGCCCCCTGCCCCTACCAGACACCCCCCCAGACCCGCAGAGGAGTTAAGGCTAACGCCGATAGCTGCCAGTTGCTCGTCTGCCCGTTGACCCTATAGCCAGTAACGGCGCAGCTGCAGGGCGATGCCGTCCTATTTCAAACCACTCTTCCTCGGCGGCGCAGCGGGATCCTTCCCGGTGCTCTGATTTAGCCGATGGTCCGCAGCGCTGTAATTTCTTGCCGTTCTGTTGTGCTCCTGCTCACCGTTCAAGCAGGACTCTCCAGCGGAACAAAAAAGGCCAGCCCCTCGCCCCCCTCAAAAAATCTGAAACTTCTTCTTTGCCATTGGAAAGTGTGAAGGAAGTGTTGACGAACTTGCTGTCACACCCCAGAGGTCGAAGGTGGAACTACACTGCAGATATGCAAATACAGCCAAATTATGTTTCACGTGTCAGAGACTGTGTGCTCAACGCTGAGGTTTAAAACTAATGATCACTCGTCTTAAAAAATACAGCCAACATATTCTGAGTACATTTTAAAGGTGCTACATCAGGGGTTTGATCAGTTTAATCTCAAAGGGGGAAGATCAGTAAAATTATCTATAATAACAACCTAGAGCATAATAACCTATATATCTGCTGGTGTAAAGAAGTTAAAGAACATTGTGAAACACATTTATTCTAACATTCTTTTATGAAACAGATGATTGAAAGTCAAAGAGTTCTCAACTTCAAGACCTTTCCATCACATGCATCAACCAAAGCAGAAAGTGGACCATTTGGCTTCGTCATGTTCACATTAACAGCTATTGCAGTTGTGCCATTAGCAATCTTGAAATATAACATTTAACCTTAATTGATAAACTTGTCAACCTACATGCTTGATATGTGAACACCAAGTCTTTCACTTGTCTTTTTTCATCCTCTTTTAGAAATTGTCGCAGATCAGTATTGCCAACTATACATTTGTCTTGGTTTATGTTTATTTTAGTAAAGGAAAGGGCTTAATGATTAATTTATTGATCTGTAATTACAAATTTTATTGCTGTTACATATTTGCTTTTTGAGGCATTAATAACCATATTTTAATCTAAGTCTTTAATCCAATATTTATATCTAAGTCTTTAATGCTTTCATGGCTTGCCTTTGTAAAAAAAAAAAAAAAGAAAGAAGAAGAAGTAAAAGCACGAGAAAGAATACTTTATTTTTTAATAAATTACCATGGAGTTTTTATTCTTTCAGTCCTACATTGATTATTTTGTACAGGAAAAAAGAACAAATGTGCACATTTCCAATAAACTTTAGGGGCTAGAAATAAAGGAATGAATGAAAGGAATTGAACATTTGAATTCTTACAATACAATATTACAATAAGGGTTGATATATTTATGAGAATATCTAAAGAATTAAATGGGACAATGGATATTTATTATATTTTTTTTATTTTTTATTTTTTTTTTATTATATTATTTTATTTTTATATATTTTTATATATATTATATTATAAAATATAATGGAAAACTGTTAAAAAAAACTGTTAAAAAAAAACCATTATATTTTTTCTCATGTCCCACACGTAGTTGGTTAGGTATGAAAATCACTTAGGGTAGTTGAAATTCAACATGCTGACATTTCAAATATATATTTTTTCCACTAATGACGTAAAACCTTGTTTTTAACTTGATCAATATAATAATGTAGCTGTATTATTATATCTGTAATATTGTATGAAAGTCTTGAATCACCACTCAATTTGTATGTTTTTCTATGAAAATGTGAAATAAGTGCAACAATTTATTGAAATGTGCACACACGCATGGAAATCCAGCCCTTTAGGCAATGGAAGAGTTTGTACAGGTTTATGAGCCTGATAGTTATAATTGGGTAGGACCACCTTTATTTTCCAACACAGCCTGAACTCTGTTAGGCAAATATTCATGTAATTTCTTTAGTAGACTTCAGGAATAGTTCTCCAAGCTTCTTAAAGGACATTTTGAAGCTCTTCTTAAGATGTTGGCTGCTTTTTGTTCTGTTCTCTGTCAAAATATTCCCACACTGCATGGTGGCTCAAAAGTAGAGAGTACTTTTCTGCATTCATAATTGCATCAATTTTGACAAGATCCCCAACACCACTGGTTGCAATGCAGCCTAAAACTATAGCCTGCACCAGCAGATAGCTGCAGACTGTTGTACTGCTCTCACGACCTCCTCAGTACTGACAGTAATTTGAACCAAACATTTTATAATTGGATTCATCGCTCCATAACATCTGTTTCCATCGATTTTCAGTCCACTTCTTATATAATATGGCACACCTCCGCCTTTTCTCACTGTTTCCATTCGTTAAGAATGGCTTCTTGACAGCCACCCTTCCACTGACACGATTGCTGATGAGGTCTCAGTGAACAGTAAATGGATCAGCTGAAGGGCAAGGTGCATCTCTCAGGTCCAGTGTCAGGTGTTTGTTGGATTTTTTCCTATTTATTATTGGATTATTATATTACAACCCCCCCCCCACACACACACACACTCTCAAACCCCATTGATGTCTTTGGCTTTTTATGTTCGATTTAATATTTTTTTAAAAAGACATTAAAAAGATATTAAAAATAATAGATTTTAATTTACTTGTCATCCCTTAGTTCATATTGTGGTGTTTTTACTTCAGTAAACGTTGAGAAGACCACTTCCCTTTAGTTAAGGAAATCACAGTCAGTCCTTTGATTGAAGCGTAGCGTGCGTCCATCCGCATGATTCAAAAATCTACTAACTGCTGACAGGAAGTCGTCAGCACGCTCATACGTCACTTCACTCCAATACGGAAGAGGTCGTCATCGTTAAGGCTGTGAGTTGGAAGGTATGTGAAATGTGATAAAACGATCGCAGTTTGTGAGTAGAACAGCTCGTGCTTCAGTAGTTTGAATGAATGAAGCACTGTATGTGTTTCCTGGGCAACGAGGGCGCCCGTCAGTCCTTTTCCAGTCTCGCGGCGGTTTAGTTCCCTGCAGGTCTCGTGAGCCGGGCTTGCAGTGGAACGGTGAAATCCATAAGTGGCTGCAAATGTAATGCAATATCTTCTAAAAATGGGACGTTAATGTGGGAACCAGATGCCTTCCCTTTCGTGAAAGCTAAAACTTGGTGAAGTTTTTTTTTTTTCTTCTGGAAGAGGGAGTGTGTGCGGTAGGAGTGCTCATTGAATTCCCCCCCCCCCCAACCACCTTTTTATAAATAAACCTTTCTGTCTTTCGGCAGCACGGATATGTCGTGGATAAAAGAAGGCGAGTTGTCCCTGCTTGAAAAGATTTCTGCCAATATACTAAAGGTAAGCTGTACGTTATAAGTTGGCTGTCTTTTCCAGCCTCGCTTTTGTCGGTCTTCTGCCTTTCTGTGACTCAAATCAAATCACTTTTATTGTCACATCACATGTGCTGGTACACTGGTACAGCGCATACGAGTGAAATTCTTGTGTGCAGGCTTCACAAGCAACAGAGGTGTGCAATATATAAGAAAGGGAATCTGAGAATTATACGAATGCATATATGTATACCAAATATGTGTGCCTTGACAAAAATATCAAGTATGTCATTTCAGAGTATCTGGATAGAAAATAGAGTGACAAACTGAGCCATTTAGAAAACATCAAACTATTTATTTATTTGTTTGACAAGGTTAAGATTCAGAAAATACCATAAAGAAAAGCTTACACAGGGAATGACTTATTAGTTATCGTTCAAAATGCAAACATATTAGTTGATGGTGATGAGGGGGGGTTTTTTTAATCTGGAAATTGCTATTTTATTTAAATTTGAAATGTTTCGAAAAAAAGTTGTACGTGACATTTTTGTGATAAGATATCAGCAGATATCTACATAGCATTAGACAGTGTTGGTCTTTTATGGATTACCGTAGATTGCATTAATGCTTTTTCTTCTGCATTTCTTTGGACTCTTTTGACTGTTGTCTTTCAGGCAGGACCCATGCCTAAACATGTGGCCTTCATCATGGATGGTAATCGACGTTTTGCACGTAAGAAAAACATGGAACGGCAGGAAGGACACATGCAGGGCTTCAACAAGCTGGCAGAGGTGAGTTTGGGGGTTTCGGCTATAGGAAATGCATGTCACATGGGCAGAAACAAATTGATGATGTGTGTCAAAATGCTTCGTCTTCTCCACACCAGACACTACGTTGGTGCAAGCATCTGAACATCCCAGAGGTGACGGTGTATGCCTTCAGCATTGAGAACTTCAAGCGCACCGAAGATGAGGTGGATGGTTTGATGGAGCTCGCCAGGCAGAAGTTTGAAAGGCTGCTGGAGGAACAGTGAGTTTCGAGCTGAGTTTTCCACTTTGCTTGTGGTCACAGTTTGTACATCATATGATTCATTGCTTCCTTAAAGTAAAGTTTAGAAAGAGTGACTTGCAGCGCTCAAGCATAAATCTGAAGTTAAAGTAAATGGGGGTCTGTACATGAGAAAACAATTTTAAACCAGTTTTGACGACCTGTTTCCAGCAGAGGCACGAGATCCTTGGAGTTCACCTTTAGGGTGGGCTTGGATGGAAATCTGTTGTTATTTGTTTGTTTGTTACTTTTGGTTCAGACAGACACAACAACAGTGTTGACACAGAAACATTTACTAATGCAATGCATCAGACACTGAGTCAGATGCAGTGTGCTAATGGTGGGATGGCCAAGAGGAAGCAAGGGAGTCTGTTATTTCCACTGGTCTCTTCAATAGTGCTTACTTTTTCACTGTAGTGCAGTATGTCAAGCTCAGACTAGTCAACTAACGTGGATTCTCTTTTCATTTTACTCTGTGGTCATTGTGGTGCATGTACTATTTATTTATTAAGCAGCTGATGACTGCTGCAGATACATTTTCAAGCTAAGGTGGAGGCCTGTTAGTCTGCAAGCCATTTCTCTCTGTTTCCACACAAGTATGAAATATTTTACAGCTGACTTATTTCTTCACTTTGGAGAAATAAAACAAAGAGCTTGCTGACTAATCCATTGCTTAATATTGCCCTTTAGTCTGTATTTGTTGCACACAAGACTGTGGTATAAGTAGCTCACTTGTTCAAATGCCATGTTTTGCTCCTTTTTTTTTTAAATCTGAGTAACCTGTCTAAAGAATTTAACACTGTAAAAAAAAAAAAAAAATCCCCTTCTATTGGATGTTGTATTATGTCTATCAAAATTTGGACAAATTTGTTTATGAGGCTGCTGGCTGTTTATGATACAAGGTTATTATTTTTCGAACGATTGACATCCTTATGACAAACCACTTTTGCACAGTGCTGGACAGCAGACTCTTTCAAGTCCACTGTACACACTGAGTACTCAAAATTCTCCGGAGTCTCCTTTGTGTTTTTCTGGGTAGAAAATGCAGACAGACAAGTTTCAGGATCCTGAGTAGTCTTTCTGTATATCCTGTTCATCTTCATGCTTTTCCTATAAATGTCTTTCGGTTTTGTTTTGCAGTGAAAATCTAGAGAAACATGGCGTTTGTATCCGAGTGCTGGGCGACTTGAATATGCTGCCACTTGACCTTCAACAGCTTATTGCCAAAGCCGTGTTCACAACCAGGAATCACAATAAGTATGCTTAGTAGCTTGTGTTTTTCATTGTGCATGATATCCTGTACATTAGAAGTGACCACAGCACCACAAATTCTTGTTTTGTAGGTGTTTTGTCAATGTGTGTTTTGCCTACACATCAAGATATGAAATCACCAATGCAGTCAGGGAAATGGCATGGGGAGTAGAGCAAGGCCTGATCAAAGGAAGGTAAACGAAACAGCAATGAGTTCATCTTGTCATCCTTTGTTAAATACTCTGTAGAAAGGTGTCCTGGAGAGCCATTGTGTTAACAAGCTGTTTGTGTTTCTGTGATGTGTAGTGATGTGTCGGAGGCATTGCTAAGTGAGTGTCTGTACAGCAATAACTCGCCAAATCCTGATTTGCTCATCCGCACCTCTGGAGAGGTGCGCCTCAGCGACTTCCTTCTTTGGCAGGTGAGAGTGAGATGGGTGTCATCAACAGCTAATAAAGTTCACCATACACGGTCCCAATCAAAAGTTTAATACCACTTGAAAAATGGCAAAAAATCATGTTTTGCATGGTTAGTTCTTAACAAGGTTCCAAGTAGAGCTTCAATATGCAACAAGAAGAAATGGGAGTGAGACAACATTTTTTTTGAGCATGCAAATGATTGAAAACAACGCTTAAAATGAAACAGGCTGTTTTACAGTTGATCAAAAGTTTAGGACCACATGCCTTTAAAAGGCCAAATCTGTGCAAAAATGAGGATTCATTGTCATTTTCTGTGAGGTAGTCACACTGTCGTCACGTTCTGATGGCAAAGGCAAAAAGTTGTTGAACTGCATAAGCAGGGTCTCTCACAGTGCGCCATCGCTGCTAAGGTGGGATGCAGTAAGACAGTCATTTGGAATTTCTTAAACGATCCTGAGGGTTATGAAACGCAAAGGTCAAGTGGAAGATGATCCCGATGGTTTCCAACATTACTGCTGTGACAAGAGGTGTTTTGGATGAAAACGCTTGCATCAAGCATACCGCAACAAATTTTTGCATTAATCAATAATAACGGTGAAGCTACTCATTGCTGAGTTCATATTTGGAACTTTGATTTCTGTTTTGAGGTAGTTTATGTTTTTTGGTTGTGTGGTTTTTGTTTTTGTTTTTTTTTGAAGGTGTGGTCCTAAACTTGTGATCAGCTGTAAAACAGCCTGTTTCAGTTTAATCGCTGTTTTCAATTAGTTGCATGCTTAAAAAAAATGTTTTGTCTCACTCCCATTTCTTCTCGTTGTATGTTGAAGCTCTACTTGGAACCTTGTTAAGATCCAACCATGCAAAATATGATATTTTAGCCATTTTTCAAATGGTCTTAAACTTTTGATTGGGACCGCATTTCCCACAAACCTCATCTTCATTTAGACTGATTCTCTCCTATTGATCTCTAAGCAACTCTAACACTTACATCATATAAACTATCCAATCTTCCCTCAGCTCTTCAGTGAGGTGTTGTTGTTATAATTCATTTTAAAATTTTTAAATATGATCAATTTATTTGGCTCCGTACCACAGGGCTCTAAGGTGACTGCAGTTACTTACTACCTGTAAAGCATTCACTTAATCCAAATGTTTTAGCCACTTACAGGCCATCCTGGCCTTTATTTCAAATGCTCAAGAGTTCTTACAAATTAGTCATTTGCAATAATTTGCATAGGAATTGTTTGTTTGAACAATTCCAGTCAGGATGTCCCCAATTTGAGAATGTTGCAATATAAAGCCCATTGAAATGACTGTTGTTGCCAGCTGGTGCTGCATATAAACTTGAATTGATTTACCCCTGAAGATAGGGCTGTTTTTCTATGAAACTATGAAAACAGCAAAGTAGGATTTCGATTTATGCTTGGTTGAGTCTTTAGGGATCATGATGATTTAGGAGCAGGGTTTTTCCTGGCTCCAAACGAAAATCTGAATACTGCTCAAGTATTGAGATGTACTACTTTATTTAATTTCTGGCCTTTTAATAAACATGTGTGTTTTATTCCAACCCCTTTTATCGCAGGAAAGGGCTTGATGAGTAATGTTTTTTTGTGAATTAAGAACAGAGTAACACTGGTGGTTGGACTTGTTTTGCAGGATGTATTGGTCATTCATGATGTTAACCTTCAAAGCTGTCTGTGAAAATTAATCCAGCAAAACTGTCTGATGCCAAAAGAAACCAATCTGTGATGAGTGTTTCATTGTATGAGTACAGTTACAGTTTATATTTAATTCACTATCAGTGTTTTTATCTAGTGACCATCAGGGATGGTAAGTACTTGGGTTTTACAAGAAAAAAAAAATAGTCTTGAACAGCTGAAACAGACTCCGAGAGAATTCTTTGTATCTCCTCTGACTTATCTTTCTATATATATCTTTAGTGATTTATTTGCACGTAAGATTTTCTTTCTACATTCCTTAAAGCCTGTGACAAGTCTCCCTTCCAGTTTGGGGGTGCAATCACTGAAAGACAGTATTAACCTAATGACTGGGTTACAGCACAAATTGTAAAAGCTTTATTTTGTTCTTCCAGTTTTTTCTCAGATACCCTGTAAACTTGTATTGGTTTTCGTGTGTGCTCTTTCTGCAGACCTCTCACTCCTGCCTAGTATTTCAGTCCGTTCTGTGGCCAGAGTACTCATTCTGGAACCTGTGTGAAGCCATTCTGCAGTATCAATTAAATCACAAATCCATCCAGGTAAGGATAATACTGAGACAGAATTAGGGTTTACTCACACTGTGTGAGCCACGCGGTGTGTCCGAGCGCATTTGACAAGAGTCATCACTCATGTTAGGTTAAGTAACTAGTTCAGGTTCACTCATGGAATTTCAGTCTTTTCCCAATTAAAGCTATCTCCATGAAAATCTGCATTTAGTGATGAATCTATAATGTGAGGGAACCCTGAGTCACAGCTTCCAAGAACTGCCCCAGTTAAACAAATGTGCTCTCCCAGAGTGATTTTCAAAAGCATGTGTGCACGTAAGAAAGAGGGAACGAACATGAGAAAGGAGTTTATTTGTTTAGACCAGGGATGTCAAACTCATTTTACATTGTGGGCCACATACAGCCCACTTTGATCCGAAGTAGGCTAGATCAGTGAAACTCACTATAAGAAAAAAGAAGTGCAGTCTCAACAGTATGTGTCAGTTTTTCGTGTTTAGTTTGAATACTCCATAGCTTTTTGTCCCCAGAGTTGGAAGGGCTGTGTAGAGTGAGGCAGTCGAAGAATACGGTGTGTTTTTGGGGTCATCATGTTTGTTATTTTTGGCCTCCTTTATTTCCTTGCTGGGAAGGATCTAAATGTGACTAAAGGTCCTGTATAACTAGAATAATATTATTTAGAAGCAGCACAAAAATGTACTTTCAGATGTCTAATATAACTGAACCATACCGCTCTTTTGGTTTTGAACCTAATTGGACTTAGCTGTTTGGGTACTACTGTAGTTATGACCCCTGTCACCCACTGTCGGCCATGCTCTGCTTTTCATTAATGTGATGGCAGCTGACTGTGTCAGCTCCATGTTGCACCCTGGTCGCTGTTATGACTGACTCAAAGGCCGCAGCAAAGAAGAATAAAGAGAACAAATATTTATTTAACTTAATACGAATAAATGTGTCAGTATCAGTGGCTTAAAGAGGTGTATGGACTTGTTGGCAAATATGTTCAAGTATAAGTGCAAACACAGGGAAGCAAGTGAGACACGGGGCATGGATACGGTGCATGATTATGACTGCATGTCTTCCCTGCATTTTTGTGAGTTCTTTGGAACAGAACTTCCAGCTGCTCCGCCCACCCCAAAGGGATCACTACAATGGAAAGATCCCCATGTTTGATTTGGCACAGAGGTTGCAATTTTTCTGATGAAACCCTCCATTTATCAGAGCTTTTGGACAAGCACTATGAGTATACTAGATTGTGACACGCTGGCACTTGGTTAGTTGTTTTGGAGAATCATAAGCAGCAATAAGCAGCTGTGTTATGCATCCCATATCTGAAAAGGGCTTATGTTTTGGCTGTGTGAGTTGCAGGTTCATCACTTGTTAACCGTAGCAATTAATGTAGATCAGTGTTACTTTGTGAAACAGTGTTGTTAAACAGGCAGAGAAAGATTAAAGTAACTCCTGTATCTATGTATATATTTAAATGTATGTCTAATTTGGTGTGTTTGTTATTACAGAAAGCTAGAGACCTCCATCGAGAGCATCAGGCTCTGCAGCAGCTAGAAGCAGATCGTGCTTGTGTAGCAGAGCTCTTGCAGCATCACAGCAATGGAAAGCCCGTCGATAGCCAGAGAAGACAAGAGGCGCTACTACACTACACTTCCTGCCGGGAAGAACGAGTTCGAGACTTCCTAGAAGCACTGAAGCACAAAAGAGACTCTTTCTTTTCTGACTTATGCAGTGAATCCTTGTTGGCCTAAGAATACATAGAAGAACAAATCCTCTGAAGCGGGGACGAAGCCTCTCCTATGTCCTCTTCCCAAAAGGGCTTCTGTGGAAAAGGGAAGAGCAAGCAGTAACTGGGAGCGGTTTTATTTTGTTGCTGATTCATATAAGAGGGCAGTTTTACCCCTATGGGGCTGTAGAATAATCCTGCTATTTATGATTGTAGATTTAAAAACTCTAATAGGTGGAAATGACTGGTCAAGATGTAGTTAAATCATCGTATAAACTGTCAGTTAAATGCATGCCGTTGAACGGAAGGTCATTTTATGTGAGTGAAAGCCACGGATCCTGTGTTTCGGTTCCAAAACATTCGTCCACAGAACTTTTAAATTGTTGTTGAAGCATAAAGTGTTGTTTGTTGACTGTGATTTTGATTACATAACTATATTTTGACCAGCTTTCTGGAACAAAATAAAATGATTACTGTATGTCAGATATGATTAAATGATGTGAAATTCTCTGTTTTGTACTTACATACTACAAGTCTAAGCTTTTGTCTCCATTTGGCTTCCAAAATATGGTTATCTATTGTCTTAACTTGTGCAGCAAAAAATATGTGTGTGGTCCATGCTGCTGATATATATGGACTCTCAGGGGGAAAACTGGTGATGGTGTTTTATTGGATTAACGAGTCGTTTTTGCAAGTAGATGACTTTCAGCACATAAAACTGTACCGATATAATTTCTGCTGCTACCTGTTGGAAGTATTGAGCCTTAAAGCTTATCAACTACTAATACGCTATGTATTGCAAAAATTTAAATAACTGCTTGTAATTGCTATTCTGCATCTCAGTTGGTGGTATAACACAAGCAAAGAACCACTTTTACTTTTTTCCAGCTGGATGTTTGTTGGGTTTTGTTTATTTGGGAAAAAATTGAAGAAAAAATGTCCCAATTTTATCCAAGAAGTCCTCAGTCTTTAAATCACAAACTCAAATGCAAGACATCTCTTCATCAAATCATCATATTTGGATCTTGTCCCTCCTGAGGAAACACTTCTAGGAACCAATTTTATTTAACTTGCATCATCTATACACTGACAGAAGAATTGATAAACTTTGGTAGAACTAGAAACACCATACTATAAACATACTGCCCCACAAAAATATGCTTATATACACATACATAGGTATAAGCATGAATTTATACTACTCATCAGGCATACAGTCCTGGAATATTCTGGAATATTACTACTAATGCACAGACATGTGAACAGTATTTTAGTGTTGAATAGGTATCCTACTTTTAGCTATTTAATATATAGTCATAGCTTAAAATCCACTAAACATCTACCAGTTACAAATTGTATATGTCTGTATTAGTATTTCTTCACACAACGCTTGGTTTGACCCTCAATCCCTCAGGTAATAATAATAATAACTAAATGTTGATTTTTGGTTTTACACAGGGCTAAAATTACAGTCTTACATGCCCAAGCCAAATAGACATTCATCCACCACAAGCTGACAGAAAGCACCATAGTCTAATCTTCACCCGCGACCGTATTTTGCCTCAAAGCTATGACATCAAACAACGTGATTGGTCAGTTGCAACGCGGGGATATTAGATACACCATAAAATTTGGTTCTGGCGGACTTTGTGAGCAAAAATTGTTCAGTTTATCCGATAGACGGTGAGAAAAGGTGCAACGACTTTGACGCGCCATTATCTGCGTATTTATTTTTTCGGTACAGCAGAACGAATCAGTCGTTCATACAGCGCCACCCCGCGACTATAATCCGTATTCCTTCAAGTTGCCGTCTGCCTTTTTAACAAATGGGAGGCGCCTCCAACCCACGTGACGCCTTTCTATCCAATGGCGAGATTCGAAACACAAAACTGGTTCAAACCGGTTTCGTTCTTATATTTCAGTGTATAAACTACAAGAACATTCGTTTGCATTATACATTCGCCATTTTCCGCTGTGCGCGCTTGGTTGGCGTCTGTTATCGCTTCGAAAAAAGCCATTTTCGCAGCTGTATTTTCCTGACGTTTTTCTTCGTTTCCCGCTGAGAACATGGGCAAAGCAAAGGTAAAAAAAACATGAATTTAAATTTAATTTAAGTCTGTGCACTGGAATCGTTTTCGTAGCATTAAGTTAACACAAGACTGCGCCTGATATTTCTGCTTAAGAAGAACGTCATCATCCCTAACAAGCGTTTTAGCAATGGCGGTCTGACAGTGGAGAAGAGCGCAAGCATCCTCCCACTCGTCGAAAACAAAAGTTGAAATTTTTGCTCATGGTTTTAAATTATTCTTATGAGTTAAACGCGCACAGTTGCGTGTATTTTTGTAAATTTTTTGTCTTCCAGCGCCAAACTCTGGTTAGTCCAGCCGTTGACATTGCGTTGTGCAAAATTTCTGACACCATCTTTTTTCCCCCCCCTCTCTTTGGCAGTAGGCAGGGCACAAATCTTGCTGTTGTAAACGCAGTAACAAACTTTCGATATGGACAATGACTGTTTTTCTTTATTCTTTTTCTCAACCTGCGCGTCGATGCTTGAATGCATAACTTGGGATCCGAATTAATGAAGATAAATATGAACTGCGCCGTTATCAAGCAATCAAAATAAGCTCGAACGCAGGCTGCAAATTTGAGGAAGGAGTTGGGGGAGGGGAGGTGGCGATTATTATTTTTTTCCGCTCAGGTTTTGAATAATATGTGCCAGCCTGGTTCTTGCATCGTCGTTTGAAATGGGTTTGTTAACAGTAGCAAATATTTATTAAAAACGTCAAACGCGATTGGATTGCAGTTTGCAAGTGCGCAGCAGGAAAAAACGTATAAATACAAAAATAAAATTTTTTTTTTTTTTGCACATTTGTGTGCGTTTTATCGTATTTTCAACGCATTAATTTAAGGTGCAGTGAGTGGCCATGCTATTAAAAAAATGCATATTTAACGATTTAAAATTAAATTATCACAACAGGATTGTTTGGGGTGTTTTTCGATGAAAATCTCAGTCTCATCCGTGATTTTTTTATTTTTTTTTTTGTCTTCCTTGAAACCTCTCCAGGCATTCGTTGAGCTCCATTTGTCGTAGGTACAGATTAGTAAAGTAGTAATCTTATCAGTTTCCCAACAGCTGTCTGTAGGCGCGCACTGATACAAAACAAAGGAAGCTGTCAGGGCGCCAAGGCGGTGTCATGGTGACAGGACTGCCCAAATTTGAATTCAAATATGCGCGGGAAAGCTCTTTGTGAACTTGAAAAATCAAGAGCAGTGTTAAAAAAATTTAACATATATATTAGATCTTCTGTGAACATTTTTATATTAAAACAATGTAAAATAGTGCACACAGAAAATAAAAAAAAGTTTTGTGCTATTTAAATCTGTATTTATTATTATTATTATGTAGTTTTACTTTTCAGTTTGTAATGTTTTCCCCTTCCTTGTCTTACAGGCACCTGCTTCCTCTGAGGTTTGTCTAAAATGAATATATTTTTATATTGTGTTGATGCAGCAGTTGCATTTAGAATTTGTGGATAAATGCTTGTTTTTGATGTATCGTTTGTATGTTTTTTGCCACTGATATAATATATTTTGTGCCCTTATTTAGGATGATGAGTGTTGTACTTAGTTAATATATTTATTCAAACTCTACTCCCATTTTCATCTCTTTTTTTTTGCTTTTGTTTTAACTTACTTTTTGCAATTGCATACTCTTTAAAGGTCATGTATAAACAAAGCTATTAATATTGATGCAAAATAAGACACTGTTTGTTTTAACTTTCACTTCCTTGTGGCTCTACAGCCTAAGAGAACCTCTGCACGGCTGGCATTAGTAAGTTCTTTTTAAACACAATTAAGCATTTTTAGATGTACTCAGTATATTTAATGTGCATTATCCTGTCGTTTTTGTTAAATGTTCACTATTTTTTGTAAGAAGCAACCACTTGAAATTGAAGTAGTCTATCATGTGTGTATTAAATTTTAATTTTACATTTTTTAAGAATATATTAAAGGTTCTCTTACACTCTTACCTAATGTGACATGAGGATGTAGCCCATGATCAAGAAGTTTATTAACTTGTAATAAGCTTTTATTACCTAGGATTTCACGGATCTATATTCTGTTATCTCAAACTGATTTAAATATCTTCTTTCTTGTCTTGTAGAAACCGAAACCTGCGGCAGTGGAGGCTAAGAAAAAGGCTGTTGCAAAGGTATTGAACCAAAATCTTGCACGCTTACTATGGGGGAACAGCTCTGTAAGATGTTTGCCACATGTTTGCTTGATTCATTTCTGTGATTAATTTGTTACTATCATTTTATTTTCTAGAGGGCACCCAAAACAAAGAAAGCCAAACCCGCTGAGAATGGGAGCACCAAGGCTGAGGTTTGTTTCTGTTACACTGCAAATTAATAAATGTTACATCAAACAGATGTTCTTATATTTTCCAGGTCGTTTCTCCTTTTTTATGTTATCTTAACTTATTTGCTTTAATTGTTCATGAGTTTAAAGATTAAATGAGTAAAAAAAGAACTAGATATTAAAAAAAATGATGTGTGTGAGTTCTGGAAACCTGTGAGGCAGTTACTGTTTTATTTGTTCTCATAATGGATAAGTGTTGCAAGGACTCCTTTTAATATAATCAATAAAATTAAGAATAAGTTGTCATGTGACTAAAACAATGCAGTTGACATTGCTGTTGGCGTGTTTTTTGTTTTTCTGTCCGCAGGAGCCCAAGGCTGAAGCCACTGAAGCCAAATGAATAGTGGTTGATGTGCTCACTCTGTGTACTTGGTGATTGTACAGTTTTAAATAAGTATTTTTTACCAAGTTTTATATTACAAATGTCATTTATAGTTTTGTTTTTGGCTTGCACTTGATGTAACAAAATTTTGTTTTCACATTCATATCCATTTTATATCAATTTTAAAAACGGATACCGTCCATATCCTGTAGTCGTGGCATTTTTTTTAGTTTGTCTAATCCAGATTTGTTTTAAACTTCTAAACAACAGATGTAACAGCTTTTCCAACAAGTTGGATTTTGAATCTAATTGTAAACATAAGGCAGCTAAAGCATAAAATCTTGCAGGAGAATATGAATTTGCCGCTTATCTCCTTGTAGTTTAATGTTGAACTAATAAAATTATTGCTTTCCAAATGTTTTAAAAACATTGTATGTTGATGTAAAATGCCACAGACAAAAAAAAAGAATACTGTTATTAGGTCAAAAAAAATGTCTAAGTTTGATGCGTCCCAAAAAAAATGGCTGATGTGAACCCAGTCATCTGATAAAAACTTCTGTTAAGTTATGTTTCTGTTTTCTGCTTTTCTGACTCCAATGGTTGATCTTAATGTTCTTGAATAAAAATTTTCAAAATGTCCTTTTTGGGGTCACTGTTGAAATGGAAATCCTCGATGAAGGAGCAGAAAAATGGAAATGCTGCGACACGACGTTTGAAAAGGTGATGCAGCGACCTTGAAAAGGTTTCATCATAAACAAACTGCAGGCTCCACCATTTTGGCAGGACATCCATTTTAGTTTACATCCATGGGGTCTCGTCCCTACTTGTGACTGCTTGGGTATTGCTGTTAGGCTTGGCTTTCTATTTTCAACAGGCTAGTTAATTTTCACACTTCTCTATGTGGAAATGTTACTGGTATAATTTGTAATTTAATATAAATTGTTACTAAATTATCACCCAAGGACTGGCACTTAAAGGTTTTAAATATTTATTTAAGGTTGTCATGTAAATGAAATTTTAAGCAGCTGCTAGTGTTTTTTTTGTACCTGTTTTGGGTATATTTAAACTTGTTAGCACTATAATGAGAGAAAAAATAAACCTTAAGACAAGGTGATCTCATTGCATTAACCATTAAAATACGCAAAGTGTGACGTGTAAATGTTTATTGGTAACTTGAGCAATCATTAATGTAGAGCGCTAGAAAAATATTTTATTCAAGTGGAAGTTATCTCACAAAAGCCTGCAACGCCTTAAAGCTATACACTAAATGCCACATTTGATCACCACCTTAAACACAACTATATTACTGTCACCTAAAAACTACATAAACTTAAAGAATACAAAATTTGCCACTTAAGTCCGATAAACAAAAATAATCAGTGTATAGTCACAGATTCATTTATGAAATTATTGCATTTACCTTCAACCTTAAAAGTACCTTTTAATTTTGTTTGTTTTTAGCTTGTTCTTTGCTCTTCCACATTTTGTATTGGAGTGAGTTTTAATTTTCACTTCAATTGGAATATTTTACATAACATAACTACTGGATGTTGATACTTCAGGGGTTTACACCTCTGGATATCCTCATCACTGTCTTTGCTCCATAGCACCAGCAGGAGTCAGTGCCACATCACCACAGAGAGATGAGGTGCATATCGTTGTTCCTGCGGGGGTCTCCCTCTCCTTTGGCCTATACAGCTCCTGAACTCGGTCAAACATGACGCATTATTGAGGGTGCTGACGTATCTCTGAGGATGTCATCCCTTTTTTTAGGCTAGTGTATTAGTGCTTCTATACAGACAAAGCAGCAAATGATAATAATATTCAGATATGGTGCAGGTTTAATCTTTCTTTTTCTTTCTTTCATTCTCAACAAGCAATATAGAGCAAGGCAAAAGTACAGTTGATTTTATTAGTTTCAATTATTACAAAAATATGTGTAACAGGATTACCACACTTTTCAGAGTAATGCTCAGTATTCATTGTTGAATACAAATCTGTACAAAATACTGGCTTTTGATCTGAGAGACAGATGTTTTCATGGAAAATGGAAGGCTGCTCATCTACATCCTATGCGGTGTATTAATGTTTATGCCATGCATCAATTTATTATTATTATTTTAGTCATCTTCTCTAAAGAGATATGCTGTGTTACAGTGACTTGCAAAAGTATTTGGCCCCCTTGAACTTTCCCACATTTTGTCACATTTCAGCCACAAACATGAATCAATTTCATTGGAATTGGAATTCCACGTGAAAGACCAATACAAAGTGGTGCACATGTGAGAAGTGGAACGAAAATCATACATGATTCCAAACATTTTTTACAAATATATAACTGCAAAGTGGGGTGTGCATAATTATTCAGCCCCCTTTGGTCTGAGTGCAGTCAGTTGCCCATAGACATTGCCTGATGAGTGCTAATGACTAAATAGAGTGCACCTGTGTGTAATCTAATGTCAGTACAAATACAGCTGCTCTGTGATGGCCTCAGAGGTTGTCTAAGAGAATATTGGGAGCAACACCACCATGAAGGCCAAAGAACACACCAGACAGGTCAAGGATAAAGTTATTGAGAAATTTAAAGCAGGCTTAGGCTACAAAAAGATTTCCCAAGCCTTGAACATCCCACGGAGCACTGTTCAAGCGATCATTCAGAAATGGAAGGAGTATAGCACAACTGTAAACCTACCAAGACAAGGCCGTCCACCTAAACTCACAGGCCGAACAAGGAGAGTGCTGATCAGAAATGCAGGCAAGAGGCCCATGGTGACTCTGGACGAGCTGCAGAGATCTACAGCTCAGGTGGGGGAATCTGTCCATAGGACAACTATTAGCCGTGCACTGCACAAAGTTGGCCTTTATGGAAGACTGGCAAGAAGAAAGTCATTGTTAACAGAAAACCATAAGAAGTCCCGTTTGCAGTTTGCCACAAGCCATGTGGGGGACACAGCAAACATGTGGAAGAAGGTGCTCTGGTCAGATGAGACCAAAATGGAACTTTTTGGCCAAAATGCAAAACGCTATGTTTGGCAGAAAACTAACACTGCACATCACTCTGAACACACCATCCCCACTGTCAAATATGGTGGTGGCAGCATCTCTTCAGCAGGTGCTTCTCTTCAGCAGGGACAGGGAAGCTGGTCAGAGTTGATGGGAAGATGGATGGAGCCAAATACAGGGCGATCTTGGAAGAAAACCTCTTGGAGTCTGCAAAAGACTTGAGACTGGGGCGGAGGTTCACCTTCCAGCAGGACAATGACCCTAAACATAAAGCCAGGGCAACAATGGAGTGGTTTAAAACAAAACATATCCATGTGTTAGACTGGCCCAGTCAAAGTCCAGATCTAAATCTAATCGAGAATCTGTGGCAAGATCTGAAAACTGCTGTTCACAAACGCTGTCCACCTCATCTGATTATTATTATTATTATTATTATTATTATTGACTCAGGGGGCTGAGTAATTACGCACACCCCACTTTGCAGTTATTTATTTGTAAAAAATGTTTGGAATCATGTATGATTTTTGTTCTACTTCTCACGTGTACACCTCTTTCACGAGGAATTCCAATAAAATTGATTCATGTTTGTGGCTGTTCAGAATACTTTTGCAAGCCACTGTAGGTTAGATACCACAAAACGACAGTGTGCACTGTAAACCACATGGATCTGCAGGAAGCCGGGCCAACAATAAGAAGTCCATTAGTTATCTCTTAATTACGTCTCCTTTGGTAGTTTGCTTGTTTATCACCAAATATACAAAATTGTTTTCAGCAGATAAAATACAATGAATGTGTTAATGCAGGGAAAAACCCTCCATCTGCTTGTTGGGATCATATGTGGTCATATATATAATGGCCTCCCTACACTGTTAGGTAACCACATATGTCACATCACTTAACTGTTATGTCACTCCTGTGTTAATGCCTGGACGATGCCTTGAAAACTATGTCAGTGGGCAGCAACAAATCACCTAAGATAAGGGGTTAGACAAGAGGGCGACACTTATTAAACTGCAACTGAAGATGATTAATAACACAATGGAAACCACAGGTATATTTAACCATGCCGCAGCATTTTAAAGTTATAAATCAAATTTAATGAGATAAGCACACAATTTTTCTGCTCCAGAGCACATATGACACAAAAAGATGGAGAATGAAGTTTTCCTGCAGCTGAAGTAAATTAATAGCTTACTGATTTAAATTACATGGTAACTCGACGTGTGCTTTCTCTCCCAGGTAGGGAATGCTCGTGACCCCAGCCACCTCGCACAGGAGGTCATTTATTCAAATCACTGGTTCAAATCCAAATGCAACTGAATCCTTCTTAACTTTATCACCTTCTACACTGCAAACACTAACATAACAGAAAGAAAGTTACAGTTTAATTATGTCCAATAATGTGAAATAATGACATTATTGTAAAATAATGTAACATAAAAAAATATACGACTGTGTTAACCAAAATGACTCAGTGATTAACTACAGTCAGTAAAAGACAGGCTTTCATGTTAAAGCTGATTTAGTTCTGAACTAATTATCTCATCAGACTTATTTCCCTTCTCTACCTCAGTGGTTTTCAAAGGTTTTCCTGTATGTCCCACTTCAAACACAGAAAAGCATTCAGTCCCCAAACCCCCAAATTTCCATCTATCATTAATGCAAAAAAAAAGAAAGAAAGAATAAATCTGTCTGCACAGCAACATCAGCACCCCTCCACCTTTTTTGGTAAAAGTTTCTTCAAAAGTCATATTCATTTGACTTCATATCACTCCATATAAAACCTACAGCGGCTCTGTAGGGCCTGCTCTATAGTTTGAGAAACACTGAGTACCAGATGAAGACAAATCAAGACAACTTATCTCTAAAATGTTTCCAACATTCTTCTAAGGGTTATGCATATTTCATGTGACAAGATATAAGGCCATCAAAATTAGATATGATGACTCTCCTGAATGCCCTCATTTGTAATGTTTTAGGTCATTTTTCACCCATAATGTCAACAAAAGCACCTACATTTTCAGTCCGCCTACATGGCAAAAAGTACCCAGTTTAGAGATCTTTTAAGTGTTTGACCTGATATCAATGTGATTGTTCAGAGTCAAAAAGAAACTTTTAATCCAAACTTGTTCAGATTCTCACTGCCAAAAAAGCAAATTTCACACTGGTCACAAAAGCTGAAGTAGATGTTTTAATCTGACAAAAACATGCAATGAAACCAGCATGTAGTGAAGATGACTGTCATTAAACAATCAAAACAACTTTATGTCAGTCTGATTTCTAAACATTTTGCAAATGTCATATACGGTATGGACAACAAACACTTAAAAAATCTACAAAGTCATATTTTTTGTTCTTTCAAAAATAATTTAAATATGAGGGATGTTGAGCATATAGACATTTTTATGCTTTACTTCACAAATTTAATACCAGCCAGCCTATATATTACTACAGCCTCTCCGTTTGTTTAGTGTTCAAACCTAAAAATACCCCGAAGCGTATGCTACACATGGCATGTCCGGGTACCTACAGTCTGTTTTGCTGTTACATAAAACAAATCCATAAATCGCAAAGACAAAATGTTCCAGCGCTAAATACGAGCGCACATATAGCGGACGAGCCCATTCCTCCTAAACGTGGGGGTCTGTGCATTTCACGTGCACATTGGCATGTCTGTCTCACAGTGCCCCACCCCCTTCCATACCGACCACGTCCCGGCTTCCTATAGACTTTATAAAATGCCCACAGTGCGCAATTTATAAAAACACATGCAGGCTGACTCTCCCCGTACTGCGCAAACCCCCCGCACAGCTGCAGGTGAGCACGCCGATCTTCAGTCCATACTTTTAAAAGAGGAAAAAGGTAAAGACATGAGCGCTGATGATGAACAAGCGTCCACGACGATCACTTTGTGACATAACAACTGGAATCGCCGCGCTGTGTCGGTAAAGCTGTTTGTCACTTTTAATTCGCGCAAACTTAATTCAGATACGTTTTTGACTTTTCACCACGTGTTCACAAACACGGAGCGAAGAAACATCTCCAAAGCAAACAGCTGATTATTACCTGAGATAGTGGGCTAATTAACATTGTCTGAAGTTAGAAAGTTGACTGAGTTTGTTGTGGCACCTTATTGCAGATGATTTTTTTTTTTCCAAAAAAGAAAAACAAAAAAAGTTGTCAGCGTCTTATGAAAACAAAAACTTGCTCATGAAGCAGCGCCTGATGAGCAGTGTGACATTTAAAACGCCTAGAAGGACAGTTTTGTATCTAACAAACTCATGAGCATGAATAAGGGTGAAGACTTTGGATAAAAATGTTACAAAAGAAATTGTAATCTAAACTGGGGGGGTAATTTAAATTCAATTCACTGTACAGTGTGGGTTTTTTTTTATGCTGTTCTTTTTATGCTGTCAGTTTGTGTGCAGGGCCAGCAGAGACTAACAGAGGGCCCGGTGGCGCCAGTGTCCGGCAGCCTCGCCTCTGTTAGTGCGCCCCAGGGTGGCTGTGGCTACATTGTAGCTTGCCATCACCAGTGTGTGAATGTGTGCGTGAATGGGTGGATGACAGGTTGTGTAAAGCGCTTTGGGGTCCTTAGGGACTAGAAAAGCGCTATACAAATACAGGCCATTTACCATTTACCATTTAACATCTTTGTTGAGTCCTGGTCTTGCTGGAGTCCTGGCATGTGTATATTGTGTACATTTTGTACCTGGACAGTATAGAAGCTCGAAAATCCACTCACCCTTCCCTTTTACACTATTTTCCTGGTGTTTCTTTGAAAGGGACATTCACTTTTAGATTTAAACAAAGGATTTTTTTTATTTTTTGTGAATAACACACAAAACCAAAAATCCTTTTTTTTTTGTAATTAAACATTTGTGAAAGTTTCTTTTAGATGTTTCCAGTTGTTCCATCACACAGGATCTTGTTCAGCAAATCCACACAGGCATGTCAACAATATACTCATGCCATAGTGATGAATGTAGTGGATGACCAGACAATAGAGTGGTTCAACTGCTTGATCACAGTCGCGTTGAGCATTCAGTCCTGAGCTGCTGTTGCATGTCAGGAGATTTTGACTTGGTCGACAGTTGTGCCACACATCTACCTCCGTCCCTTTCATATGTTTCGCTCACTCACAGTAGATCCCCTGCTGCTGGGGGGGGGGATTGAGCTCCAGTGGGCAGTAAATTGTGACATGAGGCAGGACCAAGACGGGAAGAAAGGAGAGTCTACGGGATTTCATTGGCTGTTTAGAATAAAGTACACAGTGTACCCAGCAAATGTTTGCTGGTCCTGGTGAATGTGTGACACTAATCCAGACTGACACAGTTCAGGTTTTAGTACCGATATTTGTGGGAAGCATGAAACGATGGAGTCAACCTCTTCACGTTTTTTTTTCCCCCCCAGCTTTTACTGTTCGAAAGGGGAGATTTCTTTTGTGCATTGTATTGCATTTTTTGGGTCTACTAATTAGACTGAGGCCAATAGGGAACACATCAAGATAGGATGTCCATGAATGCACTAAATACTCGCGTGTCAACATGCCTCAAAGTCACTATCTGATTATGTTTGGTATTTTTGAAATGTGGTCAGAAGTGACATGAAACCGGGAAACACCCGATTATTAACCATTAAGACTTCAAACAAACATGAATACTTCACAGATGAAGTGCATGTAGCAAACCACTCCTAAACTCTGACTCAGCTGCTTATCTACGCTGGGAAGCTCCTTGTGTCTTAAGATTCTTTCCCATGTACAAGCAATACATGTATATGAGTGTGTGTGTGTCTGTGAATGACAAGATGCAAACATTTGAGTTCCTGGGAATTAATGGAAATTCAGCAGAATATCCTCATCGGATCAGTTTGGAAATCTCAATTGAAATTGCAGCAGTGATTGAAATTAGTCATTAAGAAAGGTGTTAAAGTAAAGGTTAATTAATACTGGAAATTTAAACCCTTAAAATTAATGTCGTGTACTCTCATGTCAGAGGCTACATGATTGTAAACAACTGTGTTCTTGGTGAAATGAGAAAATTATGTAACGCAAACAGTCACAGCAGGAAATTAAAACACACTTAAATTAACAAACGTTAATAAGAGGAAATTATGTCCCAAGTTTCCAACCTGCACTGCTAGGAGCTTCTTGATGGGCCTTCCGGAGGTCTATGACATTTAATATTTGCCCTAATTGGAGATTAAATATCCACAGCAAGCTGGTTATTTAACAAACTAAACTTTAACATGTGACCTCTGAGATGGAACTGTTTTGCTGTCTTTCAATTTGCTACTATTCTCTTTACGTTTTGTTGACTAAGTGAGCTAATCCTGTCCGGCAGTTCTTGTTTTGGAAAGGCTGTGGAAGGAGTGTGTGAGGGTTTTTTGGGGGAAAGCAACCCACTGAGAGTAATGCGGTGTGACAGCGGTGAGTCTGTGTTGGAAAGGGGGCGTGTGCTCGTAGGCGAGCCTGAAGATCTGGTTGGGCAGGGGCTGTATAAAAAGGCGGAGCGCGGTGCAGAAGCTCTCTATAGTTCAAGTTCATCACGGTTTGGCATCTGTTATGGGTTTTTAAGCTGAGAAGTAGAAGGTCCCGCTGGCCAGTTGGAGTGAGATTCTCGACGTTGTTTTTTGGAAAGGTGAGAACCCCCCTCCAAAGGGGTTTTTATAAGACACAAGGACCAACTCTTAAAGCTTGGATTATATTTTCCTTTTTTCCTTTCCCAAGGGGTGTAACTCCAACCAGGTTGGCGCATTAATCCTTCACATACTGAATGTCTTACCTTCTCCACAATCCCTTTCCTTAAAATTCCCACAGCCTGCAGCGCAGATGCATCTCAGAGAAAAGTCACTTTGCTGTTTCTTTATGAAGCAAACACTTGTTGGTTTGCTTGTTGTAAGTCGAACCTTTTTGTGCATCATTATGCTGAGGTGGGATTTTTTTATTTTTTTTTTTTAGATGACCTAATGTCTAACCGTCTCATATCCTTACACCTTACTCCACTTTGTAGAGTCTTTTCCCTTTCTGGTGTATTTTATTTTTATTTCTCAAGCTACGTTTTTTTTTTTTTTTTTTAAATTTTTATTTATTTTTTTAAATGTTTTTGTTCGACTATTAGTATCCAGTTTGTTTTAAACCAGCCCTCGCATCTGTCACATATGGGATTGTCCATATGTGAATGAACGAGACTGTCTTTCTCTTTGTTGCGTCTGTTTCTGATGCAGCTTGAATAGAGGCTCTGTTGCTCTGGTCCAAACATCATAATTTAATAAAGAGGTGGTGCTGAGGGGCATTCCTGGTAGAAAGCAAAATATGAAAAAAATCTGTGCAAAAAAAAGAAGGGCAAATCAAAAAGGATTCCAGATGTGAAACGATGGATTTAAGCACAAAGAAAGTGCTTCTCTGTACACATGAACGTTTTTTGTACCGTGGCTTCAGGCAGGGGATGTACCTTCCTCACGCATGGATCAGATGCTTTAGCTTTTTTCGCAAGCCAATCTTCTACTCTCCATCTTTTGGCAGCTACATCTCATTTTGAAATTCAGATCTTTGGTTATCTCGTGCTTTTCTAAAAGTCGATTAATCCCAGACTCTCAAAACACAAATGGAAATCCTGTTCTTGTTGTTTTTTATGTATTAATATTTCAAATTTACTTCTCCGTAGGTCTTGAACCAGCCCAGCTCTTGCATCAGCTTTAAACCACCTCACACCCAGTTAGCAGACATGATCATCAGACTGGGCAGGCTGACACCTGGATACTTCCGTCTCCTCCAGGTATGAACTTTATGTTCTGTCACTTTATTAATGAACATATTATTGATAGATGCTTTCACACTGATCTCCATCCACTGAGCCATCTGCAGGAGTAATGTGGCTTTTTAAATCCTTTCAAAAACCCTCTTGTGCAAGCTTAATGGGACTTCACCTTTATCCTCCCTTTGGTCACCCAGTATTCATATCGTCTTTATTTCATGCTTACATAAGCATTTACATTCGCTTTAGACGAGGGGCTCAGTGACCCACAATCTGCTTTCAACACAAACGTAATTAGGGGTGACACTAATCATTGTGATACCATATACTCTCGGCTCCTTTTGTTCCACCCGCGGTCGGCATAATCCACGCGTCACTTGTGTCAGTTCGTACGTCTCGTTAGCTGTGGACATTTTGTGTTTGCTTATGTGCGCCAATTTGGAAACAAAGCCTTGTTTCTATATCAGAAATGATAATGACTATGAACTGCTAAAAAGTTACAGCTAGCTCTGAAAACAAATGCTATTTGTGGGCTTTGTCCTCTTACTGGAGGCCACATCTTGCCACGTATATTCTTTTTAACGAGTGAGGGAATTTTAAATTTCCAAAGCCGTATAGGAATTCAAATGATCTTGGAGGTGGCTGTACATTCAGAAGCTGTTTACAGTACACACCATCCAATGTAGGCATCACTTCCTAGTATTTTCATTCCTGGTATAGTTCCTTTTTACTTCTTGTTCCTCTTTGACTAAAATCTCTTAGTCTTGTAAATTTTTAATCGCCGTTTCTGAACATTGGGTCACATGGCACAGAGCTGTGGAACTGAAGTTGCAGATGTTGGGCTTTTTTTTTTAAAGTATGAAGTTTTTTTGTCCACTGCTCTCTGACCCTTTTCCCCTTCTCTGCAGAGGCAAGTAGCAGGTCAGGTGCAGGCGCAGCCACAAGACCGTACTGTCAACCAGATAGCCATGATGCTGGCCATCATGGGCCTGAGTTTGTCTTACTACAGTGCCAAACAGATGACGGAGAAGGTGAATGCCCAGCCTGCACCCTGAAGAGGCTCGACTGCCGGTGCCATTCGTCGAAATAATGGATGAACCAATGACAAGTGATGGCGGTGGAGCGAGGAAGTAGAAGTCGAGACACAGCAGTGTTTCTGGGGACCGAACTTTTCTCACCTCACAGTCATAATCACACTTTGAATTTCTGGGATCCCTCACTTACCACGTGCAAAACTTTCTGACCGGGCACTGAGTGTTTTCTACTCTTTCTGTTGCCAGGACTTTCAGGATTTATCGGGATGGGTCACTCTGGGTCATGTTTGGACTCTTTTCTGTAGACCGGTTTGGGTGGGTGATCAAAACCTTGACAGCTAATTGTATCTGACTATTAGTTATTACCAGGTTAGATGCTTGCAGAATGCTGTCAGTGCTGTTCTGAGCTATAAAAAGCAGAGAAACCTAAACTGTGAAACAAGCTTGTTCAAAAGGAATTTAATGATATGAACAGTAATGCCTTTTTAAGGGAATGCTAACTGCAAGTGAAGTTTACCTGGTAATGAAGGGAAGACAGGCTCAGAATGTGGAAAAAGGGTTTAAAAATGTAGCTTTAAAATTTTTTTTTTTTCCTTTGACCCAAAGAACCTTGCATAGCCCTGTGAACAGGGCTATGTCTATACACAGATGTCTATACACCAATTGGCCACAACATTTTAAAGTTTTGTAGGTAGGTTCTCCTCATGTTGCTGAAACCACAGTGGCTGGATGTGGATTCTGTGACTGATGCTCGTTCCACCTTGTGTTCGTTAAGTTGTCCCCAAGAGTTTTTGCGGCACGTCGGAGCACATCGCTCTGCTGGGGGGAGTCTGCTGCTGTGGGGGGGTGCCATTAATATGAGGTAGCGCGTTTGGCCTTCAACAATGTTATTAAAACTAGGAGCCAAGTCAGAACGTAACACTGTAAACATATGATCGAAATGATGTTAATCCTTTCACCTGCCAGTGGTTTGAATGTTGTGGCTGATCTGTGTTTATAAAATTGTATCTGCCAGGTGTCTGAGATTAAGTGAATATTTGCACAGAACTAAAGAAACATGTACATGTTACAGTGGATATGCAAAGGGACTAAACTCTACTTTTTTTTTCTGGTTGTGATTTCACTGTTTTAACAATACTTTGTGAAGTCCTGTGTGCAACTACCTTGATTAGCACCCTGGCTAAGAACCCTCCTTCTGGGATGTACTAATTTTAGTGCAGACTTTACTGAAATGCATGGTTGTGCAGAACTTTAATCCAAACAAATCTCACGAGTCCCTTTTGTTTTTATGAATGTATCACTTTATTTTCGTATTGACTTAATAAAGCTGTGAATATTTTAACATGTAGAAAAATCAATTGTTCTTGGCACAGTTTCTTCTGAAATTAAAATGGTGGCGGCAGCGTACAAACCGCTGTGAGGTTGGCACAGGGAGCTGCACAGCTACAGCATTTCCTGCAACACAGACTCGTGTCATCTGCACGCAACAGGATGTGGTCACTCATATGTAATGTCTCCCTTTTCAAATGAGGCAGCTATATATTTTTTTTCTTTGTCTGCCAGTGCAATCTAATACTTGTGGTTTTGTAGATTAGCACGCTAGTCAGTTGGAAATCTATGCAAAACATGCATCTGCATGTTGAAAAATGCAGAACGTATGCTGGAAACAACCAAGTCTTTGAGCTCCAGTTTTCTGTTGTCCTTTATACTGAATCTTGGATGATGGTCAAAACAAAACCTTATAAACCAAAATCTTCATTATAACATGGTGGAAATGTTCAAGTTCCTCAGCAGAGGTGTGCTGGCCATCGGTCAAGTGCAGCAAAACGTGACAGGTTAGTCACACAAAACCGACCCCTCAGTGTCTTGGTGCTCGATTCGTGCCATGCTACATACAACAACAAATGTGAGTGCGCTACATTTGCAATTGCTTTTCTGCACGTTCTCCCTTTCTCTTGCAGGGTGTGGAGGGTATAAAGTGCGCATGCCTGCTCACAGGCTGATGTGATGCCCTGTGACAGGCTGAGAACTCGTTGGGCGCCACGTGCACCCTCTGCTCCCGCCATTAGCTCCTCCTCCCCACGTTACTGGGGAAAATTTTCACTGATGCTAGCATCAGGACACGGCCCTTAATGAAGAGCGCCTATTGGTTGACTGTTGATGCGTCATCAAAATCTGTTCTGAACCACAGAGACAAAAGAATGAGGATAGGGTCATCGGTAGCGAATGTGGATTGGAGGATGATTATTTGGGATGGAGGTTGGGGGTGGGGGCGCGTTCTCAACTAACAAATCTTAATTAAAGGCACTTTGGATTACGCTCAGATAAATGACCCCAATATTCAAAACCAAGTGAAGTTATTTAGAAGAAATAGCTTTGCAGACATTTGTTTTAGGGCAGAAATATATTCAGGAGTTGGTGACATTCAAAGCAGTAGTGCAGGAAATTTAAATGAACTGTGAGTCTCATCCTCAGATAAAAATAAACTTTTATTATGAGTTCAAAATCTCTCAGAAAGATGAACTCCACTTATAGGTGCATGATATTTCAGTCCTGAGCTCATCAAGTATATATTCATTCTCTCATATTGCTAGTGTTTTTTATGGGTTTCACTCTTGAGATCACAGGCAGTGTGTTTAATTTCACTACATTTTTAACACAATATGCAAAGAAGCTAAAGTGTGTTGTTCCTTTAAAAAAAACAACTAAACCTCTTGTTCGAGGCTTCCTTTAAGACTAGATCTTGTTATGAGTATAAAGCTAAAGTGTAATTTTGTTGTATCTTAGGCTAAGGGCCTTTGAAGACCCCCTGTTCGGTTATTTTTAAATAAACAGATAACAAACATGAGTTTATGGTAACTAAGCTACTAATGCTAGAAGGAAATAGTCTACTAAATATTTCATGAGAAAGACCTACTGACACGAGTAGGTGTGTCTTGTGAATTTCTAGTTAGACACTCTCAGGTTAGGAAACTGCAAAAAAGAATCTGAAGCCACAATTCCAGCTAACAGTTTCAACCCCAAAAAGCAGTATTGTAACTATATTTCCAGGCCTCATTATCTTATTTAGCTTATACACTGTATATAAAAATAAATATAGCCAATGTAACTTTACACTGATGTCTCAACAAATATATTTGGACTTTTTTTGGTGTCATTTTAGGAGAGCAAATGGTGAAATGCTAAGTTATCAGCTAATGCTAGCAAGCACGGTTAGAAAACTGCACCCATAGACTGTATGGGTGGATAGCACAGACAGAGATACCTGCTAATTTGTGCTAAGTGACAAATAACATACTAGAATTTCAGTCATGAAAACAAAGTCTTGCTGTAAAAGGCGCCAGCACCAAAACCCAGCTCTCAGGTCCAATTTCACAGCAATGAAGCCTAGCAAACAGCTGCTGGCTACAGCTGCTTGTGCCAGCACTCACCTGTCAGTCAAAGCAGCCACTCCTCCAAGTTTAAGTAATCAAGTTCAAATGGGTGAGGTATACCCTGGTGACATTTATCAAGAAGTGGTAAATGAGCTGTAGAGACCCAAACTGGTCTCTGGAGATGGCTGTAAACATGTTTCTCTGCTGTAAATGAACATTTTCACATGGGAGTCACCAGGGTCTTTTTTTCTGGTTGCTCCGTGATTGGTGATTGTCTTCAAGACTTGAAACATCACAACAGAAATGAAATGCTGAATGCAGAAGTGTTGCATCATTAAATAAATCTTAAATTAAAAAATGAAGCATTATTATTAAAAACCTATAATTTAAAGGTTGCAACAAGTTGGATGTCTGGGTGTAGCTGGTGCAGAAATGTAAAGAAATGCTTGTAATTAAACTATATTATAGTCATTATAGGCTGTGTTGCACCATAAACCTCTTTTGTGCTCAGATATTCCTTGCAGATTTATTAGACGTGTGAAAACGTGTAAACACAAAGCTCATCACAGTGCAGGGAATGTGCGCAGACCACGTCAGGTCACATCTATGGCAAAGTCAGGCTGGGGAGACGGCAGCATGCACGTGCCTGGCTGGAGCATGTGCTGGATTGGGGGTTCACTGTGGGGTGGCCTCTGGCCGGGGAGCCACTGTTTTGACTCCAACGTGCAGACTGCAGAGAACAGCGTGTCTCTCACATGCCACACACTCCCATCCTGCAGCACATCATCAGCATCCATTTTTATCTGGTGCCCCACTGAAGCCTTCAGTCTAACTATTTATTTTTGGGTCACCATAAAATTTTGTCTTTTTTTTAAATTAAAAAAAAAAGGATTATATTTATAAAAAGGGGCTTTTCATTTTTTAAATAAAAAGACCTGTTTAAAAATGTAAAGTGATTAGTAGAAAACTCACCTATTTTGATAGGTGACAATAGAAGTTAATGTCTCTCTATCTCAGCCCTTTAACCTTCCTGGTCAGTGATGTAGGACGTCATGTTCTGTCTCTTAATCGCTCTCTGCTTTTTTTCCCCCCTGTGGATCACATTTGGTTGGGATTTACTGCAAAGCTGCTTAACGCTCAATTTGAGGGCTGTTTGTTTTTCTGTTTCTGGGTTCAGATGTTTTGTGTTTTTTACCCACAGGGTTTATCATCTTTGTGCTTTTATCACCTTTATGCGATGCCACTCCTTATAGAGAACTATATAAAGAAACACGGGTCTCGACATCTGCCAAACCTGTTTTTAGTGAATCAGTTTCACACCAGTGGGTTTTTTACATGCAACCCAAAGTAACAAAGCACATAATGCATAAGAATAAAGGAATTGAAAGCAACTAATATTACATCTCAATCAAAATTAACAAATTTATTTATGAATGGCAGGTCAGAAATCAGTTTACTACTGCTGGTGAAAATCAGAAAAAACTATGGTGAGCTGTAAAATTGTCCTTTGGGTAGCAAAAGGAAGGGTCTACCTTTGACAGGGGTGATAGGTTAAGTCAAGGAATCAGGACAGTTACCCACCATGTGTTATAGCCTGCATATACATGCTTATCAGGAAAGTCTGAGATGTGTAACAGTCCAAAGTGTTGACTTGTCAGAGCAGGAATCGTAGGGATCAAAGCATTTTTTAAATATCAGATCTGGCTGGTGATACTGTAAATGCAGTGTTTATGCTTCAATGAGCACTAAAATTGAAGTTAATCTTACTATGATGATCATAGTGTGAGTTTGTATGTAGCCTATCTCCTTGGTGGGTCAGTGTGAATGAAACACAAATCCAATTCTTTGGATTTTCATCTATATTATGTTCATTTCATCATTCAAAATTTGTATTCAAGATGGAATTTTGTTTGAGTCACGATAAAACGAAAAATATAAAATGAAGAATACAAAAAACTACCACAGGCTTGTTTAGATAACTGCCTAAATAAGTATCAGAGGTGGTTAGACTTGCTTCTAGGAAAGCTTTGATTGCAAGTTAGATTTTACTGGCAGAGGAGAGACTCCAAGCGTGTTGCGAAAAAGCAACACTGATTAGTCAGATCTGTTTAGTTGGATCTGAAAAATCATTTTGGTTTGGAAAAAATAATACAATAAAGAGTAAATTATGCTGTTGGTGTGAACAGTTGCATTAACAGTAGGTGAGTCGCAAGTGAATAATCAGATTGGACCAATCAGCACCAGTACTGAATAAAAAAAAATCATGCAAAGATCATAAAATCGACTCTTTTGACATCTTGACATAGCTACGTATGAAATTGGCCGTGATACAACTTGATTGAAATTCTCCCAGCTGCTGTGTGCTCGTGAGATTTGATGAACCCAAGTTTGCATCAGAAAAATTCAGAATTTCGTGTCTTTTTTTTTCACAAGATGTTTCACGTCTTAAGGCCTCGATAGTGGTGCATTTGCTTGTACACAGGAAGTGTTGTTCATGTCTTGTTTCTTGGGGACACTCACATGGAATCACAGTTCTTTTTGAAATCATAGGATTAAGCTGTGAACACAGAGATATGATTTTTATTGCTGACAAAAGTTGCATAGTTTTGATTCTAATTTTATTAAAACAATGTTTATTTTTTTAATCTAGAAAAAAAACTCTTTTTTTTTTTCTTTTTTTTTTACACAGGCTAAATCTCACCAATCGCAATCCTTTCCTGATATAAGAATACGATTCAGTTTAGTTTCAAAACTTTTCAGATGTTTCACAACAGAGCACATGGGGATGTGACGTGCCACGGAGTGTGCCATGCAGACCCTGCTGCGAAACTCAGACGGAAATAACTGAATGTGGAACCAGAAACTTGTTACACCACAACTTTTTCACTCTGTCACACAAGTTCGTGCCTGCACTGTCACAGAAAGATAGCATTTAACAATCCAGGGTCTCTGTATAATTTTGCTGCAGAGCTGTAAACAGCTTCATCATTAAGTTATTATAGATGTGTAGTAAAATGGTACAAATCTGAGTCTGGAAATGTAAAGTGACAACTTCCAACCTGATTTGTTGTGAACGTTTTAGTCGTTTAGAATATCACTGATTTATTTTAAATAATTATTTTAAAGATTTATTTTTTATTAAACCGAGTTCAGACTATTTCTTTTGTTGATCAAATCCACAGCCAGAGATTGTTGTTTTAACCCCAACATGGTTTGATGAGCACAGTTTGTGTATGAGGGCAGCAGAGCCACAGAGCTGCTGATTTCCTGACTGTATTGCTGGGGAATGTTTGTGAGAATACCACAGAGCCAGAGCTGGAAATAGGCCGCGGTTTGGGAATTACACTCTCGCTCGCTCTCTTAAACGCTGCATACTCTCATTATTGTCTCCCTCTGAGAGGTTTTTTTTGTCATGTGAGGTTTCACAGATTATTACTGTGGAGATAAAAGGCGCTTTCATAGATTTTCTTTTATGAAAACTGCCTATTTGTGAGCTTTATGTGTTGCTTTTAATCGATTTATAAGTGCAAATGTTTCTGTAAGTCTATTTTCTTGTAGATTATTATTTACTTTGCCTACTTTATCTTATTTTTCTTATATAGTAAGTAAGTAAGTAAAGTTTATTTATATAGCACCTTTCACAGGCATGTGTCACAAAGCGCTTTACAAGTTAAAAACACAATACTGAGAAATGTAGACATGTTTTTCTTCTCTGTTTTAGAGTTATAGCTAAGGTGAGCCAAATGTTTTACAGTCTCAGAGCTAAGCTCATGTTTCCCAGCTATATGTTAGCAATTGATATATATGATCCCGAGGGCATGCCTTTGGGCCTTGTTATCTTCTTTTCAAAGTTATGACATGACACATGACAACTCCACTCTTGTTTTACCATTTTTAACTTCTCTTGAAAATACACAGTTGATTTAAAGCTCGAATTTATCTGCAACTGATTTGAAGAATACACAAATGTATAAATGAAGTAGAGCGTTTTGGCAGAAAAGCTACTTAATGGTAATGTGATGATTATCTTGGTATATATTTACACATGTAATTACCAGACTGTGTGGCCTTAGACATTTCGATTCGTTATAAACAAACACAGCAAGAACTGGCAGTGTGCCGGTTATTTATGCAGTGAGTTTGGGTTAGATGTCTTTGCTCGGTCATATTTGGGCATTTATTACTCATTTGTTCTCAGTCTGTGTCCAGACTTTCATGATAGGCTGAGGATTTTTGGTCCAGAAACATACTTTACACGAAGACATACTGTGATCTTGTTTATATTAGAGGACAAAATGCTTTAGCTTAAAGTTTGACTTTCCCAGTGCCATACAATGGGAGAAATAATTATTTGATCCCCTGCTGAATTTTTCTCACTTAAATTTGCTTGCTTACCAAGAAATGAAAAGTCTCTAATTTTATAGTATTTCCATTTTAATCGAGAGAGACAGAATATTTACCAGACGTCTGGAAGTTAAAAATTTTCACACAATTTTTTTTTAAAATTGATGTACATGTCACTGAGTGAAAAAAGTATTTGTTCCCCATGCAAAAAACCGAGTTAATACTTGGTGGAGAAACCCTTGTTGGCAAGCACAGTGCTATGATGCTTGTTGTAGTTGGTCTCCAGGTTTCCACTCAGCTTAGAAGGGATTTTGGTCCACTCATCTTTACCAAGTTTCTTGGTTGCTGCTTCGTAACTCAAAGATTTTCTATAGGATTGAGGTCTGGACACTCCACTGGCGTGCACAGATAGAGACGAGGTGGTGCTGAAGCACTTGCCCTTTTGCCCTCAGTCCAAAAAAGTGCCCTTTTGAAAGACGTGATTTTTTTTTTTTTTTTAAAGCTGCGCGATTTAAAAAGGTGTGAAAATAATGGCTTGATTTGTGCCCCTTCTTCAAAGACACCCGAACCCTGTCGCTTTTTCACTGTCACCGTGTCACGTGAACACGCTTGCAGTTCATTTGTTGTGAGGCGTGTAGCAGCGGCATGACACAGGACTACTTGGAGTAGGCATAGTAGGCTAACTATAGCGACTGGGAGCCACGGCGGACAACACGGCAGCTCTTTCCCTTCCCAACCAGTCGGGTAACCCATGAATCGAGTGAAATTATTCTGTTTGCCCTCTAAGACCAACCTGCAATTGTTTTGTTGTGAAGTAGCCTGTCAGAAACTGCACATGACAAACTTTGCCAGCTTACCCCTCCATCCATCCATATGGATAAACAAAAAAACGACACATTTAAAATGTAACCTAAACCATTTAGGCAACCCCACTCTCCATCAATTCCGACCTTTTTGCATACACTATTGAAAATATCACGTTATGCTATAGGCTAAGGCTACATGCCGTTAGGCAGAGGGCTCTTTTGAGCCCATTTTTCGTTACAAATTTTAGGATGATCTCACGGAAATCTGTGAATAAATACAAAGTTTTCAAACTGAAGTCAGTGACGGGAAGACATCACACTTTTTAGAGATGGAACTGCAGAAAAACCTAAAACCTTGACATGATTATGAATAATAGAATTATGGACGTTTCTCCGTTTTTGTGGATTAGCCTTTCCATAACTAACGTCAACTACTGTCCTACTTTGGTAAGATTGAAATTAATGTCTTTGACTGTCTTTAGTAGGTGTCTCCTGTGAGAAAGTTAGAACACCGTCCAACTGTCTAAAGATGCAGTCTTTAGCCTAACTGGTTGTTACTGACTCAGCGATGCTCGCAGACATTTACGCACTGTGTTGTGACCTGATTGTGACAGAACAGTGACGTTGTTATTGGTAGTTTGAAGGGTACGGTGTTGGGGGTGGTGCATGTTAAAAGTTTTGAGAAGCACTGGTTAGACATGTTAATTTTTTTTGGTGTAACATATTGGCAACATTAACACATTAATTTGCTAAAGGAAAAATAGGCAGTTCCCAATTGCCTGTGAAAACGACCATTCTGCCCTGTTCTTGTAATGACCACAGTCAGTCTTATTCGTTCTCATACATTTTGGTCTATTTATTTACTAATTTCAGCAAGCATAATGCCTAGGAAAGAGAGGCTGAGAAAGGAGAAAATAAAAGTCAAATTGCATTTAACCTGTGCGATTTTTTTATTATACAAAGAAAAGGTTTTCCACATATGCAAAAAGTGCCCTTTTTTCCCCCTGGAGCACTTGCCCCCCAAAATGTCTGTGCACGCCACTGGGACACTCCATGACCATATTGTGGTTCCTTCTTTAACCACAACTGCCACTCTGCCTAGACCTCTTGCCTCTCAATTTCAACCATATACAAAATTTTCTAGATCTACCACTTGTTTTTAGTCATTGTCTCGCTGGAGGACTGATCCTATCTATTCTGACTGATAAAGGAGAGTCTCGTCCAAAATGTTATGGCAGTTGGCACCATCCATCGGCCGCTCAAGGCAGTGGTCATCATGTATGCTTAGCAGAAAAAGAATCCCAAACCTTAATGTTTCAATCTCCATGCTTGACAGTAGCGATGGCATTTTTGGGTCATATCCAGCTTCTCTTTTTCCTCAAAAAACAGTGGATCGAGTTCATGCCAAAGAGTTCAGTTTTGATGTAATCTAACCACAGCAATTTCTCCCGAAACCTCTCTGAATCATTTATATTGACTGACAAACTTAAGACAGGCCTGTACTTGTGCCTTCTTAACAGGAGGACCTTGCGGGCACAGCAAGATTTCAGTCCATTACGGTGTTACCGATTGTGTTTTCAGTGACTGTGGTTCCAGCTGCCTTCAGATAATTAAAAAGCTCCCTCTGTTTGGTTTTGGGCTGACCCACCAGCAGACTTTGTATGGAGCTCCAGGCCAAGAGCGATTGATAGTCATTTTTATATTTCTTCCATTTCATTGCACCAACAATTGTCAACTTCTCATCAAGCTTGGTCTAGTAGCCCACTGAAGCCTTGTGAAATTCTGCTGTCTTGTCCTTGACGTCCTTTGACAACTCTTTGGTCTTGCCCATGGTGGTGGAGAGGCTGGAATGGGGGTGTGCTTTATGCACCTAGTGAGTTGAGATCAGGGGTATCTGTAACTGGTTGATTCTAATTCTGGCTGGGTTGTAGGGGATCAAATACTTATTTCCCTCAATGACGTGCAAATAAGTGTATAACTGTTATGTTATGTGTATTTTCTGGGTTTTTGGTTGATATCCTGCCTCGCTCCATTAAAATAAAACTACCATTAAAACAGAGACTGCTCAAATAATTTTTCCCCCGTTATTTCTACCTGCTGAATCAGGGTAAAATTTAAGTTCTACAATGACTTCTGTGAATTAATAACAATGTCCAATCAATTTTCACTGTGTCAGCTGTTTATACCTGCATCTTTATGGACTTTAATCTATGCGCTTGCATGCTGGAGTGTACTGTACATAACAAAGCTGTAGTCAAGAACAGCTTTGTAACTTGGCTTACATTAAATGTCTTGTTTTCCCTGCCACACAAGTCGATCATGTCCAAACGAAAGACACGCTCCTCTGTTATCTCCCCGGCCCCTTCCCCATTTCCTTTTCTGTCACTGCTATATCACACAGCACCTGATTTAGTTCCAGATACACCAGTAGCTGTTCCAGAGCTCCACGCCCAACACTGCTATAAAGAGAATTCAGTGTTGAATGATAGATGTTACGTCCTAATCCCCTCATCTCATTCCCCTGATCCCCTGATCTTTCCATCTAATCTTCCAATGGGAGCAGCCCCCCTCTTCACCTCTTCACAGATACTATTAACAGGCTATCGCAGGTTAATTTTGGAGGCAACATTTAAAGACAGGTGTGCATGGATATCTGAGAGACGGGTGTTGCAAGAGGCGCTGCAGAGGCATGTGGTGCTCCGTACGAATGTCGATTGTAAACTGCGAAGTTACATCTACTTGAAACCGCGAGGACACCCAGCACCAGAAAATTTACTGCCAGTGCTCGCTTGTGAACTTTTCTGGATCCGAGTGGCGCCTCGACACCCCAAAGAGCTGTCAGATAATTAGTTTGGCAAGGGTGAGCGAAAGAAGTTGTTTGAGCTCCATCATATGAGGTCATTTGGCTCGATTGCATGACATGATTCACAGCTCTGTACACTGGTCATTTATTTATGCTTGCAAACATGCTGCCATATAACCCCTCGCAACAAGCATATTTATATATGATCACATCTGCTCACACACACAAGTATGTGTTATTGTATATAAAAGAAGCCAGACCTTTTCCTATATTACTTTTTAGTGCAGCTACAACCAATTTCATGATCTGTGTGCATCTATATTTCTATCAGAGGTTTACATCTGCTTTAAATCTTTGAATGAATCTTTTGACTCTTCATGTATGACTGTGAATGTTTTTCTTCCTGGCCAATAACTTCAAGCCAGCTGCAGGAAAACTACCTTCATCCATGCATTCAAAATCTGGATTAGCCGCTTCACAGCCGGTTTGAACAGGTTATATCTAGTAAAAAAGTATAAGCGGGCATGCGTCCACATATACAATTAGACAAAAGGGTTGGACTTTCTCACCGATGTCCTCAGGGGATTTTGTCAGTGTGTAAATAACAAACTGTTGCACGTACTGTACAATCAGACATAAATATATGAGCATAGACGTGACTACGAATATATTACTGAAGTAACTATCAAGCTTCATAGAGATTCAGTATATCTGAAATACATTAGGTTAAAAGTCTTGATTGTGATTTTCATGGTTGTCATGGTTATGATTCTGGGATCCTGGTGCAAGGAAAAACCTGTGTGAATTTAACTGCAAGAGAACCACTTTTCTAGGAAACACCACTGTCTTTCAACACTGAGTCATATTTCAAAGGTGTTTCCCAGCTGTCATTTCACAATGCGCCAAACCTTTTAAAAAGTTAATGAACTGAAGTTTCGAATCTGAACTCTTTCTATGTGGAAGTGTGGTTTCTGCTTTGCCTTGCTTAAATAACTGAGGTTTTTTTTAAAAAAAAAGCTATCATCTGGATGGTAGTACACAGTGTATCAGTATATTGTTTAACACCTTTGCAGATGTGGAAGTTGGCCGTGTGCACCAAGAGCCATACCAAAACAGTTTGCAGCTTTGGAATCTTACGTTATTTAGTCTTTTTGATAAAATAGGTTACTTGGGATTAGAGCTGGGTTCATTTCCACAGGTACTCGTACACACTGGACTGGTCACCAATCAATATTAGGGCCAAAACAACACACATCCACTTACTCTCACATCCACCCCTAAAACTAGTTTCAAATCTCAAATGAACCTAACAGGCATGTCTCTGGACTGTGGGCATAATTCCCTGTGCAATTCACAGGGAACACATTCAAGCTGCAAACAGAAAGGCCCAATCTGAGCAGGATGTTGTGGTAGATGACAGTGCTAAATTCTGCACTACTGTACTGCACCTCTTCACTGTCTCCACACTTCCTCATTTGTGGAATATGATTAGACTGCAAACTGTGTGCTTTTTCAAATGCTATGCCCTTTGCAATCACTGCATGTACTGCTAACTGTGAAATCTACCTCCAGCATTGCACAAGTAATGAGAAAGTTAGAGGTGTACTTTCTTCAGAAGTGTCCTTTTGTATGCATTTTTGCTAAGTTGTTAAAAAAAAGTGCTACAAATAACCTTGAGAGTTCTTATGTAAACCAGGAGCTTGATGCCAAAATGACGATCATGGAAACATAACGACAATACGAACTTGTTTTGGAAGGTAAGAAGAGCTTTGAAAGGGCATTTTATTGTGTGTTACACAACTGCTGGCACGACAGGAAGCAACTGCACTGAAACTCGCACGCCTGCAGATCCTTGTAAAAGAAACATGCAATATAGAATACAGAAAAACACGCGGATGCACAACTTTATTGTTTAAGCTTATGCAACTCACCACGCCTTACTAAGAACCCGTGTGATATATTACATTTACATTTAGCCATGTTTTCATTTGCATAAACAAAGCGTGCATTTTGACCCAACTCATTTTAGGAGGTTAGAATGTTTTATAAGACAATTATAAATTATTCGGGTCCTTTCAACAAGAAACGTGTAGTTTCTTTCTTATAAACATCCACTAATTTACTCAAACAGTGTTTAATTTTTCATGATTTTTTTCATGTATTTTGGGAAGATAAGCTGTTTTGATTTTTTAGGAACCTTTCCTCAATATTCTGTAAAAAAAATCTTTTACATATTCAAGCATTTAAGAGTTAATCAGATGAAAGTAAGAGACTTTGAGGGAAGTCAGTTGCTGACTGAATTATGTACGGCTACCTCTGGCAGAGACAGTTAGCTTAGCTGTAATGAGTGGAGATGGAGCTACCTAAAAAAATCAGTTGGTAAGTTGATTAATTGACAGGGAATATTTAATTTACTATTTCCTGCAAAAAAAAGAGGACAGTTTTACACACATGTCTTATGTTTTGGCCAAGCAGCAACTTCATTTCTAAAAAAATGAAGCTAATGGGATGAAAGTTGAATGTTTACTTGAGGCTCCAAAAGTGAGTCAACCCCCACAGAATGAACATATTTACTGTTATCCTCTGGGCTTTTTGACCTGGGGTTTTTAGTTTCCAGAAATTGAAGTCTTGTTTATTTTTAAGTATCTTTTGTTTACTTCTTAGTTTTTTATTTTTTATTGTTTTTATTTTTTTTTACATTTAGCTTTTGATTCTTGGTAATTTCTTAGTATGGCAAACCTTTACTCCTTGTTATCATTTATATTTTCCCCCTCTGTCTCATCTCCCTTGTGTCTTCCCCTTTGTCCAGTCACGGCCTGTGTGTCCTTGTTTCAGTGTGGTTGTTATTCACTTCTTATTTTGCCTCCTGTTTCTTTATCACAATTCCTTTAACTGCATGACTGTCCTCACCTGTGTCCCGTTACCCTCCTGTGTCCTATATCCTGATTACCTTGTGTGTGTGTGTAAATAGGCCTGTTCTTCACCACAGTTTGTGTTTCAGTGTCTCTTTGAGGTTTATTCTTGGCATTGACTGAATTTTTCAGGTTCTTGTCACTTGTTCTGTTTATTTCAGTCTGTCTCAGTGTCATGTGTTTGGGCCCTTTTCTTCTGCAAACATGGCAGTTAACAGTGTGGTACAAAAATAATAATATGGGGTATTTTTAATAATTTTGATAACCTCCTTAAATGAAAATCTTGCATTTGTACGTCTGTGATGGGTGACCTTTTTGTTTAGTGCTTTTCTCTTGGTTGTCCTGAAAGACAACCAGTGTCTTGTAGCAAGTTGCACCTCAACCAGATGCTTTTGGCAGCCATCAGTAAAGTTAATTCTGGCTGGATATTTGGCAGCTCTTACATTGGGCTTGACTATTTTCTTAAGTCTTGCTAAGTCCAATGAGTGCTGTAAAACAAACCCCGTTGTATGGCTGCAAAAAGAAACTACCATTTGTAGTCAATAACGATCAATGAGATGTTAATAGGCTTTGGCCTTTTCAAGTATCACAGATTTAAGAGAGTGTGTGCTTATGTTTGAGTCTCTATGTATACTTTTGACCCTGTGTGGATTAGAGAACATCTCAAATAATTCAAACATATGCACCTAACTCACAGATGTATGCTGTGAATCATTCCATGCTGGAAAAACAACAGCTGAAAGAAATCATTACAATCCCAAAATGACCATGACATTCACGCCTGTGATGAGTGGATGTAAACTGTGGACCAGAACTGTACGTTTTCGTGTGGTCATTTCCAGGCCATCATTGTAATTTCCCTTTTTTCAATATGACAGGCTGATTTCTGCTGATGCCTCTTGTTCACCTCGTATTAAAAAAGCCATTAGACGTATTTTTCAAAATGTCAGGTCTTTCAGTTAATGTGCTGAACTGCATGAGCAAGAGGGCATAGAGCGCTCGTGCAGTCTGACCTACTGACCTGCACACGGAGATTTCGCTGCAGCAGTGAACATCAGCAAATCACTCTTAGACTTTAAAACTGAATGTCAGATCCTTTTAGTCTAAAATTCTCAGCTCTGTTTGCCTTGATCTTCAACACTGCAGTTTATGACTCAGGTTTTTAAGACACTGCACAGAATAAATATAGCAAAGAGCCTCTAGGTTCATGCTCTCCTAGAGTGACCAGACATCTTTGTTTTCCCAGGACGTTCTTGATGCTTGTCACCAGCTGAAGCCGTTCAACCACATGTCACCATTTTTAAACAGCTGTAAAATGAAATAACATTTTATTTAGGAAGAAACAGTCACTAGTGCATTAATCTGCCTTTACACTTAGATCTCCTTTGGTGTAGAAACATTTTGTCCGGTGTGCATTTACACATGCATCAGCGCTATAGCTCGCAGATCTGTGCACACAGAAGTGGAATTTGACTTTTCCCTTCCAAGTCGCTGCAGGAGGCTGAACAACAAACTCTTAAATAGACTCATGGCAGCGAATATGAGTATCTTGTCTTGTGACAAGATACTGTAGCTGGGGAGGTTAGAAGAAGGGAGAGCGCAGATGTGTGTCAATGTCTGCAGTGAAGGGCATTAACTCCAAAGTAGTTATGAATGTATTTTTTAAAGCAGGTCAACCGGTTCACCTGCACTGACTTGTGGGTGTTTTTCCTGAACAGCACATGTTCAATACACATGATGGTTTAAGGGTATTTTTTTACACCTGTATTGAGAGCAACAATACGCTGTAGTGCAACGTCTGGACTTAGATTTACGATACTAATTTAGTGCATCTTTTTCTTTGAAAATATTTTTATATAAAATCATTAAGCCTACGAGATAACAAAATGATGCCTTATTATACATTGATGTAACAGGCCAGTGTCAATAAGTACAAATGGAGTGAAATGTTCTTTGCACAGGCTCTACAATGAAGTTACTCCGGGACGTTTTGCATAAATATACACAAATATTTTGTCATTTAACTTTGGTTAAGGACAATTAATAAAATACACAATAAATAATATACTACGTACCTACAGTATGAATGGAAGTTAATTAAATGCGTTGGGTTATAAAGTAAGAACATCTTAGCATTAAGATGCAAACTTCTTTAATATCACTACAGTTAAATTCCTGTATGATAAAATGAAAAGGGGATTATGATATCAGCTTTACAACAATGAGAAGCTTGACAGAGGAAACCAGCTTTAAGCTTAGTCACTGAAATGAATGACATTCCTGTGTGGTGGGATGTCTGCTCAGACAATAGAGCTTCAGCATATCCAGAGCCTTTTGTTTAGCTTACATATATCAAAATCTTACTAATTTCAGTTGGCTGTGATTTCAGGCATTGCAAAGGAAAATGTAGCATCATGCACAGAAAACTTAATGTGGTGAAGCATCTCCTGTGCAGCTCCATTTAGATTATTAACGATGCTGCACATCACTTGTTAATATCTCTGATTTTTGAGAGGCTTGCATGTTAACACTGTAGCATGCATGCAGAGGCAGTATATGGATGACATTCAGTACACTGTGTTCTGTACTTTGTGTTCCTAATCTCTCAAATAACCCACTGAAGCAGGAAATTATTTCATATGTCGCCCCCCAGTGGTCAAAAGTGATATGATACGCATGTGGATGAACTCAGGGACCTCCTGCAGACCACACAGTGTTCGCAAGAACCGAAAGGAGGCAGTATTTATCTAGCTCCACATAGGTAAACCTTCTTTGGTATCATGAAATCAAGAATAGTAGATTTATTTTCATGTTTTTGTCTTGCTAGCTATTCATGAGAGTCACATAGGTAAACTACTGTGAGCACTCAAAGTATCAAAACCGGCTTTAGTCCATTTTTATCGGTTTTATGCTTTGATGGTGGAAAAGACCAGTTCCTGTCTTTGGGTAGCCACCCTCTGTTAAGGAGGACACGCTGAAATGCAAATATACTTCTCTCTGAAATTCAAATGCAAAATAAACTGCTCTGAGACAAAGACCTGTGGCCTAAATTTAGGTAGAAAGCTTTTCTGGATTGTGTGTATATATACACAATACAAAAAGTTGGTTCTCTGTCAGAAGTCGATACAAATACAATGGGCCTAACAGAAATTGGAATTAACTTAAACGAACAGCGTCAAGAAAATGAAATCAACCACCAGAACCCTGACTTCAGCCTTTACCTGTACTGAGTTTATTTGCAATGCAAATAGGGTGATTAGTAAAGCAACCAAATCCTTTTGTTCCCGCTTTCAATAACAAAAAACTATTTGATGCAATCACACTCCCCACTAGTAGGTATTCTCTTTATATTGCATTGTATTCTTATTTATTCCGTATTTTTGTGCCTGTGTGGGATAAAATCACGGCCTTAATCATTAGGCATTTGAAAAAAGGAAATGAGTGCGACTTCAAGATTCTCTGAAACGGATGTCCACCATTGTTGAGGATTCTTGAGCCACCTAGTGGTGATCTGAGGCTGTCTGTGTTTAATGTGATAAAGGAGGTAATAAACGTATTAAAATATATAATTAAAATGAATTTGTAGTTCTATTTTTCTTCTTTCGGCTGCTCCCACTGCAGATCACCTGCCTCCAACTCACCCTACCCTCTCCGTGTCTTTTCCCCATAAACCTCCTCTGTGAGCTTTCTCTTTTCCTCTTACCTCACAGTTCCATATTCAACATCCTTTTTTCATTATATCCACTATCCCTGCTCTACTCATCTCGACTTTGCCTCTCTAACTTTAGAATTCTTGATATTCAATGGAAAAGCCTCCATGTATCTATTTTATAAACCACTTATCCAGTTCATGATGAGGGCTGGAGCTGACTCAGGGCCAGATGCAGAGTATACACTGTGCAAGTTGCCAGTCCTTCACAGGGCTGGAAAGCCCCAGTTAGTGCTTTGTTTTTAAATAGTCTAAAACAAGGTTAGGCAATTAATTTTCCTGTGGACCACATGGAAAACTGGGACTGTTGTGGAAGGCCGGACACCAGTAAGCTGAACTCAGTTCTGATCAGTTTTAATTTATTTATGAAAATTTATCTTGTGAGATAGAAATGATAACTGAGCCAAGCACCTGTGGTCTAAAAGCTTAGGGGTATTATCAGTGCAAGGATCTGCAGCTATACGTGTCTATTTTCTTTTACAAACAAACTGAATTGAAATGTAAGGGGTTAGAAATGTCAAATATCACAAAAACGTTCTAATATTTCAAGCTTTTATTGAAGTACTCAGGTAGATGGATTTGTGCTCGTATTTCTCCTCTGACAAGTTTATTTCAGAAAAATATGTCTGATGTAAACGTCTCAAAACTGTAGTTTGAGGAGTGATATGCACTTTAAATCTGGATAGAGTTTATCAGCGACACCCAGATTAATTTGATCTATTTTAATATCCCGACACATACTGGTTACAATACTCTCCAGCTTCCTTTGTAATGCTTCAAAAGATATGTAGGTCATAACATGTCAGTCATACATAATAATCTACTGGCTGTGTGTGCTGCGGTAACTGATAAATCCCTGGGTGTGACCTTTCCCATCTGAAACCTGAGCTCCTCAAGCTGCCCAAACTGGCTGCTGTTCAAATGACCAAATTCCACCCGTCTTTATGTGTAGATGTGTCGTCCATAGACTTGCATTCATAATTCACGCCGATCGTATGGATCTACCCGACCTTACAGCTTCATTACTGTGGAAGTCTGTATGGTAATCAAAACCAGGATCAGGAGGGCAACAGAACAGCATAGGTCAAATTTCTCTGCTGATAATCAAGATCATTATCAATCCTTCCCTGCAGCGATCGTTTATAGCGATCAGTTATGCTGCTGATGTTTGAGTTTATCACCACAGTTACAATTCTGTCAGTTTGAGCCAGGTGAGCAAAACACGGCTGTAGTCTGTAGTCGGCTGTTTGTGTTGTGGCTGGTGAAATCCAATCTGTCATCAGAGCTTTATACTTCTCTCTTTATCTACATGAAACTAGCCCGCTTGGGTTGCCAGGCGACCAGTCACAAAAAACACAAAAAAACCTTGCATGGCGCCTGAATTTGATTGGTGTTCGTCTCATCTGTCACGGCAGCCAATAGCAGCGGCAGAGAGGAGGACAGCGAGGAAGTGGCCAGGTGACAGTGAAAGAGGAGTTACTTGTTAATACGGATGGTATAAAGATGAATTGCCATAAATAAAGAAGACATGAGCACCTGTGTGTAGCGTTAATTCAAATGCAGTTCAGATTACAAGCGACTGTTGCACGTTTTTACACAACACCCCTCCAGCTCGCTACTTGAATAAGACGGGACGTGGAAGGAGGGGGAGGATGTTATCAGAACATGAATTTCTCAAAGCTCTGTGCTCATGTACACAGAATAGATCAAGGTGGAAATGTACAACCTTTTACATTTGAATAGCACTGACAACCTGCACACCCTGTGTTCAGGGAAACATTTGCAATTATGTTTGCACATGTAAACTGCAAAGATCATAAAGACATTTTAGATTTCTTTTTCACTTTTGAACATTTATTAAGCGGTCTTTGGTCTAATTTAATTAAATACTTGTGGAATTTATATTATTTTATTTACCTTTTAGACAGTAGTTCCAACTTTCTGAAAAACTAGTTTGTATTGGTGTGTTTGTGTGGCAAGGTTATAGGAGCCATCCTACCAGCACAGGATGACAATGGACCTCTGGCTCTGCAAAAGAAACCCTCTGAAATATGAATGAGGAAATCCACACCTGTTTCCAGGTAACCAAGGCAGTACCGTGACGCTGACAATTAGTGTGTGTGTGTGTGTGTATACCTGCGTAGGCGGATGCACAAGCAGCGCAACTTCCTAGCTTTACCTGTTCAGACACTCTGTGGGGATGAAAGCAGCTGTCAGCCCTGCTGGCTTAATGAGACAGACATAATCTGACCAGGAGAAGCAGCATGACAAAGTTTGGGCCTCAGCTCTGAACAAGTTCCCTGCATTTATAATCTGCTGAGAACGTTACGCATGGAAACAGGCCAAAGTCGGCCCAACTGAGCTGAAGGTGGACGTGGAGACTCGGTGGAGGGTGGAGCGCAGAGGCATCTTCACAGGTCTTGCCCTCAAGTGTTGAGCATCTATTTCTGCAAGTATGAATCCAATGTGGAAGGTTTATAAAAGCAAAGTGCTGAAGACTATTAATCCCGAATATGAGGAGGACACTGCCGAGGAGGTACAGAATATACATACATGTTTCTCCACATTTGCTCATGTTACTCATTAATTTGTTTGTCAGAAACACTTTAAACTCTTAAGCCCCAACGCCCCCTGATGCGGGGGAAAAAGCAGGAGATGACTTAGGCTTGGGGCTTAAGAGGTTAAAGTACAAGAAAGCTGACATAATTGTTGGCACAGAAGTCAGAAAGTCAGCTGGTTTTGTTTTGCTGATCATTTCTTATTCATCACAGCGTTAGATGAGCTTGCAGGGCTGATTTGTTTTCCATGCAATGGGAACTTTAAGACAGATGTTCGGCCTGGGAACAGCAATGCTGGCCTTAATGCACGCTGGCAAGTCGACTCTGATGAAACTGTGTTTACTAACATGTGCATACAAATATACATGCATCAAATATACTTTTTTATTAGTTGCTGTTAGACAAATGTGGACTTAAAATGAAATCCAGATACATAAGAGCAATCACAGCAATAATTAAACAGCTTTTAACCAAAATACAGGCAACACTGCAAGCAATATGGGATGTTTTCAGCAGTCATCGAATGCCCTTTTGCTTGGTATCTTCTTACATAAAATCATTATTGAATCTTGGTCTGTAGTCATATTTCAGATGCCTGTGGTGACTTAAGTAAACATAAAAACATTTTATCGCAGAGAAAGGACTAATAGACGATTACACTCATGTGAAGCAGAACTTTCTTCGTTTTCTTTTCTACCTTTTTAAAGCTCTCAGAACGTCTTGGAGTTACGCGGTGACCTTTTCCAAGGGTCAGACATCGACTTTCTTTTTAGTGGTTTTTGTTGGATTGGATTTTTCCCACTGCTCATGTTCACGGCAACACCTGCACTCGATGCAGGACTTGGTTCTCGTGAAACAGTGTTGCGTTGACCCAGATCTCCAGAGAGCTGAGAAATTCGATCCTGCACAGGAGCTGAACAAACGGATTAGTTGGCATTCCAGTGAATGACGGGCTGACAGGCGGACGAGACAGATAGCCAGGTTCCTCACTGGCATATTCAGATCTGCCAGCTGACTGCTTCACATTGTGGCATCTTGAGCTGCCCGGGCATTTGCAAGGACGACAGGGAATCCGGAGAGATAGTTTCCATCTAGATAGATATGCAGAGATGTCATCACTGCTATTTGAGTTGCCATTGCTTCACGCGTTCTAGTGAAATTAGAGACTGCTAAAGCGTTTGACTATCAGTCTTCCTTATGTCAAAACATCCACTGATGTGGAAATACTACTGTTAAGTAATTAGTAAGTTGGTCAAGAGAAAAAACAAGCAATTAAAACACAATGTGCAAAATGTTAAAGTTAGTTTTAATAAAGAAATATTAAACATTTTTCTGTGGTGGCAATTTATTTTTAGTCTCCAGTAGTTCATATAATAGTGTCATGTGTGTTTAAGCTAGGTCTGCCTCAGCTTGCAGTACCCACAATACGCACCAGATGGCGACTGCTGTGCACAGATTCTGTGTTGTGCATTAAACTTAGACAGTTTGTTGTGACCAGACTGTGTGTGGACAGGTTAATGAAATATTGTTCTGTTTACTGGTGTTGCAGGTCACAGAGGTGGAGAACGATATGAGTCCAGTGCAGGAGGAGGAGGGGCCCAATGCTGTCTCCCAGCTGGCCAGGAAAGTATGTGAACCCTGGCAGTGCTTGTAAACCTTGTAGGGTATTTTCTGTCCGTTTACTAATCACGCAGGCTTCACAAATACTTTATAAAATGGTCACAGATGCAGTGAGTAAAGTGAGAATATCCATGCAAAGGTTCATGCTAAGCATATGTCTAAAGATATGACAGAGGAGCGTTAGTCAAGTGATATTTGACAGCACTAAATCCCTACTTTAACCTCTGACCTTGTCAAGATGCAGGGGGCAGGAGCTAAAAGCTGGAATCGGCTATCAGCGATCTTCAACAAAGATGATGAACACCAGCTCCTAGAGGAGACTGAGTGCCCCCCTGTCGCTGACCAGTGAGTTTTTAATCGTCTATCTTCTCACATGCATTCATGAACATTGATGTTGCTGGTGAAACAGAGCTTTACACTTTCCAACTGAGATCACACCTTTATCCGATTTTGTAACTCATAAGGTTGAAGTTTTACTTTCGTTGCACTGACCCAAAGAAATGTTTTGGCCAAAATTGGTGTACAGACTGAACTGAGAGGGGAAAAGGAGGTTTAATAGAAAAACAAATAGAAATGAAGATAATTACTGGAAGACATAAATTCTTATTTTCTGAAAATCTAGGATACTTACTGGCCAAAATCTGTCTTTTTTGTCATATTCATAAAGGAATGATTGTTGGATTAATCACTATTGAAGCCTTTCTTATAAAGTCTTTGTGTTTACATGTAATTTTAAAACTTAAGTTATTTAAAATCTAAAATCTTTGTCAGTTGTTTCATAATTTAAAGCACCTACTGCTTTGTCTAAATTCTCAGTCCGCTTGCAGCAAAGCCCGAGGAGCCTCCGCGACCCACCAGGCGCACGGGATTCTGGGATAGCTTTGCATCTAACTGGGCAGCCAAGAAACAGGCCGAAGCTGCCGCCGCTGCTGCTGAGAACGAGGCAGCAACAGGGGAAGGTGAGGAAGGGGTGATAGAGGCTGGAGGGGCGGAAAGTCAGCAGGATGGGCAGGTCACTGAGGGAGAGCAGAGTGAAGGGGGAGGAAGGAGCAACAATAGCTTCTCCAAGTACGTCTCGTTGGGAGGAGGCAACGAGGATGCTTCTTTCAAATGGAACTTTGTTACCAGCAAGCTGGCAGAGCTGAAGACCAAGACCAATTAGAAACATGGTGGAGGAGAAAGTAAAAGAAAATAAACAACATGAGGAGGGTGGTAGATGTAGAAGGAAGGTAAATTTTGCAAAGGATATCCTGTAACTAAACTGGCGCCTCTTGAAGTCCCTCTGTATTGTCAGCTATTATACGCTCCAGAAAACGTGTGTTCACAGCCACATTACTACCAATGGCCTGATTGCTGGTTGAGACATAAAAAGAAAATCAGTGTTGTTGTTTATTTATTTTTTTGTAATCTTTGGTTCCCCATTACTTAAAGGTCAGTCTATTTATGTAAGAGTAAAGAGGACGTGTAGGTCATAGGCGACACTTAACAAAAAGAGCTTCCATTTCTCTGCCTGCACAGAGCCAGAGGTAGTGTTCATATCCCGGACCAGTGATTGAACTTCAACCACTACTACTTGTGAAAAAAACTTTTAAAGTTGCTTGTATTAAAAGTCACTATGCTAATTTATGAAATTCTGAATTATTTCTGGGAGATGAGGTGGGCACCCAGACCTGAGTTGTCTCTTTACCATCTAACCACAGCACAGAGAATGCAGTAAGGCAGAATTTTGGTGACGACCACACTGGTTTAGGCAGCACATGGCAGTGTTTTGTTTTTGCAGTTGTATGACTACACTTACTTCCCTAAAGTGCTTCTTTCACCACGAACATGTGCCTCCACACCTGTCAGCAAACTTGATCTAATCTGTAGTTTAACAAAAACCGGATTAAGAGATTAAAGGCAGTGATAGCAGGATTAGACAGGGATTATCTCACTTAACCTGTTCAGAGGCCAGCGGATTATAGAAAGGTAATTTGGCAGTGTGATGTAGATACTACATAATCTTCCGAGTTTCTCTTAAACTTCAGGAATGCAAAATGTGGAGCACATTTATTTGACACGTATGTACGCCTGGTGAGATAAAGCCGGTAAAACCGATGACTTGGATTTTGTGATTGTGACTGAGACTGAAATGTGTGAGTTTTTTGACTTTTAAAATGTTGTGATTTAAAAAAAAAATTGACTTATTATGGTATTATTTCTGTTCTTTTGTGATTTATGCCTTATTCCATGTTTTATTCTGTTTTATTCTGCTGTTTTCGGTATATAATAATAAAGACTATTGCACTGAAGTTCTTGTAAGGTATGAACACGTGACTGAAAAATGTTAACTTTTGAGCAATATTGGAAAAAAATTCATTCATTTGCTGATCTCTGTGATGGTTGTTTTTAGAAGCTTTGACTCGAACCTTTTTTAAAAATCTAGAACACAAAATTCTGCCTCTGGCCAGCAGAGGGTTCTCTTCACCTCTTAAATTTAGTATAGCATATATTCAACTGTCCTTTTTTTCTGCCTTCATGTCCTTCACATTTACATCAAATCAGTCTTTTATAAACATGACAACAGCCTGATCAGATACCCTGTCAAAAATAGCCCATTTTCCTCCTCATATCCCACTTCCTTCATCTCTTTCGTGTCCTGTTTTTCACACCCATTTCCTCTCTCTTACTGTGTCATGTTTCCTCAGATAGAACAGAGCTTCCTTTTTAAATTTAGGAGTCTTTCTTGGGATTTCTATATGAATTTGGCAACACACAATAATGATGCGAAAATGATGCAAGCGAGCGTAGCCCGATCTCAACCCCATGGTTTCGTGCCATTTCTATGTGTTTATACTGTCAGTCAGATTTTATCCTGTCATAATGGGACATGGGAAATCAGTTTCACTAGCTGTGTACAGACTTTCACATCAGCCGTCTCTGTTTGAGTCAGAAGAGATCTTTCCCCACTCGCAGCTCAGTGACAAACTCGTGTTTCTTGCATATTTCAAACAAACTCAGACTGAACATTTATTCCAAAAGGGCTGATTTTTGGGCTGATTGGCGGGGACTACTGTCTTGATGTTTTGAGGTCCATATTTTAGTTTCATGACATCAAGTCAGCAATGCTCGGTGGAAATGAGGTTTGTAGAGCATGAAAGCATCAGAAGGCGAGCAGGCAGGGCTGGCAGGTTACGCGGGGGGAGACGAGGGAGAGTGCACAGAGGCACAACTGGGTACCTGAGGGGTCTGTGACGTCTGGTAGTTTTGTTTAAAATGCATCTCGGGGAGCTCAGAAATAATGAGCTGCTTATCGGTGCTCGAAACCATTTTTGCTGAGATCACAAGCTGAAGGGAAAAAAACAACACACAAGTACTGCATGTACTGCAGTTTTCATGAGTTCTGACTTTATTTATGTGGATATCTTCAAGAGGAAAAGGCTAAAGTGGCATAGGTTAAAGATTTTCAGTCGCTTTGGCAGTAGATTAAGTTACCAAATCTCTTCCCAGACAAAAGCTGAAAGGCTATCATTATTTAAGGTTAGCTTTGTGGTCTCTGTTGACTCCTCCTTGGAGACTGGTTTATCAGAGCTTTCTTTCTTTAAATGTAACAACTACACACAGTAAAGCTGTCACAAAACTGATGAACAGTGAGACCAAAGAGCACTACTGATTTTACTCAAAGATGTCTGTTTAAAGGTCTTAGCGATAAGGCTACTTTAATCCATACAAGCTGTTTGGTAATGCAATTTTGTCAGCCTCTGTTAGCTCTGAAAACCCAGAGTTAAAAAATATAGAAGTCTGTGCATGTTGAGTTAGAAAGAACAGATGTGCTCTTGTAAGACTCGAGGTTCAAGGCTACATTGTTGCTACTTGCTAATACACATGAATCACCCACTGGGGACACAATAAGCAACATCTGGGGTGAAAAGGTAGCCAACACAGTTCCTCAAGTGACCACTTCAGGCTGACTCAAAAAGTGGGTCAGTCCCTGGAGGTTGCAGTGACATAATGCTTAACTTTACAGCACATATTTACAGCCTGCAGACAAAAATGGTTTTGGACTCCATTGACAGTTTTTCCTTTCAACGCAGTGCCATAGTGGATTTATTTTGAGTATCTCATAAGTTTTAAGTGCATTAAGGCTTAAAATGCTTAAACAATAAAAATGAAAACACATTAAAAACAAGAACAAGTGGGTAAAGTCATGGTGACAGAGTCCTTTTCTGAAAGTCAAAGCATGGGAATGTCTGTGGGGATGTTGGATTTCAGGTAGAGTCGGTACCAGTTTTTTTTAAATATGATTTTTCCCTCATGTGATCATGGTTCATGTTTTTTATATGCACTTAAGACCCTCAGTAGACTCTCACAGGTGTTTTCTCTTAGTCTGCCTGATAAGATCTCATCTCAGGACCAGTGTGGTTTTGGGCAAGACCTTCCTCAGCAAGCAGGCACTCATGTGTCAAAGCAGGAAAAGCACAAGCAAATTAATAATGGAGTCACTCCACTTTGAGTATATCCTGCCTTTGTGGACGCTGGTTCGCTGCCACGGCTTCTCGTTAACCTGCTGTAATTTCAGTTCTGCGAGAAGTTTAAACAAAATAATCTGACGGATGCCAAAACAACTTGCTTTCATGCAGTGCGCCCATATACACAGAGCAGGAGCACTTTCAGCTCTGGGGACTCGACCGTTAATCCAAGTCACTCATGCACACATGCTCATACTGGTCCCATAGCGTAAAACTCTTTTATCACTTGTGGTCCTGTCAGACAGGTGTGTGACCGCCACACTCTCAAAGTCCCGTAAGCCTTTGCCATTTGGTTCACTTTTGGCTCACAGTGCAACACAAATATCTCACCATCCCCCTCATCCACAGAGACAAAACACAGACAAGAACACACTATTTTCTTGTTTCTTCACTCTTCTTCATTGCTTGCCTTGGGCTCTGTGCCACACACTGCAATTACTTAAGAGAAAAGCAACCCCACAAAGATCTGTGAGCCTGCCTTAATTATATAACAAAAGCCCAAACCTGAGAGAAGATGAGTTAATTGTGTTTATATCCAAGATCTCTTTTTGTAGAGGGGGTTACCTTTGTAACCATGATGGTGTATAGCAATAATGGTGGTAATTAAGGACCCAGGTTAATGTTACAAAGGTTTACATACTCTGAGTAGGACTCTAGAAGGTTAGGCAATCTAAAATACAAAAAGATTAAATTTGTATTATATATATAGAGATGCTTTCTCAATCCGCAGAGGCAAATCTGGTTATCCACAAACTATTTTCTTTATGGATTTGCTAACAGACTTAAAACAGCAGCACATGAGGTCAGTGGAACAAGTTTTAATACGTAGCACAGTCTGATGACTTTGGAACAAACTACCATGTGATTATGTTGTAAGCTGTTGCGTTTCCATCGTCCGTCCCTTTGTGACCTCGCTTGGCCAACACCAGTCCATAAATCAGCCGGCCAAAGTGACCGGACTGTGCCAGAGCCTAAGAAGTTTGTCTTCAAGATTACAGCTCAAGGTCTCAAATGTTATACTGAGATTATGAAATGAGGTTAATCAGTAAAAGAAACATGGGCCAAAAAAAATCTAAGATCAGACGCAGGGGGGGAAGAGAAGATTTATCAGCAAAATTATGAAAAGGGTTGTAAAAGCAAAATAGACATAGCGCTTATGAAAGCCCTCACAGGCAGACAGAAATGTCTGGTAGCGCTCAGGTATGACGCTGTTGTGTCGAGTGTCTCAACAAACGAGGTGAGTCACACGCGGCACAGCGGGCACATCTGGAAGTCGAACTACGGGACCAAAGATGTTCTCGCAAAAACAATGACTGGTCTCTTTCAGCAGCTTACCACAGCACACCTGCTTGAGGCAAAATTGTGGCTTATGTGAGGGAGGCACATGAACACTTACTGTATATACAGTGTAGTCTAGGGGAGATTTTTCCTTCTCCATTGTTTTATGAAAAAGGGATACACACCATCCATTTTGGTGTGAGTAAATGCGACAATCATTTTCTTCTTTACAAAACCACTTCTAAATTAACTGTGCAATAGTTCTTTTCTCTTTTTTGATTTGCAAAAGTTTAGCGTTTCTAAAGCACTGCTCATTTATTCCTGTCGATTTAACATGAAATCGCAGCCAGCAGCGGTCACAATATAAAACGTCCTCCAAGGCTGCTTATCTGCTCCCTAATGGCCCTTCTTGTTTACAGAAATTACACTAATGCCCCAAAGTAATGGCCATTAGTATATTTAAGTAAGTGGACATTTCAGAATCACTGCAGAGAGGTCATTTTCAGGGAGAGAACTTTGACAGATTAGCTGTAACTTTGCACCAGACATCACCCTGATAGGTTTATCAGCTAAAAGGAGGAGATCCACCAAACAAACAGGCAGACAAAGCAGTTTTCAGGGTTAATCTCCACTGTTTGCAGTGTGTCTGCATAGATAAGGTGGCGACTTGACTTTTTTGAAGTTAGACTCAGCTCTCTGCAGGGTTGTTATGACCTCTGTTTCAGTGGCCTTGTTAATCCTCAAGTGATAATGTGTGGATGTCTGCGTGTTTTAAAAAAGCTGACCTGCCTAAACTGTTAGTGTGGAGCGACTCGTGTCATTCAGAAACAATCAATCAGTCTCAATCAGTCTTTATTTATAAAGCACTTTTCATACAAAAAAATGTAGCACAAAGTGCTTTACATAGTTAAAAGCAGCCCACCCCACACTCTCATTAACATAAATGATGTGAATACACACATATCCCCCCCCCCCACACACACACACACACGCACGCACACACGCACACTTAAAGAGTAAAAATTGGGCTGGGTTCGCATGAGCCAAGTGAGGAAACACTATAACAGGGAGCCGTCTGCACCAGGAGCCGGTCACAGACCGCAGCCTCCAGGCTGGGCACACAGCAGGAGGGAGGCAAAGAAGCCCCACAGCCAGGCTGAGAGGACCCCCAGAGCCCCAGCAGCCACGGTCGATCACAGCCCCGGTGCAGAGAGCCCCCTCCGAGGAAACACTGGAGATATGACACAATAGGATATATACAGGGTAAAATGATAAAATAAATAAGAACGGGATACAATATAAATATAAATATAAATAGAGTAAGAAGATTAAAAAAATGAATAAGAATAAAATCAATAAATATTAGGTAAAGCCTAAATTAATAATAGAATAACAGGATAGAATAAATAAGCATAAAATAAATAAACGCTAAGTAAAACCTAAATTAAAAAGGTGGGTCTTGAGCCTGTTCTTAAAAACATATACGTTCTCTGCGGCCCTGAGCTCCTCCGGCAGGCTGTTCCACAGACGAGGACCATACCACTGAAAAGCTGCCTCTCCGTGAGTATGTGTCCTGACTTTAGGGACAATCAAAAGGCCAGTACCAGAGGACCTCAGGGTCCGCGAGGGTTCGTATGGTAAAAGCAGATCTGAGAGATAAGAAGGCCCAAGACCATTAAGACATTTAAAAACCAATAAAAGAACTTTAAAATCGATCCTGAAACACACGGGGAGCCAATGCAGCGATTCTAAAACCGGTGTAATGTGGGCCTGCTACATTACACAAGATGTTAATCTCAAGAAACTATGCACTTTCATGATTCTTCTGAACGTATTGATGCATGCTCGATCATCCTGGTAAGGAAATCTCAAGAAGTTGATTCCAAAAAAACGTCCAGGATGAACAGAATCAACTTTTTGGGATTCTCCTAAAACAGTTAAACCGAACAAAATGCCAAAAAGGTTTAGAAGTATAAATGAGCCATCAAAATACATACAAATTTTTAAGAAATTATAAAGCAGATGTTATAAATGATACAGCCACCTAAGGCCAATAACAATACCCCCCCACCCGCCAGGATAATCAGTTTGTTAGTGTGGAGGAAGGGGCCTAGTGGAGGTATATTATTTAGAGAACCACAGTCCCTCACCTCACATCACAGACGTTCACATGGTGTCTCGTCCCTGTAATCTACTAGCTCAATCTAGGCTTTATAATCTTGTGACTCTTTAGGAATGGATTTGGGACCCCCTTAGAAAAGAAAATCTGCCTCCTGCCCCCTCTATTTCCCAGCAAACTGGGTAATCTCTCTGCAAAGCTACCCCCCCCCCATGCACCCCCGCGGCCACACCACGACCCAGTAAAACTCACGCAGGCACAGACACGCAACCACTCACATGCATGCATACGTCCTGGCACCCATCATCCATCTGTATCTCTGCTGAAATCTGATCACCCATCTCCAAAGGCAGGCCTGCCTGAAAATAGATCGATTTGTCTGCTCTCATTCATACTTTCTAACAAGAGCTCGGGGCTTACAGGACCGTCAATACATTTTCAGCCAATATGTGTGTTTATTTCTTGGGTCATGTTTGTACTTGTTGGCTCCATTGATTATTTTCAGATAAAAGTGGCCACCTAGCAGGAGGAGTGCTGAGCCCAAAGAACTTGAGCCGTGGGATTTCCACACACGGCACAGAAAATATAACTCGGCAGCTGCGATGTTTCTCTTCTGAAATTATAGTTTGCAGAGTTATTTTTAAGGGAGCGATACGCAGGAGGCCCGCGATCCACCGTGTCGTGCTGATTTTGAAAGCTGGTTTGTCAGCTCGATGCCACGGGTCACTGGCTGTAGCGGTCACTCACGCGCAGTAAAAGTGATGGTTTGCGTTATATCTTTATATTGTATTGTATAGTTGCTGGAATGCAAATTGATTCTTTGTCCCTCCACAAAGTCTCTGTCGGGCTCGAGTTACTGTTTCTACAGCTGTTATGGCTGTTGTTCTTTGCTTTTGCTCCCGACCTGCAGCTAAGCCTAAACACACACACATACAAACACACACCAGACACACACACACGCAGCTCACCGTGAGAACCAGCAGACTCCAACAAGACGCTAAGAAGGCATCTGAAAAATGCATTCTGAATTCTTAATTTTAGAGGTTGGTGGGCACAAAAAATGTCGTCTCACGTAGTGTTTTTTTTTAAAAGTCTTGGCACTCAGAAATATTCACCTGGTTTTGAATGAGTATGCATATTTAATCGCAGCATCCTTCAAATACAGTTCTTGTTAAATTATAGAAGACCCCAAAAGCTTTGTGTTTCAAATTTGTTACTGAAAAATCCAAAAAAGTTTCACAGTGTTGGCAGTATAGAAGCACTGCTTCCCTGTAAGCGTTTCTTTCACTCTGCAGTTCTGCCTCTCACTGGATATGACATCAAAAAAACAAAAAAAAAACAAAAAGAGGAGAGACTGTTAACCTTCCCAGGTGGATGAAATGATGGATGGTGGAACAACAGAAGTAACTGTAAAAATTCTTACTGATAAAGAAAAAGAGGATAGAAAAAAAATTATAAGAGTGAAGGAAGTGGAAAATAAAACAAGAGCGAGCCTCAGTTGGATGCATTAGGTGGAAACATGAGGTTCAAACAAGCACTCTAGTGGGTAAATATAAAGGTTTAGACAGTAGATGCTAGCTACCTGTGTGAAGCACAGGAAATCACTGTTCTCTAAGAACAGGTAGTAGAAAACATCCCTCCTGTTAAACTACAACGTTTGCTTTGTTTTTTAAATGATAAAGATTTCTCGTGCGACGCCGTGGGCACATTGCTGTTCCTCAGCTGAGAGGCGAGTGGCTCCTCCAGGTGAAATCAGCTGCAAAGAAGATGCTGCGTCAAAAACCTCCTTGTGATTGCTTTGGTCATTGAACAATTGCTGCGGTTTGCGTGGAAGATGCTCACTTATCTGCACTATCAGGTAGGACGTTTTAAAAGGTCCAACTTTGAATGCAAACATTTTTTATTTATGTTTTATTTTATGATTGAGTTGCACTTTCACAGTTTCCCTATCGCTGGTGAGTGTTTATGGATGAGTTGCCATCTTCTGTGCATATGGTGGCAATTTGGTAGCAACTAAAGCAATTTCAAGGAGATTTTTGTCAACCAGCTGGGGAACACGTAATTTCCTTAGCAACTGGTGGTTGCCAGGGGGCAGGCCTCTGGGATTTGGGCTTTATTAACTTGACCCTGCTTTGTAATCATGATCATCGCATGTTCAAAAATGCCTGACGTCACATGGTTAGTGGCCACATGCAGACAGAACCTCTCTAAAAACAAGCTATAAAATTGTAACTAATGATGTTTACATTCTGTTCTGCTTAATTTTCGGTCTCCACGAAACTATAAAGTAATCAGCGTCTGACTTGTCAACTAGTGCTCAACAAGTAAGCAAATAATCTTCCGTTTAACAGTTTAAAAATGCCTCTTATTTTCGTCATCATCCTGCCCACAGTGGCTTTTGTCACAGGTGCACATGGGTGGATGGATAGGTGGACGTATGGCTTTTAATACATTTATATAGAAAAAATGGTTCTTGTTTCCCCACCACATTAGGAATAACCCTCATGCACCACAGACATATCATTCATCCATGCTCGAGCAAATCGAGCCTCGGGGAACCTGTGACCCATAACTAGCCAAGGCGGAAATTACACATTGATGCACAGCTGGAGATTTCACTGCCCCTGTTTCTCGTCATGTACGATCAGTGCAGGTATGAAGACGCACTCTGTCGTAGTGTAAAAGAGCAGACCTCTATTCACAGCTATACAAGCCAGTATGGCTCATCTTACACCCTTCTCTTTCTCCGCTCCTGCAGGAGCATTGCATACTCCCCTCCAGCCTGTCATCAACATGTCATTAAATCCCACTCCATCTCTCTTTGGCCGCTCCGACTTTTGCCCCCTCCGCTGTAAACAGAAATTCCTGTGCTCTTTTGCATGTTTGCTTCTCCTCGAGTCGTTGTCCTCCTTCGGCCCATCTCTATTTCTGACATGGGAATCTGGGGTGTCAGGCTGTCTGAGGAGAAGACTGGAGAAGGAGACAGTGCCACTTGATAAGAAGTTGATGGAGACTGTCAGGAGGTACAGCTATTGTGGGACAAGGCTGTTGTGGGCAGTTGGGATTTACGAGCACTGGAGCGTGTTGTAAGTTTGTGTGGACAGTTAAATCGAGCAGTTTCAACTATCTTGATAGTTAAGTTATTTATTCTCCAGGATATAGTTATATATATTACTTCGTTAGAGTTATTTGATACTATGTCTTGCACTATCCTACTGTATATTACTGTATACTACTATTCTTATTGTATATATTGTAAATCTTATTCATCTGTTCCTCTGCCTCTCCTGCTGCTTTGAGCATGTACATGACAAAAGAATTTCCCTCGGGATAAATAAACTTCTTCTTCTTATTATTATTATTATTATTATTATTATTATTATTATTATTATTATTATTATTATTATTATTATTATTATTATTATATTTCATGAAACTGAGAAAATGCTTCTACACTTTTGCATCTTATCTAATTGACACAGATTTATCCATGTTTTTTATCATTAAGTTTGAGTCCCATCCTGCTCATTTGCCAAGAAAACATCAAAACTAGCACACATGTACATTGTAGGCCCCTGGAGGTTCTCATCGAAATCAGACATTATAAAGCCATCATGTTCCTTAGAAACTGTCCACCTTACAGCAGGCTGAAATTGTAGTATTCAAGCACACATAACACCTTAAAAACGTTTTATAATTTGTTCATAAAAACAACATCTTATTTATATCCACAAAACCTTTTCCATGCATTAAATATTATGATGTCATCATGTTGCCTATCAAGCCTCCAATAACAGACTACAATCCTACTGTAGCATGAGCTACAAATTAGTGCTTCTAATTTGCAACAGCAAGCATGTTTTGTAAGAACACGATGCAACAAAACTATCAACATAAGAGATCAATGTTCAGAGACCTCACCAGTAAAATGAATAACTGGCTGATCTCTCCAGTATTATCGCCTTGTGCACCTCTGGACCGGTTTAGATCACACACACTCACCTCTGCTATGTCTGCTTCTTCTTGAATTTCATTTTGGGGAAGAGGGTGATGCTAACCTGGCGAGTGAAAGTGAAAAAGACAATGCTTGTGCAGCCAGAAAGTTCCCATGTTTTCAGTGTGTAATGAATGGTTGGCTCTGCTGAATGTGCTCCTTCAGATGCCTCAGGATGTTACAGTAGAAATGGACTTTTTGTCACGGCTGCTGAGGCGAGCCGTGTGGAGTTAGAAGAAGGACCCAAGATGCAGGCAGTGGATGAGATGCCAGTGAGTTTATTTACACAGTGGTGAGAAGGCAAAACAGGCAAGAGGGAAGACAAAACTAAAGACCTGAACTGGGAAAGCTAAATGACAAACCTGAGATGAAACAAAAAAGGGAAGAGAGGCAGAGAGACGAGCAGGACACCGAGGAACACAGACTGACGCGGAGTTACACAGACGAACCAGCAACAGGCAGGAGAACACACAGGGCTTAAATACACACACCAGTAATCAGGGGATGAGAGACAGGAGGGCAACACAGCTGGGAGGAATCTGGGCTGACGGGACAGGGGAAACGTAAACTGAACACACTCACATACGACACGGACCTTCACAATAAAACAGGAAACTCAGATACATGGAACCAGACAAGACATTGAACTAAACAGACAGATTCAGACGCAGACTCAGAGGCAGATCGAAAATAACACAGAACTTAAACAATCATCATCTAGAAAATGATAACAAACTAAAAGCGCTGGGTCACCGACCCAGGACCATGACACTTTTACAGTCAGATATCGTGTGCATGAGTGTTTGAATGTGGAAGAAAACGTTGTGCTATTCAAGCTCAATAAAAAACATTAAGAAATATATGCATACGTGAGTGCTGGTATTTTGTTTGCTCTCATGTTTTATCAAGTAAATTTACTGAGGGAGGTGAAAGGTTTCTCTGTACTTGGTGTTTTACTAACAGAGAAATCTTGTAAAGAATAGAAGGCTTAATCCTGAACTTCAACACCACTCAGCTTTTTTAATATGGTGAGAAACTGCTTCTTTGAGGATCTTTACACCAGTGGGGGTGGCACACTAATCGGCCAGTTAGACACCTGGATCACTCTTTTCCCAGGAGGAACTGATATGGCTGTCAAAGTTCATGACCTAGTCCCAAAGCTGGGTGTCAGATACACGCACCATATCAAAGACAATAGACTTTTCAGTGGAAGCTCACCTGTGCCCTTCACTCTTGCAGTCTGACATCTGATGATGTTACAGAGCTTTATGCAATCCTGCACTGAGCCTGAAGCGCTTTAGAGCATAAAGCTTCACAAAAGAAAGCAGCATATCCTCTGTGTTAGTATAAAACAAAAGCAAAATCACTTCAGGCCAGTAATTTCCTCTGCTTGTTTGAGCTGAAGCTGAACGCCACACCCAGTATGTAATTTAGACAGGATTAGGACTAATTAGTAACTTTGTGGCAGGATCCTCTTATTATTTCTTGTTAATGACTAAAATTTGCTACAGAAAAAGCATAAACTGTTGCAGAGATTTTCTTTAATCTTTTTGTGCTTAGTAATAAAACGTTGGGGAAAATAATGTAATGACACCGTCTTTACATAACTCGGATACTCTGCAGTGTGCGCGTCACAGCGCTGCATTCCTCTCTGTGCACAGTCCTTCACAAGCTTGGCAACAAGTCATGAGAGCTCATGCTGATGGACTGAAGAATGTAATTAGAGGAAACAGTTTGTATTAGATCAGATTAGACTTCACCAGGTCAATTGGCAGTTCTCATGTAATTTCTTGACTGATAATTTGTTTTCCAGTTTGTCGTCTGCCAGTTATGATTGGCACTATTGGATGGCTGTCAGAATTACCACAGTGAACTTAATATATTTTCTATTATTTCCAACAGCTTGTTTTAGCTTGATTTATCTTCACAAGTAATATTATTATAGAAGCAGGAGCTTGTACTTGCAAATAATGCTTTAAGCAGTAATACTTAAAACTTCCGATGATGTCCACTCAACAAAGTTTTGAAAAAATCTAACCCACTGCGATATAATTGCACAGTAACGTACAAAATATTACCATGCAAGCATTACAATCCAATGACACTCCACCAATACTGCTTATGATTGACAGGTGTCCTCCCTCCTCCATGGATCCTGCAATTAAGTTCCACTGAGGATGATCAGGTAGGAATCCTCTGTGGGTTTTGAGGGATATCACTGGCTGAATCCTCAGAGGAGGTCCTGCCCAACATGGCGCCACAGATATGGGCCTTCCCTCGCCCTCGCAACCAGACTGGGGTTAAATTAGGAAAGGCTAACCCCAGAACTGTGGTGAAGACGAGGGCGAGGTCAAGTGCTTTGCTTTGCTTTGATGATGTTGGAGAGCACATCCAGTAGACGTTCTTCATCTGCAGCTGACGGGCTGAGAGTGAATTGCTAATGTTGTTTGTTCTGTGTGCACGCATATGGAGATTTGAGTTACAGTGGGGCAAAAAAGTATTTAGTCAGCCACCGATTGTGCAAGTTCCCCCACCTAAAATGATGACAGAGGTCAGTAATTTGCACCAGAGGTACACTTCAACTGTGAGAGACAGAATGTGAAAAAAAAATCCATGAATCCACATGGTAGGATTTGTAAAGAATTTATTCGTAAATCAGGGTGGAGAATAAGTATTTGGTCACCTCAAACAAGGAAAATCTCTGGCTCTCACAGACCTGTAACGTCTTCTGTAAGAAGCTTTTCTGTCCCCCACTCGTTACCTGTATGAATGGCACCTGTTTGAACTCATCATCTGTATAAAAGACACCTGTCCACAGCCTCAAACAGTCAGACTTCAAACTCCGCCATGGCCAAGACCATAGAGCTTTCGAAGGACACCAGGAAAAGTATTGTAGACCTGCACCAGACTGGGAAGAGTGAATCTACAATAGGCAAGCAGCTTGGTGTGAAAAAATCAACTGTGGGAGCAATCATCAGAAAATGGAAGACATACAAGACCACTGATAATCTCCCCTCGATCTGGGGCTCCACGCAAGATCTCATCCCGTGGGGTCAAAATGATCATGAGAACGGTGAGCAAAGATCCCAGAACCACACGGGGGGACCTGGTAAATGACCTGCAGAGAGCTGGGACCAAAGTAACAAAGGTCACCATCAGTAACACACTACAACGGCAGGGAATCAAATCCCGCAGTGCCAGACCTGTTCCGCTGCTGAAGCCAGTGCATGTCCAGGCCCGTCTGAAGTTTGCCAGAGAGCACATGGATGATACAGCAGAGGATTGGGAGAATGTCATGTGGTCAGATGAAACCAAAGTAGAACTCTTTGGTATAAACTCAACTCGTCGTGTTTGGAGGAAGAAGAATACTGAGTTGCATCCCAAGAACACCATACCTACTGTGAAGCATGGGGGTGGAAACATCATGCTATGGGGCTGTTTTTCTGCCAAGGGGACAGGACGACTGATCCGTGTTAAGGACAGAATGAATGGGGCCATGTATCGTGAGATTTTGAGCCAAAACCTCCTTCCATCAGTGAGAACTTTGAAGATGAAACGAGGCTGGGTCTTCCAACACGACAATGATCCAAAACACACCGCCCGGGCAACAAAGGAGTGGCTCCGTAAGAAGCATTTGAAAGTCCTGGAGTGGCCTAGCCAGTCTCCAGACCTCAACCCCATAGAAAATCTGTGGCGGGAGTTGAAAGTCCGTGTTGCTCGGCGACAGCCCCAAAACATCACTGCTCTCGAGAAGATCTGCATGGAGGAATGGGCCAAAATACCAGCTACTGTGTGTGCAAACCTGGTAAAGACCTATAGTAAATGTTTGACCTCTGTTATTGCCAACAAAGGTTATGTTACAAAGTATTGAGTTGTATTTTTGTTATTGACCAAATACTTATTTTCCACCCTGATTTACGAATAAATTCTTTACAAATCCTACCATGTGGATTCATGGATTTTTTTTTCACATTCTGTCTCTCACAGTTGAAGTGTACCTCTGGTGCAAATTACTGACCTCTGTCATCATTTTAAGTGGGGGAACTTGCACAATCGGTGGCTGACTAAATACTTTTTTGCCCCACTGTATATGCAAACTCAAATACAATTTATATGCAAATTGTATCACGGTGTGGTACGGGAACTGCACAGTACAGCAACAGAAAGCCCTGCAGAGGGTCGTGCGCACAGCTGAACGCACTATGGGAACATCTTTACCAACACTGCAGGACATCTACGCTGAAAGGTGCAGATCCCGGGCCATCAGGATCACTAACGACTCCAGCCATCCCGCTTACAAACTGTTCAGGCCACTGAGGTCAGGGAAACGCCTCTGTAGCCTGAAAACAAGAACTGAAAGGTTCAGGAGGAGTTTTTACCCACAAACAGTGAGACTCCTCAATCAAAACACAAATCGGACAACATGATGGACAATTCCATACACAGTATATAATTTTCTTTTGAGTTTTATCCTTATTTTTATTTGTATTTTATCATTTACATCTGTATTTATGTAAATACGTACACTATAGCTCTTAACTATTACAGCGTAATATTTTGCACGATATTATACATTTTTATACTTTTATATAGATATTTTTTTATTATAAGTTTAGTAAGATGCACAGTCGGGGGGGGAGTACTTTTTAGCCGGAAAAAACATTTCACTGTGTGTTGTACTAGTTATAACTACATGTGACAAATAAATAAAGAATTGTTGAAACAATATGCACAAATATAAGCCAAATTCCATTTCAAAATTCATTCTCATCTCTCAAAATGGTTCGCAGGATTTTTTGATGCCCATTCCTGTACATCAGACTGGCTTGGTGAGATATGCACTGAAAGTTTAGTGTACTGTCTCCTGTAGTTGCTTTGAATGAGGACTTTTTCCGTGGTATCAGTTGCATGTCAGGGTTTAGATTCTGCTATAGTGCCCACACTAGACTCTAATAACAAATACATGGTAGTCTGAAAAGTTTAAAAGCTAAAAGCACCAGAGGACAGGAGTTCTGAATGAATAATTAGCAAGTGTTAGCATTGTTTTTGTAACTAGCTTACTAGCTTCAGTAGCAACCTAGCATTACTTTAAAGCCTAACCTTCAGAAAGAAAAACGTTGCTTTCAGTCCAAACAAAATTGACATTTTACTGCCAAGATGCTCCTACATCATATTAATCACAAACTAACTTAAGTGGCTATCTTTGCATATTTTATGTTCATGAAAAATAAAGCTAACGTGGTCAATGTTCTGCTACATTTTTAGCTTGTCGCCCAATAAAAACTGTCTGCAGCGATGCTTTATTTGGAGTCACAATCACACGTGCACAACCAAATTGTCTGAAAGATAGCTTTCTAACACTTTAATTTAGATACCCAATACTTGTCATATGATGAAATATGTAACTGACAGTCTTCATGCAAGACCAAAATAAACAGCTGTTGGTTAGAAATATGTATCATCCTTGCGTTTTTGTGGGGGAAAATCAAAGGCTTGTTGCTTCAAAAATAAAAACTTAAAATGTGTTTCTCTTTTACTGCAAGTTACATTTTGGATTGTGCAAAAACAAAACAGGTTGACACTTGTGGCAACAGGAACTGAGTTTAGCAAATAGTCAATTTGTGGTACAGAAAGAGACATGAAGACCAGACAGTGATTTACTCAGCAGCTCTCCTGCCTCTGCTGTGACATGAGCCTATTTTTTCTCTCACTACAGCCTCAAGGTTACAGTCTAAGCCTGGACTCAGCCTGTCTGTGCTGTAGCTCTTCTCAAAGTTAATCCGTGCCACAAAAAAGGGTCTCACCTTGGCTTGAGGCAGAAAAGTTCATGTCTAAACAAATAAATAGCCAAAGGAAATTAATTTCTTGAGCTGTTAGTAGGATGTTGTTTGTCTAGCCATACTAATAGATCAATAAAAAGCTCCAAAAGGGAAATTTTTTTCATAATATGCACATATCTGTGTTTCACAGGACAAAACATGACTTTGTGCCATAAGCACAAGTATTAGGCCTAATTAGAGAATAGTGCTCAACTCCAGTTCAACTTTAAAACCACAACTAAGCCTATAGTAAGAGCAAAGGACTCTGTTGGAAAACCTTGGTGATATGACCTTTCTGAGATATGATGGTGCCTGATCGGTCGATGACTATTAAATTGAATTCTGACTTTCAGCACGTATTAACTACGTATCTTTTTATTGCCACTTACATAATGGAAGTCATGCTGGAGTGAAAAGGTTCTAGGATTGACCTGTAGCACCTTATCTATGTTACCAAAGTACACTTAATAGAAAGATTGAAAGCATGTATTATAAGCCATGGCTTTGACCTGAAGGTAAACCGAGTGGCTCAAAGAACATTAGTAACAGAGGGGATTGTGTGAGGAGGGAGAGGAGGGAGAGAAAAAGATGAAGGAGAGCATTTGAATCTGCAGATGATTTGTCTTTTTAAACATACATTTTCTCAAACCAATTTCACTGACTGTGGAAAACATCAAAGCTGCCACCTTAAAAAGGGACGGGCCTTTCACTGGCCATATTGTGAACATATGGTCCCAGGAGATGGTTTTACCCTGCTTGGTGAAAAACATCAAGAACTGAAAGTGAAAGAGAGTAATCAAAAACCACAGGGATGCAATAAAGTGACCAATAAAGCGACCGGTTCGTGGCGTTTGGGTTACGAACTCTGTTCCCTCGTGGGAGTCGGATATCAGAGCAGGAGAAGTGTAGATGAATGTTTTCATGGATGCAGATGAGGAGCGAGGGCCAGCTGTTGGCCTGACAGCTTGTCTTGTTCCCACATGACTGGGAATAGATCTGACTGTGTGACTGGGGTGTTTTCTCATCATGATGTGGCCACAAATGTTTTCACAGCAAGGAACTCGTTGCAGTGTGCTACTTGGATGCAAAGAGTTTACTGCAATATGTTTAATTCTGTGCTGGGACTGTTTATGAATCAGCAAATTTATGCTGACTGTTAACTTGCCACAGAGCAGCTGTTCATAGTGCTCTTCTAGAAAAATTGTGCCTGCTTACAAAAACATGGGGCGATATTTACTGCTAAACGAATGTATGCATTCAGCAGTTTGCAAAAGTATCAACAAAATTAGAAATTGCACAATATAGTGTAAAGTTAAGAGAGAGAAGTTAAGAAAAACACTTTACACCTCAAATCTAATTAAATGTAATTAAATGTAATGAATCCTTAGAACTGTAATTATGGTTTGTGTACAAAATGAAAACGGCTTTGATTAGCGCACATCTTTGCCGCCCTGTTCACCAGCATCAACATCTGGTCAAAGATGTCATGTGGGTAGTAACCTTGTAGCTCTGATTTACTTTCATAGTTTTATTATAAATCTGTTTACTTCTTGTTTTTGAAACGATTTGTTCTCAAAGGGACATGCAAACGTCTCCAAGGAATTTGAACTACAAAAAAAGCTGTAAACACTTGTTTATGTTGAAAAGATGCAAATGTCCAGTGCATGAAACGGGGTGGTTCTTATCATCTAAGTTTATTTTCATCATAAATGCTATGGACAAACTTGAAAAAATTTGTATAGAAGAGCAGATAGCCCCCATAATGGTCCTCTATTGAGAAACCATCAATAAGCAATACAGCCTAAAAGCCTAAAAATAATGGATGAATGTTCACATTTATGTTTTTGTTTATCATCAGGGAATTTGCTACAAATGAACTGCAATTATGTGACATATTTAACATTTTTACATGACATTATACACAAAAGAATAATAACAAATGATTTCATGGACGTGAGTTATTATTGATATGTTGATATGATATGAGATATAAGATGATATGAGATGTTGATGCACGGATGGAGAACTACAAAGTCTCTTTTATTGAGTTTACATTCTACATAGAAGGACTCTTTCACTGATTAAAGAAAAATGTTTAACCTACATAACACTTGAACTAGGAAACTGTCAGCAGTGGTCAATCCCTGCTCTTGTTCTACAATGAGGGTCAACTGACCTCCCTGCTCTCTGAAAAGAAAACACATAAAACTCTTGTCTCCTGTTTCTGTAAATGTCATTTGGTGTTGAATCAGAGGCCCGCCAGCAGTCCTGCTGTTGTACTGCTGCAGCTTTTCCTGACGTAAGATGGTTATTTGTAGAGGGTCCGTGGCTCCTGGTCAGGTTTCCCACAGTGCCGATGCTCAGGCCATCTCCCTGACCCCCTGGGAAGCAGAGGTCATGCCTGACAAAGGGGAATGAAAGGGGTCTGTCCTCTGATTTATAACCCAGTAGTGCTACGGGATACCTTTAGTTCGGGGATGGTTTTCGTTACAGAGATGGGGGCAAAGCAAAGTGGAGTCTGCTACCTCCTCCTGACTGCATTAGCTTAAAATTTCAGCCTTACTGGGGGTAGTTATGCAGTTGCTAAGAGGTAAAACAGGCAGGTACAACTAAGTGTTTATATTTTGAATAATTTCCTGGTGGATTTCGTTACCAGATGTAAGCCAGCTGCTGTTTTCTTGGAACAGATTTACATAACTGAATCGACTGCTGCTGTGTTGGATCATTCCAATCATTCCTTGGACTCTGTTATAAGGATTTTATTTTAGTTTGTCAGTAGATATGTCAGTCAGGAGCCTGAGCCTGTGTCAGGTCAAACTGTGGGGCCAAGTTCTGGTGAACCTCACCTGCTGTGGATTCTAATCATGTGATTTATTTGACTTTGTAAACCAACCCATGCTTTAGCCTAAACTGTGGTTTTCAGTTCATATCAATCTAATCATTTATTTTATAGTCTTCCCATTTTCTTAGGATTTAATACTGCAATTAGAGGATGAAAAATACAAAATTTTCCTTTTCTGACAACAAAATTTTAGAAGGCATGTCTAGACATCACACTCTGCGTGCATCAGCTGGAAGCGGCTGCACTCAGTGCCAGCCCGTATCTGCTAATTTCATATATAGAAAGGACTCTTTAATTTTCTTTTTCCTAATTACAGATCCTCCTTCCTCTGCAAGCTGCTTTGCAACCCACCACCACCCTAGCTCCTTCTTTTCATGGCTTAATTGATGCCATACCTGTTGTCAGTGATGCCTGCTCTGTTCTACACCCGCTGTCTTAGTCTTTTCATGTATGCAGATGGAAAGAGGGCAGAATTATGTTCTCCCAGAACAATACTGCCATATATAAATCATTACAGATGAAAATAGCAATAGTGTTTTGACTAAAGTGGTCTAGACTGAACTGAACCGAGACTTTTGAATTATGCTGCAAATCATCAGCGGGAAGAAACCAAACTGTCTTCCCTGACTTTACAATATGAATTTGTGGGAATTTGGCATTTTTAGTTTCTCCAAGCTCATGGTGGATCCTCAAGTTTTGTTTGCTTATTACAGACACAGAAAAGAAAAGGCATTTTGCATAAAAACAAAGGTATTATTTTGTAATGAGCCTTGAAGAAAGTGCACATATGGTGATACCACTGTTCATGCAAGCAATGACCAATGACAAATACATAATCATAATCATGGTTTAAAATTCATATATATAGTAATTCGTAACCTATCCCTGGTCTGTTTTTTCTTATTCTTTTTAGTCAAAAGACTTGTTGGCAAATATTTCATCTTATTTTTTTTATCACCCTTTCTACTCTAAAAGGATTATACTCTGACACACATGCCAGAATCAGTGTGGAAGTAGGACAGAGCTGTTTTCCTACACGACACCTCTGGTTTTAGATGACCACCACTACCGCATCAAACAGGTCACCTTTGCTTGTTGATGTTTCTAGCACATCTGTGATGAAGGTGTGCCTTGCTAACAGCTGAAATAGTTGACTTCTCTCCTGGCAGTCCACTGTGTGCCAGGGTTGTGTGCGTGTGCTGTTACTTTCTCAGTCTCTGAGTCATGAACCAAGCTTCTCTCAAGCGTAGACATCCGCAGTCTGCCGAAGCTGCTGGCGCAGAAGAACTAGGCCAGATTTGACACACTTCACAACCCATGCTAACCCTGACACACAATATTACTTCTCAGAGCACAGAAGAAAGATCCCAGCTACAAATGGATCGCAGTCAGAGGCCACACGAGCACAGAAGTGTTTGACCTAAGGTGTTATCAAAGAGCTGAATTAGAAGCTTTAGTGGAAAAGAAACTTGTGCTTTGTTTCACCGAGTAGTGCCAGATTTTTTTTTTAAAGCCTTGTAAGTGTTTAAAACCCCTGGTAAAGTGGAATCAGATTTCCATCCACTGTCTGAGAAATAAGTCTGTTATGCTTTAGTGGTACTGGAGGCCTTTGAGCAGAGGAACAACAACGGCTTCCTGTGTAAGCTAAAAGTCTACATTTGCAGCTTATTAAACTACCAAAAATAGTTTTGAGGGGAGTTCAAAAGATTTCATTCAGTGAAATATCCAGTTTATCAAGTCATAAATGGGTCAAAAGATTGCTGATCCACATGTGCTGGTTGGCAAAAGTGTGATACGGAAGGTCTTCGGACTGTGTTTGTGTCTGTGTGTGTGTGTCTGTGTGTGTGTGTCTGTATTAAAGTGAGTGAAAAAACACATCAGCAGCAGCATCAAAGCCTGGAGTGCTGGATTCCTGCTGGTTTATCATCCACTTTTCAAACTACTGGGCATTTCTTTCCCTTTTTTGCAAGCACACTAAAATCTTTAACAGGTACACCAGTTCAGTCTTTCTGCTTGCTCAGCACTAGACCAGCCTAAACCTCGTCAACCCTGTAATAATCAGACCCAAATAGTCCGTTTCCAGCTGTTGTCTGTTTATTTCCAGGCAGACTGAGAAAAAAAAAAGCCAAACCCAAAACATGACCATATGTTTAAACCTTGTCCTATGAACCCAAAACAGGATGTCACAGCAGGCCCTCCGGTCAGCGTAGCTGACAGAGATGCAGGCAAACAGGAGGGCTATTGTTTTGCTCTGCTTTGGGAAAGACAGAAAGAGGGAAAGGAAGTGTGGTATACAAGAAGAAAGAAATTAGATTAGCGTGTGTGCTTGTGTGAGTGCACTTATTGTACAGTGTAAGTGCTGCTGTTGTAACTTGCCAACCTTGCAAAAGCTTTGTTCAGTGTGTGCAAACTGGTGAACATGTCAGATGTTTGTTTGCTTAAATATCCTCACACTGTGTTGTGCTTCTTTAAAGGGAAACTCCCTACAATAGAAATCATATATGTTGGGAAAAGCCTCTTTGTGAATTTGGTCAACTCTTTTCTGTAAACTGCTAAATGAGTCATCTGCTGACTAATCCCGGGGCTGCTCAGTGGACAGTGAATAATTGAGCAGTTTGCAGTAAAACAGCCCACCTGATGAGAGCTTATCTGGATATCTTAAAGGAATAGATTATATTTGGGGAAATATGCTGTGGACACTTGGCTAGAAAGATGATTCTCAGATCTGATTGGTAATTTATGTCCCTGGAGACAACCACTAGTTAGCGTGGAGGCTTTAAGGTGCTAAATGATAGACTTTGTTACCTTTAACCCCGAGAGGTCCAAGTCATCATCATCAGTGATGACCCTCACGGTAACCTTGTAAATATGCATTCTTTTGACTTTTTTTGTGTGTTTTTGTTATTTATTGTTCTGCTACAGCTATCAAGGCTGTCAATCAGTAGATCAAAAGGCGGGAGGTAGGGTTGGGGTCAACACTGATGATGACTCAGAGCTCACAGAGTTAAAGGTAGCAAAATGTCTTTACTTTGGAGTAATGACAGGACACTGAGTATAAAAAACTGTCTTACGGCATTTCTGTAATTTTTACTGAAGTTCAAATTGAGCATCAGAACGCGGAAGAAAGGTGACTTTGAATGAGGCATGGTTGTTGGAGCCAGACATGCTGGTTTAAGTATTTCTGAAACTGCTGATCCGCTGGGATTTTCCCACACAACCATTTCTATGGGTTACAGAGAATTGTCCAAAAAAAGAGAAACTATCCAGTGAGCAGCAGTTTTCTGGGTGAAAATGCCTCGTTGATGCCAGAGGTCAGAGGAGAATGACCAGACTGCTTGGAGCTGAAGGCAACAGTAACTCAAATAACAACTTCTTATAACCAAGGCGTGCAGAAGAGCATCTTGGAGCACATAACAGATGGGCTACGACAGCAGGAGACCACACAGGGTTCCACTTCTGTCAGCTAAGAACATGAAACTGAGGCTACAATTCACACCAAACCTGGACAACAGAAGGCTGGAAAAATGTTGCCTGGTCAGATGAGTTCAAATTTCTGGTTCAACATTCAGGTTTTCAGTAAATAACATGAAAGTGTGGATCCATTCTGCCCTTTATCAACAGTTTTCAGGCTGCTGGTGTTTGTGTAACGTGTGAGGGATATTTTCTTGGCATGCTTTCGGACACTTAAAACCAAATGAGCCTTGTTTCTTCAAAAGTTTGAAGACGTTTTTTGTTTTTGAAGCCCTTCAGTCTCAGATGGCATCTGATGGTTATGGGACTGCAGTCGGCACCAGTAATGGCCTTAATTTGGGTCCAGGATCGTCCAGTGTCTTGACAGACAGCCAATTGGATCCTCCGGCTCAGTGCTGGTGAAATTTTTGGGGGTCTTCCACTTGACTTTTTCCGTAACCCTCAGGATCGGTTACGAAATTCCAAATGACTGCCTTACTGTGTCCCACCTCAGCAGTGATGGTGCGCTGCGAGAGACCCTGCTGTGCAGTTCAACAACCCGACCACATTTAAAAAGGGAACAGTTTTTTTGCCTTGGCCATCAAAACGTTATGACAGTGTGACTATCTTACCAAAAATGACAATGAATACACATTTTTGCACAGATTTAGCCTTTTAAAGGCATGTGGTCCTTGATCAGCTGTAAAACAGCCTGTTTCAGTTTAAGCGTTGCGTTCAATAAACTGCATGCTCAATTTTTGCATGTTTTGTCTCACTCCAATTTCTTCTTGTTGCAAGCTCTACTTGGAACCTTGTTAAGATCCAACCATGCCAAATATGATTTTTTTTTGCCATTTTTCAAATATAAACATCGCAGCATATCTGAGTATTGTTGCTCACCATACCCGTCCCTTTATGACCGTGTCACAAAGCTCAGCTCAAACCAGAACTGGTTTCTTGAGTAAGACAAACAGTTCCCTGTAGTCAAATGGCCTCCACAGTCACCAGACCTCTCTCCATGTTCACTTATAGGATGCATGGGAACAGGACATTCTCATGATGGATACGAAGCCGACAGATCTGCAGCAACTGTGTGATGTTGTGATGTCATCATGAACCAAATTCTGAGGAATGTTTCAGTCACCTTGGTGAATTTATGCCATGAAGAATTAAGGGATACTAGTGTAATTAATTAAGTGGTCAGAGTGGCCAGAGAGTGGTTGATGCTTCACTATAGGAATGAAAAAATTTGAGGCCAGCTCAACCTTTATTTTCCACACCCGCACGTGTTTACTGTGAATTTGCAGCCTCATATTTCTGGCTTTCATATAGAAAAATGTAGTTAGTTGCTGTTTTATTGGTAGTCTGAACACACCGCTACTACCTGCACCACTGGACTGCAGAATTTGGAAGTTCATTTGCAGTTTGCAAATGACAATCATTTGTAAAATGGCACCATATCAGCACCATTTAAGGCCTGTGTGTAAGTAGTTCTTGCAGATTGGTTTTGCAAAGCAATCCCATGGTGCACGAGCCAAAAAGCTTTTTTTCCCCTCTTGGCACAAGAATCTGCATTGGGTTCACATCATGAAAACATAAATCACTTCCTCTGACTTTGGGAAAGTTTTACATTAAAAAAATCCTCTGCAGAATCCACTCAGATTGTGCTTTGTGGTGTTCTTTCAGTAGGTCCACAGACGTCTCCAATAAGTGTCAGCGTGCAGTCGTTTTTGCTTTTAAAAGCAAAGCTTTTTTTAAAGCTGTGACTAGATTTAGGGAGACGGATGTCATTGTCAAATCAAAATATTTTTAGATTTTCCTCTTAAGATTTCAGACCACTGTGAGTTGGAGCATGAAAACAAATGCTGACTCAGAGAAGACACAAAAAGTGTCAGGAGGAGGCTGCAGACAGGGTGGAGAGTCTGCGCTCCGACAGCGTAGACATAGCATCAGGCCACACAGAGGCTTCCTTGTCTATAAACACAACCTGTTGCTGCTCTCTCAAGAGTATGCTATGCAGGGAATGCCAAAAGGATTAGCGCCTAGCCATTTGAGATAATGGGGAAAAATGAGACGTGATGTGGCGGAGGAAAGCAACAAAGAGTCAAGGACGAGACAGCATCACATTTCTTACATTCTCTTGTGTTTATGCCGCAATCGGTGGTTAATCTGTCCAAAATTAGCCAAGAAAAAAAACATAACAAGGTGGCAAGAAATCACATACTCGAAGATAGTTTCATTTTTGTGTTTATTTGCTGTGTACATCATACACAAACTTCTTTGGAATAAAAGCCGAACCTCTCGTGTGTGAAATTAAAAAAGGAGAATCAGAAGTTACGTCGCCACTTTGCAAAACATGCAAACAAATTTTTATTTTTTTCTTAACAGGGAGATCTGAAAAAAATCCAGGTGGAAAGATTCTCAGGAGTGTGCCATGCTCATGATTAATACAGAAAATAATTGACATTGCAAGTAACTGCGTTATTTTATCACGTGTACAAAAATAACATGCCCTTGAGTTCAGTAATACTCTCAGTCTAACCTCCACATACCTCAGCAGTTCACATTACAGTGGCGCAGTCCAGGGCAAGCAATGGAAATGACCTTTCATTAAGATAAAGCGGGAATAACTGAAGAATGGATGAGGTGAAGGTGAGGTAGGATCTGCGGTTACCAGGGAGAGCAGGGCGGCTTCAGCCCCTTTTGCATGTTTTGTGATGGGAATCGGGTTGACCGAGTTAACATCTGTAAGCTGCCAGATGGTGGAAATGACATCCTAAAGCATCTGGCAGGAAAGGCCTGTCAGCTTGAGTTCTTTTACTCTTATAATATATTACTTTTTTATATATATGAAATTTCAGTGAAACACAAATATTCGCCTGCTGAATCCAGTTCACAGTCACAGGACAGACAGGGTGTTTATTCCTGTTTTCATTCCTGAAACTCTTAAGCTTACCCAGCAGTGACCACTGAATAGGTGTGGAAATCTGTGAGTGGGTCACATTAAATATCCTGAACACTGATCCTAACTAAGGGTTGAAAAATGAATTTCAAATAATGAAAACTAGCTAAGCATGGCTCCTTTTTTTTCAGGACAAAGAAGCTTCTTTGAATCCAGCTCAGTGATTAACATTATATGAGATGAAATATCTGTAAGGAGTCAAAACTATATTTCTATGTGTCATTTCCTCACTCTGTCCAGTTCAGTGCATTAACAACCCCATGGGGGTGCCTCACATGTTTGTTCCAACGCCTGCGTTTAAGGAGTAAAAAAAAAAGAAAAGCGACACACAAACTAAACTGGGACAGATTCGAATGAGGTACTCATGGTTCACTTCACACTCACACAGCATTTTTCCTGTTGGAAAAAACATAGCTTAGTGGTTTTCCATTTTAAATTAGTCATTAGGAAGAGCGGTGATGTCAAGGAGGCTAAGCTGGGTTGACTGTGTCAAACAAACACACACTTATGTGCCTTGTGAGGATTCACAGGGGGCTCATTTCAAATCAGTTCTTATCTGGTTATGCAAATAAATGAAAAGAAGCTACAAATGGAGAGGACAGTAATCCAGCGCCCACTCCACACACACACTCATACACATTTATGATAATGGGGGAAAAAATGCGACGGAAAATAGCTCCATTTGCCATAAAGGTCACAAAACACTTCCTTAGGCTCTATAAATACAACAAATCAGATTGACAGGATATAAGTATTAGCAGTTATTCTCTAATTTAAAGAAGCTGTGACTTTGGAGTGAAGGGAGCAAAGGTAGATGCGTGTCATGAAATGCTAATCCTGTGAATGTTGACCACTGAAACAAATCCAGCGTCTTTGACTCTCGTTTGAAATGTAAAAATTCAAATCATATTTTGAAGCCAGATTCGATTGACGAAACTGTTTGAGCCTCAAAAGTTAAAAAACCAAACAATGTTGCACTCTGTTGCAGCCCACAGAGGATAATGTACTTTAAATTTATGTGAACTACACAACACCTACACAGCTCTCAATGGCACAGGGATCCTTGTCCAGCTATCAAACCGTTGATTCTTTGGGTCCTTCACGGGCGGCGTTTTTACACCCGTAAAGCCATTTGATGACACGAGCATTTCTCTCAATTATTGACACGCCAGTGGGAAGCTGCTCAGCCAGCTCCTCCTCAAACAGTCCATCTCCTGAGTGGCGGGAGAACTCACTGGGCTCCGAGCCTCCACAGACGTCCCCGCCCACGCTGCGGAGCGCCAACGAGAGAGTGTCTATAGAGCTGGCCCCTGAGAGGAAATTCTGGCGACCCAGACGCTCTACCATATCTATGTCCAGCCCGCAGAAGTCAAAGAAATGCTCCTGCTCCGATAACGCTACTGAGCAGCGCAGATGTAAGTCTGACTTGGAGCGCCGCAACTCTCCAAACTGTCTTCTGGGTGCCGGTGGTGACGCTCGTTTCCACGGGTCATTCTCATCGTCATGCTTGTTTGAGTGGTTTCCATTGGTAACTCCATCGCCGGTGCCATTTGTAAAGCCATTCTTAATCTCTTCAAGCGTGCAGCTTAACCCGGAGCTGGGGGCAGACTCTGGGCTGCGCTCGTGGTCAGTTTTGCTGGACCTCCTGCTCCCCGGTCCCCCGTCTGGCGCATCTTTATCGTTGGTCCAAGACATGCGAGAGTCGCCATCCCGGGATGACGCTTTCTCTTCACCGATGACCATTTTCTGGATTCTGCTCTCACCTCCACTACTCTTCTCCCTCATGGATCCCTGGAAGAGGCGGCGGACGAAACTGTAGCCCTTTATCTCCATGTTATTGTTTTCTCCCACCGCTGTACTGCTCGGGCTCTTGCACTCTTTTTTCTGCCGGTAGATGACGAGGGAGTCTGGCCTCAGCATGCGTTTGCCTGTACTCCTTCGGAGAATGGGAGCGCTGTGTGGCGCTACCAAGGTGTTAAGTCCAGGTGTGCGCGGGCTGGGGGGCGCATTGTTCACATTGCTCCTGTTATGTGCCTCAACATCGACAGAAGTCCGTCTGTTCTCCTTTCTCGAGTCATCGTTTTCATTTTCGTCTCTTGCAGCGAAGGAGCCACAGACCGGAGGGAATGGAGTGTTGGACGGACGCTGTGGGGGAAGATGAGGCGTCAGGCTTGCAGGGATGGTGATTGCTCGCCGGGGTGGCGGCGGTGGGGTGGCACAGGGTACAAGTACAGGCTCTTGCTTGGTGTTGATCACCTGCTGGCTTTTAACATACTTGGCTTTGTCTGCCTCGAGTCTCTCCACGGCGCTGACTGAGCGGCCGTGACCGCCGCCATCAATCTGCCTACGCAAGTAGTCTGGACCCTTGTTGAGAAGCCTCAGAGGTGAAGGAGATCCAATTGGCGTTAGGGGCTTCATGTTAATTCACCGAGCTGGAAAAGACATCAAAACCGCAGCCTCCAAACTGACTCACAGCTCCCGACGTCCCACAGTGAGCTGTTGTAAGCTCTGTGAAATTTCAAGCCTAGTGGGAGCGTTTAGAAAAGTTTCTAACTATAGAGGACTGGCAGCTCCCATTCCTGTACTCACAGCTCTTAAATGTTTTTTGAACAATAATAGACCAAGTAGCAATTCAGGAAACCACAAAATCCAAGATTGTTGTAACTTTTTCTATAGATAGCCAACTGACTCTTTGTTGGGCAGTGTAAGAACCCAGGCAAATTGATATCTCTATCCAGTATTTATAAAGGCATCTGGATAGGCAGGGAACAGGGAAGTCCTTTTTTGTCAGCCTGAAGCTCTCCCAAATGAGATGCTCCCTGCCCACAGTGCAGCAGAAATAGCAGGCAGGGTGTAGTTTGAAAGGGTTACTTCTTCCTCCCCCACTTTTTCTTCTCTCTTTTTCTCTACCAACAACACCCTTCACTGTTGATCTTTTCAGTGGCGACTGCCGGGAGAAATTAGATATACCAGCCTCAAATATTTGCTTTGCACAGGGCGTTTAAGGGACGCCAGGTCAAGACTTTTGTTTGACGCCCGTCGTGGTTGAGCTGACTTGAGGGTGGCCGGCACCGATGCACTTGATTTGTTGATGGACAGATGGCAGAGAAGCAGTTCGCATTCTTCACCTGTGTGGACCCCTGGAAGAGGCAGAGAGAGAGAGAGAGTGGTTTTAGTTCTCAGTGCTACTTTCAAAGGCAGTGGTGCCTTAAGCCGATCATAGATTGTGATTATTTAAAGCTGGAGGGGGGGAGCGACAATATCCCGTCATTGATGAATGAATGGAAACATGGATACAGCACTGTTTGCTGTCCAGACAGGATGATGACATGTCCGTCTCCACCTGTTTTCTGAACAGGAAGGCAGAGAGACTCATTATGATGTCCTATTAGAACAATTGTTTCAGCTGTGTTTATGACTGCAAACTCAACATCCTTTATTATTGATCACCGAAAACACAGGACAAAAAAACTAGTCGCGATACTAATTCCTCTTTTTGTCACAGCTATTAGACTCAAATAACATGATGTGTAACTGGAGAGGCAAAAAAAAAAAAGTTTCTGACAGCTTGCTGTAGCTTACTTCTTTAAATTAATGCAAAATAAAGCTGGTGAACACCTTTGAAGGGATCTTTTATAGCCACAGTAATGCTGCTTGTTATTTAAATGAAAAACCACTACAAAAGTTCAGTAAAGACAGTAAAACTAATGAGGCATGGCACCGTGACAGATGTTGCTTTTTTTTAAAAATTACTATGCTCTGCTTTATATTACATTTTCCTGCTATATGAGGATTTGGTGGAGCAAGCGGGGAGGAGGGTGCACGTGCCTATAACAGCCTCAGCCTGAGGAGTATTTATAGCTTTACACCATCCCGGCACAGTTATCATATGTCTATGTATGTGTATATATGTGCGTGTTAGTGCATGCGGTCATGGGTATTTGTTTCCTGTAAGCATTTCTTTGTGTGTGTGTGCCAGCACAAGGCAGCGAGGGGCTGCCCTGTAAATGAAAGAGGGGTGCATGCAGAGTTTGGGTGCTGTGAAAGCCTTTCTGTCTGAAAAGCAGCGAGTGTCTGCCAAGTGCAAGCTGGAAAGCCAAAGAAGCCATCTTTAAAACCTGAAGCTGGTATTTATACTCTGGGGCCACAGGTGGAGCGTGTTTTCAATTCACCTTCCCTCAAAATGTATTAAAAGTCCATCTGGGGAGACAAATGCCCCTTGTGGTGTGTTGGACAGCAGGAGGGTGTTATACCGTTGCGCTTACTGTTCTCTCAGGTCCCTCAAGTGTCATCAAATGCTATTTTGGCTTTTCCTTCACAAAAGCTAAAACAATGAATGACCAGGAAAGAGGATCCGTGTCTCCAGTCAGGATGAACCACATGACACCGGCAATAGCAAAAACACCACAACATATACTCCTTTCTTATATTTTTGACTAATACTAATCAGATAACAGAGTGACACGAAACAAAGAAAACAATAACACACATAATTTATCCAACTATTTATAAAACTGGAGCAGTTTCTTGAAAAAGTCATACATGCACACTCGCATGTTATTATTACTTATTTTCTTGAAACTGAAATCTTCTGAAATCATATCACTTTAAACAATTTTTTACTCTATGTGCGTCTATTTTATTTAACCTCTTAATGTAAATTATAACATTCATAAGTTAAAAAAATATTTTCATATTTTTGTTTTACAAAATAAGCAACTTAGCTTACATTAAATAAACATCATTATAGCTGATTACATCACTTTCCAATTCCTGTGTTTCAATCAATTTTTTTATATGTTTCTTTCTTTTTACTCTTGTGCCTCTAACTGCTAATATCAAATTGTTGATATTTAAGAAGGTGAGCTAGAATTTCACCAAACCTTCTACCCTTATTCAGTCTCCATACGCCTGAGGAACCCTGTCAAATGGCGCTATAAATTACCTGACGATGGGGGAAATGGCATACCGGCTAGTTTTTCCAGATGTCGGGTATGTGGGAGCTCGGGAAAGTCAGCCATTGTTTTGGTAGGTTTTGAGAAAAATCACAACAGGTGTGGAAGCTAAAAAAAACCCAAGAAAAATTGGTGGAAAATGTGGAGGAAATGAGGATGCAGGTTATGGTCTGTGGTTAGAGTTATGGGGTATTTATTAGGCATCTTTCTTCTTCTTTCTTCTGATCCCCATCTGAGTTCAAAATAAAAAAATTGAGAGAGTAATGCTACCACAGCGTTAAAGAAGATTATCGCCATAGGAGCCTAAACTAAGTTGTTAATGCTAACAGTGACTTTCTAGTGACGGGGTGGAGTTAAATATAGAAAGAAATATGAAGAACACAAGGACAATATATGAATACAAGAACTGGTAAATGTCAGCTAATCCTTGAAAACCACAGTAATATGCAGTATCTGTATTTGTTCTACTTCCAATGCTTTTTGTGTTCTCTTGTGATGCCAGTGTGCGTTCAATGAATGTGACATTAGGAGCATGAAGAAAACAAGCCACTTTCATAGGTTACGTCTTGCTCAAAGTGCTATCTGGGACATCACATGACTAAGTGAATCACAGTGGTTTGGAACATAATATATGAATGAACAACTGCACTAAGAAGACTGTCATTGGTGTAAGTGTTGGGATTTATGGCCATCTTTAGCTCCATTTCTTCAATCTTGGACTTAGGGTAGCTTTGCAAGATTTCACAGTTCAAGATAATCCTTATTTGTTTCATACTGGGTCTTAGTGCAGTCCCTCTAAACTCATCTCCTTCTCTTCAAGCCAACTTTCTACTCATTGGCTGCCCCTCACAACCAGAAGGTTTAGCAGGCTTCTGTTCACGGCTAATGATGACGACCATACTAACCACTCACAATGACATCACACAGACCCAAGAGTGAAAAAAATGCGTGAGGTCAAAGCCTGAGCTTTTGTCTCACAGGGATCACTTACTGATGTGACTGTGCTTGATATCCACATTAAACCATTATGACTGTAATTATATGAATAGTAGCATCAGAGGTCATTTTTTAAGGCATTTATCTGAACATAATATAATAAAACACTAAAACCGAAATCGGGAAAACCAGAAAGAAGGAACACACATGTGCACAAAACCACAGGGGACACCAGTGACTCAACTGGGATTTGCTGGAGAACAACAGCTGCCATTAGTTCTTTTGACTATAATGAGCCAAATTAGTACCCAGCACCTTCTCCTGTGATCTTGAAGCTTGTGCAAAGCATGAGATAGCCTTGGGATTTTCTCTCGTGTTTCACGACTTCTTTTGTCTCTCATTGCAGGTTGTCATTAACCTCTAAACCCGTCCCTTCTGTTCTCGTCTCTACAGTGAACATCACCCCACCTTCTCCTTCCTATTGCTACCCAAGCTCATTTGCCTGCACTCTCCTGCGTTACTTCCCACTCTTCAGCTCCTCTGCACATGCTACAGGGCTTCTCTGCCCTTTCATTTCACTCCCTACTCCATCACTCTCTTCTTGTAAACATATATTTTCCTTCTCTCTTTCTATCTCTTTCCATCTCCTGCTCCATTTACTGTTACTTACAGTGTGATCTTCAAAAGCTTTTTCCCATCTTAAGCCAACATATATTTGTTCTATTTATCAGAACTGACTATGTGTATGTATAGCAAAGCGGGCTCCAAACATACAGGCTTTGCAATGAATCTTAAACATCACAACATGAAAAACAAAAAAAGAATAAGAAGAAACTTAAAGACGGGGTGAAAAGCCAACAATCGTAAAAGTGAGCTGAGACACAACAGGAGTTTGATGGTTTAGATTGTACATATAAAAACTGACTGAACTAGTTTTGCTAGAATGAAACCCAGAAAAGGAAGTTCAAACTCTTGGGGAATTTCTGTCAGGCTGCAAACGCATCCAAATGTCAAAAATTACAAACACTGCCCACCAGATTCCGACATGTAGGGACAAATGTTTCAGGCACTGTGAAAAAATGATGAATTACAAATAATTACAACAGCCTACAGCTGTTTTATCCAACTACAAGGTTGTAACAAACTAGAAGAGTCTGCAGAAACATCAAACGTGTGATGCAAAAGTAATACCTGGGACATGCAGCAGAAAGCAGAGCTCCAAAAACCAGACATCAGTGAATTCTCACATCACCAGCTCTTCATGTCTGTGCAATTTCCATTGATGTGTTCTTTAATAAAACTCCTCTGTCTGTCTATCTGCCTCTCCTCTCTCGGCCTTTCATCTCTCCCGCATTTCCCCTCTGTGAAGCGGATGGACCATCCTGCAGGGGAGGCTTACCCAGGCGCCCCCATGCAGCTAAAGAGGAACCAGATGTTTTGTGTCATGCTACATCAAAATGCTTGGACAGAGACCTGTCATGGGAAGGCACAGTGGAGTTCGTTTTTCTTTTTAATCAGCAGCACTGTTTGTGCCACATGCATTTGACCCAGTGAGAGAACAAAGCGGGTCACATTTAGGCCTCGTTATCAGTTATATTGTCAGGTGGTTCTTCTTCTGAAAGTGCTGCCCCAGAAGCTAAACACACAAAAAGACCCAGGAAGTGTTTGTTTGCTTCAAGCGAGCCTCTAGAAGGATAGCTTCATCGAGGCATGCTTGGAAATCCAGAGAAAACCCAGCTGGTCCTGGATCAGAAGGTTAAAGGAAGTTTCTCTGTGAATTATGTATTTAGTGAAGTAAACACATGATAAGATGTTAATAAATTCAAAAAGACCACCTTTGAAGCTCTCAGGAGGTTATTCTGCACCTGTCAAATTAATCTTTGGACAGATGAGGGGCATCTGCTGCTGACAAAGAGCCAACTGGCCATCTCCAGCATCTTCCCTCTCTTTCACTGTCTTGCATTTCTCCCTTTCTTTATATGAACATCTGGCACAACTATTAAGGATGACAGTGACTAACAATCCTCCCTAATGGACTGAAATGTCTCAGTGTTCAAACGTTAACCAACGCTCATTCAAAGAAGACTTTATGTCATGACGGAGCATCTGCACACATAAGTGTCTCTACAGTGTGGATAAAAGTGTCTGCCACTAATGAGCCACGATTCATGACCGCAGGCTTCGGTCATTAACCAACACTGCAAACACAGGACTCAAGAAGTCTGTCGTGGGCCAGGACAAAGCAAAGGAGGCGTTGTCTTCTCCCCTCCAAACAAAAGAGACAAACTGGGCTGTCTTCGCATCATTAACGGGCTCCAACAATGGTCTCCTATAGGTAAGTCAGACTTGGTCTGCCTCATTAGTCAGGCAGGGAAAAGAACAACATGATGACAATAAAATGTAAGAGATTAAGACACATGATAGATAGGCTACTGCCCCCCTCAAAAACAAAGCCAACTGTAAATCTTATCATGCCTGTGAGGCCTTCAGTGCTATTAGCCACCTGATCTACGGTTCGAGGCTACGCAAGGGATTTCTCCGCATTCATGAGGAGCAGCAGCAGGCCACCTGGGATGGCTTAAGAAACCCCCAACCTGAATAGACCTCTTTGCAAACTGTAAACTGGACAAGATGCGCTCTAAACACACTGCTCTGGCTCTTTTGTCATTCAATGCTAATCATCGTGGGGGCAACTGAACATTGGAGAGCCACGCCAAAAACATGTACTCAGGCTAATGGTGGGTGTGGGTACAAGTACATGAGAACTGGATACAAAAAAAGCCAAGAATGAAAAAAACAACAACCCCAAAACGAAACAGGGAAGACTGTAAAAAGATTTGACCTTATCTGATAATCAGGTATTAGGAGCATTAGCATAGTTATGAGCTAAAATTCAGCTAATAAAGGAAGATTGCACATATACGTACATACCTAAATTATCTCAACTTACTATTTTACATCATCACAGCTGGCCAACAGCACAGCTAATAATTAACTAATGACTTCATTACACTTAAAGTCAAGTCTTTATTTGCTGATTTTACATAATCTTGTAGTAGAAAATTAAGCACACAATCAAAGCACAGAGGTCTACCCAAGGCAGCAAACGACTCACAATAAACCAAAGCCTTTTGAACATAAGTGCTAATTATCAGTCGATTAACTCTGCGCTCTGCAGCATAATCAATAAAATGAATTAGCCTATTTGTAAATGTTGACACAGTTCTACTTTATAGCATTGGAAAAAACATTTTAGCAGTGGAAAGCAAAGGTATTATATTGCATATAAGAGTCGGGCAAAGTGTAACAAGCATTATTTGTTTATACTACACTGGCTAATCAGTCAAAATATGATCATAAGTAGCTTAATTAATAGAAGAGACTGTAATTGTATGTTGAGGTAATCAGTAAGAGAGCTATCACCCTGACATTACAGTAATTTAATTAACATTGTGCAATCTCCCCCTCCTATTACAGTCATTATACTGGAAGCCAAGCCTTTATCACGGCTGTAACACCCAAGCAGTGCTTACGCCGATAAGGCCAGCTCCAGGATAAAGTGTGCATATTTATTTATTTTTTTTTATCAACAGGCAGGGCAAGTTCCTTTTCTTTTGAGCACAGGGCTCAGGAAGGCTTCTGTTACTTGTGATTACCGAATAGCTCTGAACCATAAAGTTTTATGAATCACTATTTGCTTTTCCAGCTATAACATTACAACAAAGCAAAAAGAAACGCACGTAAGCTTTTCCTGTCAAAGTCTCTGAAAATAAAAGGCATCTTAAAATCTGCTCTCCATCGAGATAGAACGAGGACGCTATTTTATCATCCGAATGCCAATTTTAAAACTTAGAAAGTTTATAAGTGTAAAGATCTAAAGTTAGAGGCCTGTGATCCGTCCACCAGGTGCCAAGTGCGTGGAAATCTAATAATCCACGCTATAGAGAGACACCTGAGCCTGCCAGTAATGCAGGAATGTTAAGCTGCCTTATGATACCTCACTGTGAGAAATGTACAGAAAATATATGATCAAAGAGAAATACCCAGACAATGCAGGCAGGGATCCACATAGACACTGGATTAAAATGATAGTGGTACAGTAAAGTAATCATTGTGTAAATGGGCACTTCTTCTGTTTTATTTATGGGGAAATTACCAGTTATTTGGAGAGCAGTTGCTAACAGCACAGTTATATAGTCCATTTTGCCTTTGTTATTAACAAGGAATTGATTTTTAACTGTCCCTGTTTTCAGAGCATTGATCTATTTACGCACATGAAAAACATGTCCTACAAAGGCAGGTCACCCGGCAGTCAGACTGATAAAGCCCTTTGTTCTGACATCTCAAATGTGAATATAGGGCACAGGAAGGAAGCAGCAGCAATGCGGAGACCATGAAATGTCCGTGAAATCCAGCGACAGGCAAAATAATTGTGGAAATTGTGCAGGTACTGAGTTAAGCCTTGATTATACTCTGTTGCGGACACTGACAGCTGGAGGCCCGACGGCCGATTAGCTATTCCTGTTTAACTTCCACTTGAAGTTGACCGCCTGGGGAGCATGCGAAGTTGGTGCACTGTGATGTAAATTCTCCACAGAGAAGTTGGTAGGCACGTGGACAAAACCCCAAACCTCGCGCTAATACCGAGTTCCAGATTAGGTCGAAGTCGGAATTTCCGAGTTCCCAGTCAGAATTTAAATCTGAAAAGCCCCCTCAACTACTCAAAAGGTCGGACCAGTCCCACCAACTCCGAGTTAATAACCCGAGACGGCTGCAGTGAACATAAACAGTAATAAAACCGTAAAACTTTTAATCTGTTTTGTATTTGTGAGTTGCTAAATAAACCATATGCAGAGCACTGACCAGACTCTATCCATGAAGGAGAAGCAGCTGTGTTTTTAACTACAAATAAGTATTACCCTGTACTGCTAGTGATACATGAACTTCCCAAGAACCAAAACACACCCTTTTTCTTCTCACTTTTCCAGCTTTACTACTAGAATACACTATGTTGGAAATCAGGAGTGACAATACTCCCAAATACTGACATTGACACTTTTTTGCAAAAATATTTCTGGTTGTATTGGAGTCTCTGGGAAAACAGACCTTGGATCCCTTGTTCTGTAGCCTCAATAAACACTTTCCTGATTACTTTATGGGCTTAATCACTAGTTACCATCAGTCAACATCAGTCTAAGCAGAGATTCCCAGACCTCCCTTTCTCCAGCCCTGTCCTCCAGCTTTTGTGGTTTGATCCCAAGGCACTCCCAAGCCAATCTCTCCACAGTGTCCTGGTCTGCCCTGAAGCTTCTTAACATTTGCACATGCCTAAAAGGATCTCACCTAGGAGATGCCAGAACCACCTCAACTTGCTTCTTTCATTATTATTAGGTGGCTCTACTCGGAGCCCATCCAGAATGACCAAGCTCCTTACCCTACCTCTGAAGCCTTGATTATACTCTGTTGCAGACACAGTCAGCTGGGGAAACCATGACCTAGTCGTCATTTCTCTTATACTTCTTTGAAATCCTCTTGAAGTCTATAAATTCTCCATATAAGAATCCACAAACATCACAAAAGACAGGAAGGCCCGTCGGCGGACATCGCACAGCCTTCACATTCACTGTCTGGTGACAAAAGTTACGTCAGTCCAACCCAAGCTGACCGAAGTGAATCCTAGTGCATGCAGAATGTATAATAAAGGCCTAAGGGACAGCCTTCGGAGAGAGCAAATTTGCCCCTCTTGTATCCACCATCTCATTTTTTGGGTCACGACCCACAGTTTGTGGCCAAAGATCCACCGGTAAAAGCTTCGCTTTGCCTTCCACTCTCGTCTCTTCTCTCTTCAACTCAATAAACCACGATGATGTTCATGTTATAAACTGTGGCTGTTCTAAGAGTCCGAAGGGACTCTTAAACAACCTGTTGTCAGCCAATAAACGTGCTTTGACTTGGATGCTTGCCACGTCCACTTTCAAAACACCAAAATATTGACAGTGAAGACTCTCACCTCGAGGGTTGGGTTGCATCAGCATGGTTACATCCATCTTTTATACTGTCTATGATCCAAACATAACCTGTTTTTGTGGGGGACACGTGTACATTCAAGGGGGAAAGAAACCGTGTAGCGTAGTGTGTGCAAGAGCTACGTTTATAGAGTTAGTACGCACATATCCCAGCGCTGGACGGCATTGTTTAGTAAACTATAACCACCACTGCTGCTCCCTCCACATGCCAGTCTGGATTATGTGACCAGCAATACAAACCACTGTGACCTAATGTGTGTGTGCGAGTGTGTGTGCGGCACATCCCCGGACTGGGAATGCACTGTGCAACTCAGGGTAACAAAGCCCTCCCCCCTCGAATAAAAGCCTGCCCGGAGGCTGTTTATACAGTACAGTAGAGAGGCATAAATCTGGACATGTCCCTCAATCTCCCAGAGTCTTAAATTATGAAGCAGTGTTCTCACACTGTGAACCCTCATTAAGCTCTCAGCTGGTGTGAATGCTCTGAGAGACAGCTTTGTCTGGCCAACTGCCAGATGTTTTATTTCACAAAGTCGGCACATTTTTCCCTCTGCCAGGCATACGTCGGCTTCACCAAAGCGACAAAAGAGGCTTTAGCAGCAACTAAAAAGTCAAAAGCGGTGTTACATCAAACAGTGGTTTACCTGCCTTTTTGCTGACTGAAACAGTGCAGAAATATACTCTCCACAATGACTGACTAAAAGAGTTTACTGACAGCTAGATGAGTAAGAGCGCACAAGAATTGATTAAAGCCGTGTGAGAGCACAGGGGCCACATATGAGCGAACAGCAACTCAATCCAGAACTCCAAGTTAAAGTAAAAGGAAAGACAGCCAGAGTAGCATCTGTGTAACCCCACCCTCTTTTCACACACAGGGTTGCTAAAAGGACACTCACGAAACCCTTGCAGAATTATTCTAAGCACATGTTGCTGATGTTAGCGGTAAAAGGTTAGCACTAACTTGTGAGTACTTGTGACAGGACTGTTTGGGGTCGGTTAAGGCTTAAAGCATCTCCAGCTGTGCCTTGTCCCCAAACACTGGGTCATCTGTAACTATGGTGTCCCCGAGCCCATCTACTTCCTCCTCCTGCATCCCCACACATTCTCCACCACTTTAAATGTGTCAGCATTGATTTGCAATCAACACGGCGGGGCGCAAAAGTTTGCAACTCCAGATGAAATAAAACGCTCTGCATGCCGCTTCTTATAATGTAAACTTTCTCAAACACTTCTGGTGATTGGATACTTGAAGGTTGCTCATCCAATTCAGCTTTAATCCAGGAAAATCCCTGGTTTAAAATCCCCCATATTCAGTGTTTAACAGTGATCATTAATTATTTAGGGGTAAGCAGTCAAAAAGCGAATGCAGCAAGACGGCTGTATCAGGAATGTGTGGGTGCAGTTTGATTTAATCTGACCGACACAGCTCGAAACGTAAGCAAAATACCCCCTAAATCTAGAAATACTGCAAAAGCTAAATCCTGACTGCCACAAAAACTTTTAAAAAAGAGATCTTTTTATAGCTTTGTGATGTCTACTGAAACCCAGAGAGAAACTAGGCCATTAAAAGAAACGTCACGTGCTAAAAACATGCACGTCCAATCCCAAGAAACCACGAAAAGGACAGATAAGTTTGAAATATTCAGTGTGAGATGCCACAGATCAGAGTCCAACACTCATCTATTTCAAACTCACTAAAATGAGGTAACTCCTCCTTAAAAACTGCAAGAATCACCCACAGCCTCCCACACAAAGACCTTACACTAAGCTCTTCTGTTTGTCCTCTCTGCCATCTATACTTAGTTGTTAACCTTTGCTGAACCTGCCAGCTGTCTTCTCTCATTACCGATCAACCGACCTGCTTCCCGACTAACAGCACCCCGAGTGCCACGGAAAGACAGCCTTCGATTTGTCCCTCTTCCCTCCTCTCCTCCCTCGCTTCTGTCAGAATCAGAAAACATCTGGAAGAGTCCGTGCAGTTGTATTGGCGGCCTCCTCCTCTGTCAGTGGGAATGTCCAGACTCGTGTCGTCTTCCTCACGGTCGAGCGGACACAGCGTGGCACGGCTGAGTGTGATGGGATGTGGCAGAGCTACAGAGGCACCCAGTCGGACTGTGAACAATTACAGGGATGTGAGAGCAGCGGGGAGAAGGGCCGCTCTCACAGCTGTCACCCACGCACACACAGGGGACCGTCAGGAGATGGAGATCTGTCAGATCATGTTTCATGATTTCGTTGCTCACAATGAATTATAAATTGAGTTCGGAAGCCCGTGGAGATGGAAGTGATGTAATGCTCTCAGGTCTCTGAGAGTGGCAAGACTGATTATAATAATCATTATGTCAAAAAATTAAGTGCAAAGACTCAAAAAAGCCTGAAAAATACATCAATTTGATACTTCTGCGAATATGATTCCACACTAGTTTGCAAAAGAGAAGAAGCTCGCTACATAGATGGTAGGTTTCACTTCTCCTTTCAGCCAACTTCATGCCTGTTTGAAAAGGTTTGTTTTGTCTCTGGATGTAACTTAGAAGCTGAGTTTATCGACAAGCTCTTCCTCTCTTACACGCAGTTCCTCCTGAAAACTGTTCCCAGAGACTTTTGCCACAACGGCCCAAACAAGGCGACAAGGAGCAATAAAAGCTAAATTATAAGCCCGACGGTTTGTGTGAGAGTGTTTGAAGTCTCACACAGTTGTAAACGTCAAATGTCTAAAACCAGCTGCTGTTAAACAACACACACACACACACACACAGTCACTTAACGCAGTGCCAGGGGGAAGATGATGTCATTAGCAGGGCACATTTTCCCCTCTAATTAGAAACTCAAGCTTCACGCCGTAACTCGGGGGTCTTTACATGCAACAAAACAGGGTTTAAAGAAAACAAATGTTTGACATGGCCTCTTAAAAGGCTGCGTTTTCAAGCCCTGCTCTGCAGGAAAGCAAAACCGAGCCTTGAATTTTGATAAGAAACACATGAGTGGCCCATTGTGAACTAAAACCATGAAAAATCCTGCGGCTTCTGCTTGTTCTCTGCATTCAGCTATAATGTGGTCAAAACTCAATCAGATTATGCACTTGTGCAGCCTCGACAAAAAAACTCTGTTCATTAAAAACAAAACACGGAGAAAGTTGTAAAATAAAAGACTTAAAGATGAGGAATCTAGCTGTCCTGTGATATAGGCTCAACTTTTTCACCCATGCTGCAGAGAGATGCTAGATCTCAGCTCCTGTTTAAATGCTCATATTGTGAACATGCACATTACGTCAAACCAAACTCTCAAAAGTCAGAAAGTGAACATGAGTCTGCATGCTCCTCTAAGCATTGCATCAATAACACCATCATCATAAATATCCCTGCTGGTGCTATGAGCCAAGCGGGAAGGCAAAGACCCAAATCACATTTTATTTAGTCATGTTAATGATGTCAGGGCTCCTGTCAACACCTCAGACGGAGACTGCAGTGAGCAGCTCAGCGCCCCTGGGCTCTCTTTCCGCTTTGTAACTGGAGGATGTATTCTTGTCTGCTCTGTTGGGATCAGCATCAAACACAGATGCAGCTGTATTACTGCTGGAAAATTAGCACACTGCCACATGAATCCAGGCACAAAACTGCGACTGTTTACGACCGCCTCTGCACTGTAATTTTGCAAGCAGGTATTCAGTCAGAGAGATGTTTGCGCTGCGCACTGAATCGTGTGTATGCAGTTTGAATGATTGATATCGTCAGTAAGCGTTTAAGACCTATGAATCACCGTAGCCGTTGGGCACGGTTCAGCATGGTTCAGCACGGAATTCGGGGATTCAAACAAAAGTGTAAGGTAGTGAAAGGTAGGGAGGAGACGGAGCTAAATCTACCTATTGAATAGAAGGCCTGGAAAGTGATTCACCAAAGACTGTGTGGAAAATTTGTCTCATATTTAAATCTTCACTAACATCCTTAAAGTAGTTAGAGAGGAGGGCTAGCACATCTGCTGAGGAAAACTCACAGTGTGCTCAGCAGCAGCATTATGGCCACGAAAAGCTCTGAGCGTGTTTGTGAGAAGGTACGAGCGAGAGCAACATTTGAGCCACTTCGTGAGCTGCATCAAAAAGCACGAATCAAACCTCCAGCCACTTATCGCAGGCCTAACCGGCACATGCTCACCTATGAATCCGAATGTGTTTACAAGACATGTGTGGTCTGTTTAGTCTGACTGTTAAGTTGTTTATGCTCCTGACCCCACGCTGATCAAACCAACTCAGGATGCTTGAGCCCTTATGAAGAGAGGTGGAGCTGCAAGGGTGGAGGTGGGTCAAGGTGGAGGTGACCCTGAGGGCACGTGATTGTCTCCTTGGAAGAGACCGTCTTTTCACTTTAGAGTGGGTGGATTGCATAATGCTCCTCCCCAACTTTTTTTTCCTATTCTTTTGAAAGTTCTCAAGTAGCACCGTCTTAGTCTTTAAAATGAGCTCCTATAGTTTTAGTCGTGGTCTCAAATGATTGGCTGGTTACAAGAGAAAAAAAAAACCTTGACTTATAAGGGTTACAAAATTTGTCTTTGCTGATTAGATGCTTGGAAACCAGATCCTCATTTGGGCAATTTTCCTGATTTCATCCAGATGAAAATATTCAGTGCAGATCAAAGCTAAGCAAAGACCTGCTGCTCCAGGCCAGTGGTATTTGCAGTTATTATCAGCTGGACTTCAAGGTTGAGTTAAACCAGGGCGTCCACATATAGGGCTTACAGAGCACATGATCAATGGATGCACTTGCCACTTACAAAAAAATGTTTATGGTCTTATCAAACAGCTACCTAGAATCAGATATCCATTACAGAAAAAGCCAAACAACACATCATAAAGTTTCCAGACATAATTCTTGACTTGAAGAAGTCCTGTAGTAAATATAAAAAGGAAAGCACACACCCTGTTGACTAAGGATTATTAATATTTAACCTATTTTAATCCAAGAATACCTCAGAAGTGCTATCTGGGAGGTGAGTCTCTGGATTCTTAGTTAAGGAATAATAATGAACCAATAATAGATACCGACTTATTTAAAGCCTGTTTATTCTTTGCCATCTGTTTAACCCGTAACTGCACGCTTACTAAAATAACTCACTGAGAGTACAAAATAATCACTTAGCGGATTGGTCGATTCCTGTCCGAGTCAGCCTGATCGGTAAACTTCCAACATGTCATAAATCACCGTCAGCACAAAAATGTTATTAAAAACCGAGCGGTGGAAGCCGTAGTTCTGTCCGCACTCACCACATTCGCTCAGTTTATCCACTGTTGCTGTTGTTGTCTTTGAAATCCAGTGAAGGTGTGGAGCTCTGTGACGGACACACGGTCGGCGTGGCGCTGCGCTGTTCGCTCTGCGCGGTCTGCTGGCGCACTGACGGGCAGACGCACGGCAGCGGCAGTAAAAGAGGGAGTCCCGACCTCCCCACAGCGGCGGGGGTGGGCAGGTATGACGAGGCAATGTGAAAGATTTTCAGGGAGAGGTGTTATCTGCTGAACCCCCACCCTGTCCTAAGATGATCTCATCAAACTGTTAAATCACTTCACTTTTATTACTAGTTCTTAAGAGTAGTTGTTTTATTCAGGATGATTGGTTGTGCTACTCGCACTGTTACCAGTAATCCAGCATTTGATTGGATTTAGTCTTTAATCATTATTGTTTTCTTGTAGATGGATCTGACTAATTAACACATACATGCAATTACCATGTAATACATGTGACCTGTTGTCTTAAGTTTAAACATTTTCAGAGATATGTACTTTTCAGTGCATTCACATTGCTTTTTTTTTTTTTTTACATCTTGTGTTCCACTTATTTATTTGTTGTTTTAGCTGTAGACAGTTTGTGATCAGTTGATACCAAATTAAAAAGCTGATCGATCTGTTGCTCGTTCCCTCTTATCATCCTCCCTCCTCCTGTGTTTTTGTTGCTTGTTCTGCAGCTCAACATGACTCGCTCAGAAAGGTCAAGCGAGAGGGAAAGAGAGCGAGAGATAAAGGAGTGATCTCCACATTTCACGCACACCTGTTTCTCATTCCCGAGCTCATCACTCTTGACGGAGCGGACAGGCCGGTGAGGAAGCACGGTGTAGCAGAGAGCCACTGGAAATATTTTACTGAGAACATAAACAGGCTCTGAAACACAGAGGTGCAAAAGGCTCCACCCAGAGTGTATAAATCATACGCAGAGTCTCCTCTCCTCCAGTCATTTGTGCTGTGCCGGCTTTGGCAAACACTTTACACGTTACATTCAACAGAGCAAAACTCATCCAGTCAAGCTTCTATGTAGCTCACAGGGTAAGTGTTGAACTGATGTTTTAAAATAGGAAAATATGCAAATGTGAACCATAAAAATAGCAAAAGGGCTCAACAAAGCCTTAGAAGGTTATCTCTTTTAAAACGAGATCAAGAAACATCTGTATTATAAAGGAAAGACACTTCCAGAATACAAGTTCCAGTTTCTGCAGAGCTAAGCTTGCACAGTACATTTGGAGCACCTTGAGATTGGAGCTGTGGCTTTTGTTTGCCACATCTGGGTGCCGTAACACGATCTACCATTCCTGTTCTCTGACCTCTGCCCTCACGGCAAAGACTCAAGGAAGCCACACTTCCTGTTGAGCGTGGTGCGCGAGGTGGCGCGTGACCCTCAGCCTTGTTTGACGCCATCCTCGCACCCAGGAGTAGGCCTACATTCACCCATCTCTCTCCACTGCTGTGTGGCTGTGGATGGCCGATGCAGCAGGTGGCAAATTCCCAGTACGATTCCTGGTGCCAGTGAGTTATTTAAGACCCTGTTAACTCAAGGCGATAATCCTGCAAAAGCTGTGAAACATCACGTACTGAGAGGGTGACTGAGACAACAGGGTTGCGCCCAGGCTCAAAAAGGAGATGTAAGGTTTCAACTGAGAAAAAGTGAGTTTTATTTTTGGTGGAGCTATGTGGAAGTGAGAGAGTCTCTCATCCTCAGTCGTACTCATACTTTTTTATTTATTTATTTTTTATTTGAGCCCCCAAAGTCTTGTTCTCTAAAAGCCATTGTTCATTTAAAACAGCATTATTATGTACTCAAGCATCATTTAGGACAATTTTAACATTTAACATTTTTATTTTAACTACAACAACCAGAACTACCCGCCAACAGTCTCCTGATTCTTATTCAAAGGTTAATGCATCCTGATTGCTGCACCAGATGTGTCACCACCCATTTTCAGCGAAGCTCATCCAGCTAGAAGAGCTACTGCATGAGAGGAAATAGAAATACTCTTCAGATGCAACTACTATATCGAAGGCTGTTGTCATAAAAGGATTTATAGTTTCATGTGTAGTTATTTACATTTTGCACAAGTCACAGCAGACCTGAGCCTGATTAACTCTGACACAGCATGGGGGTGGGCTGAAAAGCAGCTTGCAGAGTGCAACAGCTGTGGGCAGGCTAAAACAACCTCGGCAGTGTGAAGACGTGAGATTTGTTGATATGCTGCGTAGGGCTGCGTAAGCTGAGCCATGAAGTTGGTTGATACTGAGATCAGCTGATCTGTGGGCGAAGTTTAACTCCTTAGACTCTCGATATGCTCGATAAATTTCAAATGAGGGAATAAACAAAACTGTTGTAACTCAGGTAGACAGAGTCACTGCAGGCTTTTAAAACAAGTGAAATGTGTAACGATGGGTGGAAAGCTTTACACTAACACTAGTTTGAACAATGGTTCTTTACAGAGGAAGCTGCAGTCAGGGACCCTCTAAAAGCATTGCGTGGTCAGTAAACGATTATAGGAAAGCATTGAGATTATACTATAGGTTGTAGGTAAAAGATAAAACGTCTTAAAACTGAAGCCAATGCATGATTGGGTTAAATCTGCATCATTTGTAATAGCCAACAAGGTTTAATGGCTGTGGTAGCAAAAATATGTCTGGCTCTATAGCACTTTATAAGAAAACAGGCTTTCCTCTGTGAGCTCCATAGAAACTTGCCTGATTAGTTTATGGGCTCACTCAGCAGTTATAATCTTTGTGAATACAACAGGATGTTCATTTTGTAAATTATTGTCCACACTAGAGTAAAAAAAGATGGTAAAGTAGGATATTTATTTCAGTCAAGGCCATCCTTCGATCATCAAAACAGAGACACCGATGACCAAAACACTGAGCCTCAACAGGACTTCACTAAACTGTTAGTAACATCACAGTGGTTATATCTATCTGTGCCTAACTTTATTTTAAATTTCTTTTAATTTAGAGGTGATACTTTATGCTAATTTATATCACACAGAAGAACAACAATTATATTAAAAAGCCTCTCAAATCAATAAAATTGTTGCAAAAGACTGAAAATTTTCTAAAGGTCTCTTTATGAAAAAAAATTATCTCAATGACACTGAATACTTTTCAGTTTACACTGGAAAACGTACACTACATCTATCTTTTGGGAGCACTTATATCAGAGGTTGCATTTGGTCAAATCCCCATATATCTGCTTGAAAGAGGTTATAAAAGCACTTTCCCACAAACTTTAATGCTCAAGACTCTTGGCGTGTCTGCTTTAGCACACTTTAAAGGATTGATGGACAAAGTCATGCCCAGCTGAAATGCTTTTTTATGTCTTCTTATTTGAATGTACCTCTTTCCTTAAGCCAGCTCTGAACTCGTTTCCTCAGGACCCTCTTTGGAGCTTCTGCTTGCGTGTATTATCTAGCATAAGAAGGCTTAACTCCCATGAAAAATCAAGGAGGTATTAACAGTGAAGTTGTGAGATTTGTGGGGTATGTGTACAGCATCACTTCATAGTTAAAAGTGGCACATGTGCAGAACACAACTGCCAGGTTTGTCTTTATTTACATTTAAGTTGCCTGCTTTTTATGGCCTGCGGGTTAATAAAGGAACATCTGATTGAACCCAACCTTTTAATTTTCATATGGATGCATTAATGGATGCACTTTAACAGTTAAATGGGTCCTCGCAAACATAAAAGCACAAACTCACTCTCACATAAACAATGTGGGACTGAGGATTAATGACACTTCAAAGGGAGGAAGCTGCTCAGTGGCCAGTTTCCTGTCCTGGCCCATTTGGTGGCATCTCTGTGGGTGACGAGGGCGTCGTGAGCCATGTGGTGGCTATTTGGACAGAGGTGATCTGTCTGAGGTGCCTGCTGATGTAGCAGCACTTTGCATTCTGCAGGTTAAGTTAAACAATAAGTGGCACAGGGTTAAAGCTCTGAGACTGAGCAGATGATTTGGCTTAAATTGTCTAAGATGTAAAAATGTGCATGGGCCAGACATGCATGCTGTGATTAACTTACAGACAGCTATCTTCAGTGTATTCCTAAGACGTACATTTCTTTTGGGGTCTTGCACAGTAATGAACTTAAATATCACCAGACTCTGCAGCTCTGTTGACCTCTAAAGAACTTTTTAAGAAGTTTCAGCTGAGCGTCTTTTGCCACACACAGATTTTAGTCACTATAAGATCTTGCAATCACTGTTTTCCACCCATGAGTGTATTGTCTTAAGACCTGCTGGTTAACCTAAACATGCTCAGACCGTCGTGTCCTCCTCGTGTTTATTTAACTCTCTGTGCTGACCTTTACCCCTCTCCCCACCACTCCTCTGCCAGTTACGACGCCTTTTGTTTGGAGTTTACATCTGGTTGGAGGAATACCATGCACAAGCATTATTCTGTTTTAGTGCTCACAATCTTGCTAACAAAAGACGGACAGCGGTGTAAAAAAAAAAAAAAGAGGACAATGTTCACAAAGTCTTAAACATGTCAGAATTGTTGATCGAGTGCCACAGCTGCTTGGTGTACGTGAAGTCTTGTTTTGCTTTAGCTCCAATGTGCCGTTGCTCTGATTGATGTCTGGTTCGTGGCTGAATCCTGGCAAGCCGTGGAGGTCTGTGTTGTGGATCGTAGCCATCTGCTGGCACGGTGTGGACAGCTCAGAGCTCTATCATATTGTTTACTAAAGAGGGCAGTCATAACACTGCACTGGAAATTCTTAAGTGTATGATGAGAATGCCAGGGATGGAGAGGGTGCAGTATTCCCTTATATTAAAGCTTATTATTTGTTGTGTCTCATAGGAAGACATTCTCCTGTATTTCCAGCTGGCTCGGGGACTCATAGCCTTTGGCAGAATGCCCTTCCTGTAGTTGAATGGCTGCACCACAGAAGGAGGTGGCATTATGAAAAGCTGCAGAGAGACTTAGAGGTCAATCAGCCAAAAGGTCTCCACATAAACAGCTCGAACTAACACATTCAAGCTGTCTATGAAAACAAACACTGGAAAGTAAGGGTTTAAGGTTTGCATGCGGGTCAGAGTCTTTAAGATGCAGCGCTAGAGAGTATGTCATGGCTGGATGGCAGCGCTGCCACCTGCAATAATACTGAACACTGTAAAAGTCGAGGTATTTGTTGGAACAAGACTGAAAATTAGGACAGTGTGCTGGTTTAAAAGCCCCATAATTCCTGATATTAAAGTGGCACTCTAATCCAAAATCACAACTTTGCCTCAGAAACTTTATAATCCGTAAAGCATTTACAGCAAAACCCGTCTATCTTGAATCCCATGAGATAACTGTAGTGTTAGTAATGTGGTATAGAAGCATCTTATCTGTCAAACATACTGAATTTACTAAAACCAAACAGGAATCCCCCAGGTAGAAAATCAAGCCAAAGGGGAGGTGCTAAGAAATTATAGTTTCATCGGTAGAAGCTGCTTTTATGTTAAACTGCTTAACGCTACAATGGAAATTTTTACAGTCTACAAATACAGCTGTGGTCCCTTCATAACAGCTAAACATGGGCTAGATTCACACATTTAGTAACAGGTATGGTGAGTAAAATCCTGGTGTTTTATATGTATCTGTTACATGTATTTGTATTTAGTGCTAATAAGCAGGTGTCTTTGTCTGGTTAAACTAGCTAACTTAGCATGCCGCCTTCTTGCAACAATATGATAACTTTAGTTTCATTAAAACGCCAACATGGCGGCTGACAAAATGCTAAAATACAGGCTTCAGAGCGGGCCTTGATATACCAAAGAGGTATGTCCATCTTTTACATACACTATGAGCACAGTTAGCATTATGCTAATCATGTCTGCATTTTACAAGTTAAAAGCAATCTCTTAAACCCACCACTTTAGGGGATTGATATTAGATAGGCATGGAATATTACTGCATTTGTTGCACCTTTAGAAAGCAATGTGTTCACGTAGCAGCTTTTTAATGTTTCTAAATAATTTTGCCACATTTTCATTTTGTGGTCAACCTTTATTTACAGTGTTGCTTCACTCCGTTGAGTTTTGTAGGCCTTTGTTTAAGCACAGTTCTGTTAAGGTGCTTTCAGGTTGAGGTCTGAGCATCTGCAACACCTTGATGCTTTTGTCTTTTTGGTTGGGATCATTGTCCTGTTGCATGATCTAGAATAGTTTGGTAAACAGAGGAGTTCATAGACTTCATGAACGCAGGTGCTCAGGTCCCGTGGCTGCAAAACAAGCCCAAATCATCGCCCCTCCAACACTGTGCTTTGACAATTGGTATGAATATGTTTGTGCTGGTATGGTATGCTGTGTTTGGTTTTCACTAGATGTGGGACTGTGCATTACGACCAAACCTCTCCATCTGGGGCCATCTGTCCAAAGGTGAAGGATTCTTGTGGTTTGCTCTGTTGTAATTTTGCAAACCTAAGCCCTGCTTTTATTTTGTAAGTCTTTCTAATTGTACTTTTGTATTTAACATGCTAGCCTTTTGGGTTTTTCCACATCACTGCACATTCTGACCATTGGGGTGAATTTGCTGGAACATCTACTTCTGGGAAGATTGTGACCTTTTCCAGTCCAGCAAACTGACAGAAATTCTGCTTTGTAGAGGTGGTGACACCTGCCAATGATAAGTTTATAAAGTACAGTTGTTCAGCAGCACCTGGCTGCTACTTACCATCTTAATTCCTATGGAAGTGAGGGTGCACGTTATTTCGAATCCTGTAAAAATGTTTTACTTTATTTCTGGTCTTTCTTTTGCAAATGACTGTATTTGCTGTGTTTTGTTTCTTTTTATACATTTTTGCTCATTTTGTACCAGTAATAAACAATCAGAGCAAACATACTTCAAAGGTTTTCATTACAGATGTAAGATGTCATCAACAGCCACCCGAATAAAACAAAAATCTGCCATACAGTTGACACAGAACAGATGCAGATTTCGCTGAAGCTAATCACCTCAGTCTGCACAAATGCAATTTTCTTCTCAAATGAAAACCTATAACCCTGTGTCTATATGCTAAATATAGCAAAACTTTATTATTATTATTATCATTATTATTATGTTACATTGTGGGTTTTTTGTCACACTGTCACTTTGCTGCTCTTGTTTGCACATTTGCACATGCACTTTGTTGTCTGCTGTCTGTATAAAAAAAAAGTCTTCCTTAGATAGTTAGTTTTTGTTAATTTATGTTGTAATTTATGTTAGGTCAGTCTGTCTTGTCTCTGCTAGCCAGCTAACTAGGCCTCTTAGTTAGCTAGTTTAGTGTTTTCTGTTAATTTATGTTGTAAATTTATGTTGCATGTAGCATCTTGGTCCTGGAGGAACGTTGTTTCACTTCACTGTGTACTAACTGTATATAGTTGAAGTGACAATAAAGCCAACTTGACTTGACTTGACTGGGGTGGCTGTAGCTCAGGTGGCAGAGCAGGTCAGCCACTAATCAGAAGGTCGGTGGTTCGATCCCAGGCTGCCTCCTGGCTGCATGCCAAATATCCTTGGGCAAGATACTAACCCCATGTTTGCCTACTGGTGGTGGTCAGAGGGCCCGGTGGCACCTGTGTCCAGCAGCCTCGCCTCTGTCAGTGCACCCCAGGGCAGCTGTGGCTACAATGTAGCTTGCCATCGCCAGTGTGTGAATGTGTGTGTGGATGGGTGAATGACTGAATGTAGTGTAAAGTGCTTTGGGGTCCTATGGACTAGAAAAGCGCTATACAAATGCAGGCCATTTACCCTTGACTTGACTTGACCACCACCAATTAGGAACATTAGGGATTTTACAACATCTCAAACAGGCCACTTCCATCTTGACTGTACTTCGTCAGCAGATTAACCAGGTTAAAATAAAATGGTTTCCATATGTATTTCTGTTTCTGGTGATATATGGCTCCTCTGTGCTTGCTAATGAGCTACACTGAGCGCAGGGGTCATCTGGGAAAAGATGGTTTGCAGATTGAGTCCAAATCCCACAGTCAGTGAATAAACTAAACAAAGCCTCACCTACAGAGAGTAATGCTCCAACAACTTTTCTTGTTGTAATTCACCCTTGGATGAAGTCAGCTGAAACAGGATGTTGTCTATCTCTCAGTGGTCCAATAGTTCTCTCTGATTTATGCTCATTCAGCAGGAAGACAGAGGTCTCATCATGTGTCCCTTAGCAAAAGGTGTTGATGAGCATAAGTGGCCCTGTCAAAAGCCCCTATTGTCCCCTTAGGGATGGACATCTGCCCTACCTTTGTGCTTGCTCCTCAACAGGAGACACACTCCTTTTACCATGTAGGGGTTTGAGCCTGTGGTGACATGCGTGGGCTCACTCTTACCTTGTGGAGCGGCTCGGCTCTTTGAACATCAAGGTGGTCGGATGTAGACAAAAAGCTGCTTGTCAACACCTATCTTGTCCCAAAACACAAGACTAAGTGGGCGTACATTGTAGGGACGTGAGCTGTGACGACGCGGCACAAATTTCCGGCCTCTAGTTTGTTACTGATCCGGCTCACACAAGTAGATCTTTGATGGATTTGATTTAAACTTTAATACATAAGCTGGAGCAGAGCTCTGCATACTCAAATGGTTTTTGATATGAAAGCGAGAAGTAAGCAGAATGATATAATTTGAAACGTGTGGTATAGTTAAACGAGGTTCAAATTTTAATGAGAGAGGGCTTGCAACTGTTTGGATCGGCCATGTGTTCACCAAACGCTGCTCCAGTTAACGAGGGTTGGAGCGCAGCAGCTTGCCGCCAGACCAGAGGCTTTGCACCCAGGTGCCAGAGCGCTTGTTGTCGTTTTGACGAGGACAGCAAAAGGCAACCAGCATCTGTGCCAAGCTTTGGTTGTAATTCAACCGGTGCCCAAATGACCATGAAACCACAAGCCATGGATCAAAGCCAGGGGCATGGATATGGATCTCTTTAATGTTGCAGTCTTCTGTTGGTTGATCGTGATTTTAAATGACAGCCATTTATCAAACACACCATCTGAATTTACAGCTTTATATGATGTCAGTTCCACTGAGAGAATATATCTGTTTGTCACTAATGAGTCTGTGGCCCCAGGGAAACACATTTACTGTTGCCTTAAAGACGTGTCCCCACCCTAACAAACGTTTCATGTTAATTTGTTCAACTCAAACATGTGGGTAGAGAGAGGGCAGCTTTTCATGTGTCCCAGTGGGGCTTTCGGCAGAAACTGTGTGCAACCTTGCAAGATCTCACCATGCTCACAGATCTTTGATTCTGCTGTTGGGCAAATTTCATTCTGATGCTGGCCGTCTGTGAGGGCCCATATTTCACGGCTGTCATTCACAAGAGGTGGTCTTAGTTTGAAAGAGAATGGATAATCCCTGTAACATCAGCCTTAATCAAAATCACATTGTCTACAGAAATTGGCCCGTGGTAAGACTTGGAAGTTTATCCTGAATTTAACTTTGATTAGACCGGGTCTTTGGAGTTGGATGGAGTTGCCCACCATACTCTGCTCTTTGATCTACTAGAGCTCTTGCAGGAAGCTTTAGTACCCCTAATCAGCAGTGCATGGACCAGTCCAAGCTTCCCTGAGGGGTGCAGAGAGAACACTGACCCATAATGTGAGCATTAAGGGGTGAGACTGAAAGGAGAAAACAAGGCCAGATTGGCAGACGCACAGTCTGGCTCCAACCATGGATAACCTCAGGGTACTCCTATGCCTAATGTCACATGGTCATTAAATCAAGGAGCCTCCATTAAAGTGGACACAACTGCTTCTGATGCCAGATCTAACACACTGACACTCTTTATGTGAGCGTTACATGGACCATTGCCCAGCGCACAATTGTTAACAATAAGGGAAGTTTGTCAGTGCTTGAGGGCAGTGATAAATTCACAAAACACTGCTCCTTGACCAGAGGCGTAGTATACCATATTGTAAAGATTATCTTGTATAGATTACAGTCCATTTTTTCTCAGGATGTATATAAAATGATAGCGCAGAAGCTAACTATTAAAAATAATCACAGTTTAAAAAATTAATATATTTAATTTTGGAAGAAAATAAAGTCATAGTAGCCTTTAAACTGTTAGTTGTAAATGGCAGTATAAACCTGCTTCTCTGCTTTGCACAACGGCAAACAGAGTACTTTGCAAAACTCTTGTAGCCAGACTTTCTTGTGAGTTTCTTGGTAAAACCCTTGTTGATTCTGTTCATTTGGACGTGGCGTTTTCAGTGGGTTAAGGTTTCGTCACTTCTTAAGTCTCAGCTGAATGCAGGTTTCCCCAGCCTTATACATTTGCATAGTGACTGAAACTAGCCCACTGACTGTGAGGTCAGTTTCTTTATCATTATCATGCAAATTGTCATGATAACTGATCTATGGCCACGAGTACCATTCACAGAGAGCTGGGGAATGTCTGCAATCATCGCACTGTAAAATGGTGAAAGATGTACCTTTAGGCTGCTTTTCGATTTTGAGATGGTCTTGAGTTTATGAAGTTTATAAACTTCTCTGTTCTCCAGGCTTTCTGAAGGTCTTTCTTTCTTTGGACATTGGCTGCTTTTTCACTAACTTTTTGTCCATTGTTTATATGTGACTATTTCTTTTTGTTTAACTACTTAACACTGGCCAATGAATCATTCATGTGTAAAAATGGCACCTAATTTAAGTGATGAACCAGACACATAAAATAGGCAAAGAACAAATTTAAATTGAATCTTTAGGCACTTTGTTGCCATCAGCTTGTCACAAAAACATTTCTATAGTTCTACCAAAATGCCTAATATAACAATTTCACAGGCATACAATTGTATTTTTGCACCAACAGGGTGATTCTCAAAGAGCTATTAGTCAAGAGCATGCGATATTTTAGCAAAAAGGGAAATTGAGGAAATTGGTACGAGAAGAGGGAAAAAAAGAAGTGACAGGCCTGAAAAAAAAATCTACAGCAGATGAACAGTATCTGAAAGTCATGTCCTTAAGAAATAGAAAATCGTCCAGGACCTGAGAGATGCATCTGACCCTTTAGTTGATGTACATTTTACTGAAACTTCATCAGAAATGGTCTCAGAGGAAGGGCATATGTCAAAGAGCCATTCTTAAGGAAAGGGAATGGGGGAAAATGTTCAGTATGCCAGATTTGATATTAGTAATACTGTCATCCAGTTTAGAAATAATTTAACTTCCTAGGACCTGGCGTCCACATATGTGGAAATCACATTTTGGGTTGTCTAGACCAAAAAACAAAATTTTGCTCTAAAGGGCCTGATATCCACTTACGAGGACATTAAACTGCCACTGCTCTATCGAAATTTAAAACGAATGTCCTCATATGTGGATCTCATTTTTCTCAGAAACAAAAATCATGTATAAAAAAAAAAAAAATCAGGTAATTCTTTGTTTTTACATTCATAAGGTGCCAATCAGCCCAAATAGAAAAGAGAAATTAAACATGCATGACATGAAAGAGTTCGGGTCTTAGAAGGTTAAATCAGCTGAGCTAAATCACAACAAATAGTGCTGATGAAGGGTACACCATAAAAACTGGCTGGCAAACACTATTTTTGTTATTAATTTTGTTCATCTTTGAGCAGGGAGAGGTAAGAATTTGGTTCCCACGGGGACTGTGTGTGCTAAAATCCAGGGCTGTCCAGTTTTATGGGGAAACTCAGCAGCGTGTGCTGGCCTATAGCTAAGTCTTGGTTGGAGACCCTTGTGCTTCAGAATAATGTTGAATGAGGCTTGACTTCTGTTTCTGGTCACAGGTTGTTTTCAAAGGTCACATGTCTGCTTTGGTCTGTGTCTTCTGCAGTTTTGGGTTGTTGGACTTTGTTCCATTATAATCCACAGAAGATGCCGGTGCCTTTTAAAACCTTTATACATATTTGTCTTTCGTAACTGTGTGAGTTTCCAGTTCACAAACAACACACTTGATTTGACCTATGTTTGCGTTGCCCCCTTTCCCACTCACGTTGATTTGGTTTAAAGCGCTCAAAAGTGAATAAGGAGCTGGACTCACTCTTCAAAACAGACACACAAGTCTAAAAAAAGTATACAAGTAGCACCATGTTTCAGATAGAACAACAAGATTACTGTCCTGATATCTCTAATAAGAGATTAGATGTGGCAAAAAAAACCACCATTGCAACTCCAAATGTGTTGGTCCTCATGTTATTCTTAACCCTTCTACTCTTTTATCAGCTGGAGGTTTCTGAGCTGTCTCCAGAGACAAAGCATTACCCACAGAGGCTATAAACAGGAAACAGCAGCGCTCTCTGGGTTTGTCTCATTGGAGTAAGACAACCTCATTTGGGAGAATGAGTGACACAACCCAGAACACACAAACCAAAGGTCCTAAGTATCTATTACGTATCAGGCTTTATTTACCTACTTGACACCTTAATCCTCCACTTGTTGACATGGCGAGTGGAAATTTACTCATGAGAGCATCGATCTAGCCTGAAAAAGTAATGGGATTCAGAAAGGAAATGCACATGGATGGGAGAAATACTTCATTGTTGCACTGAAAGCATGTGAAAGAGAGGAATTCTAGAGGAAATTTTGTGAATCACGATTACTGGAAAATAAGGAATTTATGCTTTTACTTCACTTCCTTGTGAATTTCAGGCAGCATGAGTTTTATTATCTTTTGACTCTCAGGACAATAACCCGAGTAAAAACAATGTCTATTAATCAGCAGGAAATGTTTCCTTGAAAGGTTACAAGTGTTTTTGGAAACCTGTGGAAAGTTGCTTCACGGATCACAATAATGTGCTTCGTTTGAATTATTTGTCCATGCCTCTCTTACAAACCCTAACTCTTCAGCCTCTATGACTTGAACAAACGCACGCCCACATTACAGATGAGGCTCATCCGAGTGGGAGTCTAACCTGACTGACTTGCAGCTGTGTCAGCAGGAAAACAAAAAAAAAAGGAGAAAGAAAGGAGGCAGGGGACTGAGAAGAGATAAGAAGAGGGTGTTTGTGTTGTCCCGCCCCTTCCTTCAGTCCCTGGTGTTCTGCTTGACACATGTTGAATGTGTCTGGTCTTCATAATGCTTAGGTGTTTGATTGAATCAAGCCCTCCTCTGTCTTTGTATCTGCACTTTGTTCTGTAATGACTGAGTCAGCATATGCAGGTTACCGCTAATGGAGCCGATGGGAATGATCAAGTGCTCATAACTGACAGACGCCTGTCGACCTGATTTGAGACGGACTTTAGGACTGTCAGTCATCGGTAGATTTGAGACTCTGATATGTGAAGGGGGAAAGTTTGCTTGAGTGCATTCTTCCACAAACAAAAAGTAGGACAGCATGTTAAACACGCTGTAAATTTCTTAATAACTACTGATATTAAATCAACTTTAGAGATATGTAAGTGTCACACAGTGGAAATTTGTATTTATCTTGTATATTGTTTTTATTCTGATTTTTAGTGTTTATTTATGAGTGTTTTATTTGCATGGTTTTATTCTGTTTCTATTGCATGGTTTTTAGTGTTTTATGTGACATGGTTTTTATCCACTGTGGACTGGCTGCACAAATTAGCTGATAGGGACCACCTGCTGAGGCAGGGGTGTGTCCAGAGGTGGCCTATCAGCTGTGTAAAGACCTTTTAAAAACAGGCTAGCTGGGCACTGAAAGAGAGAGGCCCCAGACTGGAAGGTTAATGCGAGATGGCCAGTGTGATGCGGCGACCAAGTCCTGACCTCATGGAACGGCAACAGTAAGAGACAACGCGTGTGATTGGCAGCAGGGCAGAGGTTTACCTCTGCCTGCATTTGTGAGTAGGGTCTCTACTGTTGTTTAGGGAATGTAGAAAATGGTAGTTTTACGGGTTTTAGAATTGTTTTTAGTAGAGAGCAAACATTTTATTATGTACATTTTAAGGGTGTTTTATTTGTGCTCCCTGGCCTAGTAATAAACTGTTTCTGATCAGACCTGCTTCCTCTCTGTGCCCGTGGTATCTGACTTGCTTGCTCCCCCTTGTATTTTAAAGAATCTCTTTTTAGCGTGACATTCTGGCGCGACCGCTTTAGTGTCCGCCGCGCGTTACATAAGCCCTGCAGTAGACTGGCGTCTGTCTAAGGTTTACCACACCTATTGCCTAATGACAGCTTGGATGAGCTGTTTTTAGGTAAGAGTGTGAAGTATGAAGATGTAATCAAAGTTGTTTACATCTTTATAGTTAATGCGATGTGTGATATTTCTTCATCAAACTTTGCACATTAGTAATCATTTTTCTCTCACCAAATAAAGCAGCAAATACCAAAAATGCAGTTCCTCTTGTGGCCCCTTGGTGGCTGGCAGATAATCTGAACCTCTGAGGCGCTGATGATTCTTGAAGTAGCTTTAGGAAGATTATTAAAAGCCCAAGGATTCTTTGCTTTGGTGAGTGAAATTCTAGTATTTTATTAATCTGTGACTTGGCAGAAAATATCAGGTATCTGTGTTGCAACCATACAGATTAACCCATTTTAGGTCAAATGTTTAGGTCAAACTACCATAACTTTTAAACAAATAAATCAATAAATTCTAACGGTTTCTAGAAGCAGCAACTTTTTACTTTCACTGTCTGCGCCTCTGTTCCCATTACTTCCTGTTTTATTTTAGTAGTCTCCTGTCTGTGTGCACCATGTTTTGCTTTGCTTCTCTTACTTTGAAGGCACCATGTCTCATGTGTTACGTTTAGCTTTGCGTCCTCTGTCTCGTTGTGTGTAATTTGCCCCAGCTGCATTCCCCATGAGTTTCCTGTCGTGTTTCCCTGTGTATTTAAGCCTTTTGTTTTCTTCTGTCCAGCGTCGTGATCTCCCTCCTGGCTGTGTGTCTCTCCCTGTATTCAGATTCTTAGGTTTTCCAGTTTAATTTAACATCACCTTTTCCCAACAAATAAAGCTGTGTGTTTGAGTTCACATCTCGCCTTTGAGTCTGCATTTAGGTCCTATTCTGCCTCCGCTACACAGCTGACCTGTGACAAAAACGTTGTAAAACACCTTTCTAATGCCAGTGACAGATTAAACAAACGAAAAAGACCCCTACTAATTAGTGGTTCGATAATATTGAATCAATTGCACTTTGCTGTTTGACAGAAGCTATGAAATTGTACTGTGAAACTGCTTAAACTGCAAAGCAAAACAGAAGACTGCAGCCAACCAAAGCCAATCAAAATTACTGACATGCCAGAAATGCATCCATCAGGCAATTAAGTTAAACACTGTAAAACTCTGCATCAAAGAACAAGGAACGTTGCAGCGATTAGGCTTTAATTTTAACTAAAACATTAAAAGGGTACATTTGTTTTTCTGCTAAAATCAATCAAGCTCTCGTTGAGATTTTACATACGACAATCAAGAAAATCAAGATATGTAAATGACAAAACATAAACACAGCATTTGCTGAAGTGGAAACATTAAAGTGCTCACTCTGGCAATCGAGGAGAAACTGAGCCTGCTCCTACACAGACTCCCACTTTGTGCACTAATTTTATATCTGGTGGTGTTAGACTGTGCTAGGTGGAGGCTTTTGTTACATTCAGCCGAGCAGTAATGTGAGGACAACACATGAACCCAAATAAACCCCAGAAGCTTCCGTGGAAGATTTATCCTTTAATAACATGTGGTAAGACTCGACTTAAGCGGTCAAAGAAGTGCAGGAGACTGATGCTGTCCAGTGTAGCAAGTGATTTATTCACCATTCTGTGGCCCAAGAATATTTACAAAGAAACAAATAAGAAACTCAACTCTATAATTAACTCAATTCAAATAAACATAACTGAACTTAAATCAACGGAAATTAAGGTCAAACTGCACACAGCTACACTGACCTGAACCCTTCTTCTGAAACACCTGAGTTCGTCTGCTTAAATAGTCCCCTTAATCAAACACTTTCTCCTCTGGACTATTCCATTCAGTAGGTAGGTGAGATGAACATGATTATATTCATCCTCTACTACTCCTCTTGACTGGCAACATAAACTTTGGTGTAATCAATACATATCACAACATTAAATCTATTTCTTTATAAACCCTTTAAAATCAACTTTATTAAATTATAAGAATTCTTCCCCTCCTGCCCTTGGTCTCTTCCTGTGACCTCAGATGAACCCAGAAGGTATAAAGCAGGAAGTAGAACTACATTTCCTCCTTTTGCTTCTGGAAGACAGGTAGGTAAAGGTAAGTTCAAACAATACAAATTAACAGTTGAAATAAATAACATGTTAACTTAACAAACTTGCATGAATTGATTTAAACCAAGATGTTATATTATATAATCTGTAAAAGTGCAGAACATAAACAAACCCGGGATAGTAGATGTTTGCCTATTGCAGATTACATGTGAAATATGGTTAAATCAAAACAAGAATGTTAACTAAGAATGTAGACAAATGGTCTTCTCACCCACTTTGTCACAACATACACTTATATAAAAGACATGAAATTTCATGCTGGTAAATTATTCCGGTAACCTATTAAATAAGCTTTGTAACAGGGTGGAAAAATCAACAAATTACTGATTAATAATATATCAAAGCAGTTGTTATTTATCTACTTTTACTTTATCTACTTTTACTGTGTCAAGTTTGATTCGTTGAGTGGCCAATAAAAGCACTCTGAGCAGCTTCAAATATTTACTGATTGTAAATTCTGTAAAACGCTGCTTTGACACATACACAGCAGGTCTACTTATAACTTTAATGGCCACGTATGTAATGTGGTGCTATGTTAGTTAAAGGGTTTGAGTTGGAGAGATTCAGCTTTGGCGAGAGCTCAGTAAAGCATGTTATGCACACTGGAGTGATCTTAGTTTGAACATTATCGTATTAGAGAAGCATCTTTGGATAGAAATACATGACATTCGTGTGTGTCGGTTATCTTTTTTCTAACACAAACACAGAACTGTAAATGTGCATATTATGTGCACATTTGTGTTACCGTGCAATATAATGAAGATCACATGCATACCCACCAAGGAACACACACATGCACACACGCCACATCAGACAATCCCCTTGTTCTCTTCGATATTAGGGGCTACGGTTCCCAAACAAGCATCATGACATGTTTCTTTGTTTCTCTGCCCCATCCCCCCTTTTTTTCTTACAGTCGCTAGTGTGGGGAAACTCAGCCAACTCCACTTTTTGCTCCTATTCCAAAAGAACAACAATTGTTAGTTGTTTTCTGCCATCTTTCTTTCTTGTCTCTGTGGACCAAACACAAGACAATGGCTCATTCAGAAAAGGCCCTGTGAGTGTGGTCAAGTCAAAAGAAGGGTTTCAGTGTTAGTGCAGCAGTGATTGGACACATCTGGATGGCCTGGATTTTGCTAAACATTATGTTTTTTATACTCCAGATTCCAACAGTTTGTTTTAAGGCTTAGCACTTTACACAAGCTATACCTTTAAGGTTCTGGTTTATTAATCATCTACTTTCCCTGTCCAGACTGAGTCACCTGTAGGCATTCCAGCCACAAGTCTATTTCTTCGCCCTTTAATCTAACATTTCCCCCCTTTATTTTTTGTTTTTGCACCAGACTAAGTTCCTGTTGTTTCCACATAGAAGTGTGTAGCAAATTACATCTTCACTTGGAATCCATCAGTGGGCAGGGCTGATTACAGAGAACTGTTTGTCTACTGTATTGTTCCCATGGTTGCCGAAGTGTCTGACTCTTCAGTGGGCATTGTTAGTGGCTGTGACTCAGATGGAAACCCAGCACAATGTTGTTTTAGAAGCTTTATCATGTGTGACTGTAGCACTTGATGTGGTTGATGGTTAAATCTGCTGTAGTATGGGGCTCCGCGTGTTTTGTGGTCTTGTTTTTTTGTCTTGTTAGATGATGCTGAGCTGAGCTGCCAGATCCCCCCGAAGCATCTCTGTATTACCATTTAAAAGGAGAAAGCAAGAAACATTATATGCTATAGGCCACAAAAAACAGGCTAAGTTTAAATTCGGGAGTTTTTGCATCTGGGTATAATTTGCTAATTTTGTAGCTCCCTCAGGAATTAATACTGTCTTCATTTTTTTGATATTTATATCCTTATTTCTGCTCTGCAATCCTTCAGAATTCAGCCTAGTTTATGCCTGTATGCCCTCCCCTCTCTGCTCTTTACACATGGGGCTCTGTGGTTTTGGGTTTGGTCCAGAATACAACTCTGTGGTCAGCCACTACTTAGGAAGACTGAATGAAACAGGAGCTCAGTTTCCCTCTCCTCACAGTAGCACCTACCTAACATGTCATCACATTTATACAGACAGACAAGCATGAGCAAACTGTGGCTGAGTTAGCCCAGAATGAGACATTGGCCTGGAATAGAATGCCCCGGATCCTTGGGGGTTAGAGAAAACAGCTCCCCTGCTCTAATGCAATATTCAAATCGAGCCTGTGTCTGATGTTGCAGTGTGCCCAGCTGCTGCAAAGCTGTCCTTCCTTATCATTGTCCACGCTGAGTCACGCTGAGTCACGCTTCCCACGCAGCCACTGCCTCCACAGCCTCTTGACATTCTTGGTTCTGCTCGAGGGCAGCAGGGGTGAGCACGCATGTGAAAAGACGGGCAAATAGAAATGCATGCACCCATGTGCTTGGAGAGCTGTAGATAAGTAAGAACATGGTCTATACAGCAACACATGCACATATTTGGACTCGTGCGGTCGTCTGGACAGAGTTAGATGTGTGGTTTTGGAAGATATTCAGTCTACGTGGTCATAACAAGAGTAAAAGTGATGAGCATATAGATCCATGTTTACATTTAAATCAACCTGTGCTTGCTGTTTTTCTCAATCACTTCGATGCACTTTGCACATCGAGAACATCTTTTCTGACCACCATTAATGCGCTTCTCAAAACAGTTAAGGCATTTCTTATAACAGATTCACATGTGCAAAAGATGCTAAAATAATCAAAACACTTTTAACGTGTTCTAAGGAGCTTGGAAAGAGACGTCCCTCAAAGCATTAACGCAAATATGTAATCAGTCAGTTAGATGGCAGCATCTCAGTGCATTTAGACATGCACACATGATAATCTGCTGAATTGAAAGGTGACTTTGAACCTGGCATGGCTGTTGAGGTCAGAGTAATTTTTTTAAACTGTTGATCTACTGGAATTTTCCAGCACAACCATCCCTTTCTAGAAAAAGGTTCAAGAAAAGAGAAGAAAAATATACACAACAATAAATATATTATCAAGTTAGGTTTGCTGTTAACCAAATGTAGGTTACTCATGTTGGATTGCTAGTGATAGTTTTTAAAAGCATTAGTTAATTCATGTGCTGAGACAATGATTTCAGTGTCTCCTTTCAGATCTACCCTCATTGTTATTTCATCAGCATAACAAATTAACCAGAGATAGCTGCAGATGATTTCATTATCACTCTTTTAAGCTCCTCTCCTGGATGGTCAAAAGCCCTAAAAATCACTCTTTATGAATACAATCATTTAAAGTAGCTTTTTTTCCCATGACAATAATCCCTCCATACCATACATGTTCAAACTGGAAAGTGAACAAGAAAGGTTAGTGTACAGGGGCCTCTACATATGGCAATGGAGTTCATATAACACTCTGTACACTCTTAGAAAATTGACGAATTACAATTCTTTGGCTGATTATATTTTTAAACAGTGAATAATGTTAATGATTGTCGGCCATGGAAAGTTTTTTTTTCTTAGGCCTGTAATGCAGTGAAACCAAAGCTGTGTGTTTCTGAGAATGCTGTGTCATGACCTTGACTGATCTTTCTGGTCATTATATGCTTTCTACAATAAAAACACCACAATCACATTGATATCAGTTCCTGTGTCTGTTACAGTTAAGTGAAATTACATTCACTGTATTTGAATTTTTATTACAGTTACTTCAGCATGGAAGCAACTATTTAGAGCTCTCCTGCTTTTATGCGTCTTATTTGAAATAAATGGACAACATGCATTAATGCTCTGTGGTGATTCCCACATAATAACTGCTCAGGAAGCAGAATTCCGATCTATAGTGAAGTGGACAAAGATAGCCAGGAAGGATGTGGCTTGGCCTATGCTGTGCTGGCTCCTCCTGGCTCTGTCTATGTACTATATATGTTCACATGCAGGGTTACACTATTCCACATTCTCCCTAGCTCATAAAACAAGTCGTCACGTTGTATTAGTGAGTTTATAATTCAGTTTGAGCATGCCCCAATAAGTCCCACAGCTCCCTTAAATAGAAACTTTCAGAGAACTACAATACCTTCCTGCATATTTTATGAACAGCTATATTTTTGTCATTCCTGCACTGAAAATAGGGTAAAGATAAAGTTTGTGGTTCTGTCTGTACAATGAGCTGCTCCTTTTATAGACTTGACGGTCATTGTGTTTGTCTTCATGTGGTTTCAGCACAGGACACAGTGGCAGTGACCTCTGGAGCTGAGTCTTTACAGTGGCACTGTTTAAAACTGAGAACCTTTGCACTGATTAAAGAGGCTGATCGAGCATGGTGGCATATTTAGCAAAGAAACAGTAAATGACAGTTTACATAAGAGGAATGATATTTAGAAAGAAATATATGGTATCATGCTGCAGTGGCCCAAAAACCCAAGTCTGTATATGAGCGAGATACATTCAGTCATAAAAAGTATCATCACTATGTAAATTACAGCCTTTTCTAGCCACTCAGAAAGCATGTCATGTAGGGCAGGACTAAAACCAAATGCCTCTGGGAAAGGAGCGAGTGAAGCCAAGGCATTACACTGCTTTTCTGTGGTATGATACGACATAGCATAAAAAGTGTCCAAAGATATAAAATTTGCTTTTATTCCTGTCGAAGTTTTTGCATTATCAGCAAAAAGTGTTTACTTTACATGTTTACTTCAACTCACTAATTTAGTTCCAATTACAAGCTAACATTTGCAGCAGTACATATGCTAGTGTGTTAAGAAGCTTTAGTATATGCTCAGTCCTACCCAGTATCAGGTATCTAGGTGTTCAGTTGTCTTCTACACTCAGTCTGCATCAAACAACAACCTCAAGGACTGAAAAATGAAACTGAGAGTGACGAGTACTGCAGTTCCTCTAGTGGCGATTTGAGACTGGCCTCATTTACTCCTTGGGATGGAAAATCTTTTGTTTTATAACTCATCCCGATACTGGAATAAGGGGTGTGGCTAATTTAACTCATAGCTGTAACAATTTGGTGTCTACAACATCAAATTGGTGTTTCCAGGATTTTACAGAACGGACCAAAAATGTAGCAGAAGTGGTTGGTCAGAAATATCTGATAAATCTAGAAAACTGATATACAAACCATGATTTTCCAGCTCATGTGTAGCGCTGCATGCTATTGCAGATATATAATGTGAAAAGTGGAGCTTCATAAGAATATAAACACAACATTTTAATGGGCAGTTATTCTGCAAAGTGCTAAAAGTATTTAGAGTTTTTATTTTTACTTTAAGTAAAAATAATAATCTTACTTTAGTAGCTTAATAGTTTTAATAAGTTGTATATTCAAATATACTTAAAGTTCCTAAAGGAAATACTGTGGGTACATGAGTACATTTCCTGGGGGGTGATGGTCCGCCCTTCTAGTCATGCCCCTGGTCTGCCCCTGATCTGCAAGGTCTCGGCTAATTACAGTTACTGAAACTGACCTTTCCACCATGTTTGTTGGGCTTTTAGCAGCATTTTTAATGGAATTATCTGAATATCAAAACCTGACCGCATTTGCGCCACAATAAGTTTGTTCTTCAGTTTAGTGGATAATACTCTAGTATTGTATTACTCTGTTAATTAGCTCTAATTAAAGCAGATGTCTGAACATTGCTGACCAAGGTTTCTGGCATTAGGCGATAAATTATGATTTGTGATACCATATAAAAAACATGGCAACAGCCAACGAGTGGCTTCAAAATGCACATCCAAAACTATATAATGGCTGATGTCACAGTCAATGTTTTATACAGTCTAGGTCTGCATCCCTTTGCATTCCATCAAGACGGCAAGGAAGCATGCTACTGCTGGCTGATCAGTCTTAAACTGGACCTATTAAGATTTCCTGTAACAGTGAGCAAATGTCAGTTTATATCAGACTGTTCTTGTGCTCTGTTTCTGACATTTTTTTTCCTACCCTTAGAGTTTTATGATGAGTTATCCTTTATATTGTTATCTCAAGCACAGAAAGAAGCCCCAGCCACTTGCTGTTCAAACCTTCTGTTTCAAATGGACAGCAAATAAACAGAAAGTTGGCTTGAAGCTAAAATTGCTTTTTTTCCACACAGTGGATGGACTGAGGGCCCAGTATAAGCAAAATAAGCAATGTATCCAACTGTGACTCATGCAAATCTACTCCAGGAGTGTCCAAGATTAAAAAAAGGAAGCTGCAAATCAGCATATAAGTAACCCTTGAGGGGGTGAACATTTCAGGAATAGATGAATATAATTTTTTAACTATCCTGCCTTCATGTTTTAGTAACTCGGGCTAAAGTTATAGAAATCATCTGTATTAGAAAAAAAAACTTTTACAGTGTGAAAAATTCATAATATTCTGAAACATCACGTTGAAGTTTTTAAATCTGCAACAGCACTTTTTTCCCCATTGGGAAATTTACATTCAGATGGGCTGAAGGCAACCCTAGGGCACATCTGCAGCCAATCAGAGCAGCTACCTGCATTTATTTAACACCAAATACATCGTCATGCTCACCTGTGTGAGCAACATAGCCTTTCTAACAATGAAACTACTACAGGTAGCTGCAAAAACAACCATAGAGTAATAGTATGAAATTCACTCTATTATGTCTCTAGACCTCCTACTCACGTTCACTACTCTTAAACTCTCAGAATAGTCAGCACAGTGTGGTCATAATTGCACAGAATAAAAAGCTCCTAGTCCAAATGACTGGTTATTCTATTTAATAATACACGGAAGAAGAATTTCTTGTGGTGGTAAATTATACATGAAAACTCTGGCGGTGAATTACAGACCCACCATGCAAAGGTACATGCTGAAACAACGCTTTGTGACTGGCAGTAACCAGCTGAGAGGATGATTAGTGTTCATGCTTGGAGATTGTGAGTGCAAAGGTTGAGTTAAATCACTGTTAAACACAAACAAATTTGTGAGTGGAGTGAATATTTTTAAAGAGGAAAACTGACAATATTTATTCGATTAGACAAGGAAAATTAATGCATTTTTTTCTTACACCCTGTGTGTTCATGGTTTTCTCTTTTTCAGCCTTTAGAGCGCTGACGTACTGACAGCTCATATTGGAGCTGGCCTTGGCTCGTGCAGCCGGAGTAAGTGATTTACTACGTGTGTCACTCATCCTTGGCCTTTAAGATGAAGTCATAAGTCTAGCAGATGTTCACAGGCGAAACTGCACTTTGAAATCAGTGTGAGCCCTCTACAGGTCAAGTAAGAAACTCACTTTTATACTCGTGAACAAAACTTCCCTTATAAAATAAACCACAGGCACAAGATGATCCATCTGTATTCCTTAAATTTAACAGGATGCATTATCACTCAAGCACCCAGCCTTTATCAAATATGGCAAGTGCATTGTATAAGCAGTGGAATACTTAATTTTGCCGCCTGCTATGAGGTTCAAAGTGGTCCTCTCCCCCATCCCCCCTTTTCTATTCCGGGTGTTACCAGATGTGACCTGAGCAGAATCGCTGACTGAGCGCACCTTTCATGGAAATTAGGTAAGACTTATGATTTGCCCCAGAGCCAAAAGGTCTGCCTGGAACACAAAGATAGGAGCGCTTTGGAAATGTTGAGCTGATAGTGCAGAGCAGAGTCTGCCTCTGGTGCACAGAAACCCTTTTATTAAAACAGTGTGTGGGGGGAAAATACAATGTGATGTTTCTCTTTTTGGGTAAGGCAGCACGCTTCACACCTGAAGTGACATATACCAGTCAGATATGAAGTGCATCTTTGTTTGAAGCATGTCTTTGCTCAGAGATTTTTTCATTGCTTTTCATCACTATTATACATACATCTGTGTACAGTACTGAACATTGTCTTCACAGACCCCTTATTTACCGGTTTAAACTTACAGAAACATCATTATTCCAATTTCCCCAATTATTTTTCAAGCTCACGCCAATGTATCCTAAGAGTTTTACCTGAAAGCTGTATCTGTATTCCTTGAATGATGTCGCCACCTACAGTCGGACACTTGTACATGCACTGCTTTGCAGAAAATGCTGACATTGGGTTTCTGTGTCATTTGAAGGTGAGTAGAATGAGTCAAAACAGGTTTTTATTTTTAGATAAAACTGTATGATGAAATATATTCTCCATACTGGTAGTAATCACTGAAAGAAGAGAAATGAGTGAGCAGCAGAAGAGGCTAAATAGTTAAGTAATGTTGGAAGGAAGAGGCCGAAGTTGGCCTCTAGTGCAGGGTTGTCAAACTCCAGTCATCGAGACCTACTGTCCTGCAGCTTTTAGATCAGGGGTCCCCAATCCCAGTCCATGAGGGCCGGTGTCCCTGCAGGTTTTAGATGTGTCCTTAATCCATCACAGCTGATTTAAATGGATAAATTACCTTCTCAACATGTCTTGAAGTTCTCCAGAGGCCTGGTAATGAACTAGAATCAGAATCAGAATACTTTATTGATCCCTGGGGGGAAATTATTTTTTGTTACAGTGCTCCATTATAAACCAACATACACCAACATTAAGACAAGACAGACAATACGCTAACTAAGAATAGTACAATATATATATATATATATATATATATATATATATATATATATATATATATATATATATATATATATATATATATATATACATACATACATAAGTCACTCATAAATAAATAGCTGGAAAAGAAACGTGTAATTGTAGCAGTAACCAGTGTGTTAAGTGGATGCGTTGTACAGAGAGATGGCCACAGGCAGGAAAGATTTCCTGTGTCGTTCAGTGGTGCTTTTCGGTAATCTCAGTCTCTCACTGAACGAGCTCCTGTGACTGACCAGCATGTCATGGAGTGGGTGGGAGGTGTTATCCAACATTGTCTTTATCTTGGACAGCATCCGCTTCTCCGACACCACCTTGAGGGAGTCCAGCTCCATCCCCACAACATTACTGGCCTTACAGATTAGTTTATTAAGTCTGTTGGCATCTGCGACCCTCAGCCTGCTCCCCCAGCATGCAACAGCATAGAGGATCGCACTGGCCACAACAGACTCATAGAAAATCTGGGATTGGGGACCCCTGTTTTAGATGCAACCTTGTTCCAACACACCTGAACCAAATACATGGCTTGTTACCAGGCCTTCGCCGAACTTGATGGGACGCTGAAGAGGTAATTCAACCATTTGATTCAGCTGTGTTGGAGTACGGACGCATCTAAAAGCTGCAGGACAGTAACCGTCAATGGAGTTGGACACCCCTGCTCTAGTAAATCAACAAAAGATAGTGCCCGAAATTAGAGCTTGACTGGAATTTCAAAGAGAAACAGAGAACAATTAGAATTGCACATGAACAGCAAAATCATTTATGGTATACATGAAGGATTCTTGAAGAAGTGTAATCTGCACGAATAAAATTAAGCAGTATGCCAACTGGTGCTGTTTTAACACCAGTTTCTGTTGTTATGATTTTTTTTTTTTTTAAATTACGTTTATGACATACCACTCAGAGAAACATACAGCACCAAGTCCTCAGTTAATGCGTGTTGTGACTCATCCTACAAGAGATCATTTTGTTTCCTTTACCACAGCAGCACCTACAGGAGCAAAAGCACTCAGGGATGGGGCACTCATGCTGTGTCGAGCTACCAAATCGCTAGTGATGGCCAAATGAAGCTTTCCGAAGCACTGAAGCTTGTATTGAAAAACGGTTCATTACTCGAAGCTTTTCAACACAGTCCTCTCCGGTGACATCTGGTGGTGAAAATTTTGAAGAGCAGCTTGAATCTGCAAAATAAAACGGACTGCTCAATTATCACTGCTCACTCAAGAGTGGAGTTCTCTCTGATATTGGGCCACCGTTCCGTTGCTTTGAACATGTAATTGGTTTTGTTTTCTCGATTGGGGGGCTGAAAAAAATGTAATGCGTATCTGCGTAATACATTTTGATCAATAAACTTTCCCTATTTAAACATGCACTATGGTGTGGCCTTTCTTTGCTCATAACTCCTTGATGTTGGTAAATACAATAAGTGAGCAATATATATAATATACATATGATAATGCACAGCACATTATGGAGTATGCCCCTGCTGTGAAGTCCTGCCTCCATCTACTTGTCGTTTAATCACTGGACAGCTGGACAGGTTCATACAAAATATTAGATTAGGCCAATTCCTATACATATTTTTGACCTAGGGGTGGGATTGATTGTGAACTGGAAAGGGAAAATGCTTAGGGGGCTGAGTACGGCTGCATCGTCACTGATTTGTAGAATCCTTTTGATTCGATACAGGATCCGATTCAATTTGATTGGAATCTGGAAAGTTTTGCCTCAGTCAGAAATATTACAATTCTGATCATTTAACAGTATATATCCATAATTTCGTGTCTATTAAAAGAAAGCTGACACATGTGAGACTTAATTAGAGATGTAAACAGAGAGTTATGAAACCTGCAGCTGCAGAAGCCAGCGGGAAAAAAAAGAGGCAAACACAGCGCGGACCCGACGACACACCAAAATCTGATTCTGACGCGTCGGGTCCGCGCTCTGTGTTTACGTTTGTATGCAGAATCCGTAAACCTGCTCGCAGTTACTGTTTTAGCTGTATGGTGTTTGACGACATGTTGTGAGGTTTAACCTGAGATGCTGGCGTTTCAGGCATAATAACGTTAATTTACAAATCGACACAGGATTGTAATGAATCAATATCACTTTATTCAATTTACCATGGATTGTAATCAGAAAAGCGATAATCAAAACCCACCCCTAATCAAGAACTTGCAAAGTAAAAACATGATCAATGTAAGGTAACCCTTTTGTTATTTACATTTAAAAAGAGGATTAGTGTTACTGTGCGCTGGCTGAGTCTGTTTCTTTTCTTAGAAATAGTTTCTCCTGCCCTGGAGAAAATCCACTTGCATGGAACAGAAGAGGCTGTGGAGTGCAGGAACCACACTGCAAGCTGGTAGATATGCAGGTATTCCTGGGTCCTGCAGACTATCACCTAAAAACAATAAACAAAATGATTTTCTAAACTGTAGCAATGTAATGTACGTATAGTGCCAAATACATTTTTGTAGTCTTCATTAGCTTTAATTCACATGGAAGTGTTCCTAAAGTCATATGCTGTAATGATATTTACATTATGAAAACATGATTTTGGACATTTCAAGTTTTTCACTTCGGCAGATAAAATGAATTGAGCAAAATCAACTCAAAATATTTCCACACGCCATAACGTCCTCTCTTCCTCGCTGGCTCCATATCTGTCAGTGGAATGATCACCTCGTCGCTATCTGTCACCATCAACACACTCCACGAATCCCGTGGATGATTCACTTCCTTATATCCGTTTGAATCAGGTACCGAAGCAGTTACGTGCGTAATGAAGCTTCGGACGTCACTGGTCACGTGACTTTTGCCAAACGAAGCAAGCCTGGACACAGTGCTTCTGAACCAGTGTGTTGTTTTTTTCGACACACGCTCCGGAGCGTCAGCTTCAAGACCGCGGTAAAGTGAGCCGTCATTTGTGAGCCGCGGTCAAGCCAGCCGCCTCCTATCCGCCGCATAAATTTCCTTGCGCTTTTACACCAGTCTTTACGGTAGCGCCTTTTCGCTTTATGTGCCGATTGAAAGACTATATCCGCGCGCGCACAAATTACAATGTAGCAGCCCGATACAGTCAATACAATTATGGAAATGTCAGAAATTCATTAAAAATCATCCTGAGTAGTTGAGGTCCAACTTTCAACACATCCCCCCTCTGGGACACCTACTGTACCTGTGTGCCAGGTTTCACCCAGATTTACTGTAGAATTCCTCAGAAATTAAAGGGTACTTGTATTCAATGCAATACAGCCAATGCACTACAATTGTGTCAATTTTCAAAAATTCATTAAAAATCATCCTGAGTAGTTGATGTCCAACTTTCAACACATCCCTCCTCTAGGACACCTACTGTACCTGTGTGCCAAGTTTCATCCAGATTTACTGTAGAATTCCTCAGAAATTAATGGAGACATTTATTCAATCTAATACAGTCAGTACAATAGAATTATGTCATTTTTCAAAAATTCATTAAAAATCATCCTGAGTAGTTGATGTCCAACTTTCAACAGATTCCTTCTCTGGGACACCTACTGTACCTGTGTGCCAGGTTTCAGCCAGATTTACTGTAGAATTCCTCAGAAATTAAAGGGTACTTGTATTCAATGCAATACAGCCAATACACTATAATTATGTCAATTTTCAAAAATTCATTAAAAATCATCCTGAGTAGTTGATGTCCAACTTTCAACACATCCCCCCTCTGGGACACCTACTGTACCTGTGTGCCAAGTTTCAGCCAGATTCACTGTAAAATTACTCAGAAATTAAAGGACATTTATATGCAATTCAATACAGCCAATGCACTACAATTATGGAAATTTCAGAAATTCATTAAAAATCATCCTGAGTAGTTGAGGTCCAACTTTCAACACATCCCTCCTCTGGGAAACCTGCTGTACGTCTGGGCCAAGTTTCAGCCAGATTTACTGTAATATTCTTCAGAAATTGCAGGGAACTTATGTTCAGTGCAAGAAAGGCTGAAAGACGACCACCACTGAACAAGACACACAAGCTGAAACGTCAAGACTGGGCCAAGAAATATCTCAAGACTGGTTTTTCTAAGGTTTTATGGACTGATGAAATGAGAGTGAGTCTTGATGGGCCAGATGGATGGGCCCGTGGCTGGATTGGTAAAGGGCAGATAGCTCCAGTCTGACTCAGACGCCAGCAAGGTGGAGGTGGAGTACTGGTTTGGGCTGGTATCATTAAAGATGAGCTTGTGGGGCCTTTTCGGGTTGAGGATGGAGTCAAGCTCAACTCCCAGTCCTACTGCCAGTTTCTCGAAGACACCTTCTTCAAGCAGTGGTACAGGAAGAAGTCTGCATCCTTCAAGAAAAACATGATTTTCATGCAGGACAATGCTCCATCACACGCGTCCAAGTACTCCACAGCGTGGCTGGCAAGAAAGGGTATAAAAGAAGAAAAACTAATGACATGGCCTCCTTGTTCACCTGATCTGAACCCCATTGAGAACCTGTGGTCCATCATCAAATGTGAGATTTACAAGGAGGGAAAACAGTACACCTCTCTGAACAGTGTCTGGGAGGCTGTGGTTGCTGCTGCACGCAATGTTGATGGTGAACAGATCAAAACACTGACAGAATCCATGGATGGCAGGCTTTTGAGTGTCCTTGCAAAGAAAGGTGGCTATATTGGTCACTGATTTGTTTTTGTTTTGTTTTTTGAATGTCGGCGAGGATTCCGCACGGCACTCCCCTCCATTCACCTCGCGAATCTCCGCTCTCTTCCAAACAAAGTCGACGAATTACTGCTCTTAAACCGGACTAACAAGGACTTTGCACGCTCTGCTGCCCTCTGCTTCACTGAAACCTGGCTCAGTGAGCGAGTCCCAGACGCTGTCTTAAATCTGCCGGGCTTCCAACTTCACCGGGCGGACCGCGAAACAGAGCTCTCAGGGAAAACAAAGGGTGGTGGAGTCTGCTTCTACATTAATGAAGGTTGGTGTACTGATGTCACAGTGTTACAGAAACACTGCAGCCCACACTTGGAAAGTTTTCTCATCAACTGTAAACCTTTTTATTCACCGCGGGAGTTTTCTTCCTTCATGCTGGTCGGAGTTTACATCCCTCCACAGGCCAACGCGAACAACGCACTGTGCGAGCTGGCTGACCAGATTACTACCCTGGAGAGGAAATTCCCGGATTCCTTTACAATTATTCTTGGGGATTTTAACAGAGCAAACCTAAACTACGAACTCCCTAAATACAGACAGCATATAGACTGCCCCACCAGGGACAACATCATACTGGATCACTGCTACACCACTCTAAAAGATGCCTATCGCTCTGTGCCCCGGGCAGCTTTGGGACATTCTGATCACTGCATGGTCCATCTTATTCCAGTTTATAGGCAAAAACTCAAACGTGCCAAGCCTGTAGTCAAAACTGTGAAGAAGTGGACTAACACAGCAAAGCAGGAACTGCAGGACTGTTTCGACTGCACTGATTGGACTGTTTTTGAAGCTGCATCTGAGAACCTAGATGAGCTCACGGACACTGTGACATCATACATCAGTTTCTGTGAAGACATGTGTGTGCCAACAAAGACCTTTTGCACATACAACAACAATAAACCATGGTTCACTCCTTAACTCCAACATCTTCGCAAGGCCAAGGAGGACGCTTACAGAAGTGGTGACAGGGTCCTGTACAAGCAAGCCAGGAACACACTGACCAAGGAGATCAAAGCAGCTAAAAGGATCTACTCCCAGAAGCTGGAAGAACGGCTCTCAGCCAACGACCCTGCGTCAGTGTGGAGGGGCCTGCAGGAAATCACCAGCTACAGACGCCCCCCACCCACTATTGAAGCAAACAAAGACCTGGCCAACGAGTTAAACACTTTCTATTGCAGGTTTGAGACGGACAGACTCCCATGCCCCACCCTCCCCTCCCCAGGGACATTGCTTCAGACATTGACCCCCAACACACCTTCCACCTCTCCCCCCTTCACCCTGCCCCTCCCCAATCAAGACTCAACGACCACCACCACCCTCTCCAACCCAGACTCAACGACCTCCACCACACCTCTCACCCCCCTTTCCTCCTCCCTGAAACTAAGAATACACACTCAGGATGTGAGCCGACTATTCCAGAAACAGAAGCCCAGGAAAGCCCCCGGACCAGATGGCGTCTCACCCTCCTGCCTCAAAACCTGTGCTGAACAGCTGGCTCCCATCTTTACTCACATCTTCAACAGATCCCTGGAGCTGTGTGAAGTTCCCTCCTGCTTCAAACGCTCCACCATCATCCCTGTTCCCAAGAAACCCACCATCACAGGACTGGATGACTACAGACCTGTCGCCTTGACGTCTGTGGTCATGAAATCCTTCGAACGACTGGTGTTAGCCCATCTGAAAGACATTACAGGCCACCAGCTGGACCCTCTGCAGTTTGCCTACCGGGCAAACAGGTCAGTGGATGATGCAGTGAACACGGGGCTGCATTACATCCTGCAACACCTTGACTGCCCGGGAACTTATGCCAGGGTCCTGTTTGTGGACTTTAGTTCGGCTTTTAACACCATTGTGCCTGAACTTCTTTCCTCCAAACTCTCCCAGCTCAGCGTGTCACCAGCTACCTGTCAGTGGATCACCAGCTTCCTGACAGACAGAAAGCAACAAGTGAGGCTGGGGGAGATCACCTCTGAAACCCGGTCCCTCAGTATTGGTGCCCTCAAGGATGTGTCCTCTCACCACTACTGTTCTCCCTCTACACTAACGACTGCACCTCCAATAACTCTGCTGTCAAACTCCTAAAGTTTGCAGATGACACCACTGTCATTGGCCTCATTCAAGATGGTGATGAGTCTGCATACCGGCAGGAAGTTGAGCGGCTGGTACTCTGGTGCAGTCAGCACAATCTGGAGCTGAACACTCTTAAGACTGTAGAGATGACAGTGGACTTCAGGAGACATCCCTCAACTCTGCTCCCCCTCACCATATCAGACAGCCCTGTGTCGACTGTGAAGATCTTCAAGTTCCTGGGTACAACCATCTCCCAGGACCTGAAGTGGGAGACCAACATCAACTCCATCCTCAAAAAGACCCAGCAGAGGATGTACTTCCTGAGACAACTGGGGAAGTACAGTCTTCCACAGGAGCTGCTGATCCAGTTCTACACTGCGGTCATTGAGTCTGTCCTGTGCTCCTCCATCACAGTCTGGTATGGAGCAGCCACTAAACAGGACAGGAGCAGACTGCAGCGGACTGTACGGGCAGCAGAAAGGATCATCAGCGCCCCCCTGCCCTCCATCCAGGATCTGTACCTCTCAAGAACCAGGAAACGGGCAGGGAAAATCATCGCAGACCCCTCACACCCTGCACACAGACTTTTTGATCTGCTGCCCTCTGGCAGACGGTACAGAAGCCTGCAGACCAGGACCACCCGACACAGGAACAGTTTCTTTCCCCTCGCCATCTCCCTTCTTAACAGTTGACCTGTCACACTGCTCCCACTGCCAGACTGCAACTGCACCTTATGTACATTTTGTAGTATTCATTCCACCTCATTCATTTCTGTATTTTATGTATATAAGGTTAGATTCGTTATTTATAGTTGGTTTACATAGCTTTGTGTATGTATGTGTAATGTGTATATATAGACACTTGTGTGTGTGTGTGTGTGTGTGTGAGAGATTTACATTGCTGTGCTTGAGAGCCACCATCTACCGGAACCAAATTCCCTGTATGTGTCTGCACATATACAGTGGGGCAAAAAAGTATTTAGTCAGCCACCGATTGTGCAAGTTCCCCCACTTAAAATGATGACAGAGGTCAGTAATTTGCACCAGAGGTACACTTCAACTGTGAGAGACAGAATGTGAAAAAAAAATCCATGAATCCACATGGTAGGATTTGTAAAGAATTTATTTGTAAATCAGGGTGGAAAATAAGTATTTGGTCACCTCAAACAAGGAAAATCTCTGGCTCTCACAGACCTGAAACGTCTTCTGTAAGAAGCTTTTCTGTCCCCCACTTGTTACCTGTATGAATGGCACCTGTTTGAACTCATCATCTGTATAAAAGACACCTGTCCACAGCCTCAAACAGTCAGACTCCAAACTCCGCCATGGCCAAGACCAAAGAGCTTTCGAAGGACACCAGGAAAAGTATTGTAGACCTGCACCAGACTGGGAAGAGTGAATCTACAATAGGCAAGCAGCTTGGTGTGAAAAAATCAACTGTGGGAGCAATCATCAGAAAATGGAAGACATACAAGACCACTGATAATCTCCCTCGATCTGGGGCTCCACGCAAGATCTCATCCCGTGGGGTCAAAATGATCATGAGAACGGTGAGCAAAGATCCCAGAACCACACGGGGGGACCTGGTGAATGACCTGCAGAGAGCTGGGACCAAAGTAACAAAGGTCACCATCAGTAACACACTACAACGGCAGGGAATCAAATCCCGCAGTGCCAGACGTGTTCCGCTGCTGAAGCCAGTGCATGTCCAGGCCCGTCTGAAGTTTGCCAGAGAGCACATGGATGATACAGCAGAGGATTGGGAGAATGTCATGTGGTCAGATGAAACCAAAGTAGAACTTTTTGGTATAAACTCAACTCGTCGTGTTTGGAGGAAGAAGAATACTGAGTTGCATCCCAAGAACACCATACCTACTGTGAAGCATGGGGGTGGAAACATCATGCTATGGGGCTGTTTTTCTGCCAAGGGGACAGGACGACTGATCCGTGTTAAGGACAGAATGAATGGGGCCATGTATCGTGAGATTTTGAGCCAAAACCTCCTTCCATCAGTGAGAACTTTGAAGATGAAACGAGGCTGGGTCTTCCAACATGACAATGATCCAAAACACACCGCCCGGGCAACAAAGGAGTGGCTCCGTAAGAAGCATTTGAAAGTCCTGGAGTGGCCTAGCCAGTCTCCAGACCTCAACCCCATAGAAAATCTGTGGCGGGAGTTGAAAGTCTGTGTTGCTCGGCGACAGCCCCAAAACATCACTGCTCTCGAGAAGATCTGCATGGAGGAATGGGCCAAAATACCAGCTACTGTGTGTGCAAACCTGGTAAAGACCTATAGTAAACGTTTGACCTCTGTTATTGCCAACAAAGGTTATGTTACAAAGTATTGAGTTGTATTTTTGTTATTGACCAAATACTTATTTTCCACCCTGATTTACGAATAAATTCTTTACAAATCCTACCATGTGGATTCATGGATTTTTTTTTCACATTCTGTCTCTCACAGTTGAAGTGTACCTCTGGTGCAAATTACTGACCTCTGTCATCATTTTAGGTGGGGGAACTTGCACAATCGGTGGCTGACTAAATACTTTTTTGCCCCACTGTACTTGGCCAATAAACACGATTCTGATTCTGATTCTGATTCTGAGATGTATATTTGTGAATGTGGAGATGTTATATTGGTTTCACTGGTAAAAATAAATAATTGAAATGGGTATATATTTGTTTTTTGTGAAGTTGCCTAATAATTATGCACAGTAATAGTCACCTGCACACACAGATATCCCCCTAAAATAACTAAAAAAAAAACAAAACAAAAAAAAAACTACTTCCAAAAACATTCAGCTTTGATATTAATGAGTCTTTTGGGTTCATTGAGAACATGGTTGTTGTTCAATAATAAAATTATTCCTCAAAAATACAACTTGCCTAATAATTCTGCACTCCCTGTAGGTCTGTTGACAGAGCTCTGTACAGGTCTGCTCGAGCTGACCTGAAAAGGGGTCCCACCTGTCCAGCAACAACACATGGCATGGAATAATAGACATCATAAACCACAGAGGCAGAACTGTGAAAACAGAAAACCTGAGTGTGCAGCTAGCAGAGGACATAAACAGCTTCTTTGCCCGCTTTGAAACACCACAACAGCAGCATTCATCTGCCTCAGCCCTGCTCCCATCCTCATCCTCACCTGGTTCCTGCACCGCTCCATTCACTGTAACGGAGCACGATGTCAGATGAGTGTTCCTAGCAGTGAACCCCAGGAAGGCGTCCAGACGGAATACGTGGTAAAGTGCTAAGACCATGTGCCCACCAGCTCACCCTCATCTCCACCAGAATCTTCAACCTCTCACTGGATGAAGCAGCCATCCCATCCTGTCTAAAATCAGCCACAATCATCCCAGTACCAAAGAAGTCTCCCATCACCAGCCTGAACTATTATTGCCCTGTGGCCCTCACACCGGTAATCATGAAACTAGTCCTTCAGCACACCAAGGATTACCTCCCCCCAGAATTCGACCCCCACCAGTTTGCATACCGTGCAAACAGATTCACAGAAGATGCCATCACCCTCCACTCGGTGCTGAGTCACCTAGAACAGCGGCAGAGCTACGCCAGAATGCTCTTTGTGGACTACAGCTCACCCTTCCACCACTCGCCCATTGAGAGCCTACTAACTTACTGCATCACAGTATGGTACAGCAGCTGCACTAAGGCGGATAGAGCCACCCTCCCAGCATGTTTGCAATGAGTAGGAGATGCTCTGTATCTCACTGTACAACTGTATAGTGACAAAGGTATTGGGTTCTTTTCTAAAAATTGCTATAAACAGAGGAACCCAAACTGATGAAAAGTGGCGAATATTTTTTTTCAAATGACTATTTTTAGTGGATTTTTGATATAGAAGCAGAATGACAGAATGTTAAAAGAAGTTACTTTTAGTCATTCTAAGCTGGGCATTGCGTTCTCTGGCTGTTCAAAGCCATGGAACTTTAGACTTTCCAAGCAAATAATGATGGCCATACTGATGTTCTTTTCAGTACATTTTACTTTATGTTCATTTTCATTTTTATGATGTTTCTATTTTTACATAATTCCTCCCACATAGCAAAATTGGTATGGCCTGGATCTGTCCCACACAATGTGCTTACACATGGCCTGCGTACCGCAAAGAATGACGGCCCTATGGTGGCCCAGATCTGGTTTACCAGAGGTGGCCCACACATGAGCCAGCACAAGGCCAGTTGCAGACACACTGCTGGCCCTGTGCTGGCCCAGAACAGTTTCAGCTCTGGCCCCAGATGTCAGCCTAATGTGTACCTTAGCCATGTAAGCCATGTAATAACAACATGTGCTGGAACATAATAGTGCAAAAGTAACATGACGAAACTCTGTTCAGACAGTGAATGGACTGATTCTTATACAGCACTTTTTTACTCACCCATATTACTCAAAGTGCTCTATACAGCATGTCACATTCACCCAATCAGGCCAAATGTGGCATGCCATCACATAAACAGTGCCATCTTACCATGCCAGAAGTCAGCCAGCAGTGCCGGCTTGACACCAGATCCAGGCAAGACCCGTCTGCTATGTGGGATGACTTGTTCTTTTGGCATTTTAGTTGTGGATTATGTTTGGACTGTGTCTCTTTCCCTTTCAGTATTGTTTCCTTGTGCTTCTAAGTGTCCCTTTGTTTCTTTTTAGGTTATGTAGTATGGGTTAGAGATATTTTGTATGTTGTTTTTGTTTAATAAATCCGCCTTTTGGATTATTCCCTGATGTGCCTGAGTTCTGTTATTTAGTGTCACTTTGAAAGGACACACATCCAGCATTGACATATAATTGTTCTTTCAATTTTTGATAAAGATTACAGTGAATTGAGATGTAACTTGGCCCAGAGGTACAGTAGGACGCCCAGAGTAAGAAAGTGTTGAAAGTTGGACCTCAACTATTATGGATGATTTTTAATGAATTTTTGAAATTTCCATAATTGTAGTGTATTGGCTGTATTGAATTGCATATAAATGTCCTTTAATTTCTGAGGAATTTTACAGTGAATCTGGATGAAACCTGGCACACAGGTACAGTAGGTGTCCCTGAGGAGGAATGTGTTGAAAGTTGGACATCAACTACTCAGGATGATTTTTAATGAATTTTTGAAAATTGACATAATTCTATTGTATTGACTGTATTGAATTGAATATAAGTTTCCTTTAATTTCTGAGGAATTCTACAGTAAATCTGGCTGAAACTTGGCACACAGGTACAGTAGGTGTCCCAGAGGAGGGATGTGTTGAAAGTTGGACATCAACTACTCAGGATGATTTTTAAGGAATTTTTGAAAATTGACACAATTGTAGTGCATTGGCTGTATTAGATTGAATAAATGTTTCCATTAATTTCTGAGGAATTCTACAGTAAATCTGGATGAAACCTGGCACACAGGTACAGTAGGTGTCCCAGAGAAGGAATCTGTTGAAAGTTGGACATCAACTACTCAGGATGATTTTTAATGAATTTTTGAAAATTGACATAATTAAATTGTATTGGCTGACTGCATTGGATACAAGTACCCTTTTATTTCTGAGGAATTCTACAGTAAATCTGGATGAAAATTGGCACACAGGTACAGTAGGTGTCCCAGAGGAGGGATGTGTTGAAAGTTGGACATCAACTACTCAGGATGATTTTTAAGGAATTTTTGAAAATTGACACAATTGTAGTGCATTGGCTGTATTAGATTGAATAAATGTTTCCATTAATTTCTGAGGAATTCTACAGTAAATCTGGATGAAACCTGGCACACAGGTACAGTAGGTGTCCCAGAGAAGGAATCTGTTGAAAGTTGGACATCAACTACTCAGGATGATTTTTAATGAATTTTTGAAAATTGACATAATTAAATTGTATTGGCTGACTGCATTGGATACAAGTACCCTTTTATTTCTGAGGAATTCTACAGTAAATCTGGATGAAAATTGGCACACAGGTACAGTAGGTGTCCCAGAGGAGGGATGTGTTGAAAGTTGGACCTCAACTATTCAGGATGACTTTTAATGAATTTTTGAAATAAACATAATTGTAGTGCATTGACTGTATTGCACTGAATATGAGTTTACTGTGATTTCTGAGTAATATTACAGTAAATCTGGGTAAAAACTGGCCCAGAGGTAAAGTAGGTGTCCGAGAAGAGGATTGTGTTGAAAGCTTGGCATCAACTTTTAAGAATGATTTTTAATGAATTTTTGAATATGCAACCAGACTGTCACGATGGCTGTATTGAGCTGTTCCATTGTAATTTGTGTGCGCGCGTGCGTGTGACTGTTCACGCGCGTGCGTGTGTGCGCGAGTCTAGGCTTTCAATCAGGATATAAAGCGAAAAGGCGCTACCGTAAAGACTGGTGTAAAAGCGCAAGGAAATTTATGCGGCGGATAGGAGGCGGCTGGCTTGACCGCGGCTCACAAATGACGGCTCACTTTACCGCAGTGCTTCAAGCGGGCCATCACTACAAATCGCTGATGTTTTGAAACACTCCTCCGGACTGTGGTTCCAAACGCACAAGTCACACGATCGAGGAGTTTCGGCAGGTAAACCACCTGTCGAAACTCCTCGATCACGTAATGTAGTATGTTTTTTGAACAATGACGGCAGTTCACTTCTAACCGCGAAACATCGTCGTGGTAACTTAAGCTGTGAACCTGCTGTTCCAGGGCAGGGCCCGTAGTTCAACATGCCCAGGGTATCTTTCCGTTATGCGGATTCACTTACTCCAACACCTGCAACCGAATTGCTGATTGTAGAAATTTAAAAATAAATATAAAAAATAGAAACTCAAATAATAAAGCTGACCCTAATTATTTCTTATTGATCGTCAGGGAGACACGAGGACACTTTGACGCCGCTGTCTGCGCACGGAGCTCTCCGAGGGATCTTCCCGGAATGGTGACGCTGTTTTCGGAGAACTGATTGATCAAAAAACGCTGAATTCCTCCCTACTTGTTGATCAGGCTAAACAACCTGCTCCGGAGCAGCTTATTTTCAGCATAAAGAGCACTTTGGCGATGTGCACAGATAAGAATTGAGATACCTGGACAAGGGAAAAGACGAAATATTTCGGTAACGCCAGGGTTAACCCTTGGTTTTGTGCACCACAATGGTGGTTCACCTCTTATCGAGGTAACAAACTAAAGCAGTTTCCACGCCTGCTTTATTAGGTTACTGTTGCTCACCTTTGATGTTAAAAGTGAATGTGAATGCAGTTTTGGGGCTCTAATGTGCAGCCGCCACCTCACATTTAACGTTATTGCGCCATAGCTTAATAAAGCAGACGTGCAAATCGCTTTAGCTTCTCAACAGTTCAAAGTCAAATTAATTTAACTGATTGACGAGGTGTGGTATGTAAGGCAGAAAAAGTTAAACGTCCATGGGGCACAGTTATGTGCTCTGTGCCTTCAGTGTAGTGGCAGCCATCCAAAGTAAATCTTGTAATATGTTATCATTCATGTCAATTAAAATATCATATGTGAATTGTTCACTGACAGGTTTTAAAGTGTGCTGCATCAAAGCATCTAAACTTATTTTGTGATTTTTTTTTCTGTTATTTTTATTTTGTTTTTTGGCTAAAGGGTTCTTGTTTTCCTCCTCCTCTTGGGCACCATGTCTCTCCTCTCTCTCCCTCCACCCTGTTATTGAGAGGTTGGGGAGAATCCACATTTGGTAACAGTATAACACACTGCTTAGTGATGTGAATCCATCATTATGGATGTGGGCAAACAGAGGGTGCCTTGGCTTTACTATGGATTTGACTTTGACTACATCTCCAATCTTACCTCTCCCCCTCTCTCTTTCTCTTTCCTGTCTTTATCCTGCTCTCTCTCCCTCTCTCCCTCTTTGTGCTGTCATGGAAAAAGATTTTACAACCAAATTGACTCTTATCAATTTATACTACTGACATTGAAATTAGAGGTAACCACCTTGCTTTCACCTGGATTTAGCTTTCCCCCTCTTCATTTAAATAAAAACAACATGACTAACAATGAGGGGGAAAGAATTACTATAGTTCAGGGTTTCATTCTGTGCTTGGAAATGAACAATAAAGCCCAGAATAAGAAACTTTAACAAACTAAACAAATTAGCTAGTAATCTCTAGCAATCGAGCCTACGTTAGCTAACTTCCTTAACACTGTAAACAAAAAGCAGACACTTTTTTGAGTCACAGCAGTTACCCTGTTTTAATGTAATCCGAACAGTTTGCAGTCTTTCTTGTTAATCTTTAACGTAAAGTTCCTTTTAAATCTGCACCAATCATCTCCTTTTTCCAACAGCAATGCAAATCTGATTTATTAACAGCAAACGTGGCTATCGAAGCATGCAAAGTCTGCTGTATCCTTTTTTTAGGGGTGCTGTGGTGAAATTTAGAGGTGCTAGAGGACCCCCAATAAGGGTCTAAACTTGCCAATGCAGAAAATTCAGGGTTAACGCTGAAGTTACCTGGATTAGCCAAAAGCCTGCTTCATGGTACAGGCCTCAGGGCCTAGATTCAGTGTAATCAAAACCTCACACAGAGTGAATAAAACATCAAGGCCATGTCATGAGATAAGGCACCCACAGCACTCTAAGTTGTAAAAACATTAACGACTATTTCTTCATCCTCCCTTAAGCAATCGCTGAACCGTGACGTTTACTCACATTTAAAGAGTATTGGTCAGTGTGAAATAGGCTGTTCCAAATAGTTAGAATTAGCCTGCGATAACTTAATGAATGTTACCTTTTAATTCATTTTTAAAGAAGCAAAACACATTAAGGCATTTGTTTATTTAAAATATTTCTCTTTGAGTTACTGAACTGAAGCTGTTTTGACACAACTCCTCAAAAATCAACCAAACACACCCAAACTTTGGATTTGCCTTTTTTCCAGGGCTGGGGGCAAACCTGTGTGCTTATCACCATAAACACAGCAGTCTTTGCTTCATCTAGTTTGCTTTCTAAATTGCTTGGTTGTGCAGTGCACAGAATTTACGTCTACTACAGTCACAGCTTGCTGGCTTGAACAATCAAAATGGTCTTTCTTTGTTTGTGTGACGATTTCTCCAAAGCACGTATTAGCCATAATTATTGATCTGGTATATATAATAAGCAGCCTTGTTTAGTGTTGTGCAATGCTGGTCTGCGTCACTGTTTCACAAAATGTCATTATCAAGATATGACAACAGCAGGCCAGTAGGCGTGACCGTGGAGATGGATGTCAGACTGTTTTTAAACCTTTCCAACACAACTGCTTGAAAATGTCTAAGCCCTGCTTTTCCCATCGCTACTCAGAAGTGACAAAACCTTAAAATATACCTTACCAATACAATTACTGCACATGTATAGTTTGGAGGTCTGTGTCGAATTAGCCTGCTTCATTGAACAAGACAAAGCCCTACCATCTACCACATCTGATACATGAGCTTTTGTTACTCAGCACCTCCCACTAATACACCCATTATTCTCAGTACTGCTGATTCTCTTGCAAATCTACATTCACATACACTGCATTCTCTTAATCTGGCCATTTCATAATATATTTCTTTATTTTTGAGATGTGTGAGAAACTCTGAAGCCCAGAGAATAACAAGTAAGAATAACAATAACTTAATAGGATTGTAAAATATATGTTATGTGGCACCAACATAACTGTTGCTATCATTTCATGTATTTGACCATCCAGTGCTGTGACAAAGTATTTCCTCCTTTCCTGATTTCTTAATTTTTTGCATTTTTTTTGCAATTTTGCAATTGTCACATTTCATCAAACTATGAATATTAGACAAAGACACGCCAAGCGAATACAACATGTCGTTTTAATTTATTATGTGAAAAAAAGCCTTTTAAGTCATGAATTTCAGTTTCACAGGCCACACCCAGGCCTGAATACTGCAACACCTGCTGAATGAAGAAATCCTGTAAACAGAACCTGTCTGACAAAGTGACACAGGAAACAGTTGAGAAACAAAGTCACTGGCATCTGTCAGTCTGGAAAGGGTTACAAAGCCATTTCTAAATTGTTGATTCTCCCGCAAACCACAGTGAGAGCTATTTTCCACAAATGGAGAAAACTTGGAGCAGTGGTAAACCTCCCCAGGAGTGGACCAAAATTACTCTAAGTGTGCAGTAATGACTCATCCAGGAGGTCACAAAAGAACCCAAAACAACAGTACTGTAGGCCTCAGTTGCCTCAGTTAAGGTCAGTGCTCATGAGTTAATAATAAGACAGAGGCTGCCCAAATATGGCATCCATGGGAGAGTGCCAAGGCGAAAAAACCACTGATTTCCAAAAAGAGCGCAAGGGTTCATATCACATTTGCCAAAAGACTTTTGAAAAATATTCCGTGGACTGATGAGATGGAAGTTTGAGTCCTGATATAGCTCGTGTAAAATATCATACCAGCAGTCAAACATGGTGGTGTTATTGTCATGGCCTGGGGCTACTTTGCTGTTTCGGGACCTGGATGACTTGCTGTAATTGACAGAACCATGAATTCTGTTTTCTACTATTTCTGGTAGAAAGCAGAATTCATAGCTCTCATGGCAGCCATCAGTTCAGGCCTGAAGTTCAACCACACTTGGGTTACATAGCAGGGTAATGATCTGAAACACAACAGCAAGTCCACCTGATTATCTAAAAAAAAAACCCAAAATGATCATTTTGAAGTAGCCTTGTCAAACTCCAGACTTAAATCAGATTGAGATGCTTTGGCCTGGCCTTTGATAGTCTTTTCATGCTCAACAATCTAGCTCAGGGGTGTCCAACTCCAGGCCTTGAGGGCCGGTGTCCCGCAAATTTTAGATCTCACCCTGGGTCAACACACCTCAATCAAATGATTAGTTCATTACGAGGGCTCTGGAGAACCTCTAGACATGTTGAGGAGGTAATTTATCCATTTAAATCAGCTGTGTTGGATCAAGAACACACCTAAAACCTGTCAGCCCTCAAGGCCTGGAGTTGGACACCCCTGAGAGATTTAATTGGGTTTAAGTGACATGACCACTTTTTCACATTGGGCCACAGAAGTTTTAACTTTTTCCCTTTAGAAATGAAATCATCATTTAAAAAACCGCATATGAACAAAAAACAAAAACAAAACAATGTCTAAAACAAAATAAACCACATTGACAAGATTGCCACTGTGGAGGGAGATTATATGTTTTATTTCATGCTAAATTAGAAGGCTAAAAATGATATTAAAGAATCAAATCAGACTTTTTTTTGTTACCCTTTTCTCCAACAGTGTTGGACGGCATTTATTCCAAACCTTTTGTTAAAGTAAGTATCACCACAGGGTTGGCTGTACGTGATATTTCTCCATGCTTTGTACTACAGTAATTATTGTTCATCTTACAATGATTGTTTCCAACAGTGCGTGCTGTGAGTTACAGTAATCTACTTCAACCATCTATGTTATACTGGTCATGTGGATTCTGATCAGTCACCAGATTACACAGACACTACAGTCACTGTCTGAACCATAGCATGCCATGACCACATGGCCATAATGAGAATTTTGGCTTAATGTAAGATATCAGAAATGATACCCCAAGGACACAGGTGCCCCACAAGAGCTATTATATATTTATTATACATGATGTGATTTGGCATTAGCTAGAGTAATAATATTTTCAGCAAATGGGGGGAAAGGTTCAAAGCAAAGGACACTCTGGGAGAGACAGGAAGCAGACAAAGAGAGAGAGAGGGGGGGGGGGGGGGGGGGGGGGACTGGACATTATCCAGATGCTTCAGCTCAATCTCAGAAATGGCTCTTAGCCTAGAGAATCCTTAAATAACTACCTCTCCCTAACAGAGTGCTATTCAAGCCATCAAAATATTTTGCCACTATTCCTGCTGGCAGACATGCTGTCAGAGCTCGTCATCATTTACACAGCTTATACCAGGTGGCATCATGTCACCATTTGTTTTTCTAAGTCTCATTCCAGGTTGCTGCTGGTGAAGCTTTACAAATCCTGAAGGTGACAGCAGTGGATCCTGCTAGCCTGTACAGCAAAGCCACTTTATTAGTGGTCAGCCCGAAGCCAGGACTGCAACAGTGATGCAGACAGCTTCTGAGTAGAATATTAAGACAGTAATTTACAGCTAAACTTCTCTGAATTTCTTATGTGATTTTCTAACTCAATATGACCTTTTGTAAACTGCAGATATTTATGTAAACAGGGATTTATGGACCTAAATATTCCATTTTTTCTGTTTGTGTTGTGCATATCTGATCAAATCTGTACATGCTTCAGGGTTTTATACTGGAGTCATTTTTCCCCAAATGAACGCAAACAAATGAAAAAGTAACCACGAAACTTCTCAATTGCCTTGTTTTTAAATCCAGTGGAAATGGTAAAAGTTACAGCTTTTTTTTTCTTCTTCAGAGGTTCAAATGCTGCCTTGCAATAATTGACTTGTTTTGCTCCACATTAAGTGGTTTGCGGGTAAAAGCAGAGTGAGTAGCGCCATGCAGATAAACGCAGAAAATAGAAACTTCAAAGCAGATACATAAACAATTTTAGTGTCAGGGTGAGCTGGTAGAGTTTTACGATTGAAAATTGTGTAATTGCACAGTTCAGAAGAAGAAAAATTGACTTCTATCATTGAGACTGTACTTTCTTTAGCTACAAGTATATGAAAGAAGGTCTACCAAAAAGGAAAAGCAAACAAGCTTTGGACTGCAGGCTTGGTCAGTAGAGTTCAATAAAATTGTTTTTGCCTGATCTTAGATGAACTGCTTTCAATATGCAGCTCCCTTTTCCTCAGGCACAGGATTTATTTTAGTCAAGTACAATTTATCTTTGATCATATTAGAATTTTTGGCTTCAGCTGTATGGTGTAAAGTGGCCTTAACTACAGCACTGAACCACCAAGGCTTCCAGTTCATGTGGCCTTAAAGCACATAATCTATTTGCTATAATTAGTTTCAGCATCAGTACGATAGGCTGGCCATGCGGCTAGCACCGTCTTCCTGGGTAATTTCCCTCATATCTGCTAACCACAGCACCCTGCCCACTATTATTTTCTCCAAGGGCTGGATGACATTTGGAATCATGGTGTAGAAATGTGGGTTCACACAGCAAAGCTTTTGGCAACCAAGCTTTACCACAACAGAGCTAAAGAGGGCAGATAAAGGTTATGAATTTAGTTCTAACCTTGACCGGTTATAAAAGGTCACTGCTGTTTTTGTAGGGAGTTCATTTACAAGTTGTTTCAGAAAGTCATGCTTCGTATGGTATGTTCTGTTGCAGAGTCTGACTTTTGAATACCAAGAATAACAACACTACATACAGTTTACATTAGTAAAGATGTACAGATGTTTGTACACATTCATATTCATAGCAATAATTTAATTATTAAACAATTAAAAGTTGTCAGAAATTACAGTGTATAATGAATTGGGTAGTACCAGCAAAACAAGGCTTCAAGACTTCTTCCAACTAAATGTGTCTAAATTCGCTGCTTCTCAGCTCAAGGACAGCAATCTCTCAGAAGACAAAGGGGGCCGGAGCACACTGATTAATTTGCAGTCTTTAATTTTACAAATACTTAAGGGCTGTGAATTAATCAGTGTGTTTCTGTTCCTTTTGCTCTTCTCGAAAAGTTACTAAATCTGAATTTTAGAATAGAAAACTAATTTGAAAATACAATCCACACAGTAAAAGTGCATTTAGTGAATCCTCAGGCTTGCTCTAACTATTACTATAAATACAACTAGCAAATCAATAAACTCAGCTTCTCTCTCACCCGCTATCTGTGGCTCAGCACAATTGCTGTAATGAATTTAGATGCTAAAAGTAAATAAAATGAAAACTGACATCCTGTTCCATAATCTTAGGAGCATGAAAAAAAAACACAAGTTTGTGAAGACGTTTCACCTCTCATCCAAGAGCCTTCTTCAATTCTAAAAACAAATGGTGCCCAGTGAGGTTTTTCCCCTTTGGAGGAGGTCATTGACCTACTATTGATCGTGTGCGCCATCACGAGTCAAGGTGAGAAAATCATGTGTGTGATTGGAGTCACCTGAGGCAAGGTATGAAGCGCCTGGGAAGGAATCTCAGGACTGCATTGTATGCAGGTGGCTAATAGCTGGTGTTGTAAGCCACCACCTCTGTTCAGCAATGGTCATCCACAGTGGATATAGATGGCCTCTTTTACTCCTCTCTCAAACCATATGTCTTATTGGTCCATGCACTTGTGGAGTGGCTGTTTGCAATCTGCTATTTAGACATCCAAGCACTTGTCACTGCATGGCACACACTACATTGTTTAGCTTGTATTTGGGAGTTTTGTCTTTGAGTTGACAAAACATTTTTGTCTAATGGCGTGGCTGGATCCGAAGTGCACGGGGATGTCATGGTTGGAGAGAATTCTCCATGTTCTTTTTTTTAAGCTCTTAAGAGTACCATGAATGGATGACTGAGAACCTACACAGACATCCAGCTCCATACTACATAATATACAAAACAGCCTTTGCTGCATTTGCAGTGGAAAAAGTGATGAAAGTATTTATATTCAAAACAATCATCATGTATAGTAAATCCTCTAATGGATGTGCTTGTTAGTTCCAAAGAAAATAAAATTTCCTCACAGCAGACATTCATTCACTATGCATAATAAGAAAAGAAGTGGAAATATTATTAGTGGCTTATTAATAAACTGTGACAGTGTGAGAGTGAGCCACCAATCCAAGTAACCAGAAAACTGAAACCAAACACAGCTAAATTAAATTTAGTCATCAGTATTTAGTGTTTATTATCTGTGCTTCCCCTACTGGGACAAAACCAAATATTTTGTGTTTAAAACTTGCATACTAATACCAATTACAGCATCCTACAAAGATCAGTAGTACATACACATAGTATATAATGTATACTTTTAGTACCAGAGAAGAAATCAGTGATCTATTGCCACCACAAAGTCTGTTAGCCACAGTAAAGCAGAAGCAGGTTCTGTGGTCCCCCTGATGTAAGTAACTGACAGAAACCATGAAGCGCCATAGAAGCCACAACAAAGAGCTGTAAAAACCAACGCCTTATAGTTATAAAGTGTTATAAAGATATTAAGAAATAAGCGACAAACAGCACAGACGCTTTGTCACCTGAACTCTGACTGAAACAGAGTTTAAGTGGTGGGTGTAATGCAGTACACTGTTATCAGCAGTAACCATACCTTATTATTGGCACACTCACAATCATTCTGACAGACTAGACGTGATCTAAGTTACTTTTGTTTTGCAGGTTGGACGTAGAAAATTAACATCTTCTTATCACTGGAAAGTTCCTTATCTAAATGTCCAGTTACATGAGCGCAAATCTACAATCAGCTCATGTCGCTTTTCATTTCCTGTTTTAGCGTGACCTAACTTTTGTGACTCTTTAGAAAAAAAGTGAAAAGGTAAATAAGTTTTAAAAAAACAACAACAATCTACCGCAAATTTTATGGATTGGTTCTTTAGTCCTTTTTTTGTAATTCGTCCATTTGACAAAAATGAACTACCTTCTAGCTTTCTTTATGCACTGAGGGTCGTGTGTCAACTCCATCAGGGTATCCTTTAAGCACAGAAAGACTGGGTTTGAAACTCAAACAGAAGCAACCGTTGCGATGCAGCAGGAAATTACATGTTGCTAAATCTGACAGGTGTGTTTGGAAAATCACTAGAAAAGTGCTGAGTCATTATTTGTAACTTACATAGCCACTCCCACAGAGAGAGTTTTGTTTTTTTACAACTACATTTCTCACAATAGCAAGCATGCACTCTAGATATGTGTCCTTGAATGGCATATTGAGACCTCTGTGGGCTGCAGCTGGCAGCTGAAATTGGCCATTGACCCTTCACTATGCAGCTATCACATTACTAATTATGTATTATAAATATCACTGCTCACCATGCTTCAATTGAGAATTAAAATTGCATCCCCAGACTTTATTTGGCTTAAGGCAAAGGCACAAAACACTATGGTTTTATTTGAAGCATCCCTAATGAACAATGCTTTCTGAACTCTTGTTTGTAGTTAACTCTGATCTTTGGCCTTCCAGCTGCACCCACATGCCAACAATATCAGGCTCCACACAGCCCATTCAAGAGTAGGCGTGCAGAGGAGAAACGCTGTGGAGATCCCACACCTTAAACCTCCTTTCCTATAGGTGTCACTATATGCGGACGCCCCACCCCCCCCCCCACCCCACTTCAGTCTACTCCTCATCCCACCCACTAAAGCTCCGCGAAAGGGTGTGCTTTTTGAAGGCTGTATGAGGCTATAATACAGCTGCAGACAAGTCAAGTCGCCACTTGGTTTGACACCCCGGGAAAAAAAGCCTCCGAGGCAGAGGGGGAGCATACGCACAAGTACCCCCACCCGTCGGATCCTCCGTCTGAGCTCAGCACAGGGTCTAGTCTCTCCGGACATACCGTGGAGATGCGGAACACACGAAGGTTAATATAAAAAAAGTTGGTGTAGTCGGGGCACACGGTAAACACATAATGTGGCAGCTGCCGTGTAGCTTCTATTCAAGGTCAGTATCTGAGCACGGCCGCCGCACGGACGACTGTCTTAGGTAGGAGGGGGAGAGAGGAAACGCTGAAGGGATGCCGCTGTGCCTCGTTTACCTCCAGCATCAACGATGACATCTTCCACCGAAGAAGACGTTGATAGTCAATGACAAGGAAACGGACAAACTTGTGAAACGCCGCTACGAAGAGCAACTGAGGGCACTGGACTGTTGTAAAAGGAAAAAAGACACTCTTTCAGCATCTTGGCGTTTCCTGCTTTCTTTCCGCAACGACTTGTGCTGGAAGCGGCTGTTTACCTGGCTACAACAAGCGAAGAAGTCTAGCTAGCTAACGTTAACTGACATAATGAGGGGTCTGGTTCGGTTTCGCTTTGCTTCAGTGTCAGTTTGACGAACTAACTGTCAGAATCTTCTACGGTTGACGAGCTTTAACTAACGCGACACTACGAAGCGATAACTGGCACAACTTCCTTAAACTTGCCCGGTTTTTCAAGCCGACTTGTTAAAAAAAACCCAAACAAACTCGGATTCATTTTCATTCAAGGTCGCCTTTATTTTTCAGCAGTAATGCCTTCCAGGACTGTGTCACACGGGGCTTCGGGCCGGCTTCGTGGACTGTTCTTGGTGATGGTTTTAGTGTTTCTGGAGGGCTCCGTGTTTACCGTCGCTGTTGCCAGCTCCGACCAGCATTCTCCTATCACGGCACACTCGGGCAGCCACAAAGCGACTGACCATGGCAGTCACAACAACACTGGAAAGGCTTTCCCTGTGCTAGACTTGAACTACGAAAACGTACGGGTCCCGTTTGAAATCTCATTATGGGTCCTCCTTGCCTCTGTGATGAAATTAGGTGAGTGTGATGTTATGCGAAAGCTCCACGTGACCTGTCAGTATGAGTGCAGCCTTTTCTGGAAATACCTGATTTAGTGTTACCTTATTTACCCAAATTCTATAAGTCTCTCTCCTACATCAGGTAACAGACAGTTTTTCAGGTGAATAATTACATTATGAAAAACACGCAGAATTACAGTTCATAGAAGGTACATTTGAATCAAAAGAGTTGAGTTAAAGTGCAGTTTTCCTGGTGATCAGATAGTAGATCGCACAGATAAATCACATGGAATGGAAGTTGTCAAGCAAACCAACCATAATCTTAAAGCATCATGTTTGACCCCTAGGCCACCCTACTTTTGTTGTGCATTAATGATGACTCTGGTATGCAGACTTAACTAGTTTGCTCAAAATAGCTCAGCTCAGTCTGTGAGAGGGCAAATCAATATTGCTGTTCAGGAAGATTACTCATCAGATCTGCCAGTGTCATGTGGTGAAGATGTTTAAGAGCTATATTCACTCCCTGCTACAATGATGACTAAGCAACCTGATACAGCAGTCTGGATATGTAGTCTTCAGCACAGTGGGGCCCTACCTCTACCTTGCAGTATTGTCCTGAGCGATGTTTTAGAAGCAGCTTGCTTCCCCCCCCCCCTTACTGTTTGTGTTCTCCTTTATACTGTCTTTACCATCAATTTCTCCTGGCTTTCTGCTTTCTACAGAACACTGTATTGTCCTGAGCCATCTCTTTTTTTCTTTTTTTTTTCTTTTTAAATTATGAGAGCCAGCAGCTTGTCACTTGCCTGTGACATCAGGGGCCTGACTGAGCAGCAGCCTGTAGCCAGGGAGGATACTGCCTCACTGTCTGGGCAAGAAGCCCAGTATCTCAGGGGAGAGGACAGGAAGAGGGTCCACCTGGTTTGGGTAGCTTACTTGTTAGGATGCAGCTCAAGGACACACAGTAAAAATGATAGATGAGCATTGGCAGAAAGTGTGAGCAGAAGGAATGAGGAAAGTACAGAAAGTCGAAGAAAGGCAAATTAAAAAAAATGAGACTAGATGAATGTGTAGGCTGACAGCAGCAGAGGACAGTGGTGACCTTAAGCCTCCGATTATCCCTTGACTACTTAAAATGGGCTCTGAACGATTCAAAGTGGCTGCTACCCTGCTCTGCCTCAGCCATGTCTCTGATTCATGTTCACTGAATTTATATCTTACAAGCTAAAAAGCGTATTCACAGACCATTTGTCTCTGAAGCAACCTTGACTGTGCATGGTGCCTTTTCTCTGCCTTTTTTCAACTGAGCACTTTACATAAATTGATTATAGCCACCCCCAAATCTTCTCAGATGAATCAGAACCAGGGGATGCAATTTAACTGACAAGCTGTCATTACCGTAAACACTGGTTAAGAGTCAAAGCCTTTATATTCACAAGGTATCTATTTTTGTCTCTGTAATCAGGCCATAAACACTGTACCACAAATATCATATCTTATCTTGTGACCCTAAAGCTAAGTCCACTTGAAGTGCTAGATAGATAGATAGATAGATAGATAGTTCTCATAAAAACATGTCGTCTTTGTGTTAAGAGCAAGGCTGTGTTTGCAAGCATCCATTTTTAAAAAATTATGTTTTCTTTAATCGGGATGAAAAATATGCTTTAGCTGAATTTCTTTCCACATTTAGCATGAGTGTAATTTGTTACTTAGTAGAAATTAGATTGCAACCTGAACCTTATTTATTTCTTGTAGGGAAGAAAAAAAAAAAGGAATAGATCCTAACATGAAATGGCCATTGCTTTTTTTTAAGTTGTAAGCAGATTTGTGATCGTGTGATATAGGCTTGTAGTGATAGATAAAAGAGTAAAACAATACCTACACAGATTTCCTATCCTCTCTCATAAAAAAAACAAAACAAAAAAAACCAAGCCCCCGTGGCTGCAAAACATTGCAGTTCTACTAGCAGTCCCTCAAGGTTGGCATATAAAGCACATGTATCTCCACTAGGGCTGCCACAAACGATTATTTTGATAGTCGACTAGTCACCGATTATTTTTGCGATTAGTCGACTAATCAGATCCATTGGACGTAAAACTACAGCTTATTGCACCAGCAGCATCTGCTCTTATATAACTAGCATTAGCTTACAGCTTTAAGTGTTTAAGGTATGTGCTAACTAAAAATAAAGAAAAGATGATAGTTTATTAAATTTTAATGAAATTTGCAGATTGTTTCGGTGAAGTTTAATAAACTCCTTGCTATCTAAAATATAACAGGACACCGGAGTAAATTCTCCAGCATCTCACACTTCTGATAATCAGCTGTCTGCTTGACGTTTATTCAGCTGTGTAAAAACTATAACTTTAATCTCAGCCAAACCGATTTACTCAGGAACAAATAAAATACTAAAAAAGCCAAACAATAACATTTTTAAGTTATCTAAGTGACTCATATATCATGTTTAACCTGAGTAGCGAAAGACGGCGGTGGGTTTGAAAACGATTTGCCGGGAGTCCGGTGTTCTCACAGCTCTAGTGACCTTGCCCCCGGCTAGCTATCGAGCTAGTGGGTAACAGACGTCTCCGAAAACGTCGGAGCGCTTTTGAAAATATGTGGTGTCTTGATAAACTGAGCAGATATTTGAGGTTTCCACAGCTACATTCTCGCCTAAAAATATGTTAAACGTGTATTTTGTGACCCAGAAAGAATAATAAGAGTAACATTAAAACTAACTAGCTGCCGCCATTGTTGGAAACTAAGCAGGGCCGCGCTATGAATTCTGGGACACAGCTTCTTCTTCGGGGTTTAACGGCAGCTGGCATCGTTGTATATGCAGTGCTGCCATCTTCTGTTTCAGTCCGTTATTACACTCTTAAATCCTGCTACTCATTCCTGCGTCTTTTGGGATCTTACAAAGCTTCAAACGACGCGTCGACTATTAAATCAGTCGTCGACGATTTTGATAGTCGACGTAATCGTGACTAGTCGACTAATCGTGGCAGCCCTAATCTCCACAGACTCTTATTTTAAAATATCCAACCTTACAACAATAATAACTCTAAAAAGAACAGTTTTGGCCTTTATGGATAGTTCCCTCTCCTTTAACTTGTCTATCTGCATAGTGGAAAAGGGGGTTTGACCGCTTTGACTGACAGTTTTCTTGACATAGAAAACTAGCCGATTGGTGTTTGGGAGGCCTCACCTCATCTAAGTTTAGTCTGTGAACTGGGCCTTTATCAGACAAATAGCTGTTAGAGTTACAGGGCAGGAAGTTTTTTTTTTTTCCCTCAGCCAGAGTTAAATACTAGTATATTATTAGCCTGTGTCTTAGTAAATTAGCAGATACTTGTGTCTGTGCACTGTAACATTACAGTTTCTGGAGGCAGCTTGTTAGCCAACGTTAGCTTATAAGTTAACACTCCACCCTCTCCAAATATGGTAAGTTCCGGTTTCAAAACACTAGCATTGCAGTGGCCAAAACGCTAACAGTGAGACGTCAGAATTCAGAGTCTAAAACTAAAGAGGAATGTCATAAAGGTGTTTTGTTTTGGTTTTTTTGGCTATACAAATTATGGTTATCAATCACTGTGGCTTAAATGTGTGCCAGACTTTGCCATAATATGGAAACAGGTTATAACTTTAAGTGAATGAAGGCATGCATTTCTATCGCTCAGAAAATCCCACATTGAGTGGGCATATATATGTAAGTGTATGGTTTTGTTGATGTTAACTAAAAAAATATGGCCTTGTTAAACAATGAGAAGAAGAACATAATCAGTGCCAAAACTCAACCCAGAATTGCAGCTCCAGCAGTTAATAAAATTGCTGATGGTGTTACATGTCTTTTGTGGTACCTTTTCGCACTTTTAACTGTTTTCATGTCTGTGGTGACGTCTTTGTTTCCTTCCTGTTTTTAAACTTGAGGGATTGCAAGCTTGTGGTTTGATTTGTTCCCATTTGTGACTTGTAATCACTAGAAACTGTGTCTTGAGTCGAGATTCTGAGGCTGTTAGGCTAATTTGTTTGCTTAGTAAATGATCCCCCAGGTGACGCTCACAATATTTATTTATTTTTTTCTCTCATTGTAGGTTTTGTTTTTTTGTTTTTTCCAGCTACTATATATTGTTGAAGCAGCCTGCCAGAGTCAACCAAGGCCTGGCTTATGAGTAATTCAAGTTGTAAAGAGTGTGCGGCCTAAGACGTGATTCTGGATTTTTGCAGTAGAACTAAACAAGTTAGATATGGGCCTTAGGTTGTGTGGGAAATATTCCCAGTACAGAATTTGAAACCAAACCCTTGGCAAAGAATGACTCACTCTGTCACAAAGTCTACTCCACATACCTGTATGGTGTTATTTATTAAAACCAAGCCCAGATTTTTTAACAAAGAAAAGTACTGAACTGCCACACTTACAGAGAAATATCTTTGCTTAAAAATGCTTACAGTAAATACCAAGTGTGTTCATGCAAAAGGCTTTTAAAGCAATTGGACATATTGACCAACTGGTTTAATGGTTTATAATCAGATATAATCAGCTATATCTCAGTTTAATTTAGAAAATTGCCTCATGGGTAGATAAATGCAATAAAAAGCCATAGAAAGAAAGTTGCTTTACTAATATTTTTAAGTAAGTCATGGCAAATCAGGCAACAGCATCGGATTTTCATCCTTTTCTTTTTCACTGCTTTCAGTGTTTAAAACCTCAATCTATTCGCTTAAAAACATGTGTTCAACTGACACTAGTTATGCTCACTAAATTGTACTCCACTCAGTTGTTATAGTAGAAGACAAAACTCAGAATCATATCCTTGCAAGGAAACCCCTGCGGTTGTTTTGTATAGATATGACGTCAGGGATCATACTAAATTATACCACCACAAGGCCGTAATAAATAATTCAAAAACAATGCTGTGTTCCACAAGCAACTTGACCCCAATGGTCTGCACTGAACAATAACTCACAACAACTTTTATACAACACTTAACTTAACACTAAAATACATGCAAATCTTGGCCTCATTGTGAATGCCAATGTTATGGTGTTGGAAAGCTGCCTGCCGTATCACAATTACTACAAAGGAGACCAGATGAACGTCACCATTTTAAACAAAGAAACTCTTTAAATATGTTTGCTATCTTTTGTGTCTGCTTAATGCAGCTGATTTGGTTGCCAGTGGTTTGTAGTAAGTTACCTGGCAACAGGGCACACTTCCTGGTTTTGGGAATGACAGTGTAGTTCATACTAGGCAGTACTGACACTGGGTACACATCCAGAATTGAAAGAGCTGTTACTCTTTGCTAGTTTTCAATAACCTTGTTGCATAAAGGCTCCCAGGAGGCAATGGGGCAAGGACACAGCAGCTGCCCTTATTGAAAAGCAGCCATGAGAAACTGCCTAATCTTCTACTTTAAGAACATGGCATGAAAAAAGTCTTTATTATCTTACACACTACATGGCCCTTCAGACATTTATTTCCTACATACCCATGTCTTAATCATGATAGAGTTGTGTACCAGCTTGTGCCAGTGTTCTTTGAAGTTCGCTTCCCTCCTTTTCTCTATCTTATCTTCTGTGTTATTACCCTTCATTAGATGATTGCTGAAGGCCATAGTTGGAGTTGTGCTTAAGAGATTTAACAATGTGCTGTCAACACTTAGCTTAGGATGGGTTGTTCAGTCTACTTTAACTTAACCTTTAGCCCCCAATATTGCATGTGTTAAGAATTTTATATTTAGAAGGGTCTGTAATGATAATGGCATACATGTCCAGCATCTACAATCACTCATGAATGATAATGGCACATTTAGTTTCTTTCTTCGGTCCAGTATTAAGTTTGCCTCTGCTCAATGCACCAGCAGAAATACATTTATACCATACAGTTGTGACCTGTTTCCCCTTTCCTCAAGTACCATACTGCCCAACATTTTATCAAAGGGCTTTGTGTTTCTTTGCAACACTCAGTCATTAGAGCAGTTTAGAAATGTTTTGCAGGGGTATTTCATGTCCTTGAGATTGAACTTTATTTTATTCTAGATTCAATCAGCGTCAATCAGAAGACCACTTTGCAGAAGGGATCTTCTGTTTGTCTTCTATTAATACCACTGCTGGCTTCCCACCCTCTTACATCTTTTGAAAAAAAGAAAATGCTTTGGGAAAAACCGTACATGTGATGTAGATTCCCTTTACTCAGACTCACAGTTGGGTATAATGAGATGCTCTTTTCTTTGAATAAGGCTACGTTCACACTGCAGGTCTTAATGCTCAATTTCGATTTTTTTTTTTTTTTTTTGATCAAATCCGATTTATTTTTTTTTTTATCTGCTCGTTCACACTACAAATAAAATGTGACAGCAAACGTGCTCTAGTGTGAGCCCTCAAAGCGGCCCGCATGCGCAAAAGAAGACGTCACACACAACACACTCTGTTTAGACCCAGAGCAAACAATATTGTTTGACTGTTTCAGACTTTACGTTTCCCAATTTTTCTCTAAGTTATAAAGTTATTTTGTTATTTACATATGGCCTAATAATTATCCTTATTGCAGTTTTAGAGAGGAGCGGTGCTTCAAAGGATAGTTGCAGATTTCTGTCAGAATCTGCAGATTATACGGTACAAATAAAATGTTCATGTTTCTCCAACCTTGTCTTCCCAGCGGTTTCACTAACATCTACACTGGATGGCCAGGAAACCGTCTTCTCGGGCACTTCTCCGGCGCTGATAATTGGCGTCTGTCCTGTGTCAGTGACGTAAAAGACAGATTTGATGCGACATGACCATTCAAACATCAGTCGCTTTCTAAAACATCAGATATGTATTGGATTCAGTACCACATGCAAAAGTGACCCAGATCGGATTTGAAAATATCGGATTTGTGCCGTTCACACTGTTATACCATGATCGGATATGGGTCGCATAGGGTCCAAAAAGTCAGATTCGATGCGCTTTCGCCTGCAGTGTGAATGTAGCCTTAGAGCTCTCTCCTGGTGTGACGAGAAGTTTAGACTTGTAAAATCTTTGTATGACACTTTGTGCTTTCTGTGTGAGCATTGCTAAAAAAAAATCATATTCATTTAAGTTACAGGACTGTGTTAAAGTCATGTGGCGCCTCTCATTTTTTATGTTTTGATAGGAAAGTGGGAAATGGGTGAAGTGATCTATTGAAATGTGCAAGCAAAAATGGAAATGGGTATAAGATGAAAATAGTAAACTATTCCTGAAGATGTACTTTAATCTTCAGGAATAGTTGTCCGAGCTTGAAGAACATTCAAAGCTCTCTGGATTTTGGCTTCCTTTTGCACTGTTCTTTGCCAAGATAACCCAACAGTCCTTTAATAATGTTGAGATTCCGGCTCTGGGGAGGCCAATCCATGACTGACAGTATTCCAATGTATGTGTGTAATGTTTTGGGGGTTTTGGGGGGGGGGGGGGTCAATACAGTTTGGGATCATTGACAGGCTGAGAAATGAAACTGTTGCAATTATTTATGCATTATCAAGGAAGCAAAAGGATAAATGGATATGACCTACCACAGTTGTTGGCAGGCATTTTTGTGTAAAATGTTATCATGGGTATTAATTCTGAGGAAGGCCTTTCACTTTAAATTCTGTTCAGCTGAGTACCAATTAGTTTAGCTTGGGGTGTGCAGGCTGATTTGTGTAATGTGATGTCCCCCACACTAACAGATATCCCTGTAGTGTTGATGCCTGCAACACGTTTAGAAGAAGCTTTGTAATTATGTAACCGTGTCTATGGGAGTCGAGATGTTGTAATCAACAAGGTGCTAATTTGTGGTGCTAATTTAGCCTTATATTTGAAGCCTCTTGAGAGCACATCAACCCTCTCTTCTGAGAAGACACTGTGTTTTGGAAAATTCCAGAAATGGTAAATAGCCTGTATTTATATAGCGCTTTACTAGTCCCTAAGGACCCCAAAGCGCTTTACATATCCAGTCATCCACCCATTCACGCACACATTCACACACTGGTGATGGCAAGCTACATTGTAGCCGCAGCCACCCTGGGGCGCACTGACAGAGGCGAGGCTGCTGAACACTGGCGCCACCGGGCCCTCTGACCACCACCAGTAGGCAACGGGTGAAGTGTCTTGCCCAAGGACACAACGACCGAGACTGTCCAAGCTGGGGCTCGAACCGGCAACCTTCCAATTAGAAAGAGCAGCAGAATTTCCATCCTGCTCACATCCCATCCTTTTGGCTGAAATTTCATAAAGTTCTCGTTTACTGTGTTCAAGCAGTTCTCATAGAATATCTTTGTTGACCCAGTTGGATACTGAGCTTCCCAGGAGGTTTAGGTGACGCTCTTTTTCTTTTTATATTAAGGTTATTTGAAAGAGCAGCACTTGAGTTCTGGCATCTTATCGTGGGGAAATGAAGTCTTCTTAGACCAGTTAAGATAAAGCCTCTAATCCTGCAGCTGTGTAACGCACAGACATGCACTTGTTGAGCTTTCTTTTTCTGAAACACTGTTAATGTTGTGCTCAAGCTGCCCTAGCGTGAAACACACCAAGACCACCCCCACAAATGCCCAACTTGTGATGCTGGTGTTTTACATACCGTTAAGACATGTATGCTTATGTGCTTTCACTATAAATGATGCGTTGCGTTGTAGCAATAAACGTGCGTACTGGCATGAAGGTCTGATAATTACATGAGAAACAACCTGTATTATAACTGAGAAACATACTGTACTATGCACTAATTGGTTCATTCATTTAGCGTGCCAATAATCACATTGTGTAAAAGTAAGCTGATCAGAGGGACCATCTTCATGCCTCATCTCTCCTTGTTCAAAAGAGGGGTAACAAATCCAGCAGCTATTATTTCAGGTGGTACTGCTTTCAGGCACCAACCACTTTTGTCCTATGTAGGGTTGCAAAGGGGCGGAAAATTTCCGGTAAATTTCCGAAAAGTTTCCGGTAAATTTCCATGGTAAGTTAAGCTTGGGAATTTTGGAAATATTCCATATTGGAAACTGTCCATGGAAATAATGGGAATTATGGAAATTAATGGGAATTTAGGAGAACTAACTGGGAATATATTATTTCCAAGCATAAATATAAACAGAAATCATAAGAAACCCTCCATGCAAAATGTTTTCAACAGATATTTAAACAGATTTATTTGTAAGTACAGTAGAATAGAACACGTTTCAATAACTTGTTTCATGGATGAATAAAAACAGAAATGTTGAGTTCAATATTACCATCCCCTAACCCCGCTCATTCAAAAATGCCCCCTGTCCAAAAATCTCCACAAAGTCCCATTCAAAAGGTTAAATGAAAAATGCCACTTATCCTCCAAAACGTCCCATTAAACATTCAAATCTTCCTTCAAGCAATCCTCTTTTCTCATTTTTGCTCAGTCAATAGACTCTTCCTGGACCTCATCATCATCCAACAACATGTCCACTTCCTCAGCATCCAACTCTGAGTCTTCCTCTTCAGTGTCACTTTCCAGCTTTGTTGAGGATGGCTCTGTGTCAGGCTCAAAGAGCCGTAGGTTTGCCCGAATGCCGACCAGCTTTTCCACTCTCACATTTGTGAGCCTGTTGCGAACCTTTGTGTGGGTGTTCCCAAACAGTGACCAGTTGCGCTCGGAGGCGGCTGATGATGGTGGGATTTGGAGGAGGATGGAGGCTACAGGTGCAAGGGCCTCAGATTCACATAGTCCCTTCCACCAGGTGGCTGCAGATATGTGCTGGCATGACTGCCATATTCCATCCCCTTTCCAAAGGCCTTGCTTTGTTCGATACTTTGCCAAACTGCCTAGAACTTTGCCTTTATCGAGACCCAGGTGGTCAGACATGGCTGTAATGACCGCATAGGCACCGTTGATCTCTTCCCCGGAAAGTATGCCCTTGTCATATTTGGGGTCCAGCATGTATGCTGCTGCATGCACTGGCTTCATGCAGAACTCCCTCCGCTGTTCCAATGACTTGACCACAGCCGTTTCCTCTGCTTTCAGTAGTAGGGAAGTGGGCAGAATTGTCTGGATTTCTTCTTTGAGTTCTGCAAAAAGGCACTGGACATCTGACAAGATGGCACCATCCCCCTCTATCTTCGCTATTGCTGCTGCAATAGGTTTGAGGATTTTCTGACTGCTAGATACTCTTTCCCAGAACACATCATCCAAGATGACCTTCTTGATGTCACTGTCGATGCCTACAGACTGGGATATGGCCATCTCTTGCAGAGACTCCTTTCCCTCCAGAAGGCTGTCAAACATGATAACAACACCACCCCATCGCGTTATGCTGGGAAGCTTCAGTGTAGTACTCTTGTTCTTTTCCTTTTGCTTTGACAGAAATGTAGCGGAAGTTACTTGTTTGCCTTTAACATATTTCAGAACTTGCTTCACTCTCTTATTCAGAGTGTCCATTGTTTTTAGTGCCATTATGTCTTTTAGGAGAAGGTTTAGTGTATGGGCTGCACAGCCAATAGTAGTTATATGAGGGTAGGTCTCCTCCACATGTGCCCAGGCAACCTTCATGTTGGCTGCATTGTCAGTGACCAGTGCAAAAACCTTATCTGGTCCAAGGTCATTGATGATCACTTTTAGCTCATCTGCAATGTATTGGCCTGTGTGTCTGTTTTCCTTTGTGTCTACACTCTTGTAGAACACAGGCTGAGGAGTGGTGATTATGTAGTTAATAATTCCTTGTCCCCTGATATTGGACCATCCATCAGAGATGACTGAAATACAGTCAGCTTGGTCAATGGTCTGTTTCACCTTTGCTTGAACTCGACTGAACTCTTCATCCAGTAGATGAGTAGACAATGCATGTCTGGTTGGGGGAATGTATGCTGGTCGGAGAACATTCAAAAATCTCTTCCAGTACACATTGGATGTCAGCATCAGGGGTGAGCCAGTTGCATAGATTGCACGAGCGAAACACTCATCTGCGTTTTTCTGGCTAGTGTCATCCATAAAATCAAAGAATCCTCTGATGCCAGAGGGACCAGGAGCTGATGAGTGGGTATCTGACTCTGATACAGCTGAAACAGATTCATTTTCCCCTTGAGTGGAATTCCTGGCTGCTGCATGTGTTGGGCCTTGAGGAATTTTTTTGCACTTTGCAATGTGCTGCTGCATTTTTGTGGCATTCTTCACGTACGTCTTATCACAATACTTACACATATATACAGATTTCCCTTGTACATTAGCTGGTGTAAAATGTCTCCACACATCAGATAGCGCACGTGGCATTTTTCTGTAAAATAAAACAAGAGCTTGTAAAAATGCTAATGCAATGCAAGAGATCGTAATAATACAATTGCAATATGATAATAAACAGATATAAATAGTAAGGCTAGCTAAACAACTGGAATGATCTTCAAAACAAAACAACCAAATGAGGAAGCTAGCATCTTCTTTATGTTATACTAGCTATGGCTTATTTAGCATCTTATCAGATGCTAGCATTTTATTTAGCATCTTATCAGATGCTAGCATTTTATTTAGCATCTTATCAGATTGCTATCTACCAGATTAATACATTTTATGTGATGTTCACAATTTAAACATTTAATGAATATATTTTCCCATAATATCATCAAAACTTACCTCACTTGTTAAGTCCACAGGCTCAAATGTGTGCCTTTAATACTCTTTGTCCTTCAGGCTCAAAAGTGTGGTCCATGTGTACATGTGATGGAGGCATGCACAGTGCCAGTAGGTGGTCTCAATAGCCATGCAGCAAGCTTGTGCTCTGTACATGTGATTAAGGAATGGCATGGATATTCAAGTGTATTTGAATTGCATTTGTTTGTTTTTGTCAATATTATGCTAAAATATACTTTCCTCAACTATATTTAAGTTCCCTAAGAAGAGCCAACCTTCAATTTTGAAAATTCCCACTTTATTCCCATAAATTCCCGTTTATTCCCATAAATTCCCGTTAATTCCCGTTAATTCCCATGGAAAGATTCCATCTTTGAAAATTCCGGGAATTTTGCAACCCTAGTCCTATGATGATTGAACTTTGTAACTATGTTGCTCACTGATAGTTTCACATGTGCTATTTTAGATGAATGTATTCAATATTAAAATACCAAATTTATTGATTTACAGTGTAAAATGATCTTTCCCAAAAATATTGTTTTGTCTGGATGTGTTGTAACCCTGCCCTGTTTAAGTTTCTGTTTATGCTGTGTTATTTATTACACTGCGAGCAAAATACTGACACATACCTGTGTACAGTAAAAACAGCCCCACTGTGGGATGCCTACTGCTGTCCCTATGAAGTCTTTATTTACTGTTTTTCCAAAAGTTGCAGTTGTTCCGTTGCCTCAACATGGATAGGCAACTTGTGTATGTATTTTGATAATCAGAAAGATAGGCTTTCAAAGACACACTGTATATGTCGTTTGTTGGGAGTGTCAAAGTCTTACTGTGAGCATACCGTATTGACAGACTCTGTGCCTTGACATGAGCTCAAGCAATACCACCTGATTGGGAAAGGTTATTTCAGTTCTCTGGAATGTCCACCAAATTAGATTAGCTGATCAAATAAAAATTTAATGTAAATTAAATAATAAAAATAAAGGTAAAATATAGCACTTATTGTTTCATGTCCTGAACGTAGGGCGATAGTAACTTTATTTAAACTGCACGCTTAACTTTGTTGGTCTCTCGTGTCTCTTACGATCTGTCTACGTTATATCTTTTGCATGTCATTTTCATTTTTTTTCCTTCAAGAGTACATAAGGTGATGGTGTTAGGATCAGGGGTTACACAGGTCTTTAACATACCAGCAGCTGCAGTTTTTATTTTTTATTTATTTTTTATTAAGATGTTGGAATGAGTACGTGAGGACAGGCAAGCTTTGGCAAGTCTATACAGCCCACACAAAATTCTTCCTTTTGCATTTCCTGCCTATATCACCAGTGCAGAATGGTGCATTTCATGCTGATGTTAACAGTGATGAATAAATTCAGAAGCTTATTTTTTGTGCACTATTTAAAATAAATAAATAAATAAATAAAAATAAATCTAAAGCACAAGAAGGAATTAGCTGTGTGGGTGGTAGCATAACACATAAGTGATGTATGTTACAGATGATTGCTTGTGGTTAGTTCTGTGTAATCTCTGTAAAGCAGAAAAGAGCTCGAAATAATTCCAGTTAATTTCAGGGTGTGTCCACACTATTTGTTTATTACTTATCATTTAACCCATAAACCAACACAATTATTTTTTTTTGTTTTTTTTTTTTTCACTTAAGATCCATTTCCTTCGATTTTCACATTGAATTTGTATTACTTCTGTTTTGTAGTTGACAGTGAGTACAGGTGGTCAATACTATATATACAAACCTTCTGCTGCTCATATCAAGCACTTGTTCATGTTTGTCTCTTCTTTTGTTTCCATCCAGGGTTCCATCTGGTTCCTCACTTATCCAACATTGTGCCAGAGAGCTGCCTGTTGATCGTGGTGGGCTTGCTGGTAGGGGGAATCATCAGAGGTACTGGTGAAACAGTCCCACCAGTGTTGGACTCTAAATTGTTTTTTTACATCCTGCTGCCCCCCATTATCCTGGATGCTGGCTACTTCCTGCCCATCCGTCCCTTCATGGAGAACCTGGGCACAATCCTGATATTTGCTGTCGTGGGTACTCTTTGGAATGCCTTCTTTGTTGGGGGCTTGCTATATGGTGTGTGTCAGATTGGTACAGAAAGCAGTTCAATCCTTAGCAGAATAGGGCTTCTGCAGTGCCTGCTCTTTGGTTCCATCATATCAGCTGTGGATCCTGTTGCTGTGCTTGCTGTGTTTGAGGAGATCCACATCAATGAGCTCTTGCACATCCTGGTATTTGGCGAATCACTACTCAATGATGCCGTAACTGTGGTGAGTGACCAAACTGCAGTCTAAGTAGTACAGTAGACTGATATATATGAGGCAGACATTTTTCAGGCTAAAACTGTTTGGCATTTGGCATTCTGCTGATTTGTTTACCTGGCATTACAGGGACTAGTATATACATTTTATTCATACAATGTGTAACCAGCCCAGAGGCCAAATTTATTTTCATGTTAAAAAATAAAAGGAGCTTCACAGTCAGCAAACAATGCATTCTGTCCTTAGCCCCTTGACTGGATTGACTAAGACATTAGTTCATGTCCTTATCACCCATCATAATCCTGTTTCTTAAACTATTCTCCTACCAATTCATATTCATTAGTTAGTACCTTTTTTTTGTTATTCAGTTTTTCTTCCCTCTTTCACTCTCCCTCTTGTAGGTATTGTACCACCTGTTTGAGGAGTTTTCAGGCATTGGCTCAGTGACGCTGTTGAAAGGCTTCCTGGGAGTCATCTCCTTCTTTGTAGTCGCCCTGGGTGGCGTTCTAGTTGGAGTTCTGTACGGGATCCTCGCTGCCTTCACCTCACGCTTCACCTCCCACACGCGCGTCATCGAGCCTCTTTTTGTCTTTTTGTACAGCTACATGGCCTACCTGTCTGCTGAGATATTCCACCTCTCCGGCATCATGGCGTAAGTTTGTTCAAGTCTGGTATATAACAACTCACGAAAACCCCAGCGTTATAACACATTGTCAGATTGTGTTCTACATGCAGGATATGGCAAAATTGAATCTCAGTATTACTCTATATAATGAATAAGATTATTCCGTTTTACTGTGCAATATCACTGAATTTTAAGTGATTCAAAGTTGTGTACATTTACAGTAATTGTACCACTGCTAAGTTGAAATTCATGGTACTTGAGTAATAATAATGGGTTGCATTTATATAGCGCTTTTTGAGACCCTCAAAGTGCTTTACAATTCCACTATTCATTCACTCTCACATTCACACACTGGTGGAGGCAAGCTACAGTTGTAGCCACAGACTGACAGAAGCGAGGCTGCCATATCGCGCCATCGGCCCCTCTGGCCATCACCAGTAGGGGGTAGGTGAAGTGTCTTGCCCAAGGACACAACGACCAAGACAGACAGAGCTGGGGATCGAACCAGCAACCTTCCAGTTACAAAATATATAAATGTAATCCATTATTATTATTAGTAGTAGTATTAGTATTATTATTATTATTATTATTATTATTCCAGTGAAACCTAGTACACATTGTGACCAGTGCAGCAAGACACTAAGCAAGCAATTTCCAGTTAAACTGAATGTAAAATTGTCCATGTCAAAGTCTCTAAATACCATAAACTTTGTCACCTTTGGCCTGTTGTTTTATCTAATGCTTCATAGCTCCACATGTTAAGAAACTGAAACTAGCAAAACACCAGGCTGAGAGATTTCAGTGGTCGGATGGTATTAGTAGGCTGTTGAAACATAGTTGCACTGGTGATTGGGTGGTGTAGAAACTGCTCCGCTACCAAAAACAGGGGTTGGCCTAATCAGAAAAGTAAGTAAATGGAATACAATTAAAATAAAATGATCACTGTCGATAAGAACCTCACCAGTCCCTTACTGGATGGGACATATGTTTAAATTCATCCACTTAATCAAGATGACTGGCTTGTCTGGCATTGTGACACGTTTAATTCACCTGTTAAGAATGAGAATGTCTGAAGTGTATGTAAACCAGTGGGAGATCACCAAATTATATTTAACTGTTTCATTCACATACAATGTGAATGATCCAGCCGACCTTCGTTAGTCGAAATTAATAGATTTTAACTCTGGTTCTTTAATCCCTCTTTTAATGTCTTCATAGTGTTTTTTTCAGTTTTGTTTGTTGTTTAAGAACAGTCTGAAACTTGAAGAGGAACCTGACCCATGTTGGATGTTGGCTAATCAGTGCTGTGGGTGGGACTATCGCAGCCGTAAAGCTGCCAGAATGATGTCTTGTTTTTTGGCGGGGGGTTTTCTCCACACTTATTGCTTGTACAACTGTACAACAAATGGAGAAATATGTTGAATTGTTCTCACTCCACTGCACTCTTAGAACCCCAGCGAGCAGTATAATGGCATGACTACACATCTGAGCTGAAATCCGAAATGACTGATCAGTTGGGGGAAAGCTGAATTTGATCACCCATGGAAACTAGTTACAAAGAAGAAGAAATTCTTCCTGATTCCAACATAGCGTTACATTGAGTGAGATACTCTTATGTTGTACTGGACCTCTCCTCAGTGTTTAGATGCCATAATCTTTATATATTCTTACCACTGGGTGAAAATTACACTTCTTATATACGTTCAGGAAAATTATGTTCTATATATAGCCAGTGGTTTGGGAAACTAATCTAATCTAATGCCACCTGAACCAAGCTAGGATTTAGTGGCATGTCTGTGAAGGTTCTCAGTCATCCAGGTCATTGTAGTCAAAGGAGCTTGCAAAGAAAAGCGTCTGGACTTCTTTAAGTTGCTTGAAGACGTTTCACCTCTCATCCGAGAAGCTTCTTCAGTTCTAAGGTCAAATGGTGGAGAGTCCCAGATATAAACCTAGTGGGAGTGACCCCCCACAGAGGGACAAAAGGACCCCCTGATGATCCTCTAATCGCCTGAGCCAAGGTGTGAAACTGGGTGTGGGTCCCAATCAGCCAGAGTTTCGGGTGTGTTCATTGTGAAACCTAGCCCCACCTTATCATGCGAATTCCTGAGATCAGATGGCCCAGGATGTGAGTGGGCGTTAAGGCGTCTGGGAAGGGATCTCAAAACTGGATTATAGATGGCAGAGAGTTGGTGTCGTAAACCACCGCCTCTGTTCAAAGATGGTCGCTCACAGTGGACATAGATGGCTTCTTTCACTCCTCTTTCAAACCATCTGTCCTCTCTGTCCAAAATGTGAACATTGGCATCCTCGAAAGAGTGTCCTTTATCCTTAAGATGCAGATGGACTGCTGAGTCTTGTCCTGTGGAGGTGGCTCTTCTGTGTTGTGCCATGCGCTTGTGAAGTGGCTGTTTGGTCTCTCCAATGTAGAAGTCTGGGCATTCCTCGCTGCACTGTGCAGCATACACCAAGTCTGTGTTTTGGCGTTTTGTCTTTCGGGTGAACCAGTTTTTGTCTGAGCGTGTTGCTGGGTCTGAAATGCACCGGGATGTAATGCTTGGAGAAAACTCTCCTGAGTTTTTCTGGTACACCGGCTACATAGGGGATGACAATGTTGTTGCGTCTGCCCATTTAGGATAGCCGCACGTTTTGAGTGCTTCCTTTACATGTGTGTGTTCCTTCTTTTTTCCTTCAGGCTTAGAGGGAACAAGTTCTGCCTGGTGGTGTAGGGTCCTAATTACTCAAAGTTTGTGTTCCAGAGGGTGATGGGAGTCAAACAGGAGGTACTGGTCCGTGTGTGTGGGCTTCCGGTAAACTTCGATGTTGAGGTTGCCATTCTCTTCAATGTGCACAGCGCAGTCCAGGAAAGGCAAACAGTTGTCCTTTGTGTCTTCCCTGGTGAACTTGATGTTTTTATCCACAGCGTTAATGTGCGCAGTGAAGGATTCCACTTCTTGTGTCTTGATTTTGACCCAGGTTTCGTCTACTGTAGACGACACAGCCACTTCACAAGCGCATGGCACAACACAGAAGAGCCACCTCCACAGGACAAGACTCAGCAGTCCATCTGCATCTTAAGGATAAAGGACACTCTTTCGAGGATGCCAATGTTCATATTTTGGACAGAGAGGACAGATGGTTTGAAAGAGGAGTGAAAGAAGCCGTCTATGTCCACTGTGAGCGACCATCTTTGAACAGAGGCGGTGGTTTACGACACCAACTCTCTGCCATCTATAATCCAATTTTGAGATCCCGTCCCAGACGCCTTAACGCCCACTCACATCCTGGGCCATCTGATCTCAGGAATTCGCATGATAAGGTGGGGCCAGGTTTCACAATGAACTCACCCGAAACTCTGGCTGATTGGGACCCACACCCAGTTTCACACCTTGGCTCAGGCGATTAGAGGATCATCAGGGGGTCCTTTTGTCCCTCTGTGGGGGGTTACTCCCACTAGGTTTATATCTGGGACTCTCCACCATTTGACCTTAGAACTGAAGAAGTTTCTCGGATGAGAGGTGAAACGTCTTCAAGCAACTTAAAGAAGTCCAGACGCTTTTCTTTGCAAGCTCCTTTGATTTAGTGGCATGTATAGCATTTTCTGACATACCATTTCATCAGCTCTTGTAGTACGTAGCAATTGATTTTCTGTTTACTTTCAGGCTGTTTAAGATTGCAGGTCTTACTGATGTTCCTGACGGGAGGTGCTGATGCAGTTAGTCTCACCCCTAAGTCAGGAATGATGGATATGTAGCTTCAAGGACAATCCTTTGCCTGCAGCTGTGTTGCCCCTCATATTAAAATCTGGATTTGGTTTTCTGTATTACTGGTCTGTGAAAGAGGAAAGAAAGAACTTATTGATGTGATTTCCTTTTATCATTTCTGCAAAACCTTGAAAGGCAATACTGACAAGGAGGAGGAATGTTGACCAGCTGCTGTGGATTATTGAGCATATTTGTCAGTTGCTTTTGGCCCTTTTTTTGACACACAAACATTGCATGACTAGATTAGAACAGGGAGGTGGCTGCCAGACAGGAATTGTGAGATAACTTTGTTTATTTTTCCAAATTAGTCCGTAACTGAACCTCTGAGCTTTTTTATTTTTTATTTTTTAAAGTGGTCACTCTAACTGGCAGCTCAGGAAAACTGGTACTACTTTTAACCATGTTTTCCTTTTAAAACATAAAGTGGTTCTGTGTTATATGACTTTATTGTGGTCAATGTTTTCAATTGGATGAGAAATGAGACCAAAATAACCCCACATTAATTGTTTCTGTATATCTAAAAAAAATTCTGTTATTACTATTTCTCTTCCCAGGTTAATAGCATGCGGCGCCGTGATGCGACCCTATGTGGAGGCCAACATATCCCACAAGTCCCACACCACCATTAAATACTTCTTGAAAATGTGGAGCAGTGTCAGTGAGACTCTAATCTTTATTTTTCTGGGAGTGGCCACGGTTGCTGGACCTCACGATTGGAACTGGACCTTCGTTACTGTCACAGTCATTCTGTGTCTTGTTGCACGGGTTATAGGTCAGTCCTGCTTCTGTATTTTTGCACGACTTCTTCAAATATATGCATGAAAGCAAATTTCAAGTGTGACATAGTGTATGCAACAGAGGAATATATTTGTTATATTACTAGCATTCAAGGTTAGTTTGCTTTTTGTTTTCTTTGGCAAAGGAGGTGATTGGGTTACATTGTGATTCTCATTCTTATTAAAAGAACTGGGATTAAGTGTTTCCATCATGTGTTATTACACAGCTGTTGGTGGAATTGCCCCTGAGGATTTCTCCACTGAGTTGTCACAAGTTCTTCTTGTTATTGATTTGTCATACTCTCTGTGTCTATGTCTCTATATATATATATATATATATATATATATATATATATATATATATATATATATATATATATATATATATATATATATATATATATATATATATATAAAAAAAAAAAATATTAGGGGTGCAACGATACACAAAATTCACGGTTCGGTTCGATACTTTGGTGTCACGGTTCGATATTTTTTCGATACAAAAAAATGTTCATGCATTTTTAATTTGTCATTTATTAAAATTATAAATATATATTTTAACTCAAAAGTACAGTTTTTAAATTTAACCCTAACCCTTGTGCGTGTTTTTTATTTTGACAGCGAATGCGCACCTGCGGACCACTTACCAGCCCTGGTTATTTAGCTCGTCATATTGCAGCCACAGAAATTCTTTTGTCCATGAAACCATAAAGCTGCACTTTCTTTTTGCCTTATAGTCTGATTTGTCATAACTTCTCCGTTTTGTGGTAAGCTTTTCTTTGGCTGTCACTTCTTCACCCTGACCTGTCTTATTTGGCTCAGCAGAACTGAAATGCTTTTACACGCTCACTCACATAAGCTCAGCGATTCTCTACACGATCAACCTCTCACATGTTTAAGCTGCGGGAGATTTCACTTGTCATGTTTGCATAGTAAGCTAACGATTAATAAGATGATGTCAGAGGAATTGGTGCACAAATTATCATCACTCACAGATCAGTACTGTCGCTCTCTATACACAGTTCGCACGATTGCAAAGTGAAAGCAAAAAAACGAGCGCAAATTCAAACGCGACTTCAATATGTCACATATTGACAGTGGCTCACCGATGCCAATGACATAATTACCCAGCTACATTTCTGAAAGAATGCAAAAGCATTGACATATATTTTTCCTACAATAGCCCGACGGGCAGGGAAGAGAGAGATTTTGGTAGCCCGACTGAAAAAATCGCTAGCTCCGGGACGTCGGGCTAGCGATATTGCAAGCCCTGTATCTGATTGAGGAATCACTCATCTTTGGAAAAGAGAGTTTATTACAGAGAGATGGCTCTTTCCAAAATAAAAGCTATACTATCCGCTTCTTCTGGGCTATATTCTCAGCAGCATAAGGAGAATCATGTGCTAACAGCTGTCTAAATGACTCGGCTAAAGTTAGTAGCATGCTTGCTTTTTTTGTCTGCTTTCACTTGTCTTTGCACTAGGATGATGTCGGCGTAAATGTGCAGTCATATTCGTCGTGTTCCCACTAGTGCTTTCAGGTTAATCTCGTTGAAATGACCTTAACGCCACAACACGGCAAATCTCCGTTAACGAGCTACCGCCGATCGCTCCGTGCATGGGGCTAGACGGCCAACACGTTAACGAGCTAACTGCGCTAGCACACTAGTTCACACCAATGTAATTGAGCATTGCGTGGCACATCCAACATACTGTTTTACTTTAGTCCATGACTCGCTTACCTTCAGGGTCATACGTCACATGAAAACCAAAATAATTCCAAACGCCAGATCTGAATGAGGGTGGGGGAGGTGCCCTGCGCTCTTCCTTCTGACTATGCTGTCTGTGTTGAGCGCTCAGTGGATCTGCGCTGGACAGTGCAGCCTAGGCGGAGTAGTCGAACACAGATTCACTGAGCGCTCAACACAGACAGCATCGTCAGAAGGAAAATTGATAAAATAAATTACAAATGTTGTATTGTTCGATACATATGCGTACCGAACCGAAAGCACTGAATCGAACGGTTCAATATCGATACGAATATCGTTGCACCCCTAGTATATACATGTATGTATGTATGTATGTATGTATATATATATATATATATATATATATATATATACACACACACACACATATACACACACACACACACGTACGTACGTGTGTGTGTTTTGCCGGGGTGGCATTGAAAGTGAAAGTATCAGTGACTGCAGGGTTCTCTCACTATATATATGATCAGTCATAAGTCACACACATCTTACTTGGATCATATGATACAGCATCTTATGATGGAAAGCAGTTCCAAGTTCTTGTCTTGTGATCGTTCCAGTGGTTTTTTTGTTTTGTTGTTGTTCTTTTTTTTCCAAATTCATAATTTTTTTTTTTTTTTAATCGTTCACACAGAGGTGCTCAATGCTTTACAGTGTATGCTTTAGCATTTTTCATATTTTGAAGAGTTGTTTTTTTGTTTTGTTTTTTTCCTTTCAGGTCATTTATGTCACTGCTATAGATTTTCATATTTCAGTGGCTTTGGTTGATTAGTGTTCATGAAAATTACCTAATATTTTCAAGTGGATGTTTTGCCTTCCTCATACAGCAGAAAAAATTGCTCAAATTCTAACTGACCCTAAGAGGTTAACCCAAAGCTAGAACAGCACAGAAAGATATGGAGAAAGTTAGATATTCTTCTGAAATCTTCTGAGATTTCCGTCCTTTCTTTTTGTTGCAATCCAAAGACACTAGAAAGATTGCATTTAGAACACTTAAAACATCACTGACACACAAAGCCTGACTAATTTGTACACTGTTCTTTCCAGGTGTTGTTGGTCTGACCTTTATAATCAACAAGTTCCGCATTGTCAAGCTGACCACCAAGGATCAGTTCATTATAGCCTACGGTGGCCTGCGAGGTGCCATTGCCTTCTCCCTTGGTTTCCTGCTTAACAAAGAGCACTTTCCTGAGAGGGAAATTTTCCTCACTGCCATTATCACTGTGATTTTTTTCACTGTGTTTGTTCAGGTATGAGTACTCTATTTATTTATGTATTTATTTATTTGTTAATCAGAAAACCCCTCACAAAACTTGTAAACAGTTGGCGTTAGACTTTTGTAAGAAGTTTTAATAAAAATCCATTTTACACCTAAAGGTCACTTTATTAGATATTCAGCTGCAGTTCAGCTACTTGTTAATACAAATCTACCCAGTCACTCACACGGCAGCAACTCAGTGCATTTAAGCACTGGTCAAGATGTAAAGATGGCCTTCTGAAATTCATATCTGGCATCAGGATGGTGACTTTGAATATGCCATGGTTGTCAGTTCCAGACAAACCTGGTGTTAACATTCAGAATCAGCTGGTTTTCCCACATAGCCCCCTCTGAAGTTTAGAGAAAGAGAAAATATCCAATAAAGAGCAGTTCATGGAGCAAAAATGCTTTGTTGATGCCAGAAATCGGAGGAGAATTACTAGACTGTTTTGAGCTGAAAGGAAGACACCAGTAACTCAAATCCTAGAGCAGGAATCCACACCAAGTACCACTCCTGTCAGCTAAGAACTGAAAACTAAGGCTGCAGTTTGCACAGGCTTGCCAAAATTGGACAGTCAAAGATTGGAAAATGGAGTTTGGTCTGAGTCTTGATTTGTGCTGCTGCCGATGGGGTCAGAATTTGGTGTAAACAATGTGAAAGCATTGATCCACCCTGCCTTGTATTAAGTGTTCAGAGTGCTGCTGGTTGTGTAGGGGGGGGGGGACATATTATTGGCACACTCTGGATCCTTAATACCAACTGAGAATCATTTAAATGCCACAGTGAAAAGTGGCTGGTAAGTGTAGGTTAGACATCACATCAGTTGTTATCACGATATGTATTTCTACCCACTCATGTCCATCTCTCTTTGCAAGAGAGCTCCTTTTGGTCTAGTATATTTGCATCTAATACATCTAGTTTGAATGTTTCCTGTACTGTTTGTCTGTCAATTTAGTCTCTCAGAACAAATGTTTCTGCAACCATTCATGCATGCAGAGAATTAAACTAAAATAAAAAATATTTCATAGAGCATATTTGCAGAAGGAGGCTTATTACTTCCTCCCTTAGGGGAAAAAAAAGCCTATTTTTATCACACCAGTTCCTCAGCTTCAACTCCTGTTTTCTTTTCTCTGAGCTCCTGTTTTTGAAAATGTAATTTTGTGCTGTAGGTGTGTACGCTAACACAAATGCAAGTGAGAAAATCTGTAGATCAAATGCAAAAACTGTGAAGGAGTAAGAGATATGGGTCTAAAGACATGCAGTTTTGCTCTGAAAGCTTGGTTCTGGAAACATGAATTCAAGATAAAGACACATTCAGTGTTGCACATGCATTGTGTTTTGTTTATTTTAAGCACTGCGGTGCATCACTTAGCCATGTCAGATAAACCAGTCTCCAGGTGGGATTGTAGGAAGATTTTCAGAGGTTATTTGGCCCCAGACAGGCAGCAACTAAAATAAAACCCTGAAAGCACATTCTCTCGCTTTAAAACTTAGATGTCAAACATATTTTATTCATGCTGCTGGAACTCTGGTTCTGTCGCCAGCGCAGACCAGGAGTTTGTAATTAGAAGCCTCTTTTACCTCCAAGGTTTAGTTTGTGTCTGTATCTGCATGAGCATTGTTATTTGGAAGTTTTACTGATATGAAGTGAAAAGCTTCATTATTTTATTTGTCAGTCGGCATATGAATGAGATTTCCCTTTTTTTGGGTTACTTGTGTTTGTCTCCTCGTGGCCATTACACTAGGAACTGAGCCCTTAACAAGTCTGGATTTATGATCTTGGTCATGGCTAAATGTCTAATTTAGTGTCAGTGATGTTTTAACTGGCATGACTGTTTATTCAAGATGGCCACGTGAAACTATTTCGTTTGGTAGGACATTCATGATGTTTATAATGTAGTTAAATGTTAAACTACAGTACAGAGTGTGTTATATTTCTGTAATTATGAGCAGGCATTGTTACAAGTGTAGAAACATGATAAAATTCACTCAGACTAAAAATAATGGGTCTTTTGTTCAGGCTCAGATGGCAAATTGTTAAAAAATACAATCAGTCTTATTGGGCCAGTCTGACACTGATTAGCTGTGCCAATGAGGTGAAAGTGCAGCATTTTAATCAAATCGCAAGTTCCCTGAAGAAAGGAATGTCATCTTTGAAAGTTCTTGTATATTAATCCTTATATATGTATGGAGTAAACATGAGGTGATAAAGGCAAAGGAATCCTGTGCTTACATGCCTGTATTATTAAACAGCAGGAATCCTCTGTCATCCAGTTTATGCCATTACCGTTAACCAGATGGCTGTCTTAATCTGTTTAATAAGCAGAATGATACATTCAAGCTGCCGAGGTGCAGAGCGGTGCAATTATGCCATATAATAACATAAGAACATTTCCAGTATAACTAAGTGAAAGTTAATTAAGAGAATGAAAGATGCTGATGTTTGTTTCTGTTTTTTGTCAGTTATTTCTCAATGTTTGCAGTTTAAAAAGCAGATATATTTACAAACATGAAAACAAACATTATTAGGCATTATAAGATGGGGAGGATGAAGGGAGACCCGTACAGAAGACTTGTTCGTGTTATGCAAATTTTTAGCTCCATTTTTACATTTACTATGTAACAAACTAGTTATACATGATTTTGTTGAAATCTGGGACTTCCTGTACATTCCAAAATATTATGTGCTGTGGGATTTTCTAACAAATGTGCATTGTAACACTACTCAGCCTTCAGCTGATTTCGGTAACCGGGACTGATCTGATTTAAAAAGTGTGGAGCTTCTTCATGACTTTGACAAAGAGATGCAGAAATGTTAGAAAAACACTACAATAAGTTTTAATTGTTTGAACAGACGGGTAGATGCAGATACGTTTCTGTCTTTACCACGTTAACCACTGTAGGGAGGTGTGTACATTGCATAATGTTTTCTTCCTCTTATCCTCCTTGAAGGGCATGACCATCAAACCCCTGGTGGAGCTGCTGGCGGTGAAGAAAAAACAAGAGGCCAAACGCTCCATTAATGAAGAGATCCACACCCAGGTACAGCCTTCTGCCTTCAGCCATTCACAGCAGTCAACTGTCAGTTGCAGTGATTGCACAGACAGATGACTCAGAACCTTTTGGGATGTATTTGACAAATACTGGAATTATTTGAACTAGTGGAATTTCAGTTCAATGCAGTTTTATTTATGTAGCACCAAACAGTCACCTCGAGCCACTTTATTTTGCAAGGAATGTGTGCAACATCCACCCAACCATCAATCAGTCCTTTTTCTTAGCTGCTTATCAAACTTGGGGTCAGTGGAATCTAGAGCCTATCACAGCTGTGGGTGAGAGGCGGTGTAAAACCTGGACAGGTCACCAGTCCATGTAAGAGCTAACACAGAGAAATAGATATCCAGGCACCCACGTAGCCACACCTATGGGCAAATTGCAATCACCACTTAAGCTAACAAGCATATGTTTGGCAAGAAAGGTGTTACACATTCCTTTCAGTGGTAGTTATGTAATATTCTCCTGAGAGCTGAGGAAAAAAGAATCTTTCCATTGAACTCTTTTTTTTTTTTTTTTTTTTTTTTTTGTAATCTCCTGCCTCTTTGGAGCTAGAAGAGGCCACACAAACACATGAGAAAGCCAAGGATGTCCTCTATTTAGTACATCAGGCCTGGTAGGGTAGCTCAAATAAGTCAAAAGATATAGACCAAAAACAAATGCCCATTAGAGAGGACATAAATGAATAGCCTGGTTCTCAGGAGGATATGTGAAATGCTTTTCAACTGATGAGGCCTCTGAGGTCGTTTAGGTTTTCAAACTTTGGTCGTTGCTCCCACCTACTGACAGTGTGGTGGTACTGCATAGTTGTATAACGTGTTTGATGTACACGCAGTGATTGTCAATTCACACTTGGATCATAAAATTAGTTTTTGGTGAGCCGTACTATAATACCAACACTTTGGTCGTACAGTTTTTCTCCTTTTTTCTTTTAACTGTCTGATTTAAGTCAAACTCATCACATCCAAAAGCATGTCTGGTATCTGTACTTTTTGATACTCTAGAAATTTTAACCGCAGTGGTTCACTGACCTACTGTTAAAGTCATTAACCCATCTCAGAAAATTAGACTGCACATGAGCAGACACACAAACATGCACACAGGCATCTATGAGTCACCAGCTTTTGATGCAAAATAGGCAGGCAGCCCTAATGGCTTGCCCTTCACTGTAAAACACCAGAGGTTAGATTCACTGAGATGCTTGAGGAAACTCTGCACTAAGTTATATTGTGGCAAATAATCTGCATACTAGCCCATTTTCTGCCATCTCCATTGTGTTTGGTTGCTTTTCTTCATTTCCCAGTACATTGCTGCTGGGATACATTTCTCAGCTTGGCATTGGTATCAGAATGTAAATTATATTCCGTTTGTATAACTATAGAGCTGAAAAGGAAAATATCACCTTGAGATGGTAAGATTGTTATCACTACATAATGTGGTGTGGTCATAAAGAGTTAAATCGGACACAGTGTACTGGTTTCTGTATTGAGGTGTTGAATAGACATAAGCTGGTCTAAGGAGAAACCCCACAGTTAAGGATTTTGTAGCTGAAGAACATTACAGAATGGATCCCTATATATTGATCTTTTCATTATTTAGCATCCATTGCTGCCGCTTTTAAAAATGAGACCTTTTAACCCCCACTGTTCAGGGCAGTCAGTCTTTATGTGAATCAGTTACTCCTGACAAAGCAGAAGTAGATTGCACAGTTCTGCTTAATGACTTGTTCCCATAGCAACACCGACTGTCAGACTGTCATCTGCAGGCTTAGTCAGAGCACCGGTCTGATTGGCGAACCAGCTGCAGGCTGAGCAACAAATCCATTGGTGTGTTTCTTCAGTTCTCTGAGCAGGCATGGTGCCACTGTTAAGAAATCCTGTCAAATCAATCACCTGGCTGCTGCTGCTGCTGGTCATATCTCATAGATTCTGTTTTAACCTGAATTGTCGGCTGCTGTTTAGTACAACGATGATGATGATGTCGGACTAATCTCAGAGGGTGTTTACAACAAATGTAACAGCAGTAATGCAAGAATTACAAGATGTAGCTGAGTATTGAGTGTAGTATAAGAGTGAATGTAATCATGGTTACACGACAAATACTTTCACATTCAAGTGGTATGCTGTAGATGGAGGGATGCAAAATATAGAAACTTGCAATTGTTACTTACATAAAAGAAATTTGCTCTAAATCCAGTAAATGTAATATGTTCCTTTGGATGTAATTTATAATAGATGGAGGGTTACTTTTTGCGTCTTTGCACCACTCTGAGCCTGTTTTACTATATATGAGACTTCTCCCCAGAGAGGACCTGGGTCAGTAGAGTCCAGAAAGTCTGATTCATTCTGGAGTACAATTTTAAGGCTCTTCAGCAACTATTGTGGCTTTTTCCCATCCCCAGTTCCTTGACCACTTACTCACTGGCATCGAGGATATCTGTGGACACTATGGACATCACCACTGGAAGGACAAGTATGGATTTTAAAGAGAATCAATCTGACATAACATTATTAATTTTATAACTCAAATACAGCTAACTGTAACAATACTTATTACAAATTACTTGTATGTATCGACTAGTTTGAAATATTTAGTAGTTGCTCTTTTTTTTTTTTTTTTTAAACTTGTTAATTGTCAAAATTGAAAATGTTGAACTTGGCCTCTTCTTCATCTAATTACAACATATTTATTTATGTCAATAAATGCAGAAATGCTGTTGCCAGTAATTAATTCATGTATTTCACTCTTTGTCTCTGTCTTAATTTTTCGCTCCCTTTGTCCTCTCAGACTCAACCGCTTCAACAAGAAGTATGTGAAGAAGTGCCTGATTGCCGGCGAACGCTCCAAGGAGCCGCAGCTCATTGCCTTCTACCACAAGATGGAGATGAAACAGGCCATTCAGCTGGTGGAGAGTGGAGGGGGAATCAAGATGCCTTCTGCTGTGCCTTCCACTGTTTCCATGCAGTGAGTGCTAAACAGCATCGTGCTCAAAGTCATTTTTATCGTAATGTTTTTTGTTTGTTTGTTTTTTACAGTGTTGGGAACATTTAGGTGAACGCAATTCATCTACTCACTAAATTGTACAACAGTAGTGACATTAAGGCCTGATATGGTGGCGTAATACATAACCACAGAAAAAAGTTGACAGGCTTAAATTTCACTGATATCATAAACATGAGACACAAATGAACATATGACCATATATATGCTCATTCTTTGTGTGTGTGTTCGTACATAATTATACATTTTTTAAAGACATTTTTAGCCCTTTTTTATTATCTTTTGGGTTTGTCCATAGCTTTGAAGTTGGGAAGACTGATGACAGGAAATGGCTCATGCTTAAATGGCCACTGATGCATTACAGATTCTTTGCTAATACTTTTGTATAAACAACACCTTCTCTCTTGTTTTTCTTCTACCAAGTAACAAGGAGTGTTTGGTAACTGTAAAGGTCTTCTTGGATAGTTGTATTATCCAAGAAGGATAAGCAATCAGTGTTAAATCACTAAAGGATCCTTGACTAGTCTTAATTTCTAGTGTAAGTGAGTCGATCTTCACCAATTGTGAAATGGTGTGTGTGCACAGTAGGAAACAGTAGTATTAACACAAAGGAAAATCCTTTGTGTTATGTTGTGCAGAAAGATAAGTAGCTGTGCTTCATCAAATGTGTCTAATCTTTAAGCATCATCGATGTGTTTATACACGTTTAAGTTGTGTAACTGTTGTGCTATACAAACACTGTTATTTTTTTATTTTTTTTCCCCCCCTGTGTCATTGTCAGGAACATCCAGCCCAGGCCTTCTACCAAGCCTGCACCAGAGCGAGCTATTCCACAGCTGTCTAAAAACAAAGAGGAGGAAATCCGGAAAATCCTCAGGACCAACCTTCAGAGGACACGACAGAGGGTAACTTTGCTTACAAATGAATAGTTAGACTCTTTATTGATATGCTTGTTTCTCATCTGGATGAAAAATTGCCCTTGTCTCAATGGGAGTTAAGCATTCCATAATAAGTATTGATTGGTGCTCACAAGGGATCTCCCTCCCATTAGTTCATAACACATTTATTGATTTTTGAGATAGACTTGGAGTTAAAATAATTAGTTCTGCACATTTTTATTTTTTTTATTTTATTTTATTTTTTTTTGGTTAAAGGACACAAAATTAATTAAAATAATAAAAATAATTTTATTAGTTCTGATCATAACCTGCCTAAATGTGCAGTGATGTTTGCAGGACTGCAATCTCTTTAACGTGTGTTCATGTGTCTGTCTTTCTCAGCTGCGCTCGTATAACAGACACACACTGGTGGCCGATCCTTACGAGGATGGACTCAGCGATTTATTCCTAAAGAAGCAAAAGATGTTTCAGATAGAGAAGAAGGTAAGTTTCAGTTTTTGAAGTCGAATTTTTTCAAACAAACATTTGCCAGAATAAATAAATCTGTATTGAAGAAAACAACCTATTGTGACTCAAAGTATATTTCATAGAACCAAAGGAGCAGTTTTTCTACCTTTTTTTTTTTTTTTTTTTTTGTACTTGGTAGCCAACAGTATAATGATTCAACTAAAACTATGATTTGTGTTTTAATTAGAGTCCACCCTCATTCTCTTAAATTAATTTTCCTGTCACAAATAGGAGCTGATTGATTCTCACAGTTGAGTGGCTCTGTGATTATTTTCATTTTAGCCAGCCTGTAATTAGATAATAAAAATAGACTTCTGTTTAGGCTAAATTGAATGTGCTAGAAGTTACTGTAGGCTCAAGATGATGTCTGCAGAGTTTAATGAAGCGACACATAATTTTAATAAAGTTTCTGTATAACATTGATTAATGATGTCTCTATCTCTGAGCTGGTTCAGTTTGGTTGCTGTATTTTCCAACCAATTACATGAGACAGAAACTGGATTTCTTGCCATCTGAGTTTTGTACATTACTGATTTTGAATGTTTAGATATAGAACTGTGCAAAAGTCTCAAGTCACCCACGTTTCTTTGTTTTGCGTACAAGGAGTCAGGCTTTATTGTAGTTTTTTTTCTTCTTTTTTTTTCCCTCCCCCAAAGTGATCTTGAACAATAGTTCTTCAGCCTTTCTAAAGGTCTTACAAAGTTTGTCTTTGAAGATTGTGTGCTTTTCCACCCATTTTGTTTTACCTCACTATTTTCAGAGCAGTGTTGTTGTTTGTTTTGTTTTGTTATTTGTGTGTTGTAAGCTGCTTAACACTGAGGGATGAATCATTCAGGCATAAAAAAAAAACACCTAACTCGAGGGATGAACCAGTGTTGTGTCTGCACATACCAGACAACTTAGCAAATAATCAGTTTTAAATTGTATTTTTATGCATTAAAGGCACTAGCAGCCTGTCACAAAAACGCATAATTTTTTCCTTTTTTATTTTGTTGAATCTGTGACAAATGGAAAATTTAATACAATTTGACAGACGGGGTGATTTCACAAAGGGATATTAGCCAGAAACTTGGCACAGCTCAGCCTGGTGTGCAGAGTGTCCTTAAAAATTAAGGAAACTGGACAAGTGGAGGACAGAAAAACTGCTTATAGCAGATAAGCAATATCTGAAAGTCATGTCCTTAATAAATAGGAAAGAATTCAACAAAGACCTGAGAAGGAACCTAAGAGATGCATCTGGCCCTTCAGTTAATCTATCTACTATTTGCTAAAGCTTCATCAGAAATGGTCTCAGAGGAAAGAGGGGTTGTCAAGAGCCAAAGGAAAGATAGTAGGGAGAAAAGGCTGAGGTAGGACAAATTACACGACTGGGCTGAACAGGTGTTCACTCCAGAACAGGTGTTCTGGAGTGATGAATTTATATTAGAAAATTTTTGGATCAAATCGTTGTCGGTATGTATGGAGTAGCAGTGAGTGTCGACAGCCATCTGTAAAGCACAATAGAGGCTTTGTCATGGTTTGGGGCTAAGTTTCAGGCGGTTGTGTTGGGCAAAAATGATGGAATTATGAATGAAAAGTACCATCAGATTTTGATCCAGCATGCAATATCATATACAAGGCCTCTGATTAGCAAGAGCTTCATTTTTAAGAATGACAATGATTCCAAACTCACTGCCATTGCAGTAAAAGCATTCCTGGAGAGAAAATTACACAGTGGCACACTGTCAATGATGGATTGGCTGTCCCACAGCCCAAATATTAATATTATTGAAGCAGTGTGGGATCACCTTTAACAGCCAAAAAATCCAGCCAACATGCAAAGAAGAGCTTTGAATGTCCTGCAAGAAACCTGGAGAACTGAAAACTTACTAAAGAAATTACAAGAAAGCTTTCTTAAGAGGCTTCAGTCAGTGCTAAAGAAGAAAGGTGGTCATAGCAAATATTCACTTTCAGGCTTGTTAGAATTGTACAAACTCTATTTTTGTCTTTATAAACTGTATTTTCATGCATGTTTCCATGTTTCAATAAGTGTTGCACCCCTTTTCTATGGCCAGTTTTTGACACTTGTACAACACTGTATTATATGTTTTGCTTGATTACATGGAGAAGGCTAAACCATCCCACACCAACAATATCTGTTTTTTTTTTTTCCTAGTTAAAGGAGATGAATACCTACCTGACGGTCCCTGCCCCTCCCCCTGATTCCCCGACCATGTGCAGAGCCAGACTGGCCTCAGGTAAATGCATGTCTGAATCATTCTTAGCTCCAGCCAAATGAAAACAGCCAGTAGTCTCAACCATCTTACTTTCAGGTACCTCCTGAAATAATGTAAGAAAATGTCTTTAATGGGACACAGAAGATTCAGAGATTGTATTTCGTTAGGGTCACACGATACCATTTGCAGAGCAATAAAGACCATAGAAACACTATTACCGTTCCCAGCTGCAACAAATATTTCCCCACTAATGGAAATGTGTTTGCATGTGCCAGCCAGCATGTAAAACAATATGTGGTTTTATTTTAGGCAAACATACTGATTTCAAACCTGATCAGGTGCAAAAAGGAAACAAAATGTGTTCAGGTATGTTGTGAGCGTAGAGAAGATTAATCGTAAGCCGTGCTATCACATGAGCAATTCTAACACGCATGTGTCAGTTACCCTGCTTGTAAGCACTCAGTAATCATTACTAATGATGTGACTCATTACTAAACTGATAAAAGCCACGTACAGGTGATTTATTGTAGCCAAGCATATTGGAGTTGAGCATGTTACATGTGAGGAGTTTCAGTTTGTGTTCTTCACTTTAACTGAAAGTTGGCATGTGGTGCACCTTTAATTGATCATGACTAACTTTACCCTATTTTTTGTTACACTAGAAATAATGGGAACGGTCCTAAAGCCTGTTGTTGTGTAGTTTTGTGCAGTGATTCTGTTGCCCTTAATATTTGTTCATCTACTTGTACATCCACTGGTACTTGTTCGTGCATGCTGAAGGAATGATTGTGTGATATTATATCCCTTTTAAAGGCTGGTGAAATAAGTTGAAATCCCTCATATTCTACCTGTGTCCTGCTTATAGACCCGCAAGCCTACAGCATTAAGCCTGCATCGAACAAGGTGCCCATGATCCAGGTAGACCTGGCCTCTCCTCAGTCTCCAGACTCAGTTAATCTGTTGGATGAGTTCGGACAGGCTAACCAGCAGGAGGAGGAGGGCCTGATGATGAAGCCCCCGTCGAGGCCACGGGAAGCTAAAAAGCCGAGTGAAGAGGATGAAGCAAAAGATCAGCAGAGATTAATGAGGTGTCTGAGCGACCCTGGTCCCAGTGCAGACGAAGATGAGGATGGGGCCTTCCTCCCCTGAGACGACAGACTAGTTAGAGGGAAGAGGGCTGCTTCACCGCTCTAAATTATCTCTTTGGTTCAGAAACCAACAAGCCAAAACTGCAAATGCTGTATGAACGGGAAACAAAAAGCAAAAGGAGAGTTCCTGAGAACGGCAGGGGGAAGAGTCATTAGTTTGTGATTCTCATTGCTCTTTATTTTATTAGGTAGCAGTGGTAGAGCGACAGCTGGAGATGGTGGAGGGTTTTGATGAAAGTCTGAGACATTCAGGAAAGAACTATGCATTACCAAAGGTTTGGACTGTTCCAGTTTCAGACGATCTTGTTTTTACTTTAGCATCAGACTGTTTTTTTTTTTCGTCTTGATGATAGTGTTGTTGTTAGTTTTATGTTTGGTCATGTTTTTACAGCTTCTGTCTTCAAAAACCACGTTCTCACTTGCTGGGTAAGCCACAAAAACGACTTCAGCCTAGCTTTGACTTTTATTGCACTCGAGTTTCTCGCCGTCATTCTGTCACTTAAAGTTCCTGGGCATCCAATTGTTTAGATTGTAGCTTTTTAGAAATTTCTAGGCCTTATTTGATGTCAAACCTTTTCACTTGGTGCATTTTTAAAAATCGTATCTGTTTTTTATGACATACTTTAATTTCAGGGACGCAAACATCTGTTTGTGGGTTATGGGTTGAAAGCTGGATGTTTTTTAGTCGCTGTGTAAACCACAGTTGTTTTCCTGTCTGTTGAGCGACTTTATGGGGTCTACAACACCTACAAACCCGAAGAGTTTTACAAATTTCTTAGGCCGTAAAGCAGTACAGATGTTTTGATCTGCCAGTATACATATAAATTCTCCACCCAAGTTAAATCACATATTGTCATATCCTTTTATGTATGTTTTATTTTCAGTTAATAAGACCCTTTAAAACTCACTCAAGCATCAGTAGAGTTGTCAAAGTAGATGTTATTAATATACTGCCCATCAGCTTTCACACTCATATTTTAGACCCATATGTATTTTAAAGACCTTTAACCTTTTTTTTTGTAACTGGCCTCATTGAGAAACATTTTTGCCTCGCATTATTGTTGAGGGTATAATAGAGCTGGGCGATAGAACGATAACGATATGTATCGCGATATAACTTTTACTCGATAGAGAAATTAAGCTATCGCGATAGACCTCGCCGCTCTTGTCCTCAAAAAAAAAAAAAAAAAGGTCAGCCAATCCAAATTAAGTAGCCCAGAGCCAAACCAATCACAGCCGCAGCGTCACGTCGCGTGACTTGTTACGTACAGCACAAGTGCCAAGCCGCACGTGTGTTTGTTTGGGAAGCAGCCAGCGGGTAATGGAGCCAGCGCGTAAAGGAGGAAATGAGTGTGCCGACTAGAAAAATCAACCGAGCGTGACCGAAGAGAAAACAGATGATGGTTCCAATGCCGGAGAGATTGTCAAACGGAAGAGCCAGAGAAGTTCCGTAGTGTGAAGGTATTTCGGCTATTTCAAGTCTGACAAAAAACAGAGTAGCGTGCACTGTAAATTGTGCCGAAAGCAAGTCTGGAAATACAATAAACTGGTGCATGCGTCACACTGTGCGCCACGTTATTGTTTCGGTGAAATGAATTTCTACAATACTGTTACTGTTAATTCTACTCTCTGCAGTGTTTAAATGCTTACATATACACACAGTTACTGTCCCTCCACACATACGACTCTGTTCTGCTTCTATGCCCCAGCTTTGTTTACTTTTTCCCACCGAGGCTTCTAGACTTCTGATTGGCCAACATTTCGGTACGGTTAGGAATATAGCGCCACCTGCTGCTTTGGCATGTTCATAGCAGCGTTTTCCTTCATTTCTGCCTTTATGTGTGGACGGGATTATTTTTTAAAACGTAAACGGAAAATCTCCGTTTTCAAAAATACCCGTGTACGTGTGGACGTAGCCTCAGTCTCTGACTGGAAGCGCTAATTCGTCATTCGGCTTTTGTCAGACTAAAGTAACTGTTAAAACTGTTTGAAAAGCTCAGCTATACAACAAGGAGAGATTGAGAATTTCCTTTTAGTTCTCAGTTTATTTGATATTGACAAAAGTTAGTCAGTTTTGTCTGTTCTTCTGTAAAACAAACTAAGATTTATTTTTAGAATTAATATTTTGTTTCTAAGTGGAATTGACAATTTAGTCTGTTTCGTTTGTACTATTTTGAAACTTAAACGCTTTAGCGGCTGCCTTTTGTGTAGTTTGCAATATTTGCCTTTATTTATCTGAAAAAGTCTCATGTTCCTTAAGTACATCTACCCTGTTGAACTTATTATGGGAAATAAATATTTAAATAAAAACAAGCTGCTGATTATTTCACATTTTACTTGTGAGCAACGGCACATTTAAATCTTACAAATATAGTTATTTGGCTTATATCGTGATAGATATCGTTATCGCCTGAAATGAAAAAAAACAACATATCGTGATATGAAAAAATCTCATATCGCCCAGCTCTAGGGTATAACAAGAGTTGAGAATTGAGGGTTAATTTGTGCAGAAATCAGTCCATGCCTCCTAACCTTCTTTAAAAAGCTAAGACTGCAGGCATGTCATGGCAAAAAAAAATCTAACTCTATGCAGCTCTGTAACAAATTCAGACTAAACAAAAAAGCTATATTAATGAATACCATTCATAAATTATGGCTTATACACATCATTGCTGAAGGCAAAGTTAAATCTACCCCTGGCATTAAGACAGTCTTTACACTTAACTAGAGTTTTTTGCACATCTAAGCAAGACTGAAACATTACCTGCAGGCATGAAAACTGAGTCTAGTGTTTCTTTGATATTCTTTATGGTTGAGCAGTGTGTTTGTAAAATACATCCACATCTTTTTACAGAGCTACTCAGTGATTTGGAATATATAACATTCGTTATTTAAGTTACTGATGCGATAAATTGCTGATTCCTGCTTGTCTGGTTAAATTCAATAAAAGGACAGTGGCCGATGCCACAGAGTTATTAGACGCGGGTGAAAGAACAACTCATGGGTTTAAAATCATATCGCTTGAATTGAGTGATGAATTTGGTTGTTTTCTTGGTGTAATTAACAACGGAACCCTTTTCAAGGTTCTTAAACCACAAACCTCACGTTACACCCGAGGAAAGAATAGAAGCGCCTGACTGTCCTTAGCTCCTCCTCCCATCATCTGCAAATTTCTAGACGTGGTTACTGTAGCAGGGGATCACATGCACTCATCTGAATGCGTGTGAAAGGGAGTAAATCTCAGCATAGCTACACCATTGCAGTTGAGTTTGGTTGTCTAAAATCAGTTACAGCTCACAGACCTTTAAACATCTCATTTCCCTGTTTCCTGACTAAATTGAATTTCCCTTTGCTCTGAAATGTCAGCATGTCTGTTAGACTATCAGGAGATATGTGGTGAAAATGTCAACAAGGATGTGGTCAAAGACCAAAGAATTGTACCAGAACCTGACTTGCAGAACAACCCTCCAACCTCCTCTTTTTAAAGTTCCCTTAAAGGCTGTAATATTTACACGCAGCTTTTATGGCCGTCTAAATTGGCGTTGAACTGAAATTGCTGAAATCCTGAGAGCAGTTTCTCTACATCTCTTTATCATCGTCCCAGGTGATCTAAGTTTTAGCAACTTAAAGGCACTTTGCTCTTAACCCTTTAATGCTTTGCAGAATCTGACTATTAGATTTTAGGAAAGTTGCAGCAAGTAATACATTTCTAAAAGGACTCCTACTTATTAGTATGTTTAACTGTTTAGATGCAAAGCAGGTCCCAGTGTTCAAATTCTGTCCAATTACAACACGCTCACAATACCTGTGCATGTGCTCAAGCAGAGGGAAGCCAAAGGAGGCACATTTAGATTAAAGCAGTTCCTATAACAAGACGCCACATCGTTAATTTTTATATTGTATTGTTATGTTATTCCAAAGAGTTGAATTTCTCCAAAAAAGGAAAAAAGAAAAAAGAGAGAAACCTTTATTTTTCATACCAAATGCATATTTTGGGCAAACGTTATCACACTCCATGGAGGGTAATGTTTGGTGCAGAAAACTTTAAACAGAAGCCATACAGCCTATAGAAGAACCTATTTTATTGTAACCATATATATTACAAAACGTCATGTAATGATCACTCTTGCCTTTGTTTTGCTTGTTGCACGAACAAAAAAACAAAAGCCTTTTAAAGTTAAACTGCCTGTTTTCTTCATACATTCTTCACATTTTTGCTTCTTGCTCACTGAATGTTTTTCTACACTGATAAATTGATCATCAAGCGGTGCGAGAGCAGAGCCGGATGTTTGGGATCGGTGCCATTTGTTCTTGTCAGCAAGTTTATGCAGAAACTACAAAGCGAAACTTAATCACACTTCATGCAAAGAGTTGGAGTGTGTACAAAATAGAAGTGATTGTAAAAGTTTGGTGAGGATCGGGATCGTTGTTGGGTAATCCATCTTTGTTCTTTGCAGAAGATGTGCTGTCCGAGTGTCCTTCTAGATTTAAGTTGTGATGTTGAATTTACAGAATCAACGGCGTTGGCTCGCCGGTGTTGATTTCATCTTTTTGTTTTCTTGTCATATTTCTGTGTTCATTGAAACACACCATGTGCTTTATTTGTTCTTTCATTTCTTTTAAAGCGTTGTTTTTATGAGCTTATTCCAGTGTGAAAGTTTTTATTGTAAGTATTGTATCTGATGTTGTGCACTGCGTCATTTCATGTGCTTTTCAGAAGGCTGTACTGTGCGTTTTCTCCATCTTATGTTTACGTTTACCAGGAGTTTGGAAGCATTTGTCATCTGTGCTTTGAAAGGTGGAGTTCAAGCTTTACAGAGTAGAAATGGACTGACTTGCTTCAAAGTATAAGTAAAGCTTTATTACTCACTCGGTGTTCCAACCAACAATCAACCAAATTAACCTAAAGTAGCTTTTGCATGCTTTTTTTTCCCCTGAATAGTTTTGTGTTTTCCTTGATCTCCAGGCAGCTATCGTTTTCTGTTCATTGACTACAATATCTCAAATCTCTGTGAAATCTTCAGCTCAGTCACTCCAAAGGTCAAGTCAGCATCTGCATCTGATAGATTTTTGAAATGCACTAATATAGTGGAGATTCCTCCCATTCAACATATCTGTTGGGTATCATGTTAGTATTGATGGATATTAATGAAGATTTGACAAGAAAGGGCAGCACAATAAGTGTAAGCACTAATTTGGTTATGACTACATGGGCTAAGACATGCTAAAACACTGGCCGTCGAAGTACTCCTAACATTTCACCAGCTGGGCAGTATGAGGCTAATGATTATTAAAGGCAGTAATCTGAGAATGACACATGTTTATATCAGCACTGTAATGACATCCAGTGGCATTACATCGCCATCCAAAGACTGTTTCCGTCTTCATTTGTGTTTACTAGGCTCTGTTGTGTGTCACTATTTAATGCTGAGCACTTTAGTCAAGCGGTACCTTTATCTTTTAACACAAACGTTACAGACGGAGCAATAATGATAGTGATGGATTGTACACGCTGTGTGCGATTGTCAGCCGAAACGTCACAGGATAAAGGAATGTACTTCTTGAAGGGCCTTATTATCAGGCATGGGTTTGATGTTCTTAGTCGTAAAGCAGAGAAGCTGGAAACGGTGGATTATAGTTCCCTTTTAATTCATTTGTTTATTTTGTGTCAGTCATTTGTTTGTTTTCAAATGGAATTTTTGCATTGATTAAAGGTTATTTTTAATTTTATATACATATGAATGATAGAAAAATATAGAATAGCAGATTTTATTATATGATGTACAAATCTGAATCTTAAGGATGTCATGTGTGCACTTTCTTGTTGAATAATCTATAGCTTTCAGCATTCCATTGTAATGACCTGTAAAACTAACAACTGGTAATAAAACCACATCTGAAAGTATATCTGAGATTAAAGGTTTACTTTATGACACACCTGAGTCTGACTCATCATTTAAAGAGTTGTTTTGTTTCCTGAACTGTTGGTACAAGGTAGGTTGGATCCCTGCATCGTTCATTTATGCCACATTCTGACCCTACCGTCCCAATGTCACAGAACACACTGAGACTTGTTAGATCAGGCAACGTTTTTCTGATGAACCCATGTGAATCATTGCTTCAGTTTCCTGTTGTCACCTAACATGCTTTTCTGCACACCTTAGTTGCCACAAGTGGTTTTTTGAGTTCAAAGCAGTCCAGCCATTCTCCTCTGACCTCTGACATGAACCAATACCAAATATAAGTGACTCAAAAAGTTCTGCTTGTTTGATCTTTACTTAAAGTTTAGCTCTCTGAACGAGAAGACATGAAAGTGGATTCGCTGTCATCTACTGATGTTTGTTTGCTTTCTGAGCAAAAGAATTATTACATCATTGCTCTGCACTGCTGCGATACATTAAAAAATAAGAACTTGACGAATATATTTAAATACTAATACAGTGTTTATTTCTGAATTTCTGCCTGTTATATTGGACTATAATTATTGAGGAGCCAATGCACAAATAGAATCTGAAGTCTTGATTTCATAAATGCATCTTCTTATTCATCTGGTTTGTAAAGCCTTAACCTGCAAATTTCAATCAGCAATGACAGATGAGTGCAGTGGATTAAAATCCTTCTAAAATGTAGTGGATAAGTCATAAGCTGAAGTTATTCCAATCAAGTAAAACTGCCACAAAAATACAACGGCTACTGAAGCAATTGTGTGAAAGGGATCAACATAACTCCCTGGATGGATCATTACACTAGTTTGAACGTGCAATAACCTTTTTTAGCCAGAAGGGGAGTCCGCTTCATCTTATAATTAAAATAAAGTCAGACAGCAGTCAGACCAAACACTGTCCCAAAAGTAAAATATTAAAGGGATGAGTTGGATTTATATATCTTGGAGACATTTTATAATTGGATGCTGAGTCTAATAAACTCGGAATGAACTGTCTGCCTTGTTAAAACGTAAGGGTATTACTCGGGTTGGCAGTGCTGCAGCTTGCTGGGAGATCCAGAGAGAAAGCTGCAGCCGCTGTAGCGATAGTTTGTTTATTCCGTCTTTATATCTGTTAAATGGAAAATCACAATGACTCGTGTGCTTCTTAACTAGCTTGGCCTGACAAACACATTTACTCTGTAATACTTGCAGAATGGATATGCTCTGTTTATCATAACCACCCATTAAAATTGATGGCATTTGTCGCATTCTATCAATTTTCAGCAGAGACGCTTGGTTGCCAAGTTAATTTTACATCTGAAGAGTCTGATTTGAGACTCCAATTACTGTAACTTTTGTTGGCTTAAAAATCCTCTTTGTATTTAAATTTGCCGGCATTTAGCTGAAACTCATCCAGAGGAATTAATGGTCAGTCAACAATAAGATACGCTTGAATTCCCAGATCACTGATATTACAAACAAACAAGAGTTGAGCTCTTCTGTCCAAAGAATCAGTGACGTAAAAGAAACCGAAGGATGATGTGTGTGGAGCAAATAACAGTGAATTGTCTGGACCTTGAGGTACGTAAAAGACGTAAAAACAAACTGATCACTTGTATGTAAGAGAAAACTTTCATACAAGTCTTTAAAAAATGTGTCTCCAGTTCCAGCTTTAGAGCCAGGTTGCCAAATGCTTAAACATCCATGCCAGTGGAGCCAGTTGCTTTTGTTACTGGGCAAACCAAGACTAGATGTTTCCAGCTGCTTGTGCACAGCTGAACTAAACCTTCACCGGTGAGTATGTATGGTTTCCAAATGGTGAACAATTTAAAGCCAGGGCATCAGACTTCATCTAACCCCTTTTTGATCTAAACTACTCCAGCAAAACCATTTCACCATAACCAGTAAAAAATAAAAACATAATAAATACAGCAGAAGTCTTGAGCCAGCCTTCATTTCTTTGCTTTTCAAGTTTTTTTTTATTTATTTATTTTTTTCATTTTAAGTCCAGTCAGTGGCGTGTACCTGACCATTTTCAAAGGAATGCCTTTTGTTTGTTTGAATCACACCATTTAACATTGAATTATAAATTATCCAAGCATATAAAAGGAACCTTGATCCAGATACACAAACCACACAACTTAAAAAGAATCACTTTTGTCACAAAAATACTTATTTTTTTCCCATTTCCTTTGGTGAATTTATGAAAAAGGACAAAGTTAACACATTTTGACAGGCATAAAATTGCATTGTTGCACTGATTCCAAAAGAGCTATTAGCTGAAAGTTTAGGATTTTCTTGGCTTGGTGATAAAAATTTGAGTAAACTGGACAAGTGGAGGTCAAAAGGACAAGTGGCATGTCTATAACTTATCTACAGCAGATGAAAAGCACCTGAAAGCCATGTTCTTAAGGGGAAAAATCTATCCAAGTACTGGAGCAATGAATTTGGTGTTGGGGATCTGAAATGTTAAAATTGGGGGAATTGTGATCAGAGAAAAATACCATCAGATTTTCATCCTTCATCTAACACCATCTGAAAAGTGTCTGATCGTCAGCAGCTTCATTTTTCAGCATGGCAGTGATCCCAAACACATTACCAGTGCATCCCGGGATAAAAAAACACAATGGAATATTGGAATCAGGCATGGATTGGCCTCCCCAGAGCCTGAACCTTAACATTACTTAAACAGTGTGTCATCATATTTACAGAGAATGCAACAAAAGCAGCCAACATCCAAAGAAGAGCTTTGAATGTCCTTCAGGAAACCTTGAGAACCGAAGACTACTAAAAGACTGACATCTTATTGCAATCTGTCCAAGAGAGTTCAGGCTGTGATGAAGGTTTTTATGCCAAATATTTACTTTCAAGCTCAAGAGAACAGTACAGTCCCTTATTTTGACTTACATACTGTATTTCCATGCATATTTACATATGTCTCAATAAGGTGTTGCACCAATAAACCAATACATATAAAGATAGGACACATATGGTTTTGTTACGTCCGAGTGTTTTTTTCATTTTTGAGCATGACAGCACGATGATTTCATTTTCCTCATCTTAACTCATCTTCTGCCTGCCAGCTTTCACATCAAATGCAACTTTCCAGTAAAAACAATAAATAAAAATAGTTTAAGTGAAGCTGAATGCAAAATGAAGTACCCGCTGTTTGTGGCTCTGACTTCCCAGGTCATTTTAGCAGTGGATTAAACACACACTTAACTGCCAAATACCAGATATGTAATAGCCCGCCCCGCTGCTGCAACATTTACATGTGGAGTGTGAAATAAGCCTGAAAGCTTTTCAGATGGATTTGTCCAAGTGTTTATTTATTTCTAGTTAAATCACTGTGTCTAATTCGCCTGTCAACTGGGTTCCCGTCATCGAGGAGCCAGTCAAATTGGTCTTGTTTGCATGAGGGCTCTTCTGTTTATTTTCCCCTGATTGCTCTTTAATGCTCGGAGTGGATGCTCTTTACATGGAATGATTTGGTTTGTTTTTAATATTGGACTCACCTGACCCTCTGTCGCATCAGAATGCGCATTCAAAGGGGACACACCTGAGCGTTTTTATGACTGACAGGGAGAGGTAGTTTCGCTGTTAAACGTGAGCGTGCAGTCTGCATGCTTTATGCGAACCTACCAGCAGATGGCGCAATATGCACGTCAAATTACTAAAGTTCCTCACAAGCGACGCCTTCACTGATCGAGCTTCGACTTTTTTCACTTTCCCTGCTGGAATGGTTTGTATGCTGAAAGCACGCTGACATGTTTAATTGGCGTGTTGGGGAGGGAGTCAGACTTTGTGTGGCCCCATTCCATCAGCTTAATGGTGTGTTTGCTATTGCTTTCCCTCTCATTTACATGGCCCATATACCACATCTAATGTATGGCTAATTGTTGTGTTTAGGCAGTAAAAACCCTGAACCCTCGCACCGATGTGAGCCTCACAAGCGAATGTTCTGGTTTTTGGGCTGCTGTGCTTTGAAAATATTTTGTTACACAACAAGAAATGTTTTGATTATGAGTGTGGCGGAGAAGGGTCACTCGAGGGCCGCATGCACACAGCAGTTTGCTGTTTGTTTTCTCTATAAAAGGAACGGACAAATATAACTGCAGCAAGGCAATAATGCTGAGCTTATTGTTCCACTGATTCTATTTGTTGTACTGAGTTGTGCTCAGTTTATGACGTGCATGAGATGCGGCATGATAGCTGTTGTACACACAGTGAGCAAAAGTGCATGCAGCGCTGATGGAACATATTTATATTTGGGTTTTGTTTTTTATTTAGCTCTGTATTGAAACTATGCTTAATCTGGGATTTCCCATCATATATATAATATATAATAATTTTCATCCACAGCATTTATTTGCAGATTCAGATAAAGAAGCTCTCTTATGTATTAAAATTAGACCCGCTTCAGCAAACTAAATTCAAATCTTACTTATACATTGCTGACCAAATTTAAATGCAAGCAAGAAAACATGCAAATTTTAGAAATCTTTTATTTAAAACCAAAAATGATGTTGTTTTATTAACAATAAGCTGAATTCGTGTTTTTATACTCAAACACTGGACTTTTCTGAGAAGTCTGGAATTAACCCAGCGTAACATTCAACCATCAAACTAATTTTAAGTAGTAAACAAATGTAATTTGGCATTTTCATTAAAAAGATTTTTTGTAACTACTTTTCAGTAAAATTGAAAATTCATGGATAACATTATGTTATAATTTGCTTATATTACTGTGATTGACACTGGTCCAGCTAGTACCTAAGTGAATGATGATTAGAGTACTTCTTCTACTGCTGCAGTTCCAGAAACTCTGTCTGTAATGAGATGATCCAGAGTTTTTGCTACTGAGGTGCCAGAGTTGCATCTTTTCTGCCTAGAAAAGTTTACAGCAGGGTTCATATCTACGCATTGCTTCGTCAGGCCTTGTATAAGTCTAACATCACGCACAGGGGTCGGCACTCCATCCCCAAAATTGATTTCTGATATTCGTGGCTTAACATCAAGGATCCTGCCAGGCCACGATTCCCAGTGTCAGTGAATGCTTTCCAGCAGCGCACAGAGAAAAAAATAGCAGGCAGACATGGTGACATTATTAATCCAGACACACTGGCACGCGCTAACACATCTCTGCCTGCTGTTTCGTGTATTGGAATGAGCGGAAAACAGAGATGGACTTTTTCATTGGCATCTTGTTTGATGAATAAAACATCAGGGGTGGGCTAGGACAGAACTGAATGGTTGAATGCAGGAACACTTTAAAGACAGCCAGCTGGTTCTGCATATTTTCTGCATACGTTGTGACAAAACCAGTGTGATTGTTTCCAAAATCCCAATTCTCTGTGACTAAACTAGCCTTTTCTTTGAGCGTGAGATACTTCCTTACTGTACATCTTTCTATCTCTGTCATCGTTATCCAAGCCGATTTAGAGCTGATAAGAGGGCACAAAATCACAGCGTCTTCTCCCTAATGCATTCTGTTTGGGGAAAGGCTTCCCAACTGATAAACCGTGATTTAGCCTGATAACAAAGCCGAGCAAAGGGAGGCATTCCTATTAACCACATCCAAACAACATCATGTGCAACCCCCAGATTTCCCTCACCGGGCTTTTAAATTATGTTTGTACATAAAGGATCAGTGTGTTCAGCTCTGAGCTGATGTGGATGCTGTTGGAGTGTTTGTGCGGCACCAAGGGCTGCATGAGGAACAGTGAAAAGCCACCAAAGGAAAAAAAAACAACACATTTCAACCTGGAAATAAAATAAAAAAAACACCATCCAGACAACAGCAGTTGGTTTCAGGGGTGAGAGGGAATGCAAACTATACAAGAAATGGCCTTTGTGGGAGCCATTTGCTTGTATAAACCATTTATTGTTGTTGAAAAATGCCTGTGCTCAGGTTTCACCCTCGCCTGTTGGTAGTAGCGGGACTGTATTGCCTCACCCATCTATCCTAGTGATAAACTAGGCTGTCACTGGCCAGAGCGGCTTCATGCAAGCTCAATGACTGGACTCATGTATAACGTGGCCTCCTGAGAAACCCTGACTTGATGTGTCTATTAAGTTGTTTTAAAAAGGTGGCGGTTTATTTTTTGGGAATCAACCTGAACGTGGTGATAGTTTGCTCATGCTAAAAAGCAAAGATCATTCTTTACTAGACAGTCACTTCCCTTGGGATTTTACCTACGGCATCTCCACCTTTTAACCGTTTAATCTTAAAACATATAATTTAACTAGTAAATGATAGATAATACAAACTGGGCATCGTAACTTTACAGCACAGCTGTTGTTAGATTTCCAGATATTCCATTGCCTAACAAAGAGTGATAAAAAGATTCAAGCCTCATTATGCACAAACGCTGAGCCATCATAAAGCCCCCGCCTTTGACGACAAACTGTCCTTTTGTCAGTGATCAAGGCCACAAAACGCTTCATAGATTTACCTACTCTCTGAGGAAATGGTCCTGGATCAAAAACTAAAAAGGATAATTCAACAGTTCTCTTTTTTCTGTTCTTTAGATTACAGAGGATCAGCATTCGGACTCAATTAGGCTCTGGTGAAAGATGGCTTAAAAGAGAAAACATGGGGTCAAATGCACTACAGATGACCTTGAAATGAGGTCATCGCTCTATATGCATCTGACAATGACAACACAAGAGTCTGTGGGAGGTTCTAATAATGAACTGGGAAACGTTTTAGGAGGAAATATTGAAAATATCTAGTCTTATTAATCTAACAACAGAGGAGGAAGCAGATGGAAAACCACAGGAAGAGCTGTGGTTAAAGTTCACCAGAGGTCATCAGATATCACACGCAATGCCAAGAATATGAGTGACACCTACTGCCACCATTAAATCCATTGATTTAAAGAATATCCAGAGGCGACTTTTGGACAGCAAAATGAAAACAACCTCCCTGGAGGCCTTTTGTGGGTCGTGAGTGGCATCCTTAATTGATTTTCAGACCAATATTGAAACCGATCAGGCCTTTGTTTTCTCATTTCTGCTTCCAGGGGCATTAGCCCAATAGTGCTGCGCAGGCTCTTCAGTAATGGTCGACTCATTCGCCCATCTATCTTATTTAAAGCTGAGAAAACTCTGTGCTCACAGTTCAGCTTTTAATTTGCTTATGTGAACATAATTTAAGCACGCTTTTCAAACTTTGTTCAAAAGCACACCCGAGTCAAAGCGTTAAATTTGAACTCGCTTCAACTAAGAATCTATCAAAGTTAAACCCTCCTCACTGCCTTTTATTTGAGCTTTTAAACACACTGGGCTGATGCCTTCTCCTGCATGGATCTGTTGATGTACACACTGAAAGCTCCAGAAAAAAAGCTATGAAAAAGATTGGTTCACTTAGCTGGAAATCATTGATATTAATTATTATGTGCAAATACACAAAATTCCATATTTAACCAAAATTATTAGGCTATTTGTAATAAATTGTATTCTCTAAGTAACAGGATGAGCTGACAAGAGTACAAAAGTGCTTTAGAGAAAGCTGAATCAGGGTCAGGTTTTGCAGCAGCACAGATACATTAGAGGGAATGAAAAAAACTAAACAAAACCAGCGTGAGGAATAGATAAAATGTATTGCAATCTATAGACCTCATGTGTTTTGCAAGATTTCACAAAAAATATGAGCTAGTTATAGATGTAAAAAAAAGTTATTTATAGGGAACAGATAACTTATCCTGAAGAAAATAATAAATCCGAATGGATAGTTGACTGTTATCCATCCAGTAGATAATGGATCCATTTGGACTGGGCTCAAATGAAGGGTTCAAAACCTCCAAGAAGATGCGTCATGTCCTGCTATCAAAGAGCTGGACGCCAGAAATTCATTAAAATCATCTTTTGCAACCAGCTAACATGATTTTATTGTTATTTTTTTAAACTCTGGATAGAAAAAAATATGTGATTAATTGAAACAAATCTTTTCAAATCCGGGGTAAGTGCTTTCAAAACAAATGAACTTGGGACCCTAATTAATACTCAATAACAAATCCTCCTGTGGATAAAGGATCAATTCTGAGGAACGTGTTGAGTAAAAATAACTCATCAGGTGGAGGGTTTCAGGTTTCATTCATGGACAATGAAAACAAATTTGAACAAAAAAAAAAAATCTTATCTTCCAACATGCACAGAGCCCACTGAGTAATCACTGACTCTCTCTTGTTTTGTGGGTGTGTGTGTGTCCTTCTTAATTGCTGTTGATATCTGCTGCAGATATATCCATCCTCTTCAGCTTTTCAAGGATTTCCTCGTGGGCGTGTGTGTGTATGTGTGTGTGGATGCTTTCCTAACGTACAGGGCCACACAGACCCCTCTCCCTTTGTCCAAACGGCTTAACTGTGTTTTGATAAGCTGTTGTGAATTTCCATCAAGAAATCCGACCAGCCCACTGGATTGTCGAGCAGCGGACCGTTTCCCCCTCCTCCTCTTCCTCCTCCTGCCTGCACTATATGTTACATTTCCAGCTCTCTCCTCTCGCTTTTTTTACGCAAGCGTGGACGTCCACGGCACGGCGACACAAGTGCGCACCACAAGCGAGGGAGAGCGAGAGCTAGGCTCAGGCTCGGCGGGCGGACGTTGGCCGGGTATTGGAGAGACGACGCGGCGGGGGTGTCTGTCTTTGTTGGGAACCGGAGGACTGGACGGTGGATTTGTTTATTCTCCGGATTTTGGATCGTGGGGGGGCTAGGATAACTTCGCACGGGACAAAACCCGCCTTCTTTCATGTCATCCGGCGATTTGTTTCGCCCGGCGTGTTGACGCCAGTGAGAGGGGGAAAGAAGAAGAGGGGAAAACGGGAGCACGGAGGAGCGCATCTGACAGACGAGCGGCAGGAATACACACGCGTTCCCGTGCACCAGCTGCACCAGCACAGACGCTAACGACATCGGCTCGTGATTCTGAAACGTGTTTTAAGGAGCTTGTGATGCGGCAACGTGGGTCGGTGTGAGCGGGGACGAGGGAACGATGCTGTGCCGTTCGCTCGAGGCTGTGCACCGTAGGGCAGCGTGTTATTGATGATCTGCACGGCGTGGAAAAATGCATCGAGTCGCAACTTTGTTCAGGGGTCTGACACACAATCATCTCCTTTAAAAGTGCATTTATATGTTCCCATGGCGTGCGCTGTTTCCATGAATATAGCTTAGTGTTTCAGTGAACGCCTGTGCCATTTGTTCATCATCCCGGAAGCCCTGTGCTGTTTATGCTTTTAATTTTTTTAGACCCTGCATCCTGCAGTGTGTTGATGCCGGCGGGTTGCGTTATATAGATGAACATCTTCAGATTCGTGTTGCCAAATGATTGGTAGGCTGAATTGTGAATGTGGGCAGGCCTAACCTTCGCTTTATGCAGATCAAATCGATAGCGAGATAAAGACTGCTCTGGCAAGCTCTTTATGCCACTCTGCAAGTGTCACGGGGGGTGTGTTTGGAGTCCCGCATTTTGAGTTTTTACGCAAGCCTCGGGGCAGCAGGGAAGCTGCTCAGTGGAGTGGAAACTGTCAAAACACTGTCTCGGCTGTAAGGCAACGTCTCAAGAAAACTTTCAATGGTTTTCCGAAAGTTGCCCGGTGTCTCGGCATCGGGCATGGGTCTGCGCCTGTCCCAGAAATTCATGTTTCTGCTCTTTCTCTCGGGTTTGGTAACACTGTGTTTTGGGGCCCTCTTCTTTTTGCCCGACTCTGTCCGACTAAAACGCATTTTTCTGTCCAAGACAGAGATCCAGCCAGTCACCGTTGGCTCCGGCTCAGAGAACGATGTCAGGGAGCACTTAAAAAGACCCAAAGACCAGGGCATGACCTCGGCTAAAGGAGAGGCTGGCATCAAGCTGAAAAGTCAGAGCCGCAAACCCCCAGTCTCCTACGAGGCGACCGAGGTCCGGCTCGCCGGGGGCAAAGCGCAGGAGGATCTGAACCTCTCCAGGTCTAAGACAGAGTCCGCGTCAGAGAAAGTGACATCCTCTAACCACGGTGCCAACTCGGATACTTTTAGTTACAAGAAGTTCAGAAGGTGTTTGTTCAAACCCCCGCTGGGAAGAGACAGCGGCAGACCGGCCGACCCGCAGACCAACGAGCGCCGGGAGAAAGTCAAAGAGGTAAGGAAGCCACTGTGACTTTGCTGCCGGAACATCAAGTTCAATGTTCCTGCAAGAGGTGGATGACTGGCACGTGATAGGCACAAGTACAACACAGGCTGTGTTGAGATATGAGAAGTAAACCTAACGGGAAAAAACAAAGCAATACATTTAGGGGGGAAATGGAGGCCAGATATAATCCAAGATAACGCCTAATCTATCAGATAGACCGAACAGGCTGCAAGCAATACTTTTGTGTTTATGTGGCTTTATCTGTTTTTAATGTTGCTTTTGAATGGGAGCTTTTTCATGCTGTCAAAACACAACAGACTAACACAGCAGATAAATGGCAGTCTGCTTTTACGTGGAAAAAACAGGCGTTCACTCTTGAAAGAAGTAATTATATTTACAATGTTTAATCTGACTTGCCCGAATTTGGCGCACAATACAGGCAGAAGCAGTGTGGCTGTTGTTTACTGAGCTGCTGTCCAACAGCCAAAATAAAGCCCTTTTCAGTCATGTTATTTGTCTAAATTTACCCAACGCCTTTGACTATCATAGTTTAATTCCTGCTGGAGTTCTATTAATAAAGACAGAAAGCGGTTTCTGGACTAATGATGGACTTAATGGTCTCCCGTTTGTGCACAAAACTAGAATAGCAGGGGAACATAGCATCTTTTTGAAATATATATATATTTCTTATTAAACAATTATTTCATTTGCCCATGTGACAGTCCTTAAATTAGCTGTGGCACCTCTGTATCTGCCTCACACAATCAAGCAAATGATAGGAGTGCGTGCAGCTTCTCTTTGGCCAGGAGCTCTCCAAGCTGTGTGCCAGCCTTTGTTGAGCCCTATGGGTCCAATAAGGGCTCCAGAGTGGGAGCGTCTGAGGATTCACACATCTGTACCCACTCAAGGCAAGAGAGGCTGGTGATGAGGGGAAAGAGTAGTAGGAGTGGGAAGGTGGGATGTGTTGGGAGTAATCGCTGGCCAGAGTGTTACAGATAGGTTTCAGCCTCGGTATGTGACACTCATAAGTCCTGTTGTCACTCTCGCTTCCAGCTTGGTGTCACCCTCGCACGCTGCTCACATGCCTTTCATACCCAGAGGTGATGTGCTCCATAATGACTGAGGCGTCAGAGAACGGAGGGTGATTTGCCCTCATGCACTGAGCTCTCACTGACTCATAGCTCCTCCTTTTTGATGCTCTCTCAAGTGAATGTCAGTGTGACTTTGCTTGCCTGGTGCGTTCAGCTGAGCTCTGCAAAATTCATGCCACGGGGTCGGAATCGTTGGAGGAAAAGTTATTTTCCACCACGCCCTCCACACCCACTTATTGTTGTGGAATATTCATCTTGTTTCCGATAAACCGAGACGTTTATCAAAGTGCTGAAGAGCAGACGTCAGCCGTGCTCACTTGCATTGTATGCTTTCAGGTCTGCGTGCTTGGCCAAATTTATGTTTTTGCTATTTGCTGTTGTTGTTGCTGCAGTTCCCATCACCTCAAGCCTGCTGGCAGTGCTGCAAACGGCTTCTTTTTTTTGTTTTGTGTGCTCTTGTTTAGTTTTTGGGGTTTTTGTTTCCTGGAGGCTCACATACACCCTGCCAACACAGGCTGACACATTGTGAACCTGTGTTTTGTCCAGGTTCACAGATGCAAAATCAAAAAGCAACTGTAACAATAAAACTGACATGTTTTGATGCTTTCTCTCTCTCTTTTTTTTTTGTATTTCTAATGTGTGTTTCTGTGAAGCTGGATCTGTCATTCAGAATACATGTTTGCTTTTTGTTTGCTGCCAGTCATCTAAACTCACAATGTGGTCTACATCCCTGCAAAAGCACTCCCTTTTTTCACTGTAATGGAATGCAGAGAGAGGGTATCCCCCTCCCAAAGCTAACAAAAAGGCTCTGGTCCAGCCCACTGAGTGCCTCAATGCCCAAACTGTGAATGGGCATCGTTTTTCTTAAATGCCAACAACTAGAAAGCAGACTCCCCACCTTCTTCCACTGTGTGTATGCGTCCACTGGCAAAGAGAGGGTGAATCGAGGGACAATGGCTGCCTGATCACACATTACAAATGTTTAAAGGCAGCCCAACCCTGGATCAGGCCCTCAGGATGAACTGCCAAAGTGCTATAAGTGTTTCGGAAACAAACTCTGGGACAAGTTCGCTCTCCACCAAAAGTCTTGAGCAGGATAAAGATAAGGGTTATTTTCATACAGCCTCCTATTTGTAATTCTGTGACGTTATGGCTCACTGAGTCGCCTGCATGCCTATACTCCTGCCTCATTGGCTCTGGCATAAGAAGTCGGATAGCAGAGATCGCACCACAAAAATGCGTGCCTGGAGTAACAGGAGGGGTTTCCTTTTCTGCATGCACATTTTGTTGCTGATGTCCTTTACATTCAGTAAGGTTAGAACTTGGAGTGCAGTAATCCAGATCCAGAGCACAGCCAAACAAACACAACTGCAGAGCAAAGGAGATGTCAGGGAGTGATGGGAGCTCTGAGGCACATCCAGACTGAAGCCTCTGCATCGTGTGGTTGTCTCCATGACATCACATACATTTAAAAAAAAAAAAGAAAAAGAAGAAGAAGCAAAGTTTGCATTAAGAGGTGGTTTCTTTGAAGCCTGTGATGTGCTCTCTTCTCTGTCACCTGAATGTTTAGCAGAGATATGCTGGTACAGGAAAATGAAGCTCTTTGCTTGTGTAAAGCAGAATGTGATGTGGCCTCTAACATAAGATGTATGTGAATGGAGGAGATGGAGTTGACAGCTTTGAGTACTGCAGTGAGAGGACAGAGCCACTGCAGCCTCTTGTGGCAGAGCCTCCTCTAGTGGAGCAATAAAACTCTTCAAGGCTGGTGTGTGTGTGTGTGTGTGTGTGTGTGTGTGTGTGTGCGCACTAGTTTGTCAAGTGCTTGGGGACAAATCAGAAGTTTGACAGTTTCAGTTTTGTTGTCACTGTGCTTATTCATCCAGGCCCGAGCCCACCTGCATCACAACAATCAAATGAGGTACATCTGTTCTGTTTTGAGACAAGTCTATTTATTGGTCAGCTGGCTGTGTGTGCTTGCCTGCGTGCAATTCACAATAATGAGCAGTATGCTAGAGAAGTGGAAAGCCCCCTTTTTGTGTATTTGAACCAAAAATAAATAAATAAAGTGAGACAGTTTTTAAAGTACAAAGTGAGTAAAACGACAGCAAAAAGTACAGAGCAGCGATAAGACGGTTTAGTTTTAGTTAAACCACCTTCAGTTAGTCTGTCAGCGAGGTGAACAAACAAACAGCAGCATCACAGACCTCATCTGCCTACTTCAGCTTCCAGATGAGTAAACAGCTGCAGGGAAAATTGCTTTATTTCCAGCAGAATTTACCAGAAGACATTAAAAATTCCCAAGATACTAGTAGTTTTTTTTGTTTGGTTTTTTTTTTTACGTTTCAAAAAAGAGAAACCGATTGATGTCATGTAAAAGTGAACTGAAACAGCATCAGCTGCAAAACTGAAATCCCCTGGAATACGTTTTGGTAAAAAAGAAAGTGCCACTGTGTGCCATATTTTTAGATACAGTAACGGCTTTATTTGTCCTTCAGACAACACAGTGGTACTTTAAAGTAAAGTGTAAGTTTCACTCTTCTTTAAGAGTATAATTGTGGGGGGAAACCAAAATCTGAACCGCTGTATGACACAAACATGAGCACACTCACACAAAACCAACACAAAGCCTCACAAATAGGTGAGCTTGTAGCTGGACCTGAAATCCCCTTATAGCCGTAATGACCAGTGAGCTGGGTGACTATCTGAATAAAACGCTGCCGTTAAGCTGGCGCCTCCTGGCTGGCTTCGAGCGCTGTGACCTCCCTCCGCCCCTCATTCCCCTGCTGTCTTCTGCTCTGAATCAGGTGTGCCAAACAACCTCCAGTCTGAGCCAGGAAAATGGCCGCCTGCTGAGAGAGAAGAAAGAAACGGAAGACGAACAACGTCTTAAGAAAAGGCTTACACTCTGCTGGTGTTCCCACAGAGCTGGAACATTTGTGCTTTTCTTCTCCTCTGCGGATGCTGTGCAAATGTCAGCGCCTGGAGTTTGGAATGTGAGCCCATCGTTGTCTTTGGTCTGTTTATGTGGGGAGAGAGCCGCTCGGCCCGCTGGATATTGATATATTGTGCAAGTCAGTGGCGGCTGAGGCAGATATTATAAACCCGTCAGTGTTGCTGAGCACCGATTCCGGCCTCCTCCGCCACACAAGAAGTAATCGACCCTTTCATCTATGATCTGAAACTTGAGTTTGTGCTTAATTAGAATTTTTTAGTGGGTTTTATTCTGGGCTACTTAGCACTACCTGGGCAATGTCACCGGTTAATGCAGTGAGACAACACCAAAGCCTGGCAAGCAAAGCAATCCATTATTTACCTAATCTCCATAAATAGAATCTGTATGTGAATATGCAGAATCTGTTGGGATGGGATTTGTGGCGCTGGTTACCTGGTCACTTTTTTCCCCTTTTAAATAACCAGCACTGGTTAAACAATGAAGTCAGGAAGTCTTGGACAGGTCCATTGGAACATTTTGGACCAAAAATATTAGACATCATATTGGAGAAAGCCACAACATTTCTGGTTGTGAATCAATCTAGGGAACCTGAAACTGCATCTGGGCTTGTGTTCTACCCACTTGTCTATCAAGGCATTTTTTGCTCACTTACAAGCAGTGAATATGGTTGTGACTCATTATTCTTATAGGTTCGTCACTTTTCAGGTCACTGCTGGATATACTGAAAGTCTCCTGCTGTTGTTTCATAGAAGATTGTTGCAAAGTCACCAATGTGTTGGCGGTGTTAAACTAAATTGAGATCATGTGACGTAACCTTGCATTGCGAAAGCTTCAGCGAAAAACAATACACTCAGTTATAGTAGTGAGATGACATTTGCAGAGTGTTTATAGAGGAACATTAAATATCTAAGCTGCTGATTATTTAAACTGCATACTGAGTCTGATTTAGATGAAAACTCAAAGTATCACAGAACAGCACCTATTACTTAATGACCAAGCAAACGCAGATATTTGCACGATGCCGGTTGTAGTTGTGAATGCACGGCCACTTTCCACTAAACGTTCAAAGCGGGTTTTTGGTATTTTAATAATTTACAAACATGAATACTTTTCTTTGCCTTTGTTTTGCATTAATGTACAATTTGTCATCCCCGTGCATTGTACACAAATAAAATGATGAGTACTAGTAATCAAGCATACCTTTTTTAAATATGATGCTTGATGTCTAAGGGAGAAAATGTCAGCTGCCACAGCTGATGACCTTAAAGGTCAACCTATCTTTGTCTAGGAAACGTGTGCTCTGCAGAAAAACCAATGATTGTAGAAAACACATGCGCGCATATATATATATATATATATATATATATATATATATATATATATATATATATATATATATATATATATATATATATATACACACATATATATATACACACACATATATACACACACATATATACAGTCATTGGGAATAACGGTAAGATAGAGAAACGTCAGGGAAAAATTTCCCCCATCAGAGCCACCAGAGTTGCTTTTTTCTGTAGGTGATAAAAGCTGATTAAACTACACGGCACCAGGTCTTTCCCCAGGCAATCACTGCAGGAAGTAAGTGATCAGGTGAAATGGAGAGAGGAAAAGGAAGGATGCACGTGAAAAGAGGGAGATGTTAGCTTCCATCCTTTTGCATTCATGGCAGTTTTCTTCCTGGATTTCCTTTGTGGTGAGGGCACTAGCTTCAGGGAAAGTTTCTCTGTTTAGGCATGCTTTTCAAGAGGTGTGTATCTTTGTGTGCACGTGCGCTTGTGTGTACGTACATATCTCTTGTGCAGGGCATTCAAACGAAACGCTTTGTAGATGGCTAAGATGTGCAGATGGGCTGCTTTGTACAAGTATATTTGTTTATTTTCGTGTCTGCTTTTCCATGCGCTGCGTGTCTTTGAGTGTGTGTTGGTTTAGATTACAACAGGAAGTGGAGGATCATTTGACAAGGGAGGGGCTAAAAAGTCCACATGTTCAACCAGAATTTTATAATAGTGCAGTTTAGGTTTGGTATTTTTACAGCATTTTGTGTGCGTGGTTGTGTGACAGCTTGAATTCTGTCCATTTTTAAAATGTTTTTCAGTTGAAATCGCACACAGCTATTAGACTTTCCTGATAATGTGGCCTGGTCAACAGTTTGCAGATGTTTTCACTTGTTACAGAGCGAAAATCCAGCTGTTATCCCCCCAACCTTCTTGTCATTTGTCCCTGTCCATATTTGCACAAGCTTTTAGATTTTATCTGCCTGTCTGTTTGCTGTTCGAAGTCCTGCTGGCAATGTTTACTATAGCCTACAGGTATTACATCAGTTACCAGAAAAACTAGACTGTCAAGACCTAAGGTCGGGACCACTTTATGCCGCACTTAGACTCTGTACTCAAACAGCGGAGCTGTGCTCTTGTCAGCAGTCGTGTGTCTTTCTTATAAGTAAATTTCCACTTTACTAAGATTTTGTTACACGGTCCAAAAACCTTTTTTAAACCATCACCCGTTCCATTGCTGTGATGTTGCAATAGGTTCCATGGAAGCTCGTTTATCCTGAGTTCACAGCGTTGCTGACATAATGAGGTCATAGTGTGTATATATCTTAATCCTGGCTTCTGAAGGCCTGTGATTACAGCAGAGAAACACTTTTTTTTTTCCTGACTGGATGCTCCATAGTGTTCCCTCCTGGGGCAGTAGGTTTTTGATAAGGCCAAAACTTCCCAGTTTCTAGCTACAGAGGTTATACATCATGTTGTATATCATGATCATACATCATAGTCTCACACCACTTTTAGGCTTAAATAAATAAGAGCGTATAATCATGTTTTCCCAACCATTATCTGCCCTCTTTGACTGCTCTGGCAGACATTATTAGCTCCATAATAACAACAAAGGATGACAGAAGCAGCCTTTGTGACTATTTGTTGCTATTTCTGTGAATGTATGTGGACTGCCGTCTTCTTTCAAAAGCACTCCCTCGTGGCAAAAATCTTCTTGTTGCACACATGCTTTCAGCCTCCTTGAGTTTTGGCCATTGTATGATGCCTGGCTCTGCGCGTGTGTGTGTGTGTGTGTGTGTGCTTGCTACAGATGAAGAAAATTGCAAAGATGAAGGGTCCAGGCCTTGGCCTTGTTTGCTGCAGACTCTGCGTGATGTCCTTTGCTAGGTGCCGGATGAAATTGCCCCCACCGCTTCTAACCCCCACGTTCCCTCTTTGGCCTTGCTGCTCAGGCAGGGAAGGAAGGAGTGGAGAAGAGTGGCCTAGATGTAACCAGCAGACTCTTTGAGCCCCCAGCTGAGTTCCAGCCTCTTGCCTTTATGCCTGCCTAATTGGTCAGAAACAACATGGATGGCTATGTTCACAGGGTACAGACATTAAGGACCTGGCTTACCCTCATATGTCGTCCTTATCTCGTCTGTCTTTGTCGTCTGTGTACTTGTGATTTTTTTCGTTTTAGAAAGCGCTGTCACTGACTGTGTTCTTCCTCCTTGCATCTCGGCTATGTGTGTCCTCGGGCATGTTTACTGCCAGAGCTCTGCCAACCATCCCCTTCTCTGCATCACCAGAGAGTCGGCGTGCTACTGTCGCTGCAGATTGGCCTGTCTGCATTGTTGTTGTTGTGTTGTGACATGGTTTCAGCCTACTTTCAAGATGGCTGAATAATGCTGTCAAGCATTTGACCAACAATTTAGCCGGATCCACAGAAGACAGCATCAACTTTTGTTGGCCAGGCTCATGTTTTCTGCCACGGCGGGAACAATAAGTTACTGTGGAAAGTTTGCTAGAGCGTCTTCACGGTCAGCACAGTGCTGTCTAGTTTTCTGTGGGTTGAATGGGGAAAATGTGTCTCCCTAGCGATTTTCTTCTTCATTGGCATCAGTGGGCAAATTGCCATTAATTAGCTGAATGCTTACAAGACCGTTTTAGCCAGAGCCGGGTGTATTTGTTCATTATTATCACAATTAAGCCCCTAATCAAATGACAGCAATGGTGCTCAGTGCTCATTAGGGACCCATATAGATTTCTTTCTTTTCTATCAAGGTTGGTTGGATGATAGGCTTGCAAGATAATTGCAATTTTCATTCATTCACAAGTCTGTGGAAAGGCAGTTTAAAAACAAACTGATGTGATAGTCTGCTAATGACTGTTTGTGCATGCGAGCACTACCAGTCTGTTAATCATTAATCGGATGAGAAGTGTAGGACAAAGGTTTTTCATCATATTTCTTGCAACAGACGCGGCTTGATGTGGAGAGATGCGCCCGTGTGATGCATTTTTAGAATAAGTAAACCCTCCGAGTCTCTTAGATATTTATCTTGACCAAGGCAGTTGAAATTGAACTGTCAGTGCTCAGCGAAATATCATTCAAAGTACTCCTGTTCTGGAGAGCAGCTGCCACAGAGGGAACATTTATGAGCTTTTCAAAATTGCTATTGACAGAAATCGTTTACTTAAAAAGTACAGCTAGAACCCCCCATAACATGTAAGTGTTGAGTAAATATACTCTCTCAATATAATCTTTCTAAACATTTAATATCCTGAAAACTACTTTCTTTTTCTCGTGTGATGTTCTAACTTAATCTGTTGTCTGCTTTAATTTACATTCAAAGCCCATTTGTGAGGCAGTGTCAGAGTTTTGTTTTATGTTGGGAATTTTTTATTACCTCCAGAAAAAGAAACTCTGAACTTTTTGTTTTGTCATTCAGACAAGGGTGGGTGATGATACAGAGAGCTTCGACAACAGGAAATGGGTGTAACTCCTCGTCCAGTTTCGAAAGTGAATGTGGGTAACGTTTTTTTCTTTTTCCTTTTTTTTTTTTTTTTTTTTTGAGAACTCCAGATGTGTCGTGTCACTTAATCAACTGTGATACGGGGCATCGTGCTCAACTTGAGGAAAACCAAATTGGTGAAAATATATTTGCGTCATTCTTGTATGCCTCAGAAAATCCAAAATGCTTTTAAATGGTTTTATTTATTAAGAGTAAAGAGCTATTCAAACCTACTTGACCCTGTGTGATGAAGTAATTGCTCCTCCTTGTAAATTCATGAATTCATCTCGATTAATTATGTTTCTTTGGAAAGCTGAGTTCAGTTTAAGGAGCCAGATCCAGGTCTGAAAACTGCCAGACCTGCTGAATTAAGAAATCCCTTAAAACAAGCCTTTCTGTCAAAGTAAAGTAGATTAAAAACTGTAAAGAATATCACAGCCGTTTCTTCAGGACTCCACTCAACCGCGGTGAGAGCCAATATCCACAGATGAAGAAAATTTTGAATACTGGTGAACCCTCCCAGCAGTGGTTGTCTGACCGCAATTACTCCAAGAGCGCATCGGTGGCTCATCCAGAAGGAAAAAATTAACCCACAACAACATTAAAGAACCGTAGGCCTCACTTTTCCCAGTTAAGGTCAGAGTTCATGATTCATAAATAAGAAAGAGACACATCCTGATGATCCCTAAGAGTTTTGGGCAAATATTCTGTGGACTGACGAGACAAAGGTTCACCCTTTTGGAAGGTTTGCATCAATGTTTGTCTGGAATATACCTGACATAGCATTTCATAAAGAACGTCATACCAGCAGTCGAACATGGTGGTGGTAGTGTGGTGGTCTGGAGCTGCTTTGCTGCATCAGGACTGGGACGATTTTCAGTAACTGAATTCTGCTCTCTACTAGAAAATCCTGAAAGTCAGTGTCCAACCATCAGACCATCATTTTCTGAACTCGAGTACACTTTGGTTATTCAGAAGAACAAAGAGCTGAAACATGCCAGCAAGCCCTGCTCTGAATGGAAAAAATAACTAAATTGAAGGTTTTGGAGTGGCCTAGTCAAAGTCCGGACTTTAATCCAACTGAGATGCTTTGGCATGACCTTAAACTGGCCATTCATACCTGGAAAAGAGAAAAAGTTTCTTGAACATGCCTAGAAAACAACTTTGGTGGTCTTTGCATCAGTTCTCCAAGTCTCTTTGGTATTTCAGTGATCATGGCGGAGAGGACGGTCTGACATGCTGGTTTAGATCATATGTGTTAGGTTAGACTGAGAACTATTGATGCCAATGGCTCGTAGAATAAGAGTAACGTGTTGTTCATAGTCATCCAACTCTTCGGTGACTTGTAATCCTGAAAGAGATCACACCCTTTACAACAGAAATGTTTCATCACACAAGAGGGTTGATCGCTTAGAGCAACTTTGCACTGACATGCAGCAACCCATATTTCTAAAGAGACCCAAACAATCTACACAAAACCTTTACCACAGCATAAAAGAGTCTGTCCTCTCTGTACATGTCAGAGGTTTTCTCTTATTTTTTGCCCCTCCTTATATTCAAATACAGGAACTGAAACAAAGTCGTGCAACCTTAAATCTCACTAACCTTAGTATTACTCTAGCATTTAAAACAACCAGAGTAGCTACAGCAAAAATTCACAACTGCTGACCAATAAAAGCTCAAATATAAGATGAAGTCAAATAAAAATGTCCATTAGTAAATGTCCCACATGGACGTGCATCCATTTAATTTAAGCCAGGACTGCAGTTTTATCTTCGGAGCCATGCAAAGTAACCGTTTAATCAGCATCTAGGACACAGATATGTCTCCTTTTTTTTTTTTTTTTTTTTAAATATCTATCTTTGAGTGGAGAACTTGTGTGTTCTGCTGTAGTCAAAACATTGTACAATGCTGATAAAAGTTGTATGGCATCTGTTCAGCTTTCATGGCTAACTGGCACACTTCCAAAGGCTTCCAACTGTGAGCCCTCAAACGACCAGATAGGCCTTTTTTCTTTAAATTTTAAAGATAAACTAATTTTATATTTAAAAAAACAAACAAACTAACCAATGAAACATACCTATTAATTGCAACCCTGCACAGAATCTGCCAGCCAGTCAACAAGCCACTTAGTGCATAGTCGCATAATCGGCGCCCGCTGTGAGGAAAGTCAGTTTTCACCTTAGTCCTTTAAGTTTGTACTACAGTGCTTCAGAGTCATGCAGATGATCTAATTAGACTTCAGACTTTATTTGCTAACAGTGATCCATCTTAGTTAATTTGGCCCACCGTTAGAGTGGAAACCTGCTGCTAGCTAAACCTCCCCCAGAAGATCTGAGCCTGCTCATCCACTCTCTCATTATCTCGTCTGTCGTGGTCTTCCAGACACACAATGGAATTAAGATAGAAATGAAAACAACTCTTCTAATGACATCTCTGGGTGACAGAGCTGAAGATGTCTTTTACCTACAAGGGAGGAAAAAAACAGTGTAGCTAGCTGAGATCATGCTACTTTTAATTTACTCGAATTCACCGTGCATTTTGAAAATGATTACACAGTAATGACACGGCAGCAATTTTCAACATCATAATATTAATTACACACATTTCATAAAAGAACCTTAATTGTGGCAAAGTGCAATATGTCTAAGCTGGGAAATTTTAATGAAATCTGCCTTTTAGACTGACATAAAGAGAAACTGATGGTAGACGTGAATGAATAATTTACTGAGTTTTAACAGCACGAGTGTGTATTCCCAGTCAGTGAGGCCTTGAGATTGGACGTGTGCCCGAACCTCATGAGTTCTCTATCTGAACGCAGGCTTGTGACTTAGCAACAGCTCAGTTTATTTGTGTTTGGTCCCAAGCAAATCAGGAAGACCTCGTCTCTTTAACTATCGGTTGTTATTGGAGATTAATTGGTATGAGAATTTGCAAACTTTCAGGTCGGAGTGACGCTTGTTTTTATTGATGTAATGTAAAAATGGGAAAGGGTTAGGGAGTGCGGTGCTGCTCGCGTGCATGTAAAATATCTAATATTCAAATACTGAATGCACTTGAGGCTTGAGCTCAATACTGTTTAAAAGTAGCACAAAACATGTTGGAATATAAATGCAGCTTTTCCCTCTAGTGTTAATTATTTGCTACTTGAAAAGTAGCCACAGATTTCCCCCTTGTTCAAATAAGCAAACCTTTGGTGTTCTTGCGTTCCTGTAATATTTTCTGTTTTGTTTTTTTTAAACCCTGTTGCAGTGACAAACATGCTCACTGCAACAGGGTCAGTACAGTCTGACATTACAGTTTAAGATAGCCAGCAGTGCAACAAACCTGAAGCTGTAAACCAAAGGTCAGCCAATCTGCTTTTCAGTTTAGAGTTAAGAGAATTATATTTGTGGAACAGCCTGTGGCTCATATCAGCTATGTGACAACATTAATACCTCCTGCTTAATATTGTGTATACACCCCCTAGTTGCCAAAACGGCTCTCTCGGGTCCTGTGCATTGTGGGATGTTGCCTCAGTGAGTCAGGCTTCTTATTTGCATCCTACAAATGCTCCGTCAGATTGGGATCTGGCGAGGGGAGTTTGGAGACCAAACAAAAGTCAAAGCCCAGTTAACGCCTATGGCTCTTGTACTCTTTGAGGCATTCCCAAGCTGTTTTTGTGGTGTCGTTATGTGCATTGTCTTACTGGGGTAAGCTGTTCTCTTTGGGGGAGGGGTTGCTTTCTTTGCAGTGATGTTTAGGTGGGTGTTTCCCAGATGAACATTTAATGAGGGAATTTAATGCCGTTCTTTTGGCTGATCAGTGCACATGGCAATTTGATCACCTCATCTTTTAATAGGGTAAGAAACATGAGCTCTGTGATGATCAGGAAGACTAAACAAGACAGATTTTTGCCAGATAAGCCACAACTTTATATGACTAAACATGAACACGCATGCAGTATTGCTCATAACTTAAAAAAAATGAAAACTTGAGTACGCAGGTATGACAAATACAGCAGCTCAAGGTGTGAAGCTGTGAAATGGAGCCAATCGAGCGAATGGAGGACTTGTTTTGTAACTTTTTGGCATTTCCTCATGTATTTTGTTTTTCAGTTTTAATTTTATGTAGGTTTCGTTTTCTGTCATTCTGAGATCAGCTTTAAGGAATCACAGATGTTTTGAGTTATTTTACTATATCTGGAAGTTATTCTAACACTTGTCAGTGCACTGCATTCACCCTGTAGATGAAACGTGAAGCATCTGTGTGCTTGCTTTCTTCCAAAACTCCAGGCTCTCAGCAGAGGACTGAGTCTAATGGAAAAAGTTTCGGGAATGAAAAACAGACTCGTCTCGAGGGGGTACAGAGCACAAAACGCATGTATGAGAGTCCGTGGGAGGCTTACGGTGTTGTGTTTTCCAAGTAAAATGAGATGGATGCTTGCAATTAATTCTGCAGTGACCATTAGCTGAAGAGTCGAGGCAAGCAGAATCAGCAGCAGGAGGCTCGGACAAAACAACAGCCTGTGTGTGTGTGTGTGTGTGTGTGTGTGTGTGTGTGTGTGTGTGTGTGTGTGTGTGTGTGTGTGTGTGTGTGTGTGGTGCTTTAAGCACAGTTTGCTCGAGGACCTCTGAGGCCCACTGAGTCTTTACAAGAGGTGACTATATGCTGACTGGAGTGAATTAAATCTGATGGTGCCATTCAGCATCTGTTCTTTCTTCTGCTTATTTTCTATATTTTTAGATATAAACATAAATTAATGATATTAATTAATTCTATAAATTAACTATTTTTAAAACAGGTTTAAGTCTGTAGAATAGTTTGGGGCACACAAGGCAGAGAGCAGTTGGATTTTACGTGACATTTGGGGTAAGCACATACAGTCAGAAAACAGCCCGTCGACCTCCAAAGATGCAAAAGGTCCTGAAGCCTTTTTCCTCAGCAAGACATTTCACCATGCATATAATATGAAACTAATCTCCTGTTTAGTCAGATTATTCAGGATCATAGCCCCCCTCACCTCTCACCCCCCCCCCCCCCCCCCCCCCCCCCCAGTTTTTTTTCTTTTTTCAACTAGGGCTTCAAAGGAAGAAGGAAAGAGGAAGAGAAATGCGTGTAGATCTAGTTTAATCTGCTCATTATGGCTACTTCCTTTAATGTTGTTGGTGGAAACGGGCTATCAGTCTGCCTTGAGGCAGCTTCTTTGGCTGCTGCTTTAGTTTTGTCGATATTGTTGCTTGTTGGGAATAAAGCATGTTACTCCCAATCATATCACTTTAACCTGTTAGCCACACAAACACCTGAAAATGCTTTTTTTCTATGTATTTCATACATTCAGATGAAAGGTGTTGTAATGTACGCAGACATAATATCACTAGCGAGCAGTACTTTTCCTGCTTGATCCTCAGGTTGCTGCAGTTGGTCCGTCTTGCTGTGATGGAATCGGATATTTAGAGAGGTATTTGGTGTGGGAGCAGAGCATGCATGAAATCTAGGTTACAGATGGTTATTCAAGGCAGTGTGCTCAAGAGGTGCGGCGGAAGGAAGAACTGGCATATCCCGCAAAAAAAATTCAATTTCCATAGCGACTTAATTAAAAAAGGATACGCATGTTGGGGGATGCACGGCTCTGAGTGGCACGAGGGTCCAATTATTTTATTTTTTTTTTGTTATCTACTTTATAGTTTGACACCTGACAAAAGTGTTTTAATCACTGCTGGAAATGAAAGCTTCATATCTGATTGTGGCCTATAATGTAATGTCGTATCATGCACATGTGTAATTGAAAATAGCGAGGAGGCAAATAGGTATCACTTAATTAGTTTTATTAACAATCCAGCCAGTTAAAAAAGAAGAAATCGCCATTTTTTTAAATTTGTATTCTGTCGCAGTGCTGTGGCTGCTGGTGTGTTCAAAAAAATAGGGTTTAATGTGACACGTTGACCTCAATGCTCAGCATCCACCATCTAATGAGTACCACTGAGATGAAAAGCATCGGGCTTGACATGTTAGATTTACACGATTATTATGAATTTATGCAGCATGAGAGGAACAACTTGTTAAAAAAAACCAAAACCCTGAGTCATCTGTGTTTTGTGTTTCTTTCAGCAGCTGGCTAAGATTTGGATACTTGTGTTCTTACTGTGAACCAGTCTGTAACAGCAGTGCGGTTCCACATGTAGGGGTCTGTTGGCCGAGGGCGAACAGACTTATTTTTGCAGGGGAGTTGACACACGGGTGAACGTGCAGTGCTAACAGAGCTAAAGGAGCTAACAGAGCAGAAAAGCCCAAACCTAAACAAACAGAGGGCTCATGTTTGGCACAGGCTGCCACAGGCAGGCCAGGCTGACAGTGGTGGAGTTGTCACAGTGACAAAAAGCACCATTAATATTAATGCTAAAGTGTTTCTTTCTAGGTTTAGCATTATTCATTTTTTTTACCCCTATGGCATACCAGTCTGGCACCCATAATCCATCTATGCACATTAGAGGATTGGTGTTGTTTTCCATCCTTGCATCTGGGGGTGAGGACTAAAATGAATGTAAACCCAGTAAAAACCCAAAGCTGAACAGCTGCTTCAAAGCAGGAGTAAAATCACACGTTGATTAATCTGACTTTTGATGTTTTTTAAATGAATCATTTGAAAAATAAAAGCTTGAACATTGAGTTCAATTTACAATCACAACCACTTTATTAGGTACATGTGTTCGACTGTCGGGTAATGCAGATATCTAATCACACGCTTGCTACTTTATGCAATTAGACACGTAGACATGGTCAAGATGACCTACTGAAGTTCAAACTGAGCGTTGGAATGGGAAGAAAGGTTATTTAAGAGACTTAATGTGGCGTGCTTGTTGGTGTCAGATGAGATGAGTATTTCAGAAACTGCTGAGCTATCGGGATTTTCCCACATAACCAAATCTAGAGTTTCAAGAAAGTGGTCCAATAAATAATGGATTGCATTTATATAGCGCTTTTCGAGACCCTGAAGGGAAAATATTAAGTGACGGGAAGTTCCCTGGGTGAAAATGTTGGGGTTAAAGGTCAGAGGAGAATGGGCTTTGAGCTAATAGGAAGGCAACAGTAACTCAAATAACCACTTGTTACATCCAGCGTATGCATAAGAGCATCTCTGAACACACAACAGGTTAAACTTTGAAGCAGAAGACCAAACGCGGTGCCACTCCTGTCCGCTAAGAACAGCGAAAGCTACAGTTTGCACAGGCTCAACTATATTGGACAACAGAAGATTGAAAAATGTTGCCTGGTCTGTTGAGACGTGTAAACATGGATCCATCCTGCCGTTATTGGTGGTTCAGGATGTTTATGGTGTAGATATTTTCTTGGCACACTTTGGACCCCTTAGTACCAGCTCAGACCATGTTTATCCCAGACCATGTTCATTAGGGATGCTGTAGCTCAGAAGTTAGAGCAAGTCCTCTATTAATCAAAAGATCGCTGGTTCGATTGGTGGCCGCCCCAGTCTGCAGGCCAAAGTATCCTCGGGCAGGATGCTGAACCTTAAGTTTCTCCCTGATGTATCCATTGGAGTGTGTATATGTGTGAATAGCTCAATTTAATTAGTGCGACTGGTTAGCGTGAATTCATTAGTATTTTTATTACATGTTCATGTAAGTGGCTAAAAATGTTCCCATAAGAAGTCATTGTTTTTCATAAGCTACGCCCTTTGTCTTATATCTAGTGTTAATGCGTTTGTGCAGTCTGTCACTTCTGGCCTCTTGGGACTAGTCCATTTTTGGAGGTTATCTTGGGGGACTTGCCACTTGGCGCTTCATCTTCCCCTCCCTGTTTGCTGAACTCATTTCTTCTGTGCTCGCATTAATAATTTATGGCAAGTGTGAACTAAGGGGAGTCTCTGCTTTCTGGTTGTAAGGCTCCTTTTCCGTTTCCTCCTTCAGCCTTTTGGTTGTGTTGCACTTCTGCTTGCACACTATTTGAACTGAATTTCACATCACTTTTTCTTTGTCTGTCCCCTCCGCACTCTCTTCATCTGTCTTTCTAAATTTCACTCCGTTGCTTGTTGCGTAGTCTGTCTCGCTGAGGTAGAATAATTGCACCGTTGTGTTTCTGTGCCTGTCGAGTGAGTTTCTTCCACGTCTGCCCGACTGCCATCATCCTGCCCAGTGAAACAGATGGTTCTTCTGGCAAACTGAACTCTTGTTAGAATACTTTACAGACACTGCAGGTTAGAAGCCGTGGTGATTGTGACAGTGATTCATACTGTGGTTATACAGTGTCCGTCAGAAATGTATAACCCAGTGGGATAGTGGTAGGGCAGCTCTGCATGTTGCTACAAAGGGATAGGCTTGCTCCTCAGCTGTGCGCTGCAGCAAGCGCAGACATGATGAGGCAATTTAATTACTTGCTGTGATTTAGTCACCAAATAAGGTGATATGAATCTAATTTGGGTGGAGCTTGTCACTCCTGCCTACCTATCTAATGCAGGGAAACGGGGAAACAAAGAGGCTTGCAAGTCCTGTGAGCATTAGTTGATATTCACACAAGGTTATTACACTTGGTCATCAAATTAAATTAGCTGTGGAAGCCAAACTCCTAAATGAAGTTATGAGCAATTCTGGAGCCTGACTTCAAAGGCACTTAAGCCCATCCAGTGTGTAGCTGATGATGTTATTGATGTTGCACTTGGAGCCGAGACAGCAGAACATTAAAAACGGGGCAAAATAAAATGAACTTTGGGTACGAAAGTCATTAAAAACAAACGCAGAGCCTTCTGACCCCAAGAAGTTGTAGGACTCCCGAAGGAGCTGCCTCAAGGGACATTAACATTTACAGTACACACCAGAACAAAAAATAAACACGCACAGCGAGAACAAAATCAATAAAAGAAAACCAACAGCATGTATATGAATGCAGCATCATGGCTTTGCTTGTTGCTCCTTGAAGCGTTTTTGCGTCTCAGCTCTCGGCCCAGAAGAAGAGCGAGCAGGATCTGTACAGTAACATCCTCAACCCCGGGCTCATAAACTTAACCTCCAACTCTTATCCTGTTCCAGCACGTAGGATGCTGCATAACGACCCAGATAGGGGAAGCTGGCTGCTGATTAATAACCGCTTTGCCTCCCACGCTATTGGACACTAAAATATAGACTGAACAATACTGGAGAAAAGCCAAGCAGAAGCCCACACTGAAGAGCTGTTCTTGCCATGGACCTTTTAAAGCCTTTATTTTCTTAAACAGAAATCCTGCATGTTTAAACTATGAAGCTAATATAGACATGCCTTCTTTACTAAGTCGTGTCACTGCTTTTATGTGATGTAACATGTAATTAAACTGAAATGAAAAAGGGGTCGAGTAGTCCTGCAGGATTCTTCTTAAAGGCACTTAAGATAGCTGTTGCCATTTTAATGCTGAATGTGGAGAAATATCTATTTTATAACTGAGCTATTTATATTATTATTATCAGTAGTAGTAGTATTGAAACAGCGAACTGGAAGATGGAAGGTTTACAAAACCATCTTGGTTTATGTCAAAAAAACGGCCTCATAGTTGGCAAAAGAAAGAAATCTGTTTAGTCTTTAAATACATCAACTCAGCATCAGAAGAGAAGATCGGGCCGAACACTCAGGTAACCTTGATGATCTAATGTAGTGTAACTGATACATGTCCTTTATATGTGGGCTATATATTTGGAATGAGGAGCAGCTGGCTGTGCTTGGAGGACTGGATCAGATGATGAGTTGACATGGGAAATTTAATAGTTACAGCTGGTGGGCAGGTGCAAATTGGTGGCTCTGGAATGATGACAGAGGTTATTGCTGTATGAACAACACAGAGATTAATCAGACGAACTTGAGGTGGGAGACGAGGATGAAGCGATGCCAGTGAATGTGATTTTTAACATTTTTTTTTTGAAGACTTGCAGTTTAGTTGAGGTTTATTGTGATGCGTCTTTAACACATCTTTTTAAAAACAGAACAAAACTTCCCCCTTTCATTTGCTGTAGAGATTGATGACAAGTGCCTTCTTGCCACAGATCTCTCGCTCGTTTGACTTCCTCTCCCAGCAGTTCTGAGTCAGCACATTTTTCATCCACTTAACATTTGAACATAGACATTAATATACTGGTGCCCAGGGCTGCCTGCGACCTCCTGACATGCATTTTCATAAACTGTAACCTTCTAAATGCTTTTAACCGCCAGAGCACCAGTTTTTGTATGCAATCATATCTCATTTGGATTGGAAATATATAATATAAAATATATTTGTTCTGTATGTGGGCTCTAGCACCCAGCCTATCCTCATCTGTGCAGTCATCCTCGCAGTGATGAAGCTCAATAATACCCTCCCTTGCACAGTAATATAAAAATGCCTACTCTTGTGTTTCTATTCTCAGAGCTCATTTTAATAGGTGTTTTTGACTTATTTCCCTGAGCTATAGAGACATTTAGTGAGTCCTGATGCCCTGAAACTGCCCCTGAGAAACAGATGAAGTTTTTCAGTGAAACTCGCTTAGTGGCTGAAAACTTTGGCTGAGGTATATATATTTTTTTGCCAGGTCAAAAGCAGGAAAACAGGAAGTGGACTCAGCAGATGTGGTATTTATTTTTCTCCCCCTCCCTACAGAGATCAACCTTATCGGTGTCAGCCTGTCGTCTGTCTTCTATCCCACTGTCAACATCTGCACATTTACGGTCAGAGGTCGCTGCGCACTCTTCCACATAAACAAAAAAAAGCAGAGGGATTGGAGAGAGGAATTTCTACTGCCTGTTATTGGCACTTCAAAAGTCCAGGAGACTCTGAGAAAGTGCTTTTTCAGCACTTTGTATTCACCCCTCTCCGGCCTGCAAGAAGGACTGCCTGTTTTTATTAGACAACACAAGGAAAACAATTGAGATTTATGAGTGAATGCGGCTCTGTTTGCTAACACTCTGCTCTCTTATGTTAGCTCTGCCATCCCAGGCATGTCGATGAGCACCTTGGCATTAAAAAGGTGGGAAGAGGTCCTGGTTTTACTGACAGTTTATTCACGAGCAGTATGGCTGAGCAATATAGCATCAAGTTCACTGATGATATTTCAAGATATCTGATTTGATTGATGCTTGCATCTTGCTGGCAGCAGCATTTCCAAGTTTAAGTAAATACATAAAAGGGATTTCCTACCTTCTCTTACAATGAACTGCTGTCACAGATGAGGCACTTCTTAATTTGCAGCGGGAATCTATTGAAACAAGGTGCCAGCAGCAGCTGCTTAAGTAGCACCTTTTTTTTAGGAGCTAAATTGTGATTGGAGGCTGAAACATCCCTGCGCTCGTCTTTATTGCTATAGCCGTTGCTATAGCAACGACGCCACCGTATGACATCATGCTGATGATATGAAATGGCGCGTCCCTAATGGACTGCCGTGACGTGACGATCCACCTCTCACTTTGACGCCAGCGGTTAATGCCGCCTGAATGTGGGAAATATTAACTGGAAACAAGTGATTTTTAAATGACGAGTACAGTTGCAAGAGAGAGCAGAGCGTAACAGGTGAAGCACGCGGTTGTGTTTGTTTTTTGTTTTTTTTTATGACACTTTCCTTTGAGGTGTATTGAAAAGTGCCCTTTGCTTCTTTTCTAAGACAGTCTCACTTCAGGGGTCTCCTGTAGATTACAGCTAAGCAGATGGAATAGAAGAAGAAGCGGGTAAATGTCGGCTTTTTTTGTTGTTTTTTTTTATTATTTGGTAGAAGAATGTGTTTCCCTGAGACGGCTCAGTAAGTCCTCCGTGCTCTTTCCTCATTTTCAATTCCAGAGAAACTGAATATGTGGAGGGAAAAAAAAAGATTTTTCCCATGCGCTTCACCAAAGTCTGAGAATAAATGACTCGGCGGGATCATCTAATCTCTCGTATTCCCAATAAACCCTTTTGGCTCAGCATAAGCACACGTACAAAGACTTATTCCTGTATGTTTTCCCTTCAGTACATCTAACATATTTCCCACTGGCTGCTGTGTCGAAACGGCCACGTTGGAAGACCGCTATGGGGATCAATAAAGCGTTTTTCTGTCAGGTCAGCGGCTGATACTCAGGTTATTTACTCTGGGGCGTTAACAGAGGACTGTGGCAGTGATTGGTTGCTGGGGGTTTGCCCATGTTGCTGATACAGGATGCCTTTCTTACCCCATCTCTCTGTGAACACTTGAATTCATATCCAATAGCTTCTGCATTATCCCACAGGTTCAAATATAATAGATTTTATATATTTATAGATAAAAGACTGAGCTTTTTATGGGTCCCTGAATGTATTTGAGGTTATTTGGTTGCTAAATTCTGGGCAAAATGTATTGCGCTCATAAAGGGACACAGCTACACCCAAGCAGATGGCTTGTTTAACTGTGGCTGTCCAGACTTCAAGAGTGATTTCATTGTGGCTGTCCAGACTTCAAGAGTGATTTCATGACTCCTTGTGACACTGAATGCATTTCATGGAGTGACAGATGTGGGTAAAGCCAGTGTAGCTTGAAGCTTCAGAGCTGCTCCTGCCTGAGTGCACAGAGCTAATTGCAGCAACACAAGCACTTTAGTTATTGAAACCTTTTGGCTCTAGGAAAATCTGATGGATACTTTATAGTCCAAATCACTACTTTAGAAAATACCATGCTGGTTTATTGAGAAGACAATAATTGTTTGTTGCAGCCCTTACTTTTCAGTGATTACTTCACTAATTAATTTGTGCACCTATTTGTGACCGTTTCAGCTCCACAAACAGACTTTTTCTCATTTTGGGTTTCGATTAGATCGGGGATTTCTAGTCTTTCTCAACTTTTTTTTTTCTTTTCTTCCTGTATTAAAAAAAACATTTACACATGCAGTGTAAGTTTGTGCCGTTGAGCCACACCTAACCAAATCTCTCTGCAGCATCAGCGTCGGTGTACTCACAAACACACTGTGGCTAAAACTGACTTCCTATTCGTAATGTTTTCAATTCTGCGAGGATTAGCTCAGGAATCCAGGGCACTGAGTGACCTATTGATCTGTGCCGGGGTCTGACATCAAGTGCCTTCAGCCTCTGTACTTCCTGGGTCTTCCTAACAAGCAAGTGTTGTTCTGGAGTGTACTGGCATATCCCTTGGCAAATGCGAGTTCAAATAAGTCTGAGCAGCTTTAAAAGAGACCAGGCCTGTCATGCAGATGAGGCCCATTAGTGCCCTGTTTTATTCTTTTCAAGCTCAAAAGAAAGATTGCGATGATATTTTACATGGGGAAATGGGAATCTGAGAAGATAAATCAGACTAATGAACGCAGTCATTTTTTACCTTGGCATGCGTGGACTTTTTGTCAAAGACAAGACAAAGAAGCTGAGGAGACCATTCTCACATCTCATGTGTGACTTCAGGAAAGTGTACACTCACATGCACCCAGAAATGTTTCACTTAATGATAAGTAGCCCACTAAAACATTTAAATGGTCGTTTTAATGATTATTACCTACAAATGTGTTTGTGGTTCAGTTCAATGACTTTTCTCCTTCAGCTGAAACTCTACTTTGACCTTGCCAACTACAATTTGAATATTTGATTTGTCTCATAAGGGTACCAAGCTATACTAATCACATTGCTCAGCCTGCCAAGTATCAGAATCTATTTTGCCTCTGTGCCAATAGCTGTAAGTAAATTCGGAGCGCTGCGCTGAGAGTTCAGGTATATACTGTCACCCCGGGGACTGAGGAAGGTCCAAGTTGTGTGAGAAAAGGGGCTTTATGCAAATTGTCTGCAACATATACATTGGACATATCGTTGAGTTTTCCAATTTGACTGCAATGCCCGGGAGAGATGTTCTCACAGCACAAGCTCATCTTCTTTTCAATTACAGCAGCAGTGCAGGTGAAGTGGCCTATTTGCCTGTCGAGGCTCACGGGGTGCACTCGGCTAGTTAGAATGACTGGCAGCGAGGAACAAAGACGGGGATAAGAAAGGAGGGATTTACATTGATGCAGATTCTCTGCTTACACGGAGAGAACAGTCAAGTTTGTACCACAACATTGTTGAAAATAAAGACCAAGCTCGCTACAAGTCTAAAAATAGTCGGTGAGAATGTAAATGTTAGAGGCACAGGTATAGTACGCCTTATTTACACTATATACACATTTGATCCATTTGTTCCTGTTATTATTTTGCTTTTTTCTCCATCCTGCCTTTGATCGAGTTTTCAAGTATAAATCCAGTTGCTTAAATTCTTTGTTTTCCTTTTATTTGAGGCCTTGACACTAAAAGGCACAACGAGTACCGTCACATTTCTAAGTGTAATTAGGATGTCTGAATAGTGGCTTATTCTTTTATTCTCACTAGAGCCAGCTGCCATTCTCTTATTTATTTTTGCGTGGACCTTGTTTTACCCCAGCAGGAGCAGAATATCTCGAAGTGGATTTAATTGCATGTGTCTGTCAAATGGAGTAGCCGGACAATTTTGTGTTTCTTTTTTATGTGTGTGTGCTTTTTGTGTTGTATGTGTCCAGTGTCGTTTATACTGCCATGCTCTGCTGCAATTGTTAGGATGATTTGTTAATGTCAGGTATGAACTAGTGCTGTCAGCGTTAATCTCGTTAAAATGACATTAATGCTATAACCGCATTAACGCAGTAAATCTCCGTTAGCTCGTTAACACGGATCGCCCCGTGCGAAGGCTGCACGTCATCAACGCATTAGCGCCATGCAGCTCTCTTGCACGGGGCGATCCGCGTTAACTCGCTAACTGAGATTCACTGTGTTAATGCGGTTATGGCGTTAGCTTCATTTTAACGAGATTAACGCTGACAGCACCAGTATGAACACAACATCAGACCAAAAGCAACCAGTTCATATACTGCCTACTTAGTATGTACATATTGTGCAGAAATGAAATGTGACAGGTGGTTGGTAAACCTCTGCAAACTGCAGATTTAGCAAAATCGTTTTGTACTTTCTTACAATAAATATAGTGGAGCCCTGATGAAATCACACATAATGCTTAAAAACACTTAAAGTATGAGTCATAAGTTAAGTATGTTGCTACAGCTAAAGACTTGGACAGATCGCACACAGATTTTTATGAAGATGCATCTGAGAAATATGAAAAAAAATTCACAATTCTCAAAGTGTGGGCTGCAGGCCAATCTTGGTAATATTTTGCACGGTCCAAGGACACTATGAAGTACTCCGAACATCCATAATTTAACTCATTATGATAACAGCCCAGACAGCAGAATAAACCATTCTAACATAATGGTGTCAAGAAATATATAAGCCATATATGATTAAAACCCAGTAAAATCCACAAATTGATTTTAATGTGTGCATTTTTACTGTGTACCACTCATTCATACGCTGGCTCTTTAAGCTGGAATATAGTCATTAAAACTTTTTGAACTCCTGCTCTGTAATATACTTTATAATCAGTCAGTGGTTTAACAAGCTCCTGGTACTTTATATGAACTGTTTTACTCGTCCAATTTGCTGTTGTGACGTGAGCAATTGCTAAAACAAAATTTCTAATTTTGTGTAATTTCTGGAGGTTTATCAGCGTGACTGCTCCCTTTTCCCCTCTCCTATGGCTTTGGCTATGTGATTCCTGTGCCTGTGCTCACTTTTCTTGTACTTGTGCACTTATCTCAGGGGTGGGCAACTCCAGGCCTCGAGGGCCGGTGTCCTGTAGGTTTTAGATGTGTCCTTGATTAAACACAGCTGATTCAAATGGCTAAGTTACCTCCTCAACATGTCTTGAAGTTCTCTAGAGGCCTGGTAATGAACTCATCATGTGATTCAGGTGTGTTGACCCAGGGTGAGATCTAAAACCTGCAGGACACCGGCCCTCGAGGCCTGGAATTGCCCACCTCTGACTTATCTGGACCTCCACTAAAACTAAAGCCAGACACTAACCACTGTTTTTGATCATCTTTTGGGTCACTTTGGACCTCCCTGGTAACCCCCACGTTTAATACAACAAATCTGTTTCTTATTGTTTCAATAAATAAAGAAATGCTTGCATCAGCTAAGTATCTACCTTTATCGTTGGTTTAAAGGTATTCGGTCTAAGGCTTATGTGCTATTTGGGTGAAACGGTGTAACACTGAGCTGAAGTGAGATTGAGACAGAATACAAATAGTTCCAATAAAAGACGTTATCATGGCAGGAGAGAAAAACAAGTGAATGAATGATATGTGGAGAGCTGGAGTTGTAAAAGGGACTTGAGAAGATGAAACAACACTTGTAAGTCAACAGAAGACTTCAGTGGTCAGGGGAGGGAAAACAGGCGGCGATATCCAGCTGGTCTTTGTCTTTAACAAAAGACAGCATTGCTTTCTTTAGACCACTCCAAAGATATCTCTAGCTGGCACAGACGTGAATGAGGAGAGGCTGCACTTGTTTCAGAATCCTCACCTCCCCCCTGAGCTCATGCCCCGGCACCCAACCTCCCGTTGATGAAAAGTGGAGAGGCAAACAAAGACGGGCATTGTTTTACTGTCAGCTTAGGAGGGGTGCTAACATGGCATATACCTCAAAAACAAGACGCAGAGAGAGGCCTCTCCACAGGCCTGACACCTAATTGGGTGAGTGACAGCCTAGTTATCGTACCAAGGGATTCTGGGAGGCTTTGTGAGAAGTGGGGAAGGAGAGCCATTCACCCAGAGAGCCCCCTAAATGGAAAACAGTAGCATTCTTTGCCATAACTGAGGTCATGGGCTTCAGTTTTCACTGAGACATTGTGTTAGGTGAGGAGTAGTTGGTGAAAGGGGTAGGCATATAGAGGCGGGAGCAGGTCTGTGAGAGGCATCACCCCACAGAGGCCCGCGTGGCCCCTGTGGTGACGTCACTGATGCATTCAGTTCTCCCCCCGCTGAGCACCAATTAGCCTGTTGCTGCGTGCTACTGGAGAGAAGGCTTTTTGTGCTCCACAGCTGAGCAGCAGCTGCACTTTAGTCACCAACTTGTGGTTTAAGCCACACGTCATCTAGTCAGGAAACGGGAAACTACAGCACTAACTGATAACACGCATGAGCTGTCACTACTCTACCCTGAAATGCTTAACTGACATAAAAATTCACACCAAATATGTGCCATGTTACAAAAATGTGGTGCATATTTGATCATTGTTATGTCACGGCAATTTTTTTTTCCCTGTGCAGAGAAGGGAAATAGGAAGGACAGCTTTCTAACTATGATCTTAGTATTTGTAAGATCATCAGTATTTGTAACGGGTTGTCAATCATTTTTATTATACTTGCGAGCTTAATTTTACCAGCTGTGATGTGTGTGCGCTCAGACTTGACAGGATTATATAAGGTGAAATATTGTTTTAAAATAAATCAGCTCTCCAGCTGCAAAGCTATTGGAGTTCAAGAAATTAATAGCATTTTTACAGAATGGGGTAATATTACCTGATGCTTTTTAATAGAACAATAAAACATGCAGTCTACAAATCTGTTTAAACCCTACAACAAATAGGATTAAAGGAAGCCACACGCCGAATCGGCTGATGTGCAAAACAGAATTTTCAGGACACGCACAAAGCGCGCACACTCAGTCTCCTAAAAGCTTCAAAAGCAAATAAACCCGCTGTAGACACAGTTTGCAGGTGCAAATTCAAATGCACCAACTTAACAAAATCACTTTTTCCCCCAAAAGCATATTTTTGAAATTCATCAAATTCCAGTTTCAGTTGGTAAACAAGTAACTCAAATAGTTTAATCCCTCATTGTGGTTTCTTGTCACATCTGACTTTGGATAATCTGGGGATTGATGCTGACTCATTCAAAGGAAGCTCACAATGGCAGCTCTTGGCAGGATTATGGCGGCTGTGAGAGCACACAGTGTGAACGGTGTCTGTTGGAGATGTTGATCCAGGTCGCTGCCTTCCAGCCAGTCCATTCGCTGTCAGTCAGGACGCGCTTCATCTCCAGCACGCAGCGGTATGTGGCATTTGTTAGGTGATGCAGGTTGTCCTCTTTGGCCTTTTGTGGCCAGTGGACCCTCATGCCTGTTTTGCTTTAGTCACAATAAGAACATTCAGTTTTCCGTCTTCATCTCCTCTCACTTTGGTTCCATTACCGCAGAAGGTGCTTCCCACTGTGGACAAAGAGAAGGCCATTTAGTTGAGTGACTGTGTCATACAGCAGCGTCGTAATTGCCTACTCGTTCAGTGTCCTTGTGGTGCTCCATCCAAAGCAACTGTGAATCATTGACAGCCTTATCAGAGTTGTCATATCATGTCTAAACTCTGGCTGGATTTAAGGTCAAAATTTTTTCAGCCCTTTGGAAGATTACTTTAAAATCCCATCTTTGGGTCAGGCTCAAAAGCTTTAAAATAATTTGAAATGAGATTACTGAATCAACTTCTAGGACACGTGTGGATAACCTTGACCTATTCCAAACAAACTTTAGTTAATATCCACAGCACTCGGACTTACCTCTCAGTTTCCAGCTCCTTATTCCCTCCTTTAGAGCGCTCATGAAATGTTAAAGAAATGGTTAGATGTTTGTTTTATATCCTCCTACCAAAGCTGACATGTTTATTTTTCTTTACGCCTCAGTGCTTTGGTAAGCCGCTGCCCCATTATACCATTTTCAAGCTGTACCGGATCTGACCGTGAAAGAAAATAATAGTGTGAAAAAGCCTTTGCGACATGAATTTTAAACCTAAATAAAACACAGCAATTTTGCAGATAAAAGCTGGATCAAAGAAACTTCTTGTCTGGCCTCAGAATGAGTCAATGTGATAACTCCTGTGCCTACTGTCCTCTGTTGATGCTGGCGAACTTGGTTTTATACAGTAGCCTACTGTTTGCGGTATAATACAGCCATAGATTACATCCCTACCATATAATCGAGGCTTACATATGAGACTTTGGACCCTGCGCTTCGTGTGCACTGGGAAAGATGCTACCGCTGTGCTCACACACTGATATCATCACGTTGCTCTTTCCCCATTATACTTGCAGATTGGAGAGGTTTGATTTGTTATGTCGTGTCACCCGCCGGGACACCTCTGGTCTACGTGAGACATTTATTTATTTTTTGACAGTAGTAGTACTTAGCTCATACCCATATGCCCGTGTCCTTCTGAATCACATAGTGTGTAGTCTTGTCTCTAGTGGTCTCCTGGGCACATGCCGTTTCCTTTCCAAAAGAAAACTCAGCTGATTGACGTTTTATTATTGGAGCTTGCATCTCTTTGACGGAGCTATCAAGCATTTGAGAAGGTGATTATATGATAGGGTCCCTGCAATGCATATGTGAAGCATTAGCACTCCAACTGACATCCTTTTGTTGGATTAAATTGAAAAGATGACACTATGCAGCATTAGGGCACTATAAACTCGAGTGTGATGTCTTGTAACACTACGACATCTTTTTTTTTTAACAAATATCTATGCATACAAAAAGGATCACATAGCAAGCACCACAGATGCACATTTATACCCAGGCCCTACTTTTACCTAAATGCATGCATTTAGTTAAGGCATTCATAGGTTTTATGCTAGTAACACTCAATGTTGTCTCGTGCGGGCTGCAGAGATCTGCAGAGAGCTTCCATTGTTCTACACCCCCAGATGTTTTTTATTTTGACACTTATACTTTGGACTTCAGTGTCAGTGAAGTTCTCCTCTAATAAGATGTGTTATATAACATTAAAATTCACATTTGAAGTGGAGAGGATGCTGCCGTGTAGCTGTTAGTCAGTCGCCGCTTTTCTTTGGTCACACCTCTTATTCTGCTCAATGCGATAACAGTTGTTTCTGGCTTAACTGCTGTTCCCAGCTCTGTCTTTTTAGAGCTGTGTAATTCAGCTTCTTTTTACTTTCCCAGCATGTCTCTTGGTGTACTCCAGCGCTAGGCCCTAATTAGGATGTGGATGCTTTCCTCCAGGGCGTGAATATTTGCCTGTGTAAGTGAGTGTGTGTGTATGCATTTGTGGTTCTGAGAAAGCAGACATCAGTCTGTATGTTGTGCTACTGAACCAAATATGGAAGCTGCAAAAGAAGCACCAGCTTATAAAGGTCCTGTCATATAACCTCGAGTCCTCACAGGGGTCCTTCTGACTTTTTAAAATTTTTCCTTAGCTATGAAATCTATCAGGAGCATGTACAGAGTTACAATGACAAGCACAGACAAACCACAGAAGGTATCTCATGTACTCATTAGCCATAATAAATTGCCACATGCATGATAATTTAGACACTGACATGCTGAATGCAACAAAACATTGCAATGCTAATTCTCTCATTGCTTATGTACATATATTTAATGTTCTGGCTCGTTGTTGTAGAGCGCAGCCGATTGATCACTTTGCCACAAGTGTTTGAATTTTGAAGGTCACTCTTTTTGTATTGAGCTTTGAACTGAAAAACAAACAAGCAAAAACTTGCAGTGGATCAGGACTGCCCTCAAAATACATTGTTGAATCTACCCTGCAGTTTGAATATTCTGTTGAATATCAGTTTCCTTTTTTTTAGCTATGTATTCTTTTGTCAAAATGCCATTTCCAGTAAAACCAAGACATTTTATTCTGTTTTGTAATTTCAGTTTATATGTAGTGTACATTACTTTTTAAAGCTACTTTTTAAATGTTATTAAAAAGGTCAAAATGCAACTTTTTCTTGAGTCTAGCCAGGCTTTTTAGCCATCACTTTTCCAACTTAATCTTCAGTGATGAGAATTGCATAAACGTAACCTTTTTATTTACTTACTTTTAGTTTAGGAGGCAGATCACAGACTTTCACAACTTTTGGAAACATTAGCAGTAAGTTAATCAGCCCTGTCAACATGTACTTAACAATGGCAATGTGATGGCACGAGGATCCCTCACTGCTCACAGTACTTTACCTGACGTATATGTAAGGCCAGTGTTGGCTTGGCTCTCATGTGGATAAACAAATGCTGGAGAGTGCTAAGAGACTGGGATCTTCTGCTAATGCTTTGAAGGCATCAAGTCTACAAAATGATAATCAATTAATTCCTTTCAAAAACTAACAGATTAAATCTTGTTTTCTTTGCCTGTGACAGGAAAGGAGACTTCTTTGCCTTTTACACTGTTGGTTGAACAAAACAGATTGTTTGGATAGTTTTGGGAAATTACAGTTTGCAGATTTACTGTGTTTCACCGAAAATAATTGGTCGACTAAACGATAATGAAATGATTTGATTGTTGTAGCCATAATCTGTTTAAATTCCCAGAAAATCCTGGCCTGCACCAATTTATTTATTTATTTATTTATTTTTTTCTTTTTAGCGTGACGGTTCTAAATATAATCACGCACTTGACAAACTGGATTATTTCCTCTTAGAGAGAAGCAAAACAAGCTGTTGTTTTTGTGAAAGATTGTGGATTATTACCTCAAGCTATTATTTACTGGCTATAAAATCCTGTCCTTGGATCAGGCTAATGCTCATATGCTCATACATGATTGCATGTAGTACTTTCTTCCACCCCCACATATTCCCACACACGCTGCCCATCCTTTATCATTCCATTACTTCAATTAGAACAACAGCCTCCAGCTTGAGTGGTGTTGTGTGGCTGAGACTACTCTATCAGTCTTTGTTGGCCACAGTTATGCACACAAAGCATGACAAATGAGGGAGACCTCTCCCTCATTACCTGAACTGTAATCACTGTGTTGCCTGATAAGATAACTGTCACACTTCATGCTCCGTTATTGACATTATTGGCAATCCAGATCGGCTATCTGTGCGGTCTGTACAGGTGTGGTGAAATGGAACAAATGGCCAATGTGATTGATTGCTGCACTTTTGACCTTTTTGGGGATTTTTTTTATGTTTTATCTAATATATGAAATTAAAATGGATTTGCTGGCAGAGGCAGCCATGAAGCAGATAAGCTCGCTGTAAATGCGACACAGATGTACTCAACCACATGCAATTATACTCAAACGGTCCATCGCTCCATTCATTCTGTAATTGTCAATCTAGGTTTTTTTTTTGTTTTTTGTTTTTTTTTCTCATACGTGAGCTGGCAGGCAGCATGGCGAAAGTGACTTTTGAGTTGACGGTGCCAATTCCTAGCGAGCAGCTTGTCTTTTCCTCCCAGTCCAGATCCCAAGGGGAGCCTCGGGCTAGAGAGAGATAAGAGCACCACTGAGGAAGCTGTCCCGAGCTTGGCTATGTCTGTTGTTGGCTTGTCCTCAGCGCACCCCCTTTCATTTCTGTTTGAGCGGCTTCAGTTGGTTAAACAAAGTTTAACATGATTGAGCAGGAAAAGAAAACTCTGTCTAAGAAGAAAAGACTTGGCGTTACTGGGATTTGATGCATTTGTGCGTGATCTTTGTTATAATTTCCTCACTATGCTGCTTGAAAGTAGCCTCTTTAATTTTGCAATGACATCATTTGAAGATGAAAGAGGGAAGGGGGGCAACAGAAAACATAAAAATAGATGTTTGGTTTCAAAACTGACCACATGTAATATAGTAGCTGCTTTTAAGTATGTGTCACAGGTAGTGATTACAGAAAAATGGGCACTTTTTTTTCCTATTGCAAGTGAAGGTATGAGGCTGTGTTGGTTGGAGGTTTGCCCTGTCACGGTCATTAGTCATACAGACAGTGGTCGGCAGGCCATACTGTGTAATTTGGCCCAGATGTAGGTGGAGACTGTGCAGCCAGTCTGAGCCGAGCTGGAGGCTGTTTCCCCCCCGATCACCCACGACTATTGTTTTTCCTTTGACTTTGGCTCAGGGGTTTTCCATTAAAAAAATGAATGTGGGTCTCTGTGTTTAGTGAGTGGAATGGTTTGAGAGGACCTGTTTAAATCTTGTCTTGAAGAGGCGCTCATAACAGCCCACATACTGTTGGGTGATTTTCTTTTCCTTGAGGGCCAAGCCTTGTTCTGTGTTTTGCGAAAGCCTGTCTGGAGTTGTTGTGTTATTTTCCCCTCTGTGCTGTTTCTTTCTGGTGATAATGCACTGTGCTTGTCAAAAATTGAGCAACACAGGAGCAGAGAAAATAGGGGAAAAAATGTTCTAAAAGATTACCACAGGTTGAGGCTGGTACTAAAGGTGTGCAGTAATATTCCTTTCTTTCTGTGAGAACAGCCCCAGGCTTTGACATTTTAGCCATCTTCCGTCTCCGATGCCTGCTTTTTAAAAAGCCGATTCTCCTTCTTCGCGCTCTCTTCTGAAACTAAATGTGCATGTCAGAAGAAAACTGTGGAAGAGCATGAATGTCAACAACTGATTAAACACAGTTTAGTTGTGGAAACCAAGTCATCTACTCTGTTCATTTATGCCGTCAGTTCGTGTACTCCTGCTCACTGAAATGAGGCATAATCAATTTTAATTGCACATTATCTACCACATCTAATTTATGTCATTACTTGACAGAGTAGTTCTGCAGCTGAGCTGTGTAAGGTCACTGTTCATGTGTCTGAGCCATAACTTTGCCACAACCTTTGTCTCTGGTCTGCTTAATTTAACAAGAACCTTTGCGGGGGTTCTCTTATAGTTTATTGCTGGATCATTTCTCTTCCTTTGTGAATATTTAAAACAAAAATGCTCAGGGAGGAAAGTAGATTTGCATATTTGCATTGATATGCAATTCCCTTGGAACATTTGCCTTTCATTTGACCTACTTGTGTAAATTTCCAAGGTATGATCCTCTGTTCTCTCTTGCTTCCTGCTTTTTCCGATGAAGTTTTGCAGTGAACTGATTTGTATGGCCACTACATGTCTGAACCTTTAATCTGTTAAAGCGAAGACAGAATTGTGTGGCAATTAGACGCTGAAGACCTGTCGGCACGAGCAGCGCATCAGTATAAAGCTGGTCTAAGTGATAGATGCAATATCAGTGATAGGAGATAGAAAAACAAGGTGATTGGTAGAGCAGAAGAATAACAAAGGAGGTAACATAATGTGGAGGATAAAGGCCAGTCTATAAGATGAAGTATCCACTGACTGCTCTGTAAACAAACTAAAAGTGGAGCTACACTCTGGTGACCACAGCACTGCTTTAATCATCTTTTTATATTCGCCATATGCTTGTGATAACACAGAAGGGTTGGCTATCAATTTGTAGTGGCTACAGCTCACACACATTACCCACCTGCTGTCTTTCCTTCGCATCCCAGCGCCACGGACCTGGACAGATTGACCAAATAGCATATGGCTCATTGGCTTATGTGGGAGGTGACAAAAACCTACCATTTACTTCAGTGACACTTCAGTTAAAATCTCATGTTTTGTGGATGAATGACAAACAATTGCTAACTGGGATTTCTTTCCTTGAAAGTAATGGTCTGTCTCATCCACTGAAATTCAAATCGCTGGCATAGAGATACAAATTTGTTTCCTGTAGGAAAATCTGAGGCCGCACAGAAAACCCTATTAGCCTGCCGTAGCAACCTATTAGCTGAGGACAGGCAAACTGGGCGCAGGCCCTTTTAAAGCTAATCACAGCTTGCGTCATGATGCTAGATACAAGGCAAACTGTGTGGAATCCCTGATGTGAGACTTTGCATAAAACAACCATTTCCCAAGCCTTGTAAACAAATCATTAATTTGCCACACAATGTAGCTCCAACCTAATTTCCTCTCTTGTTGAACACTGCAACCTTGTTTTGACTGGGATTTTGTCTGGATCAGATATTTTAGAGGCGAGATAAGGTCAACAGAAAAGTCTTTAGAGCTTTGGCACACACTTCTAAACAAACCGAAGCATTTCCACTATCTTAAACTCTAAGGATCCTTCTACAATCAGTATATACTTTGTATCATGCAGGTTTTTAGCTAGAAGGCTGTGCTTACTTCTAACAGATGCAATATTACAAGTAGGTATGTTGTCCTATACCAGTGGCTCTCAAAGAGTGGGCCAAGCCCCACTGCTTGTTCATCAAGCTGCTGCAGACGAGGCACACACAAGTATGCTCCTGTAGGAAATGGAACGCACCAATGAAGTTATTTAGGTAAAATTCAGCATGGATCCCTTTTTTATTATTGTTAGACATTCACTAAATTGTGAGGCTATGGGGTCCTGAGTTTGTGGTCTTGAGTGCAGGATGCCAAAAGAGCTTTGAGAACTGCTGTTTTATATCAAGGCTTCCACCAGGTTTTATTGCCTTGGGATGGAAAATATTGAAACTTTAAAAAATTTCTACAGTACTAGCAGCATAGTAAGACGTAGGCAGCGACAGCTGTTTCCTTGAGTTTCAAGAGGTCTCAGTCTGACGCTGTACCCCTCGACCTCAGTAGTCACGCACAGTGCCTTCAATGAGCCACAACAATCCATATTTATTCTCTTTATCAGAGCATTTGTCAGATATATAAACAGAAATTAGTAGAGTAGAGAATCATGATGTGTCCTCATGATGCATGTATCTGTCTGACGTAGAATGCAGAGTTATGTGTGCTTGTTTTTCCTCCCTGTGCCTGGCTCTGCATCAGTATTTCAGTCCATCTGTAACGCTCTGTGTGTTCTGCCCCGTGACTCTGCTTTTCGCTTCCATCCATCTCCTTTTCCTCTGATCCCCCGAGGGTGGGTGTGTGTGTGTGTGTGTGTGTGTGTGTGTGTGTGTGTGCGTGCGCCTGTCTTCTGTAGAAAGGGGGAAAGCACGTCAAATTTCAGCATGTAGACTAACAACTAATGACTAATGACAGTCTCTGTTGTCTTCCATAGATTGCCATGAGTAAAACTGATAAAATCTATCCCACTAGTAATATCTTAATGGAGCAGTTTAGCATCCACAGAAGTGCACTTAGATGAGTAAGATGAGAAGATACCACTGTAGAAATTTCTATGGCAAATATGAAACCACAGTGAGGTATGCGTAGTGCAGCCCTTGTAAAGCTTCCTGATAATTATATAAATGTTGATGTCAAACTTTGTTGGATTCAACATCAATTGGAAAGTCATAATTACTTTAATACTGATAAACATGTGTGTCTGAGATAGAAGCTCTTGCTTTCTAGATTTGAAACATATGTGCTGATTCATTACAGTTAAGAGAATAAAACTGCGGTATGACATGATACTAAAAATGTTAAACTGGCACTGATGGAGGTGCAGGAACAATGTTCTCCTCTGACAAAAAGAAAGCACCGCTCTGTAATAAAGAAGCTACATTAAGCCAACAATAGCCTCATTTTATTTGGGACTGTCACTGAGTTTTGTTCCTTTATGATGGGATACATGCGGTATACTGTGCTCATTAGTTATGGCTTCTGAACCCCTTTGAATCACCAGGATTTTGCACCTACAAAAACAATATTTGCCCCCTTCCTGATGAATCTTTTAAGAGTCTTCCTCAGCACTTTGGAGGAGAGTGTGCTTTAAGATCATGCCAAAGCATCTCAATTGGATTAAAGTCAGAACTTTGACTAGGCCACTCCAAGAGCTATATTTTGCATAGCAAAAAAGCACTTCCGATGTCCTTTTAAAAAAAAATTTTTTAAAAAACATTTCATAGCAGACTAGTAGGTAAAAGAAAACTTTGGTGTTAGCAATTTCCAGAAGATTAAGGAGACGAGGTCAGAATTGTGACATGTAGTTTATTATTATATACGTAATTGCTTAAGAAGTCTGGTTACTGACCGTGTCAGTGTTTCTTAAGAATGATTGGTGTATAAACCACAACTAAAACATAGCTTTCAGAAGACATTAGAAGATGCATTACCGGGATGTGCAAAGCTGACGGACTGACATGTTTGAGGCTTGCTATCATGAAAGGAAAAAGGGTTCAAGGTTAAAGTCTTGACTGTAATCTTACTGGGATGCAGCAGCATCACCTGAAGAAAGCTGTTCAGTAGAGCACCCGGAAAATATGATGAAATGATAGTTTTGCCAGGAGGAATGGATCAAAATTCCTTTGGTCCACCTGATGGAGTTTCTTGCTGCTAAACTGGGTCCTGAGTTGTTAAATTCAAGAACTCATTCCGCTTTCCCAGCATGCACTCTGAGTATTTAGTGAAATAGTATATATCTTGGTAAATGGTTGGAAGCTACTATAAGGAAAAAAGGATCTAGACTTAATCTTTTTTATTTTTTTTTAATCTTATTTTATCTTTTTGTAACCTCATCCTTCTAGTGCAGACTTTTAGCAGTGAAAATGAGTTTAAGAAAAAGGTGGGGGGGAAGAGCCAAATGAAGAGCCTTTTGATATCAGCATATGATGAAGCGTACCATTCTGCCAAGGATAAAATGAGACATACCATAATCTGTGCCTGTCAGGACAGCTAGTCATCTGCTCGCTGTGGTATGTGAGACCGGCATGTTGAGGCTGGTCATGTGACTCTCGCTGATGAGTCAGAGATGACAGTGGGAGTCCTGCCGCACATCTGACCAGCCTCAGCCTGACCCTGGGGCAGTGCTCTGCCCCGCTGCGCCAAGTCTCTGCCGCTCTCTGTTGCTGTTCACCCATTAGCTTCAGTGGGCCAGCGGACCTCCCTCTCATCCAGCAGCATTAATGCCATAATGGGGGTCATGGTCGGGGGTAATTTTGTGAGTGTGGTGGCAGATTGTTTGTGTATAGAGAGAACATATGCGCAGGATAGAAACAGTTGCGCGTGTGCTCGCGATTGAAGTATAGAATGATTTTTGGATCATTGCTTGGGACAGTTAAGACATAATGGTGTTTAAATAGTGCAGAGTGACTACATGTCTTCTATGCTAACATCCTGCCATTGACTATGAAGTTTAACCAGCATTAGTCATTATAGCCAGAACAATATGGGCATTTAAGGCCATGTTTTTCTTCTTTTGCCTCCCTTTGTTAGCCAGACATTTTCACCTAATCTTATGCATTTTCAGTTATATATTTCAGTAATACATTGTGTTACTTTTTAAATTAACATGTTAAATTATCTATATAGACTGATCTTTATCACCATCAGTGACTGCAGAGCCTATCCCATCTAGTCACCAGTGTGTCACAGCGACAGTGGTTGGTGACGATTGTCTTTACAATGTTTTTATGCGTAGAAATACATATCCAATAATGCAATTGTAATTACGCATGCACATTTTAAACCTTGAAGGACTTGAAGGGTTACTCTTGTGAGTATTGTAGGCCTTCATCTCAACTGAAGTTAAACAGTGAATAATATTTAAATGCGCACTAAATAATATGTCAAATCTAACAAAGGTTAAGTGCATTTTTGTGGCTGACAGCTGAAGTACAGCTATTAGGCTACTTGTAGCCAGATTATTGCTGGGCTATAAATATTACAATGTATTTCAATAAGCTACTTATATTTATAGTTTTACTTGCAGGGTATGTGACTGAGAAAATCTGTCCGATCGTGGCAGTTCGTCTTGTAACCGGAAGGTTGCCGGTTCGAGACCGGACAGTCTCGGTTGTTGTGTTCTTGGGCAAGACACTTCACCTACCGCCTACTGGTGATGGCCAGAGGGGCCGATGGCGCGATATGGCAGCCTCGCTTCTGTCAGTCTCCCCAGGGCAGCTGTGGCTACAACTGTAGCTGCCTCCACCAGTGTGTGAATGTGAGAGCGAATGATTAGTGGAATTGTAAAGCGCTTTGAGGGTCTCAAAAAGCGCTATATAAATGCAATCCATTATTATTATTATTATTATTATTATTATTATTATTATTATTATTATTATTATTATTATTATTATTATTCACAACACATTGCTGCAGGTATTTCATAATAAAATCCTGCTTAAGAAATTGGTTTGTTTCCACTTGAACCTCAGAGGGCCTTTACTTTTAAAATGGATATAAGAAGAAACAAGTTTGTTCTGCCATCTTAATGCAATAACTTTAAAAATGGCAAAATAGAGCTGAATAAACAAGGTTTTGTTCTAAAATATGACCTGACCAAGTCAAATCCAGGAAAGTAACCTGTTCCATTTCGCAGTTTAGGTAAATATGGGGCCTGGTTACTGTTGGACTGAATCTGGTCAGAGTAAAACTTTCCAACCAGTTGATCAGTGGCTCTGTCAGATCTACTGGATTATTATGTAATTTACACTGATTTGTTGTCTGCGTGAGATAGTAACTCCTGTATTTCCATAAAGAATGAGCTCGCTGTGATGGTTAAAAGCACAAGTACAAGAGAAGTCATCTGAGGTGAAAAAAATGGGTGGTAACTTGAAGTCATTCACTGATTACATCAGCGACGTTTACAGTTTCTGCTGAGCTTTCCCTGAACGAGACACTGAATCTTAACATGCTCCAAGGATACTTTCTTCTCTCCCTGCATCATCTGAACAAATCTGTGTGTAGCGAGTGACCCAAACATCGTTGCTTAGGAGACGCAAAAATAAAGGACACGAAAACAAATTGTAATCTCGCTCTTTTTCTTTCTGTCGATCACGCTGGAAAAACAGCTGCATACTTTTTAAATGTGGGAAGTGTCTGCTTTTAAAGCACCCTCCTGGCAGAGGATAGATATAGCTTTCCACTCTGCCACTCACTCTGTCACATGGCTGCCATTTCCTCCTCAGGGTCTCCTCTCTTGAGAGCTGGCCTGTCAGCCAGAGACGATGTGGGTTGGAGGTGTCAGATTTGACTGGGATGTGGAGCAGCTAGAGGAGGAGAGAGGTGCGAGGAAGAGTCACTGAGGTTGCGTGCTAAAATGATTATGACTACCCTGCTGTAGCGTGAATGCAAAGCTGCTATGTGGGGAGTTCTTATTTTTGTGCAGTTGTGAATGAAATGTTTGTGCTAATGCAAGTACGTTGGCTTTTATAGTCAGCTGAGCATACTGTAGAAGTCTTTACCTGTTTAACCTTTGCTGCCTCCGAGCCCATGCGATGAACCATGAAGCTGTGAGGCAGTACATCTGAAGCATGATTATTATTGCCCTTGCACCGTGTATTGACCAGGAGAACACTACACAACTTCAGTCTTCTTCAGCTAAACCAAGTAGACCAAACACAGACTTTTGCTTGTGCACGGTCTCCGCCCGATCCCATAAACAATCACGGCTCTGGCAGTCTATTTAGCTGATGGATTTGGTATTGACTTTATGGGCTCTTGCTCCATCTGCAAAGGGCTGACATGGTTGGTTCCCTGCGTTTGGATGGAGTAAGCTGAGGTGGATGAATTGACCCGCCTGTCGATAACTCTTTCTACTTGTCTGTGCGGGCGGATATTTTATTGCCGCAGGAGGATGGGATGGCGAGGTTAGAGAGGAGGGAGAACTAGCATAAAAATCTGGCCCGCATCAGCTGGATTAGTCTGAGCTGTGGAGGTTGATGAACAGACTTGAGCAGTTTTGGAAAATAAACTAGAAACAAATCACTCATCCCATTGGCTTGTTTTTCATATCTGACTTTATACAAAATGTCTGAAATTTCACATGGAAATGAGACGAGACGAGATTAAACTTTAATGGTCCCCTTGGCAATTTCAGTATTACTAAGTTATGCGTGAAAGTCTGTATATTTTCAGCCACTGCCTGTTGTTTTGCTGTCATCAATTAAAATGAGGATTTTTATGGTAACAATTTGAAATTTTAATGGCTGAATGCACGTCTGGCAGTCTTACCCCGCTCTGCTACAAAACAATGCCGACAGAATATCTTTTAGTTATTGGAAGTCATGCAGGGATGAAGCTGTATTGTTTTTCAACTGGTCCTTTTTATGAATTGTGCCACCTTTTTCTATTTTTCATATCAGCTTTTTATAAAGAGAGAGAATTAGTTTTTTTTCCCCTCGGATTTGCTTACATTACTGTTGCCTTTTTTTTTTTTTTTTTTTTTTTTTTCAGCCAAGTTTTGCAAAAAACTTCACTCACTTTGTTTAAATACTTGCGTGCTAGCTAAGGTCAGCAGCCTAATATCAGGCATTGACTACGCATTTGTCTCAATTCTATTGTGTCCCCTTTATAAAGGTTATTGATGGCTGCAGAGTAAATAGCTGCAGCCTGCGAGTGAAACTGCCTCAGCTTTTGTTTTCTCATCTCACACAAACTCTTAATAGCCTAATTGGATCAATTAGAGCCCCTTATACAAAGGTGCTTGCTAACTCATGATTTAGCCAGCTTTCATTAGGTTATTGGGGTTGTAAATGGGCTTAGTGCGACCGTGTGCACTTGTTGGGATTAGGTGCAACTTTTTTTTTTAATCTTCCTTATCTTATTGACGTTTTAATTTTAAACCATCGACTCACACTTAAAGTTGAATAAGCAGGAAATGCTTAAATACACCGGTATGTTCTTTGTGCCATTTTGGGCACTTGATCAACTTTTTAGCTGAATGCAAAGTGGGAGGAAATTCTAAACATGCAGTATGAATAATAGGTTTCTGCAAACAGTCATACAGTAAAATTACCCTGTGAGTTTTCACATACACGTGACTGGAATTTGAGTCTAGAGTAACCCTCCTACTAAGAGTCTGGCAAACAGCTCACCGCTTACATATATGAAAGAAGCTTTGACATACAGGCACGCGCATACATGCAGCACAAAAGAAATGGAGTGTGAAGCAATCTCCTCTGTACCATCCAGTGCAGAATGGGTTTCCACTGGTGTGTTTCATATTTTTCCGCTTGATGCTCAGCTCATTTTTGTGAGAAATGCAGTGGCAGAATTTAGAAGGCTGCACTAGCTTCTTCTTTTTCTTTCCTTTTTAAAAGCGGGTAAAAAATGTAAATTTACTCAGTTTGGGTTAATGTTAACGTGAAATGATTAGTTTTAAAGCAAACACTCTTACATATCATCCATATTTCTCCTTAGAATCTGTATATATTAACTTAAAATGAAAGATTACCAGATAACATCAGAACAGGCTGGTTAAAATGAACAGCGTAATCACGTTGTTATCGAACTCAGTTATATTATGTATGTTATGTGCTGCCACAGAGGTAAGCTCCAGAGGAATGATCTATATTATTCAGTGTGGTCAAAATCTGAGTAGTAGATTGGGCTGTCTATCCATCCAAAAATGCCTTAAATGTTACTGTGAGCGTTAGGCCACACAACAGAGCTCAAGTAAATGTTTGTTTTGTCATAACACTCCAAATCCGCTTCATCTTAATCATCAAACTCTTCTTAAAAAAATTTAGTTTTGCTGTTTGCAAAAGTGCACATTTTTGTGCTTTCAGGAAAACAACAGCCACACGGTTTCAGCTTCAGGTGTCTTAGTGCCTTTCTTGATTGTTGTTTATTAAAAAGATATAAATCACCTTAGGCATCCTGATAAATAGTCCTCTGAACATGAATATGGTGCTTGGTAGCAGCAATTGTCGCATCTTGGAGTTATTTTTATAAAAAGTGTTTGCTGGAATTTGCCAGATCTCTGATGACAGACCTATCATAATCTTCCACACCCTCCCTGCTGTGAAGAAATCCTTGATATTGTCAGACACATTTGGACAGCCTTCCTGATTCTGGTTTATGCATCAGTAAGAAACCGCACAAGCTGCCAGGCCCCTCGTGTCAATCGCATCTGCACTCGCCGACTGGCGTTTATCTGAATCTTTTATAGCGCATCCAACATTAAGCATTCACCAAAAAATGGTAAGTGCTGTAGCAGAGCGTTACGGCCTATGAGATGATGAAATATTTGTGACAGTCGTGAAGCGTGTTACACAAGCAGCTTCACCAGCCTCCCTACAATTACATGAACGTGTGTGTGTCAACAGGTTTGCAAGTTCCTTTAAGGCAAGATGAGGCCAGGGGGCAGGGGTACGAGCAAGGGAGGAAAAGGGCGCTTAATTCAGCTGAATCGGCCAGTGCTGTTATCTGTGCTGTAGAGACTCAATTTCTGTATCTTTTGAGTTGGTTTTAAAGGCTGGTGCGTCGGTGCACACGCAGCGTATTAGTAGGCCAAATGAGATTAGGCCAATTCAAAAAGAGCTCATTTATTGTCTGTAAACTCTCCCACCTCCACCCCCGCTCCTCGTAGCAATAGAGGCTTTTCATATCCATGTTTCGAGGAATTTAAAAATAACATGCTTGTTATTGCGTGAACTCATTGGGATCTTCCCTCTCTCCACGCGTTCCCTTTGCAAGTGCTTCTGAAAATAATGCTTGTGGACATCACAAAAGGGATGTAAAGCAGTGATGGGTAAAATCTTCTATCCCTGCTGGATAATGTATGCAAAGAGCCAGCACACATTTCATTTAACATTTCATTAAAATATTGCTAATATTAAAAAAAACAACTTTAAAATGAGTCATTTGGCCGCTTGTGTTCAACCTCATAGGTCCCTGATGAAATGCATGGCATTGAAATGGATTTAAATTGCAGTGCAGACACATTGTGGGCAATTGTTCTGGGAATCTTTAGCAAAGTGCTTCCTCTTTTTGAAGTTTTGGCTGTTGTTTTGTTCTTTTACAATATTGCACTCAGACATAGCGGGCAAACCGCAGCAGGATTAGACAGTGATGTCAGAGCATTTGGTTATTTCCTGCATTCCCAATTATCCCCATACCTCTGTGGCTATTCGCTTTCCGTCTTCCGCTCCCTCTTTACACTCCAAATGTTGGCAGTTTGTCCACATCTGCTTCTGAGATTCTGAAATCTAAAAATCCCACATTGTTTACCTCCCGCCAAATCGGTCTCAGATGGACAGAATGAAAGAGAGAGGGAGAGTTTGTGAGGACACAGTTGTAGGCTAGTAATAGTTTTAGTCTTACGGGAGCTCATGTGGCCTGTGGAGGCAGCGGCTTTGTGATGCAGAAATGGAAGTTCAGCCCTCTGCAGAGGTACGAGCGCCGTGACATTTTCACTAACAAGGGAGAACAGCCGAGTATGTGGGATAAGGGCGCTCATCCATGATCGCGTCTCATCAGGTCCGTCTTCGGGCCCTGAAACAAACATCTAGCGTGTGCCAGAGACCGGGTGCTAAGCTTGATTTAATTCGGTTTTTTTTATACACATACGTGCTGTGTGTGTGTTTTTTACTGGCTGCCTGTGTACACATTCATATGTCTTGTTAATGTTCAGATGCTGCTTATATGCAATTACGCCTACTTGTTTTTGTGCAGCAGGGAAAATATATTTGACGCGTTGCATCTCTAAGTAAGTGACCATTAGTGCACTCTGTGGGACTCAATGGAGCCTTTTAGAGCAGGAAAAACAGAAAATGCATCCCGCCGCACGGCTCTTTGGTTATTTGCTTGTGATTTTGGACTATGTTGACTTTACAAACAACCCAGTTTGGCCCACGTATTTACTTGACGCTTCTCTGGACTGTGTTTTCCTTGAACACAAACAGCTTTAATATGGGTCAAATGAGGACAGTGCCAAAGGCGAAGGAGACTGTGTCTCTGTGTATGTTTTGATAAAGCTGGAGAGTAAAAGGAAAGCCAAAGATGATGACTAAAACAGAAAGCTATTTTATTTAGTTCAGTTTTATTCATGTAATGCCAATTGACATCATCCGTCACATCGAGGTGTTTTTATAATCTAAGGTAACGACCATGATAGGGTTTTTCTGGACAAAGCTCCATCAGTCATGTGTCCCACCCTATGAGTGAGAACTTTGTGACAGTGAAAAGGGAAAACTCCCTTTATAGAGGAAGAGTCCTCTGGCAGACCCAGGCTCAGGGAGGGACGGCCATCTTCCAAGACTGGTTGGGGAGGGGGGGAAAGAAAGCGTATAGGGAGACAGGACAGTAATTTGTTTCCTAATTATGTAAATGATGATTTTTGTAGCTGATTAAAAGTTTATGGAAATGCTGCTTATCAAAGGTGCAGTCAAGGAATCTTTTAGCTGCATTTATTATTTAATTTCTAGAATAATAAAGCTCATCAAGTATAAAAACTCCCTAAACTGAAGAGGAGGGGATATGTTGTTTTTATATGTCATCGACTGCCTTAAAAAAGAGAGGACTCGTCTGAATCCACGTTGGCGTGATTTCGCCACATCGTAGCTTTCATTGCAGCCAGTGTCAGACGAAAACATCTCGGGTGAAATGATCAGTGATGTGCTGATCATCTGCAACAGCAAATCTGTGGTATGAATTTGACCCATGATATTATGGCGTTTGAGCCATTCACTAGCTCAGTAATGCAGCTCTGCAGAAATGGAAAATTGCAGTTTTCAAGTGGCACTTGGGTTTTTGAGTGTGAATAAAAATGCTAACCTGTGTTTTTTTTCTTTCTTTTTTCTTTTTCCCAATTTGCTGCTGCCGTGATCGCTCCCTCTGCGTTCCCTTTTCAACAGGTAATGTGATTTTTTTTTCTTCTCCTTTTTGATCTTCTTCTCCTTCGTCTTCTCCTTCTCCTTCTTCTCCGCTCACTTTTCCCTCTCCATTTATCAGTCTTATCTGTGTTATTCTGCAGGATTCCAGCCTGCAAATAACAGTGTCAAAGACAGCCGTAATGGCAGTTATTTATTAGATGTGACCTCACCGTGGCTCGAAAAATACATATATTATCCCACATAATCTCCTGCTGGAGAGCCGCACTTAAATTGTCTCTTGTGTTAACAATGCACACGTACAAAAACAGGAAGAAAATTCATTTTTCTGTCTTTGGCGTGGCGTCTGGGTCAGGAAGGGGTTGAAACCAAAACAAAAATGTGACTCAGTGTCTCTTGAATGGTATGAGCTTTGTTGCAGTAGTTTTTAGAGCCTTATTGTGGCGTGATATTTTTGGAGTTGCCGCTGTAAGAACAAAAATGGAAAAAAGAAAAACCCAGAACATTAAACTCTAGCAGAACCCAGCATTTGCTCTGAGTTTAAGAGGGCGAGATCTACATCTCAGTAAGGACAAATAACTTCACTTTAATCCCTCATGGCCCATCTGGTCTGTCTATCTGTGTGTGCGCATGCGTGTGCACGTACGAGGCTGTCACACTGCCCTCATTCACAACAGTCCATATTTCAAATCCTCTGGCGGCCCTTTGCGCCAGCTCGCTCCCGCTGCAGTGATGTTGTTTGATGTTTTCCTCTTTCCACTCTGCATCACTCCTCACGTGACATTTTATAAGGTTTGTCTAAAGCAAACAATATCGTAAACCGCCCTCTAGCGTTTACATTTTTTCCAGGTGACCCTGCGGTCCTGTTAACTTTCCTTTGCCATATTTATCTCCTTCCTCCTCCTCCTTTCTTTAACCACTCCCTTGCTCCGATTTAAAACGCGTACTTTTCCATCGTACTCCATCGCAACTTCATAAATATTTCAAAATGTTTGCTATGTTTTTGTCTGCCTGTCCGGTGATGTTCCAAGCCATTGCTATTTGCAGCTGTCTTAAGGGTCGTGCCATGACACAGTCCGGTAATACAATAACACACGTGTGCTAAGCAGCTGTGTTTCAGTGTGATTTGGTCTCTAAACAGCAGCTCATTTGCACAATCTCTGGACTCGTTTTAAAGGCGACTAAAGACATTTCACTGTAGGCGAGCATCTGGATAATATGTTTGCAGCAGGTCTGCTTTTGTTTATTTATTAAGCATACTAAACGTTGCTTCCCAATTTTATAGTCTAGTGCTGTACGCTTTATAATAGCCGTGCTTTCCTTTTCTTGCTCTGCAGTGACTGACTTTAACCAATTAACTGTGTTTACAGTTTATTTAGAGGTTACATTTCTGTGCAGCTTAAGGCTTTTTTCAAGTGACTGTTTCGTTTTCTTGGCGAGTACCTCTCATATAGCCCTAACATTTTCTGTTATCTGTATTTTTTTTTTCTCATCCTCTCATTTTTTTCATTATCTGATCCTGAGCACCCTCAGGAGACTGTTAATGCACTCCAAATGTCATAATGTGACAAACCCCGTTACCCAAAATGACTGTCTAGTGCCTAATGCATTATACAGAATATATGCGCTCTGGGATGTTGTGCTCATGTCTGAGAGTGTCTGCTTTGTCTGAACAAACAAACATCATCTGGACTGGGATCGTGTCCTTGCACCAAATGTGACTCTGGTAGCTTGTCTCTGCCTCGATGAAGTATTTAGATGGAGGGTGGAGATTATGAACTGATTAATTTGCAGGGGAAGATTTCGGAGGGGCCAAAGGAGAGGCAATGGCAGTGAGCTAAGCATCTGGGATTATCCAGACTTAATGGAGGGAATAAAGAAGTCTGTGGGTGGCAATCCGCTTTCCATCCGCGCAGATTTCAGTCACACTGACGTGTGATGTTGCGGTGCAGGAAACTCACAGGAGAGCAGGGGGGGTGTCCACACCAGCCCAGTAGGTGGCAGTATCCTCAGTTTCGACTGGTTTGTTTTTTTTATGAGCATTTATTTACAGAAACATTATAAATAAAAATAACAGAATAAAATGAAAGGAAAACTGGGTTTAACGTAGTCATTGTCCATGCAATTTCTGCGTTTACTCTAATACATGCACATTTTAAAATATAAACAGTCACCACCCAGACAAGCTTTTTTACACACTTTTCGAAATAACAGCAATGGCAAACAGTAACAGAGATTTATTCTCTTGGACTAAAAATCTAGGATTGTTACTGAAAGCAACCCACAACCCACATCGTTTCAGTGGAAGACATAATTTAGGTGACACTTTACAGCGGTATGGGGAGCATTATTCATTGCCAGTGCAAGCCAATGCCAGTGAGACGGAAACACCCACACTTTTTTTTTCTGTGTGTGTATATATAACAGTTGGTGTGTATAAAAACAGAAACAGCAAGAGAAGTTAAAAACTGCAATAAAAAAACAAAAAAAACATGAAGTAGGTGTGTTTTTCTACCCTTTTTTTGTGCCTAAACCTTAGAGTGAAAATAAGATATCAGCTAGTTAAAAATAGTAAAGAGGGACCGTTAACAGTGTGGCCAATATCACTGTGTCCTGTTCATCAAGGACACCTGGTGCTTAACTGGATGCATCTGACAAAACCTCATTTCGTGACACCCCTAAACGAGCACGGGTCCATCAGAAAAGTCGAGGTAAAGCACTATCAGTTATGAAGGAGTCTATGAGGTTATTTCTTACCAGAAAATTTCCAGAGGTTCAGGAAATGTGCCATTATGGCTTGTTTTGATGAAAGCGTCTGCCATCGTCTACTTATTTGATTAAAGTTGAATTATGTACGAATAAACAGTGCAAATTTGAATTACACGGTGGGGAAAAATGGTTATCCACTGTGAAGAGAAGAGAAATGTGCTTCAAGTAGGAGAGAATTTAAAAAAAAAAAACATAGCTATATGTGGTAAATTAAACGTTTTGTGAGAATTTTTTATTTGTAATTGAAAAGCCTGGCTTTGAATATAAACACTATTTATCTCTGTTATTATGTTTTTATGCAGCTATCAAATGTGGCTGGTTGGATGCCCGAAGCTCTTTTTAAATTAAGTTAAAAATTTCAAATCAGATCGTGCGACTGATGGTGTTCTTGGAGGACTGGATCCAGTGTCCCAAAGTGAGATGACTCATGTTGTCTTCATTTGACCAGACTAATCTCAGCAGCCGCTAATGATTCACCACCATCGATCAAAGGAGCGACGGGGGCAGTCCCGTGTATTGCGTTGTCTTTGAGCTGCGTGCTTGCAAGGTTGATTACCCAACAGGAAGGCTCCTTGATGAACGAACGCTCTCCAGATTGATGAGCGTTAATAAGCAAAAAGAGACTGCTGACCTCATCCTCTGCAGATGTAACCCTATCACACTAAATGGATTTCTGATGGTTCAGATTGTTTCTTTAGAGCACTCCCTGCTGTGGTGTGTGTGTGTGTGTGTGTCTTTGGGGGAAAAAGATATGAACAGTGGGTGGGTGGTTTGTGTTAAGATGCCGGCATGTGTTTTTGAGATGCCCGTGGGTGGTTTAATTTGTATCTGTACTGGTGCGTGTGTGCACGTTTTCTTTTTTTTTTCTCTTTATTTATGCTCATGTCACAGTGTGTGTACAGAAAATAAAAAAACTCAAGTGTGTTTCATGTGAATTCCAGCTCTCTGCAGCTGGCCCATGCATACACACCCTAGGGCCAAAGAATTCAAACCAATCTAATGTTTTCATCCCAGGAGTCCTTGAAATCCACAGTGAATGGCCTTGAATGTCCACCATTGAAAGATTTATGATATTTGCTGTGCATTAATCTTCCTATAGATAGTGCTGAATGCCCCCCATGAGGCACAGCGAGGCATACGTTTGACCGCTTTCCTGCTTGATAAAGCAGCCAACCACCCTTATGTGATCTCAGTTGTCTTCTTGTCACTCGTAAGGTGCTCTCACAATGTATCGTATGAAATGTCTTTGTTAAGATGATGGCAAACTCTCATCGATCTCGCCTTTTTTCCCTTTCCCCCTCAGAAGGTGCCCAACAGCTGGTTTGGTAGAAAGTCACGGACTAAATTTCCCAGGTGACTTTGTTTCCACAGAGCGACCTCTTCTGTCAGCATGGAGGCACACTGCCTCGCTTTTCTTTGGTTTACTTGGTTCTGTGGTGAAATGTGTACACTTTAAAATGATCTGAAAAAGCAGGATATTATTTGAGTAGCTTTTATGACTCCCTCCAGTAGTAAGCAGCAATTTTCACCTTGGAAAAAAGCTCAAATCATTTCCAAAAGTTGACAGATGCTTCACTTATGACTCTGCCTTCAGTCACAGCTCTTATCCAAATGCTTTTCTCCAAAGGAGACACTTCATATAAATAAGTTCTTCACTAATCCCTCCAAAGGTTCTCCATATTATAATTACTCTATGTATCTGCGCTCCAAAGTGCAGACTTTCAACGAATTTCTTCTTTAACGAGTCTCCGTATTGTTCACATGAACAATGGGGGTACTTGGAGGATCATATCCCTCCGCCTTCGCCCTGCCTCCTCATCTCCCTCGTGGATCTGATAAGTCTTATCTCACCACTGCCCCTTCTGAAAGAATAGTGCTGCCTTTTGCTTCACAGTTCCTTTGCCTCAGATCCTTTCGTACGAAAAAAAGGGGGAAAAAAGAGATTTCCTTCTGGGAAGTCATACCTGCAGGAGAGTGGACTTGTAATGTGGAGCTATCCGCAACCATGGTTGATTAGCAGTATGAAGATCTAGTGTCATACATAATAAAATCTAAGTGTTATCTTGAGGAGACGATTGGGGGGGGGGATTCCCCTGTGGAGCATTTCCTTGCTGTCTCAGCAAAGGTGGAAAATAACAAGCCACAGCTGCTGTAGATAACTGCACCTGTGCAGAATTCACTTTATTTTCCCGTGTTTTATCTACTCTGGGAGGGTTTTTTTTGTAATTATTATGCTTATCAGGTTTATGGAGGAGGCACTGTATTCATCCCATCTCAGCTTGCATGAGCTTTTCTAATATATTCTGCTCTTTGGGCCTTTTGTGGCTCAGCAGGATGTCATTTCATAACAAAATGTGTGGTTTGATCACTCTAACACTAAATTGCTCCCTGTGGTTTGACCAGTACTTAACTTGCTATTATTGCATGCATGTCTAAAGCTCTAATTGCAAACAACGCTAATGCATTTTCTGTTCTTTTTCTGTTCTACTTAAACAGCGCTGTTGAGATTTGCTGGTTTAATTTGTACTTTCACCCGTAAGACATTCAACATATTGGCAGGGGATGTGACATCTCCACTTCTCAACCTAGAGTATGTCAACGGGGCGTTTCCAGGTGGGAAACAAAACAGTGGAATGTGAAATGGAATTTGGGACTTAATTTAAACTGAACCTAAACTAAGGTAAAATCTGCTTAACTTTTCTTCTTTGTTTGTCTCTGTATCTGAAGGGCCATCTTTAATATTGTTGACTCAAGAAACACTGAGACTGGTTGTGAGCACAGAAGCCCCGCCCACCTGGTGTTTAAACCTTCTGTTCCTGGGGGGCACCCAATCAGATAAAAGCTTGCTTAAAAGTAGGGGAAACGGTGCTAAAGCTGCTTGTTTTAGACCGTGTATGATCTAAGGAGCTGAACCAAAGCACAATATCTACCAGAATAGGATGCAAACCTATATAAGCGGAAATAATTAAATGAACGTGTATCATTTAGATCTCATAACTCTTTGAATATTTATGAGATGTTTACCAAAAATACTTATATGTATGAGATGTCAAAACTCTAAAGTGTATATATACTAATTATTGTAGTGTTATTGGGGGGAAAAAAAAAAAAAAACCAGTGTGAAATTACAACACAAAGCCTCAAAGCCAGCTTCTGTTGTTGAACTCAGAAGGAGCGACTAGCTGTTTTCATGTTTTTGTAGACAAGGGCAAGACTTGACTCAGTGGTCGTCCTTGGGTTGATGACAGAGGAGTAACTGAAGCTTCGGGGTGAAGTCTGTGTTGTGCAGGTTAGGAACCAAGGAGCTCCAGTTAATAACGGGATTGGGTCTGCGGGTGGGCTGTGTAAGCACGCATGTGTGCTTGCATTGGCGAACATAACTCTCTGAAAAGGTGATTGAAGAAGCAAAGCGATGTGGCTCCTCGGTGTGTTTGTCATGAAGAAAGATGGGGAAGGCCAAGACATGTGTGCAGTGGTTTGCTGTGGAAGAATCAATGCAGCGATTGAATGACTTAGTGTCATCTCTGCCTATCCCTCTTGAGCTGTAATTGCGATGTTTCTACAGGTCATAAATTGCAGTTTCAGTGCTTCGGTGGCTAAAACTAGTGGGGCATGTCTGGTGTCGTGGAGCTGCAAGTTTTTCAGGTTTAAATTAAATGCTTATCAGGTTTGATTAAAATGCTTCACTTTGTAACTGATTTGACTTTACTGATTTTCATAGATAGATATAGATAGATAGATTCTTAAACTCCTACTCATGCTGTGAGCTGCTCTGGATGAACTCATCATGTACTCATTCCAGTACATGATGATCTTGCATTATAAACTCTTGTTTTGACGCATACCTAATTCACACCTTAATGCCATAAGATGCTTAAAAGATTATGTCTTATGATTATATATAATCCATATTATTATATCATAAAGTACCAGTGTGAATACATTTGAAATGAAAACCATTAAACCATTAACTAAGTTTCTTCTTTCTTTTTTTTAATTGGAAAAGATTTTCCAGTTTACATATTTTCCTCCATTGTAATACACTTGGGGTCTCTATGGTTTTAAGTAATGTGGCCCAATATATTCCCTTTGCTATGACTGAAATACTATCAGTCATTAATGGTTCTTGAGTTTTTTTTGTAACTGTGAAAACTTTTTCCTCACTATTTCTGAAGTTAGCAGGGAGCAAGGAGCTCCTTCACTACAAGCCTCTTATCTCTAGTACATTTGTTTGTGTGCAATATGCAGTGCTTAAAGAAACACCAGTTAAGAAGTGTCAGCAGCACAGCTTCCAGAGTCCTGGATAAAGGAGATATGTGCAGTATCTTGTGCTCTCATACACACAGGATGATGGTGGAAGTCAGAAAAGCATGCAGCAGCTGCACGCTGGTGTGTAAGAAAAGTCAGAGTTTGGATTTATTTTTGTGTGTTTTTTCTTTTTTCAATCCCGCCCCATCCTGCAGCACACTGACGTTGAAGTCAACATACTCTAGCTTCACTTTGTTCAGTCATCTACATGAGCATCAGTGAGCCAGAGGTTCCTTACTTTGTCCCGTCACTACTGCTTGTTTTGTATTTTGTCTGCGGGGTATTTAAATCAGTCTGTGTCTGCTCTCTGCGAGAAGCTGCATATGTATTAGTGGGGCAGCTTAAAAAGAAGCCCTCCCCTACCTGAACGCTGTGCCTTTCTGCTCACAGAGTCCCTCGTCTCATCCTGCGTACAGTGTATTCTTCAACTCCTCTCCTCTTGTGTGTGATCGGTATTCAGCAGTTAGAGGGGAAAGTGTCACAGGTTTCGCCAGAGCTTGGTGTGGTTACAAACACAGCACAAGTGGCTCATTTCCCCTGATTTTCCCTGTGGACATTTTGACCGTGTCACAACCTTCCTGCAAAAATAATTTACATATAAATGTTTCGGAGAATTTTTGCAATTGTGCGCACACACACATGAAAGTTTATGTGAGCCTAACCGTAACATCTGCCCTGTTCTTCAATCCGTTTCTGATATCATAACATGTTAATGACCTGATTTAAAGAAAAGAAAGAAAGAAAAAAGAATACCATTACACTACATTGCCATTCTGATCCCATTTATTTTGGGTTTATGGAGTGAAATTGTAATTAAAAAACACAAGAGGGCTATCCCACAATGCTGACTGCTGGTTGATCGAGTCACATGAATCCTGCCATGTGACACAAGTTGCAGCTTAAACCACGTCTTTAAATTTGTTCATTATTGTGAGTCATGTTGTCCTATTGGATTATTTTATGTAACATGGACAATGACAGTTACGTATTCTCTCTAATGGTAAAAAGGCTGCTAAATGTACACATTTGTGACATAGGTTTTAATGAGTCCTTTCTTAAGAATAGCGGAAATGCAAGTGGATAATGACTTTGCATTAAATGTTCAAATAATAAGAGTCATGAGTGAAAATGGGGGTTTAAGATGCTTTTTAAAGACAAATTTGTCCTCTTGTGGATGTCTCCGTTTATTAAAGACACAGATGTGCATTTTTAGAAAATGTAATTCTTGGAACACAAATCCTTCTTGTTCTAAAGTATCACAATTTAACCTCTCACCTCTTCCTCTCCTGATTTGTCCCCCGATTTCATCACACAGTTTCTTCAAAGATGGCCGGTCCTTGTCGGGAGTGTATAACCCTCTTGTTCCTCTTGACTTTGAATTAAGTTGGAGTGACTCTGATAATCAGAGGACAATCTGATTTTTCTTGCTGGGCTGATACTAAACCTACAGCCATCACATTTACATTTACATTACATTACCGAATATTTATTCATAGCGTACTGTCACTGTGGGCCCTGAGTGGAATGATAGATGAGCTAATGCATTTTACCGAAAGATGGATGGAGGAGCAGAATCAATGGGATCTTGAGCCTTTTTACTTTGGTCTCTATGGTAATATATTTTCTCTTTTTTATTGTTTTTGCATCCCGAGCTTCCTTCTTAGCCCAAAGTTGAGGAACTATGGAGAAAAATAATCACTTTCCTTGCCTTTGATTTTTATGATTGACATAAATCCTCGCATACTGGCACACTGGGCATACTTACTGCATATTTAACGAGCATGATCTGTGTCAGTCAGAGCATCCATGTCCTGTTAGATGAGTAAAGGGCAGCAGCAGGCATGTGTGGGCTTATTGCTCAGACAGGCGTTATGTTCTTTGACGTTTCCTCCCATCACCTCACTGATATGGACTGGGCTAAAAGGGACACAAGCTGTGTTTCCAGGAATCAAGGAAGAGCACAAGTCCTAAGAGGCAAGTAAGACACCAGGAACTGAAGTCCAAGAGGAAGAATCAGGGGTAGATTTGTAATGATGGAGTGGATTTTTTTCTTTGGTTAAAAAAAAAAAAAACAAAGAAGAAGAAAAAGCAAAGTATTTTCAAAATTACATCCAGGAACAGGTCCCTTTCTTCTACTCATGTCCAGTTTTTTTTTTTTTTCTTCATTTGAGAACCATTAATCTTATAATGAGTTTAAAAACCAATGCATTTATTTTCAATGCAATTTAAGCTATAACAGTGACATAGATTTATTGTGGTCTTCATAAATTAGCTGTTCTCTGGGAAGGACATGCAGACATGAAAATGAGATTAAGGCTGGGATTCTGTCAAATAGAAATAAAAGTTGGAGGATAGATGTCCACATAAAGCATCGTGTTTACCCTCTGACTAAATTGACCTCACTTGAGACCAAAAGCTGTTCCCATCTCTGTAATCTGCTCAGTTTTAAACTAATCGGAAAACCACTTCTCAAAGTATCAAATATACTGCAAAAATTAGACATTATTTTGAAAACCAGTCCTTGCAAACGAGAATATGAATCTGTGTAAAAATGGCGTTTTTGCAACTACCGTGGGGCATCCTGTAAAAATAATTTCCATTAAAAACAGAAGTTTGAATATAAAGTGAATAAACAGGAAAAATTCAGGCACCACTTATTGTTTCTTCCTCCTCAGTTTAGTTTTTGCTGTTCAAGGAGAAAGGATTTTTTTTTTTCCCCCCCTCCCTTTTAACAACCAGGAAAGCCACTCAGGATTTTTCGCCGCTTGTCAGTTTATGTTCGCTCTCCAGGCCATGTAAAGTGGCTTAGGTGACCCCACTGTGATAGAGGTCTTTTTATGCTTTAAGAAATCCTCTCCCTGTAGCCTTTACCAGCCTTAAAGGCTTCACTTACACTCAAAAATACACGTGCTTGCACATATACATTCCACACTTATTAGGTATCAAGTCAAGCTGTTATAGGGCACAGCTGTGACCATCCTAAGCAGTAAATCTGAATTGTGTTGCTGATGCGCACATTTGTTTTATGGCTCCTCTGGGACTGTGGAGGGGGGCAGTTTCTGGTCTCTGGATGGTCTGTTTCTAATCCGCCTCAAGATCAGAGTGGAGGTGTATATGCTTTCATAGGTCATGCATTGCCGACATTGTTACCCCCTTTGTTTAGCAGGTGTAAATACAGCCCATATGCTACATAAATCTTTATATGCTTACACTATATGTATTGGCACGACATACAATCCAATATCCTATACAAAGATCACTATTATACTTTCTCTGCAACTTCAGGCATCCATTTAAAAAAATGTTTCAACATTGATTATTTTTAGAAATCTAAAAGTTGTGTAAGGTAAGTTCTGTCTTCTTCCAATATTTTCCCTTGCAGCTGCACTTTTATACACACCGCAGCAAATTAACCATGCTTTTATTCTATCGAATACGCCTTTCATTGACTTCTCCTACTCTTTAACAGACCAAGGTCCCCAAAGGCACGTTTTAAACTCGCCTTCCCAACAGTTTCGCTCCTCCTTCCCCTAAATTACACAGGAAGTGCCCAGGAAGCAGGCAGGTGAGACGCCCTCCCCGTTGGTGCAAAGCTTCCTGTCTCTTACATGCTGTTTGGCAGTACATCTCTTTCTGACTCCTTTATCGCCGTCACATTAAATTGCTGCTGAATCAAACACTGTTGTCTTAGCGGGCCATCTTCTTTTATTTTACCGGAGAATTTACAACACTAGCTTTATCCATCAGTGCAAGCAGTTCATTTTAACATGTGGTTTATTGATTCTGAACCTGCTTACAGGGCAGCTCGGTGGCTCTATTTCATTATTTCGTTTTCCAACATTTGAAACTTCTCTATCCATGCAGGTGTAGGTAATTCAATTGGACTTGGTTTCCGCCTGTTTACTCAGACACCTGCTCACGCGTTAGGGAAATTAGCACCACAATCGTAAAACTGAATTGGCCACCCAATTGACAGTGCGATCTGTGGAGAGCTCGCATGTGGGTGAGAGTGTGTACAGCCTTTGCTGTACTGTGCGTGTGCATGTGTTAAGCACTCTGCAACTCCTTAGCTGAGTTATAGCACATTAATTGAACCAAAAATGATTTGAAATTAATACGTTTTCTTAGAATGCTTTTTTTCTTCTTATATCCATATTTCAGTGTTCTTCCCTTAATTTGGCAATTTCTTTTCTCTTTTTTCACTCCTGTGGCCTTAATGCCTCAACTATTTGTATTACTGCTGGTTAGTTGTTTCAGAGACCGTTTTAAGCTCCATATTAGTCACATAATCATGCCACACATCAGCTTTCAGCAGGACTTGGGTTGTGCATAGATTATGAGCAGCTAAATATTCAGTAAACAAAACTATTTCTGGGATTTGGATGATTTCCAGGTGGCTTTTGTTCACAAACATCAGCTTTTTGCCTATTGTAGCCTTTTCTAATCTCTCTATAAAGAAGTGATGCATAAAAGAAAAGTTTAGACAAATAAAAGCAGACAGCTTCTAGCATTAAGAGAAAAAAGAAAGAAATGTGCTAGAAAGGAATAGACATTTGGAGCTTTTCTAACTGTGATAAACACTTTTAAGTTTGGATTCATGAAGTATTCATATTCAAAGTGACTCGGATCCCAGTGGTTTTCTGTTCCTCTCCCTGACTGTCTACTTCTTCTCTTATTTCCTCTTTTGTCCTATTTCTATTAGTGTCTGTCCTCTGCGCTCTCCTCCAGTTTCCCTTGATATACACGTCTTTATCCCCTACTCAGCCTTTCCCTTCCTCTTTTCTTTTTCTTTCTTGTCTGTCTTTTGTCCCAGAGAGTAGGTGATCCTTTGCTTATAGAAAAAAAAAGCATCAACGATTAGTCATGAGCATCAAAAATTTGTTCTGTTACATTTTCCTCCTCATGGACACTTTGGGGAAAAATGGGCGAAGGATGACTTCGCACCGTGACAGGGAGGCCGGGATGGGCTTGTTTCAGACCTTTGTCAGTGAGATCAATGTTAACTTCATTTTCCCTCTCTAACAAAAAAGACCTGATGGGAATCTTGATTCTCTGACTTAAAAGAAGGGAGGGGAGAAGAAAAGGAGCAGCTTCAGCTGGAGGTTAAAACTGGCTTCAGATGTTGCTGTTATGAGTCTTTTTACTGTCTGAAAAAAGTTTTGGGTGGAAATAAGATTAAGCCTTTCTTATGCTAGTTCCAGGACGCTGCAGTGCAGATTATAGGATAATTACTATACATGTGTAGTAAACTAAATTGCAAGAAATTTAGTAACATAGATTAACAGCAGTGAATGAGGTCATTTTTTAAGTTCTCTTTGTGTTGCCTGCAAGTCTAAACTAATGCTGCACTAGGGAAAACACAGAAAAAATACAGTCTGCTCTATTTGCAATGCAATGGGGTCAAGTTGGCAATTAAATGGACTGCAGTGGTGATTATATACTGATTAACTGTTGTAAATTGGTCATACTCACAAAACTGCTGCTGTCTTTTGTATATTTGTTGCTGTGCGCATACAGGAATTCACATAAACTTATATAAAGTCCAGCTAGAATCTTATAGAAAATTCCTCCAAAGATAGATGTAATTACTGAAGAATGGCAATTTAATGCAAAGTGAAGTAAAGATAAAAAGATCAAAGCCAGAAAGTAATCAACCTAAATTATTTCCATTTATTTTTCTTTCAATAGATTTTCACTGTGAAAACTAGGACTTTGTCATAAGTTCTATCCATATGTCTTGATGCAGGATTCATCATCCAGGTAAAGAAGTTCCAGAATAGGAATAGGGATTAAATCGATTTTAGCTTGAATAAAGGGATATCAATTCATTAAATCCTGTATTTTAAATCAGAATCAGAAATACTTTATTAATCCTGGGTTACAGCAGGCAGCATGCTGGTTGGCACATGCGCACTCGCAAAGGAACCCAAAGAAATATAAATGTGTTTTGTCATAAACCCCAGACTCTCAGGTTAAAGCTTTCATTTCAACAACCACCAAACAGCTAAAAGAGCAAATGAGCAGGTAAACAGATTCCACACAAAGATGTAAACACAAAGTGTGGACCCAACGCATCAGAATCACTGAGATGTCGGCTTTCTCACCCGTACCCGGACACGCCTTCGTGGCTGAAAGAAGACACTCACAGATTCTGATGCTGCAGGTTTTGTCACTCTCTGACCAAAATCACTGAACCAGCAGTAAAAGAACATCAGAAATACGCTTCACATTTGATAAATATTGTCAATAATTCCCTCTTACCTTTGGCATTTTGTTTCCACCACGATAAAAATCGTTTTTTTTTTTCTTTCATAAATTACCTCCAACAAGAAAGCCTAATTTCTGCTCTTCTACACCGAAGAAAAGAAACACTGCTCTGCTTCACTTCAGCAGCATATCTATTTGGTTGAATCGATTTTAGAAATCAGTGACTATACCCAGCCCTATTCCAGACCATTGATTTGATTCATCTGGATGTAGCGTTTTTAGCAGGAGAAATGTTTTGTCTCAGCTGCTGAAACGAGCACCGTTGACTAGCACTAAGAATTTCTAGGTATATCCATTTGGTGGAGGGCGTCTGTGTTGATGCCCTTAGGTTCTCATCTATTGTTTTTTGCAGATGATGTCGATCTGTTTGCTTCATCAGGTGGTGGCGTCCCGCTCGCACTGGAGTGGTTTGCAACAGTCTGTAGCAGTCAGAATGAGAATTGAGAACTCTGAGGCCGAGGTCACGATTCTCAGCCGGAAAAGAAGCGAGTGCCCACTCCTAGTCGGTAGTGTCGATGGTAGAGGATTGATTTTTGCAGTGTTCCGTAGATGAAAAAGAAAGCCTGGATGAGCTTCGAGATCGGTGATTCAAATTTCAAATGCTTGTCCAAAATAATACCAAGGTTCTTAGAAGAAGATTCGATTTTGCCAGCGAGGGGATAATGATTGACCTCCTTAGAAAAGTTTTAGGGCTGAACACAAGAACATTAGTTGTCTGTGAAGGTTCTCAGTCATCCAGGTCATCGTAGTCAAAGGAGCTTGCAAAGAAAAGCGTCTGGACTGGCACAACTAAGAACATTAGTTGTGCCATTAGCATATGAATACTGGTTGGTTTGTGTGGCTCTTGAAAAAAATGTAAGAAGAGGTAAGGTAGCAGAATCCAAACAAACAGAATTTAGGCATACAGGGATGACTGAAGGGCCACAGGCGGTGGCGTAACTTGGGTTAGCAATAAGCTGTTTTGTCATTGTGCAACATCGAAGTGTTGCTTACAAAGAAAAACATTGGTCAAGATCTGTTTCCTGTAATACATTTTTTTAGGAGGATGGGGTCCAGCGGTGAAAGTGAATAGTTAGAGAAAACTGTAAAATTGATGTTGTTGCAATAGAGGTTTAAAGCTTTTCACAAAAACCTGCGCTGGTCCTTCAGGCTAAGACCACATATTGACCAGCTCTGGATCGTGCCTGGATTTTTACTTCTGATCGATGTTTTGTGGTTTTATAAAAAAGAAAAAAGGAGAAAAGAAATCAGTTGATCAGTTTGGAGCAGTGTATTCAGTAGGTTTGGATTCAGCAATTGATCAACGTGACTGCTGCGGGATCACAGGAATATTTTTGAATTCTGCTGAGCACTGAGAGTATCTGTGTGTGTATTAATGGCTTGCTTTGTCATCGTATTTGTTTTTGCCATCCTGCTGTCAGTTTTAGACTGATTTTAAGACTAGACGTAAGGACATTTTTATTGTTTATATCTTCCACCATTCCTGCTTTTCTTCTTCTGTCATTTAATGGTCGGGCATTGTACAGCTACAAGCATTTCACCCCCATGTCATACTGTGTATGGTTGTGTGTGTGTGTGTGTGTGACAAATAGAATTTGAATTTGCTCGTAGTCGGATAATTCCAATCCTCATGTATCATTTCTGTCACATACAGTCTCTGCATGACACGAGAGACATGACAGACTACATATTTATCACGCTCTTATTTACAATCTCTGATAAACTGTGCTGCTTTAGCGTCGGCTACCTGCAGGTTTCAGCGCCTCACCCAGCCTGTGAGTAAATAACGTGAGTGAAGACGCAGACACCTGCCCCGATCCGCTGCTGAGTTGATTAATAACAAAGGCTCCCCCCGCTTTTCTGTCAATGGATTTTCTTCTTACATTTCCAGTCAGAATTGTTCTTTCTTTCCCTTCCTTTTTCTCCCTGTGTTTCCTTCTTTTAGGACACACACATGCAGGGAGGCATTCCCACATACAAACACATAGATACACATTAAAGTAATAAATAAAAGCCCCAGGGTATGATTACAAAAGAAGGAGAGAGGAAAAAGGGGTGTAATATGAGCCTTTCTGGGACTTATCAGCATTTTGCAGAGACACAGACACCAGAGAGACAAAAAAGCATTTGAATCTCAGCACAATGTGCAGGGCTGCATGCACTTGCCGCATATCAGAATCAACAGTATCTAATGACAAAAGAAGCTAGTTGGTGCTGAAAAGTGTCTCACTGAGCACAGTACTCTCAAGGCTTAAATGGCCATAAAAAAGTCCAGAGTGAAGTCACTCACACAAACGACAGTTGGACAAATATTAGCAAAACAAATCAAAATTGATTCTGTTTTTCTAATACTGTATCACTTCCCAAGCCCATCAGTCAAACCAAAATGGGAGACAGAGCTGAGGTAAAAATGGATTGAAAAGAGGCACATAGGAAAAAAACAAATAAAGAGAATAACAGAAAAGATGGCTAAAGCAAGGACGAGACAGTGGAAAAACAAGCAAAAGGACCAAAAAGCAATAAAAATAAAAAGAATCAAGAGGCGGAGGAGTAATTTTGCACAAAACATCCAAGACAGCCGTTTTGGTTCGTTTGACTTTCTCTCCTCCATCTCAGTGGATCATCTGTAATGACCATTCTCTGAAAAGCAAGCAGCTGCACGGACTCTAACTCATTTTCTCCTGCTCCCACGACACATTTTAGGGGGTAAAATGGATTGGAACTCAAGCGCAGAAAGCTTCTTTGAGACACACAACTGCTTTAACACCACGTTCCCAGACTGTGGTGGTTGGAAAAACTCGGGGGACGGACAACTTCCAAATGTGGAAGAAACTCTCTCTGTTCTAGCTAAGCATAAAGACTAGGCTGATTTTTAGCTGAGATTCATGCAAAAAGAAAAATGTGTAAAAACCTAAATCACATTAACTGCACTGAGGCCGTTTCCTTTTTGTGCGAGAACTTGCCTTGTTCGACAAGCTTTAATCCAAGGTCCTTACTTTGGCATGGCTGAATATAGTCCCTGGGTTCTTTTAATGGGAACAGAGCTGCCTTATACACACAGAGGCTTTTCATATTTAACATCAATCCATCCTTTCTGAAAGATTATGGCACCATAGGTTCTGTACCTGCACCTGACTCAACTGTTTACTCGACGTTGAGCTGCATAAAGAGCCTCCCCTCCAGGTAATAAGTAGACAGAAGTTGGGTATGAGTTCCACAGCAGGATGCCTCTGAGCTTGTTATTAGGTCTATTTTGAGTGGCTTCTTAAGCTTTAGCATTAAAACTAACTAAAAACAACACTGACCTTCTTTGAGACTGCTCAAAGACTCCAGAAGGCTTTTGTTCTGGTTGCTTTTCAAACGTCGCCCCCTCATCAGTTGAGGGTTGAAACACCTGAAAGAGAAGTTGCATATGATTGCATAGTGGTTATCAACAGACTTCCCTCTATGCTGGAAGGAAAGAAACCCCTAGTAGAAGAGTTGCTTTCTCTCTGCTGGTTGCGTTTGTCTGGAGGGGGTGTTAACTTTTGACTTGAATCCTTTAATCATCTGGACTTGAGAAGAAGCTATCCCCATCCTTTTTTTGTTTTCCTGTAGGCACTAGTACCAGCTGATATTTTTATTTATTTATTTTATGGTTAAAATTTTAGTTGTGCTTGTTTCATACTGGTTTAATTTTGACACTACAGACCTACTCATATTCGCCATTTCCCCATCTTTGCTTAACCTCTTTTTATGATAGCGTGTCCCTTTAAATCATCAGTAATGACTGCTCAGATTTTTCAAGCCTGACCTTTTATGGACTCCACGTCTGTCTTCACCTTGTTCCTCCCCTCAGGTGTTCAGCCTTTGCCTCTCATACCTCTGAAATGACACCATCCGTGTACACTTGTTTACTCACCCTCCATCTTCAAACAGAGCCATATCAAGAGATGGCGCAGAACGCACTGCTGCACTCGAGAATCAGGCAGCACTTGTATCCCACAACCTTTGTCACCCCATCTCTCAACACCATCTTCCTCTGTGACTTCTGCAGCTGTGTAATAGTTGTTATCTGAGAGGCCAGGAGGCGATACGATTAGTGTTTCTTGAGGTGCGGATTTCACACTAAGGAAGAAAGACTAATCCTATGGTTTCACATCTGTGTTTACAGTATATTATATTACAGGGTCACCTTCAGTTGATGTTTTTTCCTCCCTCCTTTTTAACTGTTAATATTTGTGTAGTTTTTCACCTGAACTGCTTGTAGCCTCTGGCTCTGAACTCTCTGCTCTTATAGCCCTGGACATCATGTTGCATAACATTAAAGAATAGTAAGACCTGGCTCGTTAATGCATTTGGAGTGGATCGATATCTTGGCACACAAGTGTTTCCGTCATACCAATAACATGGCCTTTAGCCTGCAGCTTTAGAGCGTTTCAAAATGTCTGAGTGAGTTCTTGACCTTTTCTGTACAGACACTATAATGTCTCACGGTCTAAATCTTTTATTCCCCCTCCAGGCTTGCGTTATAAGAAAATATACCCTGGATGAAAGTAGTCAGTAATCCCTTCGTCTGTGGCTTTACAAAGGGCTTTAATGCTTTTACATTAAACCATTGATGCAATTTGCAGTCATGTCACAGCATGCTGTTTTGGTTAAATAACACACGAGACACAGACTGTAAATAAAGATGAAACTGAAACATTTCTCAAGTATCCAGGATTTGGATTATTTTCCATAGTTTGTGTGTGTGTGTCTGTTCTTTTTAAAAATAATAATAATCAGTGCATTTTTTTAATGATTAAAAAAATCATTAATATTCATCCATTATCTGCTACTTGTCCAGGTCACGTTATATAATCTTGTATATATTATCATGAAATTTTGAGGCAGCAGTCTTAATCCCACAGAGCTCAAGGTGCTCAGCTTTTTCTATGATTGGTGGAAAAATGCAAGTCAATACGAACAAACCTTACCAGTTTGAATCGCACAAAAAAAAATACAGATTTTGACACAACCAGTTCTGTTTTGAATCCCTATAAAAGACCTTTTATCTCTTTTCCTTATTTTGTATTGGGAACTATAATAAAAACATAAGAGACAAATGTTACTTCTCACTTATAGATAGCACAGGCAATAAAAAAAAAAAGAAAAGAAAAACTGAATGAGCATCAGATGTATCGGCCAGACAATCGGATGCCCGCGCCTGTGAGTGTTCGTCTAACTGGTTATGGATCAAGCCATTCTTGGAAGGGTTAATAATCACTATACTGGGACTCAATTCATCTATAATCTGAAGAAAATTTTCAGTGTTGGCCATGGCAAGCTGAATCAGGCTGCTCATGTTAAAAACTGGCACATAAAAGCTAAATGTACTGACATTCAATAGTGGATTTGAAAGGATTTGGATATGATAAAATCCTAAGAACAATTTTAAGATGCAGGAAATGATTCACGGCTCTGGAAAGATGCTAGAGAGTTTTGCATGTGATTATTTCTCTTTATGTCATTTTGCTATGGTCATTAGCATGCAAAGTGCAGCTTTGTACTGTAGTGTATATTACAACCTCATAAATTATTATTATCGCTCCTTAAGTGAAGACCTGTTACAGATACAGTCAGCAACAGTTGCTCTGATTTTAGCTAAATCTCAAGTAACATATTCAATGAATATTTATCCGTCTATCGCTGGATGTCAGCAGGCCGGACGTCACTCTGTGCTGCTCAAAAATTCCAAAGAGAAGTATTGACGTGTTAATATAGTCATGATCCGCTCAAAGGCTTAGGCTCCCATTGTTTTTAATTGAAGATGATATTTGGGGGATTTACTGGATGTGGGTGTAAGCAGTGAGATGCTCTGCTGTGTGTGAATGTGCCAGAGGATAAGGAAGTGGAGGGTTTATTGTCTGAGCATTGAAATTGGGGTTTTTTTTTTTTCCTGCGTTGGGATTTCATTAAAGTGAGAGAATAGGGCTGTCAAACAGTTCTAGCAAGGTGACTGATGTCTCCTCGCTACCTCAAAGGCAAAGAAACAGAATATATAATGTTCTTCATCCTGCGTTCGTAGCATACCGAAAATACTTATTGCATTTTGAATTACTGGTGACTGAAAGTGATGATAAATTAAAGAAGGATTCCTCAAAAGAGGTTTTTCTGCTTATCTATACATGTGGCATGCAAGTTGAGTTACTGAATTAAAAGTTAGGAGGTCTGTCTTGTCATGCTAATGGAGGCTGAGCATTGCAATTTTATCCGTTTAACTAAGTGCTTCCTTTATGATCGATGATTTGCTTAAGGGGCAGTTGGGCATTTCTGTTTGTACTCAGAAAATGATAATCTGACAGATGTTTTGGAGAAAATATTATGCACAAGTAAAGGATCTCATTTCTCATCAGTTTCATGTGGTGGACTTGTACCATATTAATCCAGTAAAGCCACAGCGCAAACTTTTGAGTGCATATTGAGTCCTATCAGCACAAATGTAATCAATAATATTGGTTTCATTGATCTTTTCTGAGGAAATACAATTTTTTTTTTTTTTTTTTATCAGGATATATGCAAACTAATTCACTACTATCAACATTTGGTACCCAAATATATATTTTTTTCTTTCCTGAGAAGTCACAGTTTTAAGATGCAGCGGTGAAGCAGATATCCTCATGACATCCGAGTTCAAAGTCGTGTGTCTGTTTGAAGAATCGTATGGGGAAAGGAACGTATTTCAAAGCTGCCTGCATATAGTAATGGGTCTGTATAGTGTTCACACATATTGAAGAGCCATTAGTGAATGCATTTGCGAACATTTCTTTCAGCTTGTTACCCGGGCGCACACTTGTGACACGTTGTTAATGGTTTGCTCTGTGAGTAAATTTGTGCCACTTTTGCAAAATGTAGCAATTAAAAGTAAAACGTGTGCAGCTCAAAGTTTTCTATGAAAGATTTTCATGGTGGAAGTTTGTGTTTTGTGGAGCTGTGTGACATCTACCAACTAGATCACATTGTCTACATTTTATGGTCTCTGGATCACTATAAGCGTGGAGCAAATCCAGTGCCACAAACTATCACGATGGTCAACCCAGCAGAAAATGATCTGTACTGCCCGACCATCATCACCACTCCCAGTTATTTTGAAGCAAAGGACAGAATTTTTGACTGCTCAGTGAAGTCCATGTTATCTCAATCTAACACACTCTTCACTCTGAGTGATTGCAAAACCTGCACTACATATCCAGCTGAAATAATATATGCATTTCATCTGGATATTATTAACTGTCTCGCTTTTAGAATGCTATACATCCCAAAGTTTGTGGCCTCATTTCAAGATTTCTACAGCAGGACATTGAAAATTTGTTTCAAAATCACGATCCACGCAAGAAACAAGTCCAAGCGTTTCCAGGTTGAACACTATCCCCAGGCAGCTCACTCAAATAATCAATATGTCGGAGAAAAATTACTTCTGTAGGTCCTTCTTTCACTTCTGCTTTCTGCTGTTCCTCTACCTTTTACCTTACTCTTTCTAATAATACTGTAAAAGCTCTGTAATGGTTTATATTTACTTTCACCAACCCATCATTTTCTGTAGCATCCCTGCAATTTCATCACTGGCTTGTTTCTGAGGAGAGAGCTGCTGTCAGCAAGAAGTGTAAAAGTGGATGATAGTCAGTCAGTTAGGGTTTTCTGAGGGATTCGGGGGCATAAAGTACTTCTTTGGAAAAGTTTCTGTTACTCCACTAAGTTTTGAATCCCCTCTGCTCTCCACTTGTTCAGATTCCATCAGCTTCTCTGGCAAGGTCTATTGATTGGGCTGGCTCGGTGATCCCCAGTAACTGAAAGGAAGGAAAACGGTTTGACTGGAGGCTCCTGTGCAAACAAACATTACTTTGGAAAGTAGGGCTCTGAATGCATAAAGAAAGAGCAGCTCCTTGAACACAAGCTTTAATCCAGTGTTTCAACAATGTTGCGTATTCTAAACAATGCGCGCCACTGAAGCTCTGAATCGAGAGTCGAGAGATGTTTATCTAATAGCGAATGTAACGTTTGCATCGAATTGTTGTAAAGCAAAGGACTAATTATGCGTTGTTTTCTCTTTGGGCTTGTAATTATGTTCGGAAAGCAGGCTTGGTAAGCCACGAGCAACACTGCGAGATGTGCAGGAGGCCTAACAAATAGTCTGATATTCATTCTCCCTCTAGCTAAGGTTTTCGTTTCCACTTCATCTCTAGCTAAAGCTGATAAACCAGCTAGTCACCAACCCCGTTCATCTGGTGCCTGGCAGGCAGCGTTATTGGTGATGGTGAAACTGCTGTGGTGAAAGCAAAGAGAGTGAGTAGCAACAATTAAGCTCCGATATGTTCCTGTGAGCTGTGGGAACTGCAGACTCTTAAGCTTTAGTTCCTGTGATGGTCATTAGATGCTGGCTTGGAAAAGCACACTTTAACTGTTCTGCAGTGCTTGAAACAACCCAAACTTCTCTGTGTATGCTACGTGTTTATACTAGTTGCAGTGGCTAACGAGGGAAATGATGTTGAGCCTTGCTTTGGTGCCTCTGCCTGAACAGTTTTACACACATTGTGCTCAGTTTTGCATCGTATTGCTGCAGTGACTGATCTATAAAGAAATAGCTCACCTGGAGTCACCTCAGAAACAGGTCAGTGATTTTACAGATACTATGTCCATTTTTTTTTTAGTCTGGGTTTTGTCTACATAAAATATTTCTAATTTCCATTTCTGCAGGTGTGCCCCTGCCAGTTTTAATCCTTTGCAGCAATTCAGTGCAATTCAATTCAGGTTTATTTGCATGGTGCAAAATCACTTTCATAACTGGCACGTCAAGAGGTTTTATAGAACAAGGTAAAGACCCTGCAGTATTTTAAAGAATACATAGAGAGACAGCATTATGTGGTTAGGCTTCAATTCTAACTTTGTTGCCTTTATGAATGTTGGAGGGTTGCTTTTGCCCTCTATAACTTCTAAAGCTGATATAGACTGCCAGGAGTCGTTTCAGGGCTCATACAAGATTTAGCCTTTTATTTGAGCTTGAAGCTGAAATTGAATCTAGTTTTTAAGCCTTATTTATATCTTTTTTCCAACTCTGCTGTCATATTTCCCTTTATAGAAAGCAAGTAGACTCTACTGGGGCTATTTTAGCACATTAACAGTTCAGGTTTACCTCTCCAACAATTCAACACCAGAGTCCAGACACTTTAATAGGGTCCTTGTGGCACTTCTCTCTTTTCTGGCATAAATCTTTCATGGTGCACCGAAACGCTCAATCCACTAGTGGTGGACGCTCAGGAGACAGTTTGGCACACGCTAAGGATCTCTCCTAATGATCTGTGCTGGAGAGAGCAGTGTGGACACCTGCCAAAGGCAGATCTCAAGCTTGGAGCTTGAATCCAGGTGTCCCCATCAGTTGTAACACTTGCATGCTTAAATAATGTTCCTTGCAGCTGGGTGTAAGTGTCTCTGAGTGTACCAATTGATGCTAATTACAAACACTATGTGGACACATTCTAATCAGAAATCTGTTTTGGCTTTACAGTTATTTAACTTTCAGTATTTTGTAGCTTCTCTGGGGGAAAAAAACCCCAATACAACTCTGACTTTTAATAAAAAAAAAAACTTAAAAAAAAGCTTATACTCTGAAGCATCTTTTCTGCTCCGCTTGCAGTATTATCCCCCAATTTAAACAATATCTGTAATGGGGATGGTTGGCTGATGTTGATCCCAGACATTCATTAATTCCACGCATGAATGATCTACAGCTCAGTTCGTCCTGGTTGTCCGACTGTGGCTTTTGTTTTGGGACTTGCTCGTAATTGACCAGAGTGTTGTGCTGACTCAGGGTGGCCTCACTGGCCTTCAGAGACCAAGAAGGCTGTGTCACCGCTCACAATAAATGTGGATTTAATAGGCAGGAAATGGCTCTGCTCCAGAGCAGGTCTAATACGAGAGGCAAGAGGAAATTCGAGAGGGAAAGGTATTCAAGTTTAGGTGGGAAGTTTAAGGCAGAAACAATGGGAGGAAGCTGATTCTGTGTTTTTCCTGCCAAAGGTGCAGCTGGTTTCAGGTGATGACACAGCACCTCATTAACGCAGCAGTGACTCGAGGCTATCATGCCAGGGTGCCGGGGTGATTTATTATCCGTTTTCCAATGAAAGCCTCCTCAGATTAGAGGGATGCCTCGCTTGTGGAACCAAATATAACAACTGCATTACAAAACAGGCAGGTCGGGAAAGGTGTCAAGAGCATTTTGAGGCGCGCTTCATGTTTATTTATGAGAGCAGGCTCTTGTCCGTGTAGTCTGAAATAATCCAAGTTGTTTATCTGAGGAAGCGATAAACAAGTCAACATGATTTGTGTATTTTTTTATTTTTTCCCCCCCACAAAAGGAATACACAGAGCATACAGGTATACGGGGGGTTGGCAGTTTCACTAAAACAGTATAGAAGCATACCACTGGCTCGTTTACTGTATAATCGACCTGTGAACATCAAAATACTGGTCCTTCTGTAACCGTTACCTGCTGCTGTTTTGCATGTATTTTTCTGCCTTTACTATAGTTTCTTATGCCAGGTCATTGCTGGATATGCACTGTAGTACAATGAAAAAATCCCATTACAGAGGGGGACCAGATTAGCGATAGTACAGCATATAAAATGAACCACTTACTGCTATTTTAGATTTACTCAAACGTAACAAAAATACAAGTCATGTAGCTCTGTCTCCTTCTTTCCCGGATAAAGCTCTCTCTGTCTGTGTCATGGATGAAGCTGTGGGGAACATTAATCTGAAAGTGACCTTTATGTGAATGACAGAATGACGTTACAGATTGATGAAGCAATAAATGTCTGAAAAAATGGGCTTTAGTTGCTTTGAGGACTTAATTGAGCTTAAAATCAGGCTGATGAAATTTCATAGTTTTATAGTATGTGGGGAAAAAAACAAATATGGATGACATGTGACACATGAATCCAAAGTAACATCTTTTTCATGTATTTTTCGGGGGGTGTAAGATATTTCTCAAATGTTTTCTTAATCCCCACAGCACTGCTATAGATGGTGGTGATGTCATGGTGTGCAAGAACCGTTTCTGTCCCCATAAATGAAGACCTGCTCTAAATAGTTGTCTAGAATAAACTACAAGCCGCTTATCATTGTATATCTCTTGGCTCTGGGCCACTGAATCAAAGCTCAGTTGTTTACAGTCAACCAATAAGGTTATCTTCAGCTTAAATGTTATTTAATAATTGTGCTATATCTATTTTTTTTGGTCATCCTTGTTTATAAAGTAATAACAATACAATGATAACACCCAAAAATAGTTATTATTATTAACCAGTTGCCATGTTTTCTTTTCTACTCATGTACAGAAGTTACACTCTTTATGCTAAACGTTGATGTGCTAATTATGATGCTGTAATAACTACTACAGATACTGATTAATAAGACTGAGGAGACATGTTTTTGGTTTTGGTAAACTGATCAGACATTTAGAATAAAATTAGTCCAAATGCTGTGATAGGACAAAAGGTTTCACTGTGACAGCTCCTGACTGATTGTTACAAATAATTACTAAAAATAACATCATTATGTGCAACTCCGCAACATGAAGTCATATTATTTTTCCTTGCTCAATAAGAGCAGAGACACTATGTTGATAAAAAAAATATTGAGCCTTTTAATCTTTGAAATTACATGTTTTCAGTCCCATTAAGTATAACGAAATGTGATATATAAATACAGTTGCCATTGCCACAGGTGTATAAAATCAGGCACCTAGCCAGGCGGCCCCTTTACAAACATTTGTGAAATAATGGGTTGTTGGAAAGAGCTCGCTGAATACGAGTGTGGTGCTGTAATGGGATGCCACTATTGCAGCAAATCAGTTTGTGAAGCTTTTTCCCTTCTAGATATTCCACAATCAACTGTAAGTGGTCTTATTGCAACATGGAACGATTTAGAAACCACAGCACCTCAGCCACAAAGCAGTACAGCGCATAAAGTTAGAGAGGTTGCAGAGTGCTGTGCTCTGCTCACTGCTGCAGATTCCCAGACCTCTGCTGGCTTCAATATCAGCACAAAAAGGGATCTTCACACCTGTAACATCTACACAACCTCTACAGAGAAAATATCCATCCATCCATCCATTTTCATCCATTTATTCAGCCCAAACAGAGAAGCCCAGACCTCCCTCTCCCCAGCCACCTCCTCCAGCTTAGGAGGAGGTGACCGGGGGAACAACAAGGCATTCCCAGGCCAGCCGAGAGATATAATCTCTCCTCTGAGCCCCTCCCGAATAGCCGAACTTTTCACCCTATCTCTAAGGGAGAGGCCAGCCACCCTTCGGAGGAAGCCCATTTCCGCCGCTTGTATTCGCGATCTCGTTCTTTCGGTCACTACCGACAGCTCGTGACCATAGGTGAGGGTAGGGGCATAGATCGACTGGTAAATTGAGAGCTTCGCTTATACACTCAGCTCTCTCTTCACCACAACAGACCGGTACAGCGTCCGCATCGCCGCAGCCGCTGCACCAATCCATCTGTCGATCTCCCGCTCCCTTCTCCCATCACTCGTGAACAAGACTCCGAGATACTTGAACTCCTCCACTTGGGGCAGGAACTCGTCCCTGACCCGGAGTGGGCACTCCACCCTTTTCCGGCTGAGGACCATGGCCTCAGATTTGGAGGTGCTGATTCTCATTCCCACCGCTTCACACTCGGCTGCAAACCGTTCCAAGGTGAGCTGAGAAAATAACAAAATGATAAGAGGAGCATCTCAATTTCAGCTTTGTCTATTTAAAATTTTGTGTTATATACTGGGATTTTTATTATTTGAGCTATTTTTTTTTTTAAATATTTTGTAAATGTTGTAAATTATTTAATTGGTGTGTTGATTTGTTACAACTTACTCTCTTTAGCAACTGTGACCACATAATTACCTCTGGGATTAATAAAGTGTCCTGATTCATGACATGGTCTCAGGCACAAAGAAGCCCCGCCCACTTGCCAATCTTCTGTGAGCATCCAATGAAACGTAAGTTGGCTCAAAATGAAGGAGTAAAGAACTTAAACATCTTGTTTCAGACAGTGGTTGAACTGAGAGGTTGCAAAAGACCCTGTTTTAGATAAATAAGTGTTACTTTGAACAGTGAATCAAATATGGAATGGGAAATGAGAAATGAGTCCCTCTCTACTTCAAACCAAAGACTATAACATAGTGGAACATATTCATAAGTGCCTAACAGAGAAAACACAGAGCATTATGTCATCCTGTGGTTCTTATGCAACACCAAACAGTGGAAGCAGCAGATGGACGCCATCGACTCTAAATTATGACGAGTTGTGAGGGGAAAACTGCAGATTTATATTGTTTGGGAATAACCATATGGGAACCCCCTCTTGCTGAGTAATTGAATTGTGTTTGCATTTGCTGTGGAATGCCGTGGGTCACATTATTAAAATATATGCTCAGCCCTACCGTTCAGAGGACTTATCACTTCATCAAAACTTCCGATTCAGACCTACCCCTCTGGCACACTCTCGTTATACGGTCTCTTTCATTGTAGCAGTGGTTTTGCTTTAGAAGCTGCTTTTTTCTTCTACTTGTTCTTCTTCTTTTTTCCCGTCAGAGAAACCCCAGCTCAGATTGTCTCTGCCAGATGCTTCCTTACTCTAAATCATCTTTTGAAGTTCTAATCACGGGTATAAAATGGCCCGTAAAAGCTCTTTTGTGGCTGCCAGTTATTAAGATAAGATAAGATAACTCTTTATTGTCATTGCACAGTCATACATAGTACAGTAGTACAATGAAATTGGAAAAACTGTCCTACGTCGGCACTACATATAACACAACACGACACGATATGACACATCACAACGTAACAAACAACACAACACAGTATATTAACTTAGTATAAAAAAGAAGAATAAGTGTATGTGTATTGCACACTGTTATTATTGCACATTAATTATTATTGCACCTTGTTATAAATATAAATATTATTGTTATCGTTTTAAACATTGTTACCTCCCCCTAAAAAGTCCAGGGAGGTATCCAGTCAGGTCAGCTATTTACATTGATCAGGGCTATTGCCCTGTTGTAAAAGCTGTCCTTGAGTCTATTTGTTCGGGACCTCAGCAGCCTGAACCTCCTGCCAGACTGTAGCAGCTTAAACACCCGGTGTCCTGGGTGTGTGCAGTCCCGTAGGATGCTGCGTGCCCTCTTGAGACAGCGAGTGCTGTACAGGTCCTTCAGGGAGGGAAGAGGATGTCCAATGATTTTTTGGGCCATGTTGATGACCCTCTGGAGTGCCTTTCTGTGTGCTGTGGTGCAGCTGGAGAACCACACACCGATGCAATATGTCAGCACACTTTCAATGGAGCAGCGGTAGAAGACGGTCAGCAGCTCCTTCTTCAGGTCCATTTTTCTGAGGATTCTCAGAAAGTGGAGACGCTGTTGGGCCTTCTTTAAGATCGCAGAGGTGTTAGAGCTCCATTGGAGGTCTGTGTCTATGTGCACACCCAGAAACTTGAAACTGGAGACCCTTTCCACGCACTCCCCGTTGATGCTGACAGGCTGCAGCTCGGACTTCCTCCTACTGAAGTCAACTACCAGTTCTTTTGTTTTGGTGGTATTGAGGTCCAGGTTGTTGTCTGCACACCAATCTGACAGCCTCTGAACTTCAGCTCTGTATGCAGTCTCATCTCCCCCTGAGATGAGCCCCACCACAGTGGTATCATCTGCAAACTTGATGACTGTGTTGTCTGGGTGGGAACTAACACAGTCATGTGTGTACACAGTGTACAGTAGGGGACTCAGTACACAGCCTTGTGGAGAGCCGGTGTTGAGGCTGAGGGCTGAGGAAAGATGAGGCCCCACTCTAACTCTCTGTACACGGTCTGAGAGGAAGTCTCTGATCCAGCGGCAGGTGGTGGAAGGAAGTCCAATTTCCAGCAGTTTGTCTATTAGTCTGTCCGGGAGTATCGTATTGAAAGCAGAGCTAAAGTCAACAAAGAGCAGCCTGGCGTAACGGCCCTGCACTTCCAGGTGAGAGATGGTGGTGTGGAGCGTTGTAGCAATGGCATCTTCAGTTGATCTGTTAGCTCTGTATGCAAACTGGAGCGGGTTGAGTGTGGGTGGCAGGCAGGACATGATGTGACGTCGGACCAGTTTCTCAAAGCACTTCATTATAACAGGTGTTAGAGCAACTGGTCGGTAGTCGTTGAGGCTGCTAATGTTAGTACGCTTTGGCAGTGGGACAATTGTGGCTGACTTTAGGCACGGCGGGATGCAGGACTGGGACAGTGAAGTGTTGAAGATCTTAGTGAAGACCCCAGCCAGCTGGTCTGCACACTCTTTTAGGACCTTTGCGGTTACCCCATCTGGTCCGGTGGCCTTCCTGGGGTTCACTGCCCTCAGTGTGCGCCTCACCTCATATTCCTGCACTATGAGGCTTGGGCTGCTGCTGTCCGATGTTTTTGCTGCTGCTGCCTCTGGTCCCTTCACCTCAAAGCGTGCGAAGAAGTGGTTCAGCTCCTCTGCAAGCTCCGCGTTACCCTCAGTCAACGTGGTATTGCCAGGTTTGTAGTTGGTTAAGTGCTGAACTCCCTGCCATACCTGTCGTGAGTTGTTGGTGGTGAAGTGGTCTTCGATCCTTCTCTTGTACGCTGCCTTGGCCTCTCTGATGCCTCTTTTCAACTGAGATCTGGCTGCACTGTACTGCATACCATCACCGGATCTAAAAGCGGCGTCACGTTGCTTCAGCAGGACCTGGACCTCTTTAGTCATCCAGGGTTTCTGGTTGGAATACACCCGGAGACGTTTGTCCACAGTGACACTGTTGACACAGAAGTTAATATAGGAGAGCACTGATGTTGTGTGCTCTTCAAGGTCCTGATGTTCGAACACGCTCCAGTCCGTGTTTATTGCATGTCCAAATATAACAAAATGGTTTGAACTCACAAAAAGTGACCAACCAGCTGTCGGCTTTAGATCCTCAACCTCTTGCTAACAACAACCCATTGAAGTCCCTTTTCCACTTGTTCTTTCATGACTTCTCACACATGACTCACAGATTTGCATATCAGCCCCCTCTTAGTCACCGGCAGTGTGCGATTATGCACCTTCTGATACATTCTGTTTGTACATTAATATAAGCAGCAGATGTGGATTGAACAGATGCAGGAACCCCAAAGCGTATCATCCTTTGAGTGTACAAAAAGCACATCTACACATTCAGCAAAATTGTTCTAGCCATTCATCTTTTGTGTGAAGCTGATGCATAACTGTTCAGTTTATACGGATTACACCACTAACAGAGTCTGATATACACCTCGAGATGACAAATGTTTTGTCTTTTGTATTTTGCAACCTTAAAAATGTAATTTTTCACTAAAATTCATGTCAAGCTTTTTATGGATTTATCCCTAAAATGACTCACTTCTTTTAATCTTGCCACAGCAAATGTTTAAGATCCTGTTTCATTCCATTCCCCATTTTTGTGGCTTTAGATATCCTTGCTATTGCTCTGATTGATGCTGATCAGTTTGGGGTCCCTGCAGTCGAGGATTTTACTGACTTAACTGTACACTCCTGTAGTGTAAGGGAGATTGATGAGCAACTCTATAAAACCACATCTGGATATCCACTATGTTTTTATAGTCTAGGTGGTTCTAATCCTCTGGGCTGACATTAACTAGATTTAATTTCTTTTTAGCCAAAAAAAACAGTATTGCATTTTTAAAAAATGTAGCAGGAAGGGAAATGAATACTTGGATATGATCTGGATCACATATACCCATCTCGGCCATGTGATCAGCAATATACAGTGGGGCAAAAAAGTATTTAGTCAGCCACCGATTGTGCAAGTTCCCCCACTTAAAATGATGACAGAGGTCAGTAATTTGCACCAGAGGTACACTTCAACTGTGAGAGACAGAATGTGAAAAAAAAATCCATGAATCCACATGGTAGGATTTGTAAAGAATTTATTCGTAAATTAGGGTGGAAAATAAGTATTTGGTCACCTCAAACATGGAAAATCTCTGGCTCTCACAGACCTGTAACATCTTCTGTAAGAAGCTTTTCTGTCCCCCACTCGTTACCTGTATGAATGGCACCTGTTTGAACTCATCATCTGTATAAAAGACACCTGTCCACAGCCTCAAACAGTCAGACTCCAAACTCCACCATGGCCAAGACCAAAGAGCTTTCGAAGGACACCAGGAAAAGTATTGTAGACCTGTACCAGACTGGGAAGAGTGAATCTACAATAGGCAAGCAGCTTGGTGTGAAAAAATCAACTGTGGGAGCAATCATCAGAAAATGGAAGACATACACGACCACTGATAATCTCCCTCGATCTGGGGCTCCACACAAGATCTCATCCCGTGGGGTCAAAATGATCATGAGAACGGTGAGCAAAGATCCCAGAACCACATGGGGGGACCTGGTGAATGACCTGCAGAGAGCTGGGACCAAAGTAACAAAGGTCACCATCAGTAACACACTACAACGGCAGGGAATCAAATCCCACAGTGCCAGACCTGTTCCGCTGCTGAAGCCAGTGCATGTCCAGGCCCGTCTGAAGTTTGCCAGAGAGCACATGGATGATACAGCAGAGGATTGGGAGAATGTCATGTGGTCAGATGAAACCAAAGTAGAACTTTTTGGTATAAACTCAACTCGTCGTGTTTGGAGGAAGAAGAATACTGAGTTGCATCCCAAGAACACCATACCTACTGTGAAGCATGGGGGTGGAAACATCATGCTATGGGGCTGTTTTTCTGCCAAGGGGACAGGACGACTGATCCGTGTTAAGGACAGAATGAATGGGGCCATGTATCGTGAGATTTTGAGCCAAAACCTCCTTCCATCAGTGAGAACTTTGAAGATGAAACGAGGCTGGGTCTTCCAACATGACAATGATCCAAAACACACTGCCCGGGCAACAAAGGAGTGGCTCCGTAAGAAGCATTTGAAAGTCCTGGAGTGGCCTAGCCAGTCTCCAGACCTCAACCCCATAGAAAATCTGTGGCGGGAGTTGAAAGTCCGTGTTGCTCGGCGACAGCCCCAAAACATCACTGCTCTCGAGAAGATCTGCATGGAGGAATGGGCCAAAATACCAGCTACTGTGTGTGCAAACCTGGTAAAGACCTATAGTAAACGTTTGACCTCTGTTATTGCCAACAAAGGTTATGTTACAAAGTATTGAGTTGTATTTTTGTTATTGACCAAATACTTATTTTCCACCCTAATTTACGAATAAATTCTTTACAAATCCTACCATGTGAATTCATGGATTTTTTTTTTCACATTCTGTCTCTCACAGTTGAAGTGTACCTCTGGTGCAAATTACTGACCTCTGTCATCATTTTAAGTGGGGGAACTTGCACAATCGGTGGCTGACTAAATACTTTTTTGCCCCACTGTATCACCATGTGACCAGCTTTTGACCTACGGTCCTGGTTTGTTTTAATCACTGGCCCGCTCGTGGATCGCCTCTCCCAACAACAAGCCAATTAGTTCAACCAAAGAACAGTCGGAGCGCTGTCAGATCACGTCTGTGTCTTCTCTGTGTGCCCGTGGAAATGGATCATTCATCCATTTGCCCTCTTGAATAAGCAGCTTTGGGGGGTAGCATGCTGGGCTGCTGCTGCAGCAAATATTGACCGGTGCAGATTGCGTCACGATGGTGTGTCGATGTGTCGTGTGTCTGTACACCAACAGTCGTATAGCTGTGTGACCTCGATCTTCCCACGCTGTGACCCCTGCAAAGCAATACAGCAACACAGATGTGAGCTTCAATAGCAAGTACTGGCTGCAGTTACATGCACACATAACTTGAAATTACTTGAAGTGGAAAGGATTTTAACACTGATGTTTTTGTATTCACCAGTGCATTTGATTTTCATCTACCTATTAAATAGTACCGTTTAAGAATGAAATCCTCTATTTTAGCATACTCTGAAGTCAATCTGTTGCTGATTAATGCTGCCATTTTACTTCTTTTGCTTTTCTTAACATTTATTTGATGATTATAAACTCCAACTTCCATCATGCCATTTAAAAAAATTTTTTAATGCTGTGGCATATCGTCTGTAACATCCTTCAAAAAGAAACGGAGAAGGACGAGGAGTTTTAACATTTACCAAATCCTGCATTTTGTGCACTTTTTCCTATTTCTTTTGTGCTTTGGCTTTTAAATCCACCAGAGGAGTGAGACAGGCTGACATTATAAAAGATGGAGTAAGTTTCAAATAAAACTTGAGACATTTCCTGGTTTTCATTCTGTGAGGCAGAGCGTTCTGTCGAGACGCAGCGAGGCTGGCTCTGGCTATTTTTGTTCTTTAAACATTTACTGGAGAAAATGATTACCTTCGTGAACATATTTCCAGCGTAAGATTCATTGCTTCTATTTCCCTTAATCATATTGGGTGCTTGTTTTTCCACATTCTGAGCTGCTGCTTTCATTGTCGGTATTCATTTGTGTAAATGGGAAAAGGCGCTGTTTAAAAAATGCTGCTTTGTCAGATTTAATGCCAGGTCTGAAGTAAGGAGAAACAACAGTGATGACCCTTTACTGATCTACGAAAGGTTTTCACTGCATAGTCATTCAATATGTGGTGCAATTAAAATGCCAAGCAACAAATTATACCGGCACCGCAGCTCCAGAATAGTTATAGAGCTCATAATTCATTTGATACCAAATCTTACCACCCTGAATTTAAGACTAATTTGAGCAGTGCGGTTGTTTCCAGTGTGAAGGATAGCCGGAGCTCTGTATGCTTTGTGGTATCTATAATAAGCTTTTAGGGTGAGAGGATTTTCAGCTGGAGGCCCTGTCAGCAATAATCAGATTCATATTTATTTCCCAAAGCTTCATATGAAACCACCTTCAGAGAGAAGTCTTACAGCATACTATACTGATAATAGAGATGACATCATCTGGTGGGGATTTTGGAAATCCTGACTCATCTGCCCACATCTGTGCACATACTGACCGCTTTGGGTTGTGTTTGCTGTATTGTGTGCAACAAGAAGATGAATTTAATGAACCTGTCACTACTGAAAGCACTTTGTGCAGTTTGAGCTGTAATTACTTTTTAGTTTATTTTCAAGCATTCTGCACTGAGCACCCGTCCATGCATCGTGGCGTTTCTTTTACGATGGTATAAAAAAAAAAACATTACATTTTTATTTGGGGTGCTTTGATGCCCAATTATGATGGCCGCTGAACTGAAGGGAAACGTTGCTTAATCGAGAGGTCCTTTGTAACTACAAATGATCCATGTTTATTAGCAGTACAGTGGTTGGAGATGCATTTATATTGTGGAGCTAAAATGTAGGATTCCCATTCATACGAGTGCATTCAGAGTTGCAGAGCCTTTGCTAGAATGTCTCTAGCGAAGAGCTCAATGTCATTGTGTGGGAGCTGGAGATCTATTGGTAATCAACAGCAAACACTGGAAGCTTTGGCAGCAGGCTCGGTCTGGGTGCTTTAGCTCACTGAACAGTTCAGTGGGAGAGAGTGGAGTTCTTGCAGGAGAGAAAGACATAAAATAAAAGGCTGTGAAAAGTGGGTAAATCTTGCAACAAAGCGGCAACATTGTTGCAAGATTTACCCACTCGAGTCAGATGGTGGCAACAATTCAGTTTACAAGAACTAAATCATGATGATTTAGTTCCACATTTTAACCAAACCAGTATCCTAGATCTCAATAGTTGAATCAGCTACGGTGTAGATGTGGGGACAATGGATGGAATCCCATTTTGTGCAGATGTTCATCGACCCCAGAAAACGACTCATTGAACCCTGATTTTTCTTTTCTTATTGTAACCATTAAGTCAATATTTGTTTATTTCTCATGAAGTTTTGCTATATTTACGTTACATTTTCTACATATATTCATATTCCCCTCAGGATACTTGTAATCGCTTTGTTGATCTCGGTAAAAAGTCAAGGATGTAAAAATTGATGCTGTGATTCACATTTGATTCTTACTCTTGTTTCATTATTAATAGGTTTCAGAAGAAAGTAGGCTAAAAGAGAATTTTTACTGACTCAGTTCTGATTTCTTTTTATTTTTCATTTCATCGCATTTACAAATTCTTTCTCAAGCAAATACGGACAATGTTAAGATTACGCTGCCAAATTTCTATGGCCGAGTTCTCAGCTTGCACACGGATGTATTGCAACTGTGCCCCCTTAAATATTATTCAAACTGATATTTAAATCAACATTTGATGTAATCTTCTGACTTTTAGCAGTTTGAAGAAGTTTAAAGTTGTTTTCTTGGAGGTTGGTCACTTCTGGAAAGCTATAGTCATTACATGACATTTACAACAAAGAGCTATGAATATAGTTGATTAGTGTGCTGCTGGTGGATGAGAACGCTTTAATCATTTCTTGTAATCCTCTACTTTTTTGTCTTGCTCCTTTTTGTTCTATATTATTGCATTGGGAATTTTCTTTGCAGATCACAGCTATCTGAACAGCAATATGTGCTGCTCAAAGAGGTTTACTTTTGTCTGCAGACACCAGTCAGTCTGTCATTTATAACAGTAGCTGCTGTGAAAATGTCAACCGTATTGTTTAGCAGTGTGGTTTATGTGTTTATAATTGCATCTGTGTCCTTAATTCAGACCTGATCAATATCTATCATTCTGTTTGCCTGGAGCTATACCAATTTAATTATGACTGGGTTTGGAGCTGCGATGCTTTGCTGTCAGCCGACTGACCCGTTTGTTTGCCCTCTGTTTATTTTGCAGATGATGAAGTTTGCCTGGGATAACTACAAGCGCTATGCTTGGGGCAAGAATGAGCTGCGGCCTTTGACGAGAAACGGGCATATTGGCAACATGTTTGGTGAGTATTTGCTGGAGACTCAGAAGGCCTGAAAGGTCACCTGGTTTTTTGGTATTTATTTATTTATTTTTAAGACCCACTGACCTTTCTCTTGGAAGACTTTCATGTGAAAGACAGACTAAAACTAGGGAGGGAGGCAATTTTGTGATCAGTAGAAGCACCAGCCACAGAAACTAATTTAAAATCTATAGTTTTGTGTTTGGGTGGACAAAAGAAGGATAAGAAGGTTGCAAATGTCTTTATTAGAAACAGACCAGGGCCGACTGTTTCTCAGTTTGGAACGGATGGACAACTACACCAATCTTAAACTCTCACAGGCTAGCACTGATTTAGAATTTCAGAGCAAGTAGTCTGCCTAAAATAACAATTTGACTGAAAGTTGATTTTTGGCTTTTTAATTCCATGTTTTTGTGCTGTGCTGGGGAGAAAAAAACACTTCATGAAAACACTTTTTTTTTTCCCACAGCAAAATTAATATGACCCAACAGATAAACAACACTGACATCCTGATAACAAGCCAATACCGGCCCATCATGATGTTCCCACAGTATATTTGGAGATGGTTTTTGTCCCGTTGCTTACTGATACCATTTTTTTTTCCAGTTCTGAATGTCTTTCTAACAACTAACTGACCGCGCACACAAACAAAAATCAAATTTTCTTCAATACAACATGTCATCTTGGCAATTAAAAAAAAATAAAAAAATATTTAAACTATATAACTTCCCCCTAAACCAAGTTACATAAATTTTCTCTCACTTTAACAACTAATATTAAAACATGCTCACATTGGTGAAGTTGGTTTAAGTTTTTGTTATAAATGTTTTGGCAAACTTTGTGTCTTCAGTCACAACAAAGACTTTCCATGCTAACTAAATGTTAGCACGTGGCCTACTGCTGTGTATGCGTTGCACATGCACGAGGCTGATCAGCTGGTTACTGATTAGGGCAGAGAAAGCCGGAAATCAGCCGATTCCGGTTCCTCGCCTGTCAATTGTTGCATCTCTATATATTATTGCAGCGGTCCCCAACATTTTTTTTTGCACCACGGACAATATTTTCATAGACCGGCCTTTAAGGTGTCACGGATAAATACAACAAATAAAACCAGTACCAAAAAAAGAAGATTTATTCATGACACACAGGAAAAGATTAAAAAATAGTGATAAACACAGATAAAACCCCAGAAAACCATAAATTTCCCACTCGAACATTGCGGCCCGGTACCAAACGACTCAGTGGGGGTTGGGAACCGCTGTATTAGTGCATCAATATTCACAAGCCCTCAAATGTACTCAGGATGTCGTCCAGCACCTCATGACGTTAAATATGACAGACGTTAAATAAGCCAAGAAGAGAAACATAAAGTCACAAGGTCCTTCGTAATTTTGGATTTTGATAATAAGGCAGCACACATGGATAATCTAGTTAAATGAGGAAAACCAAACAAAGTAGTTTAAGCTCTGCTTAAACCAGAACTGACATCCAACTCAAAGCACAGAAATAAGTGAAGTGCTATTAATCCTTTGCTTTTGACGTGGGCTATGTTGTGTAACATATCTCCATAATATTTCCATAATTAGACATTTGACGTAACTGTCTATTAACTGATTCAGAGAAAAGCAATAGTGCCTTAGACATGCGGTGGTTAGTCTCATATTGTAGCCTACTTTCAGACGGTAGGCACATTGTTTAATTTTAAATTAAAAATTAAAATAAAATATTTATCTTTTGTGTCGAGCTTAGAAATAGAGGTTGTTTTGCACCGTTTTGCTTCGTTGGCTTCTGATCAGCTCTTTCAATACTGAATAATAATTGAAGCCATGTAATGGGCAACAATTCTTATAGCTTATAGCTTTTTCACTCAATAATCTGTATTTGTAAATTCTGTTTGTAAAAGACAGTTCGTTTGTTTAGAGGTCTTTATAATGCTCTTCTTCTTTTGCTTGTGCTTTGATGGGGCTGCTTTTGAGAAGCTGCAGGTAGCAGTAGTTTAACTCGAATTTCAAATGAGACAAAAGCAACTGGATTTCTACAGATATAAAAATATATTATACCTGCACACCTTCTGAAAACAAATCATAAGTAATGAATTTTTAAAAAATCCAGCTGTCATAAGAACGACAACACATCGCACTTATTTGCACCTCAGTGAGCTTTTGACACTATGTTTTCTTGAGCTTTCACTCAGCACAGGAAACCTCGCAACCTGCCAGGGGTGTCACAGTCTCCCAACAGCCTCTAATTGGAGCCAAATCCAGAGGGGTCCTGCAGTCCTCTGCAGTGGAGCATATCAGTCAGTTCGCACTTCTGTGCCTGAGGGAAATCCCACAATAAAGCTCTTAATAAAAGGTGGATCAGCTCTTATTAAGACTTGGGCTGGTACTGTCTTCCATACCTGAGGTCTTCCTCTTTCACTTCTGTAGGGATTCACAAGTATTAGAGAGGTTGTGGTTAAGAGGAGTCACTTTAAAGCAAAGGCCTTGAGCCACGTTTTAAAGCAACTAATCCAGGATCACCCTTAGATGAAAATGACCAAAAATAATTCAAACACAGATTTTGCCATCATTTGTTTATTCAACCGGTTTGGTTAATGTTTGTAGTTAAAGCTAAGACATCAGAGAAAAGTTTTGTTCTCGACCTATTAGTTATAAAAGAATAAGGTTTTAAAATCTGTTCATATGCCAGTTCAGTCATTCTCAAACTGTGGTAGGCTTACCACTGGTGGTACGTGGGCTCCCTCTAGGGGTACGCGGGAAGTCTCCCCCCAAAAATTTAAGATTAAATAATATACCATGTTCTGACTGAGGGATTTCTGAAAAAAATCTAACGTACAGCTCTGTTTCGACGTGCACGAACCATGAACAAGGGTCGTGAAGCCAAAAATCCAGCAGCTTAACCACCACAGCAAAAATTAAAACGTACAGCTCTGCTATCACTTCCAACATAAATGAAGACGGAAAACTAAACAGCAGTTTGTAGGGTTAGTGAAGCTGGGCTAGCTGGTATATAATGATGTGCTACGTGATCGCTAGCTACACAACTATGTTAGCATAACATAAACACAGTGAAGCTGGAGGATGAATATGGGCTCAAAATGTGGTCATAAATATTTTGTACTTGTAAATCAGTTTTGTACTTGTAAATCAGGATTTGTATGTGCAAAAATCAGAGAACAGATGGGTTTGGCTGTCGGAGGGGCGCTTTTTTTGAACTGCAGGTCTTTGAAGGGAATAAATGCCCTTTTACATGCCAACCAAGCGTTTTCCTTCATCACCATGAAGGAAAACAGTCTCTGGTCGTCCGAGTTTGGTGATTTTTGTGTAACAGGTCTACATGTTTAATACAGGGACTTCCACAGCCTTTTCAACAGCGCTGCGGACCGCGGGGGGGCGGGCAGTGTTTTGGAAATGACAGTCTTCGTTACAAAGCTTTCTTCGTTATGAATTAGCATACATGTTTTTATTGAACATTTGAAGAACTAGCAAAAAAAACCAAACTCTTGTAGAGGACAAAGTCAGAGATAGAAAAGACAAGGAGCAGGTGCATCTAGTACAGGTAGAGCTGCTGCAAAAACCAACAGAGCTCAGCAACCAGCGCAACAAATTCTGGATCCTTAGCTTTTAGTTAGCATTAGCAGCACATGTCCGATGTGAAAGGACTTTTATGCTGCGCACTGTGACTTACAGCAATGGTCCCGGGTCAGCCCTGACTTTGTGTTAAACTAATCCTAAAGTAATAATAGTATTTCTAACCACTGACATACCACAACTTTATCCTTTCAACAGCTGCTGAAAGTTAGGGGACCTAGCTGCTATCGGATATTTATATAGAGATCCTCCAGCTTCAAACTGTATTACCCTCAAAGACCTGCAGTTCAAAAAAGCGCCCCTCCGACAGCCAAACCCATGTGTTCTCTGATTGGATTGTTACATTTGTGATTGACATGACATTGACCAATCAGATGAAAGGAAGAAAAAATAGGGTCAAAATTTGTACTTGTAACTTGCAGGGTTTCTTTTGGCTAAGTCCACACACAAATATTTTTTACGCACCCACAAATTCTCTTTACACATACAAATCTTTTTTACACATACAAAACTGATTTACAATTACAAAATATTTATGACCACATTTTGAGCCCATAGATGAACTCTTACTTTTTTCCACTCGATAAAAGTTAACGTCATGGTTCCCGATGGTTAGGGACAAATGCAATCGCATGGCTGGATGCTGTAAAAGGACCAAACTTCAGTCAGGAGAACAACTGAGAAAATCCATCCACAATACGAGGTTAGTCATTAATATACTGCTGCATGGGCTGGGCTGCAGTTACATTGTAAGGGTGTTCATGAGGGTGAGTTCGATGAGAAAGAGGAGTGCAGCGTTATGTCTGTGTTATCTGATGAACTGATTATAAATCAATCTTTTTTTCCATCTGTGCTTTTTTGTGTTGATACTGTGTGTTATCCAGTATTTTCACAAGCACAATGAACTGCCAGCATCATTCAGTGAAAAACAGAAGAACAAATTAGATAACAAGCGCTCCAAATATAATAAATCCAAACTGTTTTCCCCCACTCTCTACTGTTTTAATGTAATAAATTTAGTTGATTGACTTTTCTCAATGTAATTAGGCTGATATTTTGCTGCAGAAAGCCTATTTTGTTAGTCGATTTTGTTGATTAATATGCTGCAGGGAGCAGAGATCTGTTAGTTTTTACTACAAGTCGTGTTTCAAGATGAGTTATCAAGGCTTCATCCACTTACTCTACTTGTGAAGTAAGGGATCATTAGGAAGGAATATCAGCCAAGGACACTGAAAGTTAATGGACTGTACCGTTGTCAATATTAAAACTTGAGAGATGATAGAGATGATGATAAACTTGCAATGATTTGTTCGTGTTAAAGCTGCATTAAGCAATGTCTGACTGCTGGGAGATATGGGACTCCAAACAGACTCAAAGCAGTGAGCCTTGATATCAGCTTATTAAATTGTTATTGGTAGCATATTCACAAACAATCACTTCATCACATTTACACATTCAGCACAAACAGCTTGTATTTTATACGGATTCATCCCCGGGAGCTGGATTTATACCTGACGCTAAAGGTTAATGGCACTTCTAGCTAGCTGAGACGCAGCTTATAAATTATAGCTTGGTGTCAGATTGTGATGATAGCACAAGCATGGCGCTAGTTGGATTCAATGCAGTTATGGCTAAGTTTTGTGGCGTTTGCATGCTTTTTTCATTTTCTTTTTTCTCCAGGCGCTGTGCTAGGTTAATGCTGGATCTCTTGGCCAGGACAACCTAACATAAGAATAGCTGTGTGTCACAGCTGTGTTTTGCATTCTTTTCATTTACTTTGTGATGTAGGCAGTCAGAAAAAAGGCATTCCATGTAAAGGAGATTGCTGCTATACAGAAGGTTGACAGCGAGGTGACAGTTTGCTAGACTGTATAACCTGAGAGAAGATATTGAGATTGTTTTCATCCTGCTTTATGTTGTATTCACGCCATGAAACCATCAGTTGTATAAGAAAACAAATATACTGGAATCTGGCAGTGGGGCCTGATACGGCGAGAATTTGCAACATGCAAACAACATGATGCAATAATTAAACAAACACTCAACTATGCATATTAGCTGTGCAGTTCATGTGTCTTTTAGCTATAGTAAATACACTGCTAACATAGACCCCAAACACTGAATAACAATGGCTATTGAATAAATAAGTGAAATGAATTATTTCAAGCATGCTTTCATTGAACAAGGTCAAACTTTTTGCATGCTGAGCGTGAATACATGGTGCGTGTAATTAAAATCCCTTCGCTTACTCGTTGTATATCAAGCAATCTTGTGCGACATGTTTATTGTTCATGCTTCTATTGCAGTGATGTAAATACGATCTATAAGTCAGCACCATTTACAAGTTAGAAGCAGTGTGGTGCTCAGTGCTGAAGGATTCCTGTGAGACATATGCAAAGTGATTCAGCCCTGTGGACCAAATAAGTCCACACATGGAGGTGAAAAGCTGTGAAATATGCAGGAAGATGCAAAAGGGGTTTGCTAATTTTCACTGGGATTTGGCACACTGTGACACATCAACATTTAATTAATTTAGGAAAAAATTAGATTTGAACTGAAGAATCGGTTGATGATGGATCGTACTGTTTTTGTTTAATTGTATTGAATTAAGCCATGGTTACACACTGATATTGACAAGTATAGCAGTCACCTAATATGTTGTTTCCATATAAAATTACATTTTTTATATATATATATGTATATATATGTATATGTATATGTGTATATATATATGTATATATATATATATATATATATATATATATATATATATATATATATATATATATATATATATATATATATATATATATATATGTATATATATGTATATATATATATATATATATATATGTATATATATATATATATATATATATATATATATATGTATATATATGTATATATATATGTATATGTATATATGTATATATATATGTATATATATATATATGTGTATATGTATATATATATATATGTGTATATGTATATGTGTATATGTATATATGTATAGCTTTTGCATTCATGAACGATATCATAAATCAGTGCAATATTTTACAATGATTTATTTATTAATTACATGGCAAATTATTAATTTGGAAGTCAGTTTTTAAATGTTTTGATGTTTCTATAATATGTTTAAAATATTGAAGAGTACAACGCACAGCTTCTCCAAGTAATTGCTGTCTTTATCCATACAGCACAGCTATCCATTAAGAACCTTAATGCCGATCCGACTGATATCCGAACAACAAAGGTAGTGTAGAAAAAGCTATTTATCTCTGGCAGCACCGCTGAGGAATAGTCAAGTCTCCAAGTATGAAGGGAAGCGAAAGACTTTGTTCAACAGAATATGGTTAATACTGTAAGAAAATGTTTTTTCAGTCTGTTGAAAACTGTCATCGTTTTCCTGCTTTCAGCTATCCTCGTGTGTTGCACAGTGCATTATCTATGAATAGAGAGTGGGAGGTTGTCAAAGGGAGAGGAAGGGAGAAAGGGCATCATGCTAGTGAGTAAATGTCACATTGTGAGGGGTGGTGCAAGAAGCCAGGTATGAAATTGGATGCTGTGTTCTTTAATTTAATCCCCAGAGCAAACAGAAATGCTACGAGATTGGATCTACAGTACGGTTAGCAACGGCGTCTGAGGTTTGTCAATATGCTGAAAGTAACCAGAACATCCCTGCTGCTCGACCTACAGCCCGGCCCAAACCACAGAGAGGCAGAGAGACATTTTACTCCAAACCTTCTGTCACACTTTCACTTTTACTATAATCTTCCTTTAATTCTTTCTTTCAACCCTACGTTCCTTTTTATTTTTGCTATAATCCCTCTTCCCTTTGTCATGGCCCTCAAGGCTGAAAGTGTCTCTCTTAATTCTTTTCTCTGAAACAAAGTTCTGATACTTCCTTTCCTCCTTTTACTTTTGTCATTTAAATTACTTTATTTCTTCAGAGCTTATTAAAATTTCTTTTGCCTTGGGCAATTAGAAAGCTAATTTTTTTTAACGTACTTTGAACAATCGTGCCTTGATGTGAGATTGTGTGGGAGTTCCCACTCAGCCAACGTGTAGTCATTTATAATAAAGTTAGCATATACGCATTCACGGAGGTTAAACTTTGATTAACAAGCATTTATTATAATATGTTGAAAATTTGTGTGACATAATAAAACTGGACAAGAAAATCATCACAGATGTAATTTACTAATTGGGTATAAAGCAGTTGGTAGCGCTGTCTTGTCCCTATCCGGTTTCATGTCAGGTTAATATTAAATCTCCTCGAGCATTGTGAAGAGGTGAAAATCAAGGTCACCTTTTACTTTAGTGCATATGACAGCAACATTTGTTTTGTCTCCAGCTTAAGAAATCATTTGTTTTTGTAAAATGAGATTCACGCAGTAGCACAGAGGAATATCTGTCACCCTATTCTCAGTGCCTGAGGAGAATACTGCATAATGTAAAGCATGTTCAGTGTTTTTAATTTAGAAAGTAAAATTGTAGTGCTAATTGAAGCTTGGATTTATGTATTAATGGCATGCAAAAGCGTGCACTTTGTTGGAAAAGTTGAAACTCTTTTGAAGCAGATGCAATGGGGAGGTGGTTAAGTTGAAGGGCTTTGTTTTCCATTTAATGCATTTCATTGATAAATTTCAGCTTAAAGGTGGAGATGACTGTGACCCAGATGGAGTTTGTGTAGTTCAGCACTTGTTATATTTACATGTTAATAACTTTTACCAGTCGGCTTCAAGTTTTGGTGCTGATATTATCAGCAGCTTTCACCGTGGCTGACATAAAGCATTGAAGGTCAATTGGATGATATGCAAGATGTCTCGCCTGCTGCCGCTGTTTACTTTCAGCAATAATAAATCTTAAAGCATGGGGTGCTTACCGGCATGAAATCTGAAATGGTTTTGTCTAATCACTGGAAATAGATGCTCCTGAAAGGAGCTTGAGTTTTCACTACAAAATATCCACCACAGTGGGTTTTATATTGCTAGTCTAAAAATTTACAATAGCTTTCTAATGGAAGACAACATTTACATATGATCACCTTGAAGGTTATTTGGTATACTGGTTTAATTTACACATCCAGCAGTTGCAGAACACATTTATTATAATTGATTTGGAGATGTTTCTTTTTTTTCTTTCATATTTGACCTCTTCAAGTCCAGTACCTCCACTCTTCCTTTGTTTTTTGGCCAAATGAAATGTCTGCTCTTTAGCTAAATGTTCAACATTTATATAGTTATAGCAGCTTGAAGAATGAAAGTTGAACACAGTGTTGAGTTTTGAATTATATATTTTGAATGCGTATTTGCTGATTATATTGTTTTAATGTAAGAAAGGCCTAACTCTGAGTACACTCTGTGCCAAAAAGTGCAGTCGGGAAACTGCATGCTTTTGCAGAAGCGCTTTTGCAGCTAGAATGAAGTGAAAGTGAAACCAACTAGGCTGTTTGATCGAAACTTAAAGTGTGGCATGACGTGAGAGCAAGTATATAAATAACTAGGCTTCCGTTTGTGCTTCAGACCTTGGGTTGTGTGTTATGAGAAAGGTCTTCATATCTGGATATGTAAAATAAAGATCATTTTTAATGATCAAAAGACCACTTTTGAGCCTTGTCTCTTTTTGGCCCTAAGAATCTAAAAGAATAGTTTTTAACAACAGTAAGTGTAAATCTGGAGGATGATTTGACAGAACTACTGTACCTCTTAATTGCTTTGGTTTCGGTTTTAAAGTGGTCATTTATGTCCTTTGTTTAATTCATCTTCTGGTTTCATGCCTCTGTGAGATCAGCTGAGGTGAGCTTTTACTTTTATTGATCAGTTCATATTGACATGGTGAGCAAGGAGGCATCATAGAGAGTGGAAAATTTTTGTTTAGAGAAACAGTGTGATAGCTCGGGGCAAAGCAAGACATTATGATATGAGATTTTTCATACTTCAGGCTATCAGGAAAGCCTTAACTCCCTTATTTAGATCTGAAACTTAGATCTAGAACTGATTTAAGAGAGTGTGGGAAAGTGATGCAAAGTCATTTTGGGACACTTGTTAACTGCAAGACTTGCAGGCTAAAGCTCTCAGTGCAATGAATTATTTTCAATATTTGATTCCCAGAGCTCTCGTGCCCTACTTGTATGGTGGAGGGCATTAGCTAAAACAATCAGCAGTGATTGCTCTATTTCCAGCTTATCTCAGTGCAAGACTGAATGGTCGTCTCAGCCTTGAATTCAGAAGGCATTGTTAAACACAGAGCATCATTCTGAAGAAGTAATGTATGATATACAGAAAAGGTATATATGGCATATAAGTACACACTTAAGGATTTGCAAAGGAAAATACTGATCCTAAAACGACTACTCCCAGCTTACCAGACAAAGCTAAAGAAAGCCAAATAAAATACTTCACCCTTTCTTAAAAAGTCTGTCTGCAATCGTTATGATACTATTGAGATAATGTACCTAGATTAGCTTTTTTTTCTTTTCTTTTCTTTTGAGTAAACACAAAGGTTTTGGCATTCTGGGTGAATCACCATAAGATGTTTGAGATTTTCTCATGTGCTTATTCACAGCCACACAGCTAGAAGCAAATCCGAGTGGACAGCTTGTTTATGGTATTAATCTTTTATCACCAGAGCCCTACAATAAAGGCTGTTTTCTTTGATCTGAAAAGAAAGCTAATTTAGGATGACTTGATTGCTGAGAGGATCTCTTCTTCCTGGAAAGACTCCAAAATGCATTTTCTTCTTTTCCTTTGTTACCATTCTGGGGAAAAGCCAGAAAGCCCATGTCAACTCTGCCTACTTGTCTAGTGTTTTGAAACCTTAGACTTATATTCTGTTCCCTTTTGGGCTACAACAAGTATATGGCAACCAGATGCTAGCTTATTATAAAGTACAGTTTTGGGTGAATGACAGGGACAAAAGTATTGGACCATAACTCTTAACCTTTCAGTTCAGGTGTTTTTAATGAATTGGAGTGTATTAATATGTAGTTGTAACAAGTCAACATTCCATCAACTGTAAGTGGTATTAGCTCAAATTGTATTATTTTAGGGAACACAAGAAAATCATCCATGAAGTGGCAGACCACAAAAACTTACATAGTCAAGTCAATGAATGCTAATATATGTATTGCATAAAAGTCAGCAACACTGTGCTAACTCAATAACTGGAGTTCCAAAAACGTGTCTGGCTTTAACATCAGTACAAAAACTGGGTGCGGGGAGCTTCATGGCAAGGGTTTCCATGGCCAAGCAGTTCTTTTAGGTATAAAGTATTGGTGGCCCAGTATTTTCATCCATAATAGGGTATGATGCTTTTAGATTGGTACAAAAATCCTTTACACTCCTCTCGTGCAGCTTAAGACCCTTTCTTAGTTGAAACATTGACCAAGATTGCTTTTAAATTCTGCTTATATATCACCGGTTGTTTGGTCGTTTTATGTCATTTTCTAACTGATGTTGATTGATTAACTCAAGCCGTAAATGGTAGAAAAGCTGGGAATTTTATTATCACAGATAAATAAGTGGGTCGAAAACTCTGGAAATGGTTTTATTCACTTTTTTCCCCTCAAAATTTGGATAAGCATTATCTGTGTTAGTTAGCTTAGTGCTCAATTAGCCTAGCATGTGCAGACCCAGTGACTACAAGCACACCTAAAATTCACTAATTTACAGAAACAAGAAAAAAATAAATATTGAGAAATATAAATACTATTAAGGTGCTAATAGATTCCATTTTTGTTTATTAGCATTTAGCTAAGTGCCTAACTGCTGTGGGCTTATATTAGCGTACAAGCTAGCTAAAAAAAAAAGGTGTGATGCCCACTTTTAGCTAGCCTATCTATCAAGAGTTTAGTTATATACACTACCAAACTATGACCATTTAAACCATTTCATATGTCACATCCACTATATCCTCTTTAGATTCCCTCTTTTGCTAAGTTTGACAAGTGTAATTTACCATTATTATTAGATGTCTCATGTACTACTATCACTTTCTCCATTTGCTTCAAAGTGAGGAGCCAACCAATCCAACAGGCTAAGTGGTAGATTAAAGAGATGTTCATCCCTCTGTGAACGACGTCATTACCCCCATGCCTGCATATTTGGGTCACTAGCTAAGGCACATTAAATGCCAAGCCAAAACCGTAGTCTAACAGATGCTAGGGACAAGGCTTGTGATTGTGCTGAAAAAGAGAGAACATTACATTAGGTGTCACAGCTGCCCCTCCCTCACTCCAGAGATTTTTCATCAACAATAGATGTCCTATGGCTGTTAAGGGGATTGGCCACATGCTGCTATTCACAATTGCTTTCCAGTTCTCTGCTTCTCTACAACAAATGAAAGCATAAAGACCCCTTTTTACGCATGGAGAAATAGTTTTCCATTTTTCTGCCTTCATCTTATGATTATTTAATCCTGCATTTTTTTTTTCATTTTGTCCCATTACCTCTTTACCTTTCCATTCTCATCCCAAGAGGTGCAATTAAAGAGCATAAGGTCATCGGTTTTTGCTCACAGTTCTCCTGGCATGCAAAATGAGCTGCTTCTAGCAAAAAAGGCTGAACCATTCACCTTTTCTCTTATGGCACGCCTAAGGACAATTTGAAACCAGTAGCGTTTATTAGGAAACCCTGAGGGCTTTTTAGATGATGTAAAGCATTACCAGGTACTCTTACATGATAGAAACCTGAAAACCAGATTTACTCTGGATCGATGGCCCAAATAATGAAGTGCTGGATATTTATTATTTAGTTGGTCTGGTTGGAGGTGCTATTGAAAGGTGAAATACATTTTTTTATAACGCACCTGGCGGTTCTCAGTCATGCCGGATCCCCCCAAAGTGATGTTGGATTTTCACCAATTTTCACTGTCTTTCACTGTCTTACATCATCATAACCTACAGCAAACAAACTGGAGCTAAACATATCCGCTGTGGCATCACTTTTCCAAAGACAGTGCTGCTTAAAAGGGACTTGTATGTACTGACATACATGCATACTAATACTTGGATTTTACTGTTACTGATCGAGCACCTTTGCACCTGTGTCACTTGAAAGCTCCTCCTGTTTTGTCATTTATGGAACATTTATTAAAAGCAGTCAGCTTTATTCAGGAAGCACTTCGCTTGACAACTGCCTGCTGTTTCCTCAGCCTACATATTAAGCAGACAGGTTTTTTCCCCTCCTTAGCAATTACCTCTCTGTAGACCTTGCACCTGGTTTTAAAGGGGGGCACTGTAAAGGTTAGAGAGAGCAAAGGAGGGAGTGGCAGCTTCCTTTTCCATTAAGGTTAAATGAAGGGCTACGCAAATGGTGCCCATCACCACCTGTCACATGCAAGTTACACATAGAAAGAAGGGGTGCAACCATCCACCCACTTTCCTTTTCTTCCCCATCAATTTCTATATCCCACGGGCTCCATCACGATGGGGTTGAAATCATCTGTCTCCATAGCGACCAGCACTAGGTGACAAATCAGGATCTGGTCCCTCACCCCATCCTGAGAGCACATCCCAACCCTCCATTCAATATTGCCTATTTGTTCTGGGACCAATAGGGCCTAAAGTGGAACTGCTGGCTGGCCACATCGTATATCATGATAATTGGAGGATATAGAGCAGTAGCAGCAGCAGTAGGGCTTTGGGAATTACTTTACTTTACATACTGTCACTGAGATATTCGTACAGCCCAATCTATATGGATTTTTGGGGTATTGTTAAAGTTGTAGTTTATTTTAAACATTTGTCAATGTAAGTATTTGTAGGACAAATGTGTGAATTAAGATGTAATAAAATAAAACAATATTTTCTCTCTTATTGCAGTTCTAGCTATTTGCAGTTTCTTTTTATGTGAGCAGTCTCAGCCAATGATATTGGTCTAGTTCAGGCTGTGTTACGTTGAGGAGCAATATTTAAATACTGCTTTTTACTTAGTGGTGCAAATGTTTGCTGTTGAAAATCCACTGTGCTGTATACAGTAGTCAGAAAGAGTTGTGTTTAAGTCTGCATAGTGTTTCAGTCATAGTCTTAAATAATATGAATTGAATTTCATTTTTCCTAAAGGCTCTTCTCCACAGGTTTTATATTTACACTGAGTCAGAAACTTTTTTGTATTGCATTCGCTTTGTTACATCTAAGGAATTGCACAGCTTAGTGATGCTACAGCTGTAAAGCATAGTTTTCTGTTTTTGAAGAATTTTGAATAAACTGTGATAAACTGCTTCTCGGAGTGGACATTTTTCACCATTTTCAGTTTGCTGAGAGCCAACAGCAGGAGATGCGGTGTCACTTTCATGGCACGCCAGTACCTTTACCATCTGTAGATGAATTATTATACTTGGAAAGTTTTTCCATTTTCACAAGATTTAATGAAATGCTTTATTAACATAAAACTAACAACTTGAGGGTCAACTTTTATGGCTTGAACCACACTGTGGGAAACATGGAGAAACTGGTCAATGAACCAGAATGCCAAAGTTGTGGATGATTTAGTTGTGGATGATTGTTACATTTGTTTTACTGCTGGAAAAAAATGTCTTCGAACACTAGTGAAGATTGTAAGGTTATAAGAGCTGTTCGCTCCATGAATCCAGTGAAACCATGAGATCAGAAGGATGATGGAAATATTTTGCCCCCAACTGCAGGTTAATGCTGGAGCATTTAAGGTGCAGGCTCATAAGATACTAGACAGCAAGCTTCTGATAATGCACTTTTGGGGCAAGCCTGCTGTCAGAGCAGGTTTCGTCCCACTGCATGTAATGACGATCCTGGCTCGCTTCGCATCACTTGGCAGTGAAACGGTGGCAACTGCACAGAGATCACAGCACGCCCAACGTGGGCTCAGTGCCTCCCTCAGTCCAAGGGAAAGTGACAGGGTTATAAAAGCATGGGTGTGTTGATGTCATCAGGGGGTACGTAAGGATAGCTGGCTATCACAAAACACAAAGCAAGAAGAAATTAAAACCAAAAAGTGCAGAAGAACAACACATTAAAAATACAACATCATGACCTTTAATTGTGTCATTTCTGATAATCTGCTGTGGGACTTTTCTGTGCCATTAAATTCACAGTATGTTTGTTTTGGGGGAATTGCCTTGACAAAGAAAGCTGCTCTACAGCATTATAAAGCAGAACTCAAGCTATCAAGATGAAAGGGAAGCCATCTTTTATTATCATCGCCACTAAATTTCTGCTTTTCCCAACTCTGATTAGAATGAGTCCCCCTCAATGGGCATGAGCACATCATCAAGCCTTTGCAGAGGGATTATAGCCAAGATGATGAAAAAGTGTTTGCAAAATGTATGACGAAGCAGGGGGATTATAATGGATTGTACTCTGTGCTACTGTAACAATTCAGTTGCATGAATACAGTGAGGGTAAAATTTCGTGGATCCAGATAAAACGCTAAAACCTTTGTTGTTATTTCTCGGTGTTTACCATCAGGATCCTTTAAAAAAACAAAAAAAACAACAACTCTGTCTTTATGTAATCTCACTCTTTGATGACGTAGATCCGGAGTCACTGATGACATGTCTGCAACTTGAGACATGTTGCTGCTGGGTAGTAATCAGTGTTTGGCAGTTTTAATCACAAGTCTTTCATGCCAAGCTTTTAAGCGTATTAGGGAGCAGATTTTAGTTCATTCACTTATTTTGGAGTCTATTAATATACAGCACCTCTTTTAAGCATTTCTTCATCGCAGCTTGTGTGTTCTCCGACCATAGTGTCAACCATTGTCTCTTTTAAATCATCAGATTTTCAGGTTCTCAGTGACAGTCCTTTTTTTTTTTCTTTTCTTCTTGGTACAAAGGAGCATTTAGTTTTTCCTTCAGGTTGTCTTATCACTCTCCAGGAACTCCTCAAATATTGCCTTTTGTTTTCTGTGGAAACACAGTTATGTTTAAGTTTAAGGATATACTGTTTCTGTGTTTATCTAGTGTTAGGGCTGCTCAATTAATCGCATTTTAATCACGATTACGATCTGGGCTTTCAACGATCATTAAAAATGACTGAGCCGATTATTAGCCCCTCCCTCATTTATCCGCGACACCTTAAAGGCCGGTCCGTGAAAATACTGTCGGGCATAAACCGGTCTGTGGCGCAAAAAAGGTTGGAGACCGCTGATTAAGAGGACCCGAGGGAAGCTCAGAAAGCTAAGCAGAAGTTATTTGGAGAGGAGAGTGACTGCCGTTGGTTGAAAAGAGAGGCAAAAAAAAAAACTTCAGTGGTGTTGCACACTATTTTATATTATTTTTTAAAGTCATTGTTAACCCTTTAAAGCCGGTCAGAGCAGCACGCTCCGTTTTGTGTAACTATTTTTAAATCCCTGTAGAACCTGAACCGTGTAAGCTAGCGCAATAATTTGTTTTGCATATGAAACCGGAGGAGTTGTACTTACATCTTATGCCATCAGCTTGTCCTCGGTCACGGTTTCCTTCCACATAAAGCTTTGCAAAAATTGCATAAAAAGCGCTTGCAGGAACAAAAACATAATATTCCAGAAACACGCTTTGCCGACCCGATCAGCTGTTCGTAACACTTCCCACAGTGAAACCGACGTCAGCGCGAACTATCGCATGTCCGCCATTTCCTGCCTGAAACCGGAAGTGACGTCATTTTCGCGGAAATGTAGTTTTTTACTTGTAGGCCTTAAAAGCCTATACTGGTCATGTTTGACTTTTCTGAATAGTTTCTGGGATGCTTAGAACTCGAATTGCACTGCTGGAAATAGTTTATTTTGATGCACATGCTGTTTTCTTTGCAAATTTGCATCATAGGATTGGTTTTTTTTTTGTTTTTCCTGCAGTATATAAAAATTGGTATATCTCCAAAATAAAACTATGAAGACACTCAAAATAAATTTCCTGTTGTTGTAAACTATTTTTTGCAACTTTTTTGTATTTAAAGTTTTGAGGGATAAACCTCTTAAATTTCTCCAAGTAGAAATATATGTAAAAAAACAAACAAAAACGATTTTCAAATTTTTTTTGTAGTTTATTGCACTTTTTTGCAATTAATGTACTTACTATGGACTTAATGCATACATATTATTAAAATATGGGCTATAACAGTTGTATAGCAACTTGAAATGCTCCCATAAATGGCACTACAACATGTAAAAAAAATAATATAAGCTCTGGCGGACTTGGTTCTATACTAGGTCTTAAAGGGTTAAATAAATATCGTCAAATAATCGAGATCTCAATTTCAGTGAAAATAATCATGATTATCATTTTTGCCATAATCGAGCAGCCCTATCTAGTGTTGCTGTTTTGGGTCTTTGCATGAAAAGACTTACTTTGACATTAGGTCTAGCTGCGAGCAAATCAGTGCCTCAGCTGCTGCAGCTTGTAGTGTCTAAAGCTCATGCACATATGCACATATTTCATCCTGCCTGCACAGAAGACACTTTCCTCCCATTTTATTGACAGTTATCCATCCAATCGCTGGCAGGTGGGACTCTGTCTGTGTTGAGTGAAGGGAAGGAGGAAGCTTGTGCCACAATGCATAACTGCAATTGTAAAAAATCATTCATTCCTGCAGCAAAGATTGGAAAAACTTTCAGAATCAGCCTGACAGTGTGGGAGACATTTCATGGTTGTTGTCGGTGGCTTGGTGGTTGGGGTTGAATAGACCTAACAGTCTCTGGCATCCTGGGAACAAAACACGGTAAAACCGAAATGAACTCAGGAATTGGTAAAGCAGTGAAAGAGAAATTGATATTGAGTATTGTGGACAAGTGTTTCAACTCACATTCCTCCAGGAAATATTGTTAGAAAGTTTGCATTCCCTTAGTAATTGAGTGTGAAATTGCAGGTGAGCAAGCTGTAGTATCTTTCACCAGCAGCTTCTAAACTGGTTCTCTATAGATTTGTCAGAAACCTGAAATAGTTTTCTATAATTGAAAACTTTTCTCCCCAAATAATCTCCCACTTTGACTGAATGTAAACTTTTTATTTTGCTGCCCGTTATGCTGCCAATAGTCACTGAGTGCTCTAGACTAGTCAAGAAAAACAACAACTCTAAATGTTTGTTTTTTTAAAATCAGCTTTCACTATATGTATATCTTTTGGACAAATACAGATGGGTGACAAATTAAAGGAGAAGCCTGAATTACAGCTGCAGTTAACCTGGTAGCTGAAGCATCTTGAGGTGACTGTTGTTGTGATTTGATGCTGTATAAATTAAATTGAATGTAACTGTCCTGGCATGGATATTTTGCTATTACTTGTCCCCATAGATTAAAGAATTACTGCCAATCAGTGATCACTATTTAACTCTGATTTGTACGCTGATGGGACTGATCTCCTCCAGGATTACAGTGCCTAGGGCATGAGGGCACATCTGTGGCCTTTAAATATACAGTAGATCTGGAACTGATGTGTTAGAAAGTGCATCCACCAGCATTGTCCAAACACAAAATGATGGAATATCTGTTGAAAAAAACTAAAACTGCCCTGGCGGGTAATGATGGCCCAACACTGTAATGAGACACTTTGTTTTCTTTCTTTTTCTTCTCTTTAAATTCTTACCTGTCTGTAGCATTTTAGTTCCAGGATCCTCCTTTACCTTTAAATGGCTGAGGTACTGAACAAATGAAGCAGAGCAGCTGCTCGCTGAAGATGGCTGGTTTAATTTCTCCTGCTGACAGGTGCTTTTTGTCAACAGGTTATTACAGCTCTCCTAAATGGCCTGGGCTGCACATTTTTTCTGTGTGCAACTAGTGAGCTAGAAAGCACAGTTCAGATGAGTAAACGTCTGGTGTACGTGATGGAGAGCAGTGCCTTTGTTTTAATAATGAGAGGAAGTCTGTGTTTGCAGGGCGGATTTCTATCGAGCATTTATTTATTCATTCTTTAGATACCAGTTGAATGACCTCACAACTGGATGAATTGTTAGTGCTTTATCAACTGCCTAATCAGAGCCTCTAGCTTTAGCTGTCATCCCAAATCAGGTTTTGTGGTTTGACCGAGCATCAGATGTTTAATCCCCCCCCTCTCCTCACTCTCCTACTGTTCAGCCGTGTCTCTAGATCAATGCAAGACAGGCTTTTAGGACAGGGAGGAGGCGAGGGGTTCGATAACACTGTGTGCGGTGTGTAATCTTATCTGAGAGCCTGTCATATCAGACAGGGCTGCTCCACTGACACGCCACGCTTTCCCAGAGTGGCAAATTAGATTGCTGCAATTAGATTGATGTGTGTACTGCTTGAAGTCTAGAGCCTCTTTAATCATGTCTGGACACTTTGTATTTTGTATTTGTTTCCGATTGGATTAATCTCTGCTAAGGTATGGTGATTAGCTTCTTAGTCTTTGACACTTTGATAGTGTATTGGTAATTCTTCCTGCCCCAGCACTGTGATCTGCCACAGCGGATCACAATTCTCTAACACAGCTTAACACATCTCGATATATCCATCCATCCATTCGCTTCCGCTTATCCTTTTCAGGGTCGCGGGGGGCGCTGGAGCCCATCCCAGCCGTCATAGGGCGAGAGGCAGGGTACACCCTGGACAGGTCGCCAGTCTGTCGCAGGGCTAACACATAGGGACAGACAACCATTCACACTCACATTCACACCTAGTGGCAATTTGGCTTATCCAATTAACCTACATACTTGTAGTTATTACTGCCTGTTACCTGTGGTAATGCAATTTATAATTTATATATTCTGTATTCAGTTATGAAGGCTCTAATTGTTGGTTGCGAGCTGCCGCTTAGATGCTTGTATCTGCCCGGGGCTGTTGATGGGTCTGTATGCAATGATGGGCGTAGCTGCGGGAAGTTTATTGTTTTTTTTTGTTGATGAGTGAGTATAGGGGTGGGATTTAATAAGTTTTCTTCGTCCCACTCCTTTTTCAGGCAAGTTTTGTTTTTTGTTTTGTGTATTTTATGTTCAATATAGGTATTTGTTGTGCCTGAAAATGAATAAATAAATGAAATGAAATGAACCTATCCCCACAAGCTGCATGTCTTTGGACGGTGGGAGGAAGCCGGAGTACCCGGAGAGAACCCACGCAAACACGGGGAGAACATGCAAACTCCACACAGAAAGACCCCGGCCTGATGGTGGAATTGAACTCAGGACCTTCTTGCTGTGCGGCAACAGTGCTAACCACCGTGCCACCGTGCTGCCCCGGTGGCACAAGTTTTTTTTTTCTTTCTTTCCAAATGTCTCCACTGGGGAAATCTGAATACTTTTGAATGGCCAGAAGGTGGCAACTCATCTGGTTCTAATTGTACTGTAAGTCTGTAAGAAAATCACAAGTCTTTTCAATTGATCTATGTCCTCAGTAAACACTTTCCTGACAGTCACAATGCTTGCTCAATCATCCAGGCAAGGAAATCCCAGAAAGTTGATTTTGTTCTGAACGTTGCGTTTTCATTGGGAGAAACCTTTCATCTCATCGCCATTGATCAATGACAATTTGCATATCAATGATCCCAAAGCTGATTACATGCCCCATTGTTAGTCAGTGCTGCTACTTTCAATCATTATGCAAATATACTGTTTATAATGTTGGGGACATCTGCAATCAGCCAAGACTGAAGAAATGTCCTGGAACTCTTCCACTGAAAACACAACATCAAAATAAACAGAACCAACTTTCTTAGACTTTGCTGATAGCTTTATTGTCTATTTTAATACCCTGTGATCTTAATTTTTAAATCATGATCTCAACTAGAGTAAAACTGATGATAAAGCAGGATAAAGCCTGTCTGATCCAGCCATCACTCATAATGTCCAGTATTCAAAAAATACACAAAGGTAGTGATGCTTAAAATGCTCAGCTTGAGACCTCAAGGCGTGGGTGGTGTCATGATAATTGTGGCTGCATCCATCTACATGCAGTCTATGTCATTTACAAATATTGAGGCTTGCCTAACACTAAAGTAGTCCTCCTTAAAGCTCGGTGTCTCAGAATATGTTAAAATGCATTGGGAGTCAATCACGCATCCACCCCCCTGACAAGTATTCACCAGCTTTCTTGTCCAGCACGTGGGGACTAAACAATTATGCGCTCTGACATAAAGGATATCTGCTATTTGCAGTTCTAGCTGAAGCCTCAGGTTCAGTCATCTCCCTCTCCTCAGTCCTCCTAATGGAACAAATTTCTTTTGACTCCGGCTCTAAAGTCCCTTGATCTGCCAATTCTCTTTCCCTTCCTCTGTCTTGCCAAGAAATGGTTGTTGTTCTGGAAGGCACAAAGAACCATTAGACGCAAGCCTTTTGCAGTTCGACTACGTGATTACCATAATGGTGAAAATGGAGATGCTGAAGGGGGCAGAGATGAGCATATGTGGGGTGCAATTACAATCAGATGTCAGCATTTCTTTTTTCCATGTGGTCCATTCTAGGTACTTACTATTTGCGTAATGAGTAGAATAATGTCATGTTTGTATGTGCGCGCATGCAATACAAAAGCAGAGAAGCAGAAGATTTATATGCATGGTACTGCTAGTCAAGACAAAGCAGACATGCGGATATATTCGCACACTGTACTCTGAGAAAAGAACGACTTCCATTTCTAGACAAAGACTGCTAACTTTATTGAAAAACATCTCCTATAGTCTTTTCTTAATTGACGAGTGCATAAAATAAATCTGTGAATAAAATTCTTTTTTAGTTTTATGATTATAGATATCTACAGGTTTGTGAAATTTCTTCTGCTGAAGAAGATCATGTAATAAAAGCAAAATGAAAAGCAGAACAAAATACAGATAAAAAGATGGCGACGTACGGTGATTTGGTAATTTAATTCTTAAAGGTATAATTCGGCAGTTTTGGGTCTTCAGCTGAATCAAGTAAAAGCTGTTTTTATGTGTTTTTCCAGTATCTACATAAAGGATGAATTCTTAACAGCAGATCAGTTGTCTAGTCTCTTGTCTATTGTTTTTGTCACTTCAATAAGAACTGAGCTGATTTCTGACCCTTCCATCTCCTTTCTTCTTATCCCAGCGTAGTTGTTTGGAAATATGCAACACACTCTGCATATTTCTTGGTGCAGGGTCAGCTTTCCTTAGCCTTATGATTTAAGCAGTGCAGCTCAGTAACAAGTCCTCTGCAAACAGCTCTGTCTCTGCAGCTGCCGCCTGCTCTTTCACGTTCTTTTTAAACATGTGTCATATTCTTTGTTGAAGGAAAGAGAAACAAACACCAGACAATTGGTAGCTTGTTGCACCAAAACTGAAAAATAAGGTAACTCTTGTTTGTATTGCTTTAGACTCGGTCTTTTTAGAGATTAGTAGACGTGAACTATGCAGGCACAAATTAGTCCAGTGTAAAGTGAACAAATTGTGCAGTCTTAATTGAAAATAAGGATTCAATTGAACATGTTTAACAAGCCCTGTGTATGCAGCCTAGTTCTGTGAAGTGACTGGTAGCATGTGTTTAAAATGTTAATCAGGAGGATTAGGTTTCCTGACTGTCATCTTGTAGCAAGTGGGATAGGATCTGGGAGTAAGTAGCTTCTATTAGCTGCTACAGAAGACTGTCCCCACTGATTGTGGCACAGTTTTTACTATTGGCTTATCTTTAAATGGCTGCCATCAAACCTCAAATAATGTTGAGGTTTGATGGGACGTCTACCAACGTATTATGCCATAATCATATTTTAAAATTAAAATAAACCTTCAAAATATCCGATTCGTTTATCACTTTGATTAATTTCCTATCTTGGCTTGGCGTTGAAGGCGTATATAGGCTAACCAGGACACACCCCCCCCCCCCCCCCCCCCCCCCCCCCGAGCTCAACCTCCTTGCTATGCAAAGTTCATCACTCTGATGTTGTCTGTGCTATAACGTCTATGCTGTGTAGTTATTGCAGTTAAAACCAGGCTGACATAAAAAGATGCGTTTTAATGAACGGTGATATGCACCTTCAGGGACAAGCGTATATATCCAGATGATCCACCGTCCTTTCATTATTGATATTCAATGACTTATCTGACATCTTCTCCTCAAAGAGGCTAATGCACACAGTTGGTATTGCAGCCCTCCAGAAAAGTCAATCTTGATTGATGGGCATGACATTTCACACTCTGTTTCTCCCAAGCTTTTTCATGTTCTGCTCTGTAACCCTACTTAATCCTACTCCCTCTAAAACCACTTACTTCTTTCCCCACTGTTGCTCTGTTGGTGCTCTTCATCAAAAGCCCACTCGCCTACAGAACCATTGCCTGTGTGCTTTATCTGTGATGCAGACCATGTGCTTCGAATAGCAACCAGCTAAATGCCTTTAAAATCACACAGACACACTGATGCACTTACTGTCTTACTGGTGTCAGGTAGCATTAGTGCAAACAAGATGCTTATTAGCCTTGCAATTGATAATTGGTTACTGGCAACCACTGGTAACGGGGCAGTGCAATTATTGTAAATCCCAGCTCTTGCATCAATTAGATCCACCCGGCAGTTTAAATATCCATCCATCCAGTTTGTGAACCGCTCGTCTATTTCAGTGTCACAGGGGAAGCTCGAGCCTATACTGACTGCCCCAGGGCAAAAAGTACAATAGATCCTGGACAGGCCCCCGGTTTATTGCGGTCCGAGTTTTGAGCACATTTGTAATATTTTATTTTTTCAGCTTTGTGCTGTGACTTTCCAGCAACAATGAGAAACAAATAAACTCTGATTTGTCTTTCTCATAGGTGTATTAAAACGATCCATCTCTGAGATCTGATTATTCTTATCTGGTTAACAGTATTGCACTTTTAATGTACTTAGTCGATGGAATTTACAATGATCATTGGATTTCATTTCAGGAGTATTACCATACATTTGGCATGCAGTATGTGCTGGTTAAATGAAATTAGAGCGGAAATGTTGCCTCTGAGCTATCCCCCGAGGGATTCAATAAAGAAGTGTCTTATCCTGATTCATATTTATCAGTGGTGCGTGCATGCATTTATAGAAAAGAAGAAGAAGAGAGAATGAACTAATTCTCGCAACATGAGCGTGCTGAGTGATTGATCATGTGGACCGGGGCCGTCTAATGTAACCCCGCCGACCGACACTGACTGGCTTGTGACAGCTATGATAAATGAAAACCCACCGGCCAATGTCTTACTAATGGATTTCCATGTACTCTTTGTACCTACGCACACACACACTCTGGCACTCGCATCTTACTTTCCGGTAGTGATGCTTGCAGGACACGAGTACGCTGGCGTATCCAAGCACACTTTGAGTAATCATATGAAATATTTTTATTTGATCTCAAAAGTTATATTGTGTTTTAGAATTTATTATTTAAAATAAATAAATAAAACATTCAAGCCTTTGCTGAACTAATGACTTCTTAATCAGTTCTTGAGAAAATGTATGAACAATTTGACAGTCAGTTTTTAAAGTCATTCATTAAGAAACCGTGTCCAACCCCAAACATAAATCAGTCGAATCGTGGCCATTTAATGTCAAGTAGTATTTCAGGCTGACTCCTAACGGTTGGGTATTTATGCTTATATTGTTTGTTCTTTATTTTCCAAGGCATTAACTGAGACAGCTTTGGTTTCTAAATAATGCTTGTGCTGTGTGTACAGTTTGTTTTCAACTTCGCATTAAATATGTAAAATACATTAAAGAGGGCAACAGGATGCATGAGAATGCAAACGAGATCGTGTTGTGATGAATGTCAGTGCGTGTGAATGTTGATCAGTCTTTATAAATACAATAGGGCACACCAATTACCCCCATCTTCAGAGGATCCCTCAGGGTTTCTTCCATTTGTAGCAAAAAAGGCCACAGAAATAAATAGGGTCTTATACCATGGAAGTAGGAGGAGTACACCATGATGGATTGATCTGCTCCGTCTGCTCCTCAGAGTCAATCAATCATCTTAGCTTTGGTGCTGTTTTCGATAGGAATTTTCCACACTCTGTTTTGCCTGCAGCCACAGAGAGCTGCTTCTGGGTTTGGATAACCAGAGGGCATTGGATATCTGATTACACCCCTCCTCTCAGTTGTCATCATTACTATTTGTCACAGAATAGAGATAAGGCTGCTAGAAAACAAACTAAAAACAGTACTTCCCCTTCACACAGAATGAAGGCTTGAGTTGCATCTGAAAACACGCTCGGTTTCTGCACGCTCTTATACACCACGGACAGTAAATGGTCGATAGTAGGTCATATATAAGCAGTGTGAGTCTTGCTTGAAGCTAGCACTACCCCGTCGATGACAATATAAAGTATACGACAACAAGACGAAAAACACAGCAGAGGGTGTTTAAAAAGTGAGATGGTATTATAGCTACAGCCATGACACTGCGACCTCATCAGGACTTCAGTGCTGGAACAAAGGGAGTACTATTACAAGAATGTGGCTTTAAAATTGATTTACCAGACAGAAAGCTCCACATCATGTTTCTCTACATTTTTTACATTAAATGCTTTTAGATTTATGGCCAAAGAGTGTGACTTCCATCATTCAGTCAAGCCAAGTCACTCATCTGTGCTAACCTCATCGGCTAATTCATACAGGCATGGAGACGAGGTGAAAGGCAAACGGTGAAGCGGAGAGTTTTGCTCTCATGCTAATAATGTTGAGCAGGGTAAATGCTGTCAGAACTGAAACTGCTCAAGATATAAATAGCTGAGTTGATGATTGAAACAAGATTTTAAACAAACCAGTTGATGGAGAGAGATTTAAATGTCTCGACTTGTTTATTCTTTTTTGCTCCTGTTGACTCGGGAGAGGCAAAATGCCTCCTACCCACATGATGGAGCAGTATTAACTGCAACTGAGGACATTCTTGGGCGGTGGAAGGAATATTCGAGGGTGCTTGCATATCCTTGAATATACATATTTTCTTTTAGTTGTTCAGCACTTTTGTCAACAGTTGCTTTGGCGGGTTTTTGAGCCTGCTCATAAATTGAATTGAATGTTTTGCGCTCTTGGAAAATGCATTTGACTGCATCCTTTAAGTGTCCTGGGGGGAGTACTTAGAAGTATGAGGTATCTGGCCTGGTATTGTGGCCTGTTTGATTCCTGAAAAACGAAAAAGTTTTTATTGCTGGCAATAAGTCAGACTCATTCCCAGTAGGGTGTTGGACTTCCAATCATAATTTAATTTCTGAGGGATTTCAAGGCACAGTCAATGGCCACAGGATGTCCACAGGATGTTATCTTTGCTTTTTGTGGACGATGTGGTTCTGTTGGCTTCATCAAATGATGACCTCCAGCTTGCATGATGAGCCCCAAGTCTCCCCAAGTCATGAGTGAGAGAAGCAGGAGTTTGACAGTCAGATTGATCAAACGTCTGCATGAATGTGACACTGTTGTAGTAATGACAGACCTGAGAGTAGAAAGCAAGGCTCTCAGTTTCCCAACCCTCACCTATGGTTGTGAGCTCTGGGCAGTGACTGAACCAATGACAGTAGTGGAAATGAGCTTAATCTGAGGGTTGGCTGGGCTCATCCTTAGAAGGATGTTGAGGAGCTCAGTCATTCAGGAAGGAGAGGTGAACCATTATTCCTCTACATCAAAAGGAGACAGTTTTGTGTGGTCTGGGCATCTGACTAGGAGACCTCCTGAACACTTCTAGGTCAGGTGTTGAAGTTGTGTCCTACTGGGACAGACCCAGGACACCCTTGGGACATTGCATCTGTCAGCTGTCTTGGGAGTGCCCCACTGGCCACTGCTATAGGAGGTGGCTGGGGAAAGGATGCTGACATGGACATGAATGGATGGGGGATTTATTGTTATTGCAACTAGGGCTGCCACAAACGATTATTTTGATAGTCGACTAGTCACCGATTATTTATGCGATTAGTCGACTAATCAGATCATCATCCACTGGACGTAAAACTACAGCTTATTGCACCAGCAGCATCTGCTCTTATATAACTATCATTAGCTTACAGCTTTAAGCTTTTAAGGTGCTAACTAAAAATAAAGACAAGATGATAGTTTATTCAATTTTAATGAAATTTGCAGATTGTTTCGGTGAAGTTTAATAAACTCCTTGCTATCTAAAATATAACAGGACACCGGAGTATATTCTCCAGCATCTCACACTTCTGATAATCAGCTGTCTGCTTGACGTTTATTCAGCTGTGTAAAAACTATAACTTTAATCTCAGCCAAACCGATTTACTCAGGAACAAATAAAATACTAAAAAAAAGCCAAACAATAACATTTTTAATTTATCTAAGTGACTCATATATATTTAACCTGAGTCGCGAAAGACGGCGGTGGGTTTGAAAACAATTTGCCGGGAGTCCGGTGTTCTCACGGCGCTAGTGACCTAGCCCCCGGCTAGCTATCGAGCTAGTGGGTAACAGACGTCTCCGAAAACGTCGGAGCGCTTTTGAAAATATGTGGTGTCCTGATAAACTGAGCAGATATTTGAGGTTTACACAGCTACATTCTCGCCTGAAAATATGTTAAACGTTTATTTTGTGACCCAGAAAGAATAATAAGAGTAATATTAAAACTAACTAGCTACCGCCATTGTTGGAAACTAAGCTGGGCCGCGCTATGAATTCTGGGACACAGCTGCTTCTTCTTCTTCGGGGTTTAACGGCAGCTGGCATCCTTGTACATGCTGTGCTGCCATCTTCTGTTTCAGTCCGTTATTACACTCTTAAATCCTGCTATTATTCCTGCGTCTTTTGCGATCTTACAAAGCTTCAAACGACACGTCGACTATTAAATCAGTCGTCGACGATTTTGATAGTCGACATAATCGTGACTAGTCGACAAATCGTGGCAGCCCTAATTGCAACTTTCCTTCCAGATAAAATAAGCTAATATAGAATATGCTAAGATATAGAGCTATAGAATATGCTGTAGATATGGAGAAACATTTTTTTGTTACTTTGTTTAACGGATGATTATGTGAACAGAGTGACAGAATCAGTAGTAATAACATTACTGGGCTAAAACTGCAGAGCATTAAGGTCGATTAAATGTCCAAGTGGAGTTTATAGCTATGAAACATTTTCACTTACACAAACTAATTTTATCTGTTGTGAGTAGAAAAGTATTGAGGTCGTTCTAGCAGTTTAACACAAAACATTAACAAAATCACAGCGTCTGTTGAGAACAGGATCTGAAAAAGTTCAGTTTTTCAGTTCTGTGTTGTCACCTAAAGGCATGGTTGTGATTTACATATTTGGCAAGCTTTGAAAATAATTCTTCATAAAAATTGAAGTCTTTGATGTACCTGGTTGCTGAATGGTTGCATCAGATCAATCCAACCATCTACTCTAGGCTAAGTTCTCAGAGATGAACAGCAAGCTTTTTCGTCACCTCTCCTACTTAACCAGTTCAGTTTCCACACTATTGCATTTTTTCACCTCATCTACATTTTCAGCCCGCAAGAAGTTTAATTCTCTGCCGGTTTAGTCCCACTTTCTTCTTATTAAACTTCCAAACCCCAATTTGCCTTTAAACTCTTACACAGTAATTCATTAAGGGTAATGTGTATTCTTCCTTTGTGCCGCGCTGTCTTTGTGGGCTTCAGGACCATTTGCATAATATTTGGTCATATGAGAATGAAAATGGACCATGCAATCTCTCATAAGGATGGAATAAACATCCGTTAGCATTTCTCGTTTAGTTTATGAAAGGAAATAAATAGCTTGAGATTCACAAAGACAAACACTCGTGCATCCACAGTCACTGCAGACAAGCAGATTTTACACTGTGACATTTACGCAGAGTCGATGCAGGAAGCGCACAAACTCCGGGAAATCCAGCAGCAGCTGCTGAATGTTTGCAATAATCAGTATACAGGTTCTTTTATTCCCCTCTGGTGGTTGGTTCCTAAATGACTTGACTTTCATGTTACAGTGACTGGTGCTTTGTAGCGGATGCTTTAATCTCGGAGAGAAGATGCTTTAATCTCGGAGAGAAGATGCTTTTCATGTGGGCCACACAAAGCTGTTTTTGTATTATCATTCAACATCACTGCAGTAATTACTGAAGCTCGGCGCGAGGGAGACTTTTATGTTTTAGTTTTTATCACACGCGCTGTCAAGTTGCTGTTGCTAACCACCACATTAAAGGTTTAGAGTTAAATCTCAGTAGTTATCCATCTTCGAAGACTTTGACTTATGTAGCAGGAAATAAAGTAATGATTTGTCGGTTATTTATTCTACTTTCTACTTTTTTTCTTTTCAAATCTTCTTTAAACCACCCTTTTAAAAAATTAGTTGAAATGCATACTGTCTTAGTGGACAGATTACCGCTTTAGGGATTAGTTACTGTAAAAATAGCATCAGTGTTAAAACAATACTCCATGCAACACGCCGATAGCTCATGTATATGCATATAATAAGATAAGAGGTAGCAGTAGTGACTTGTTTTCCACCCATACGTATACTAATTTTAGAAATTTAACCGATAAAAATGTATTTTGCTTCACCGTGGAGAGGATCGACCAGCTGTATAAAGAATACACTGGGAAAAAACCTTGTCCACACAAAGAAACCTCGGGGTGGTCTGAGAAAGACTTGCAGTCACAGTGGAAAAGTCAGAAATAGCTTTATTTGGTTGGATGTTGCGAATTGTTGGACTGATTTGTTGTTGTGCGAATAGTTGACAGGTACTGCATGTTGAGATTTTTACCTTTTCACCTCATATCCTGCTAAAAAAGAACCTAAAAACAAGCAGAACTTGTCTCCGTGCATAACTGTGTTTTCTCTGATTTTTGCAGGTGGCCTGAGAGGAGCATCCGTCGTTGACTCACTAGACACTCTGTACATTATGGGTTTGATGGATGAGTATAATGATGCCAAGGAATGGGTGAAGACCAGCCTGGATCTAAATTCGGTGAGAAACTCATTTTAGTGTCAAGTTTCTTTCTTTCTTTTTTTCTTTTTTTTCGCATTTTACTTTCGGGCAACTTGGGGGCAACATCCTCCCCTCCATCAAGCTTAACCACACTCTTACTACATAAGCATAATGAAGTTTTCAGCTGTGACCGTGCATGCTCGATTGATTTCAAGCTGTGCTTTTGTGCTTTAACAGCGACATTGTGTCCACTGAGTCTGACAGTTTTCCAAAGCTCAGGACATTCCAGCAGAAATCAAAAGCTTCCTGTGTGGCCACCAGCCACGCCGTGTTACCGACTGATGAAATTCTCTGCCTCTCTGAAAGGTCTTTGTGGGGCAGAAAATGTGATAAATAAAGGAGAGAGTGCTGGAGCAGGGTTTAAAGGGTGTTGTAGATTAAAAAAATGTGGGAGAGAGGAGGCAAAGAGAGGCCATGACCCTTTCATTGAGCGAGTCTGTAAAGGCTGGGTTGCAAGCAGCGTGGGTTGCCAGTTCTGATATCATGTTGAATTGAGCGAAAGCGGCAACCAGGAAGGGCTTTTAGGGAGTTTGCTGCTAATAGGTAATGTGTGAGCCTGTTTGTCAGTGTGTTGTTTTTTTTTTATGCTTTGCAAAGGGGTCATTTCCGGACCAACCTTGTCAATAAAATGTGGTTATGTAATAGTGTGTAATTACACAAAGCTTGCAAACACAACTATGTCATTATGACTGTCATCATGGTAGGCTACTGTAGACGCTAGGCAGTAATTATACCAATTCACTGCCTGTTATGACAGCACGCCAAATGTCTCAAGTTGAAGTTGTTTTGTTTGTTGACAGTTAAGGCCCCAAAAACACTTGTTTATTATGAGTGTGTTGGTGAAGAAAACCAATCTTAACTACATTTGACACGTGTGGCATACTGCACATGATGCTAGTAACACTGAACTGTATTTGAATAATATGCAGTCAACAGCTCTGCTGGAAAGCAGAGGCCTAAAAAACACTTCCACTGCGTTTGAGATGCGCTTTATCGCAGCACGTTGTCGATCACTGCCAGATACGAGGCCGTAAAGAAATGCACAGTGATTGTTATTGCCTGCATATCAAAGCTGTTATTTTTCTCACTCATGGCACGCACAGATGTCACTGATACATACCAAGGACTTGGAATGAGACGTGACACACACCCACACGCAGTTAATACAGCGAATGGCCTTTTCCAGTGAAGAGAGAAAATTCTTAACTATGACTGCAGCTGTGGCTGCTGGTGACGGCCAGTAATTGCAGCTGCTGACAAACAGCCACAGTGTCACTAATAAAGACAACAAACGTGGGTTTACACTTCACAGTGCACTTTGTCAGGGGTGTTATATGCCACAATTTGTTAACTTCACCACTTCCTGTCTTCATCAGCTGTCATTGCAGGGCAGAGGCTTGCAATTATTCTCTGCAGGAAAGTTGAAATTATTTACATGTCCTCATTAAAGTGCTGTTCTTTGTCCTGTAAGATCTGATTACTTGTCACATTTTTTAAAAATATCTCATTTTCCGCCCAAATTACAGCATTTCAAGTACAGTAAACTGTGCACTTTAAACGCAAACACACACAGTGACTTCTACATCTTCTTTCTTAATGTCGTCATTTTGATAATGAACTAGTTTTTGCAGTTTGAACATATAAAACATATAAAACAGCACACTGGCTCATCATAGGGATTGTCAGATTCACTTCACCAAGCTTGTCGAGAGCCTACAGAAATTTTTCTGATGGCCTCATTTTTTTTTCTTTTCTAAATGCCACTTAAGGAAATACATGCCGCATAAAAGCAAAGGCTGGAAAAATGTAGCACATAAGGTCAGTAGTTTGTTTATTATTATAAGAAAACAAGCAAGGAAGTAAAAAATAAAAATAAAATGCTTTATTTTTCTCAGATTTAAGAAATTATTTTGTTGCAATCCTTAAAAAAAATTTAATAAAAAAAATGGAATGTATAACAAATAGAAGTGTTTTAATTAGATTCATTATAACATTAATTACAAATAATATATATATAAAATCAGTGTTGCATTACACATTACTTTACCATTGTGTTACTTCATTACTCTTGGGAGAAAGTTCTTCACACTACTCATAATGTAACCTTAAATGCATAGTCACATAATTACCAGTTATCTATATAAACCTGAGGCTATAGTCGCACACACTGACAGATTTTTCTTTTAGTGTTAAAGTTCGAACAAAAAGCTAAAAGCACAAAGTGAAGTTGAAAACCAGCTGAGAGAGGCTTCAAAACGATTGCCTGTGCTAGCCTTGTGTTAGCATGCTGTTTGAAAGAGCTAATGTTGTGTTAACATTAGAATGCACAACAACATAGTAGTGATAATGTAATGTGATTACTTAATTTGCGCTGAGTCATGATATTACTGCACTAGCAAAAAATGGAATGTGGTTAGAGCATTGCATTACTTTGTAAAATGTGACACCTCACACTGTATATGACAATTTTTATAAGAATTTCAAATTACTTATGATTTGCATAAAATAAAGTGTAATCTATTTCAGTTAAAGGTGCATACAGTAGTACAAGGAATGGAGCAAGGACACACGGGGATTTTCATGCTCACATTTTTCTTTTAATTACATTACTGTCAGCAGATTCAGCCAGTCACACTGCAAAGCACTTTGTTAGATTTATCAGCTCAGGCCTGTCTGTCAGCCATAGCTTGACACGTTGTGACAGCTGCTCTGTAACTTGTCAGCAGTGAAACAAGGACAGAAGGAAGAGGACGGTGTTACACTAGCACAGACTTGACAGTGTTTGCAGCAGGTTTCAGCCTCTTCGCCGAGAAACTTGGACATCAGCTGCTCATTATTATCCCGTTTCTACAGGATTTCTTCTTTGTGTCGGAATGAAACCAAACATACCCACGTTTATATTTTTAACAAATGCACTTAGTAATACAGAACTTTAAAACTCTGTGCCATGTGAACAAATTAAATTCCTTGAAATCTTCCTTAATCATATGACTTTGAAGCATCTACAAGCTTCGGATGCATATCTGAATGAACAACTCGGCAGACAGACTGGCCATGCTGGCGGCTCAGCCATTTACCAAGACAAAAGGAGCTCCAGAGTATATCTACCCGTGTTAGCCTGTGCCATGCTTCTCTACAAGCTGTTGTCGCATAAAGACTGAACAAGTATTTGGCAACATCATCACACATCAGCACCGAGGCACTTATTGAGTCTGATGAAGATTTATTTATGTAAAGAATGGTTTGGTCAGTATGACGACTAAGTTTCAGTTAAGTAAAGCAGCTGCCCTCTGTGAGCTCATCAGACCTTTTCCCATTAAAGCGAGTAATTAGGTGTGATTAATGTCGACTTTAAGATTGGACTGTATTCCCTCATGTTCCCTTCCAAATTTTATTACGCTTTCAGAGCCTCCCTTCCTCCATTTCTGCTCTTTCACTTAGTTATTTCTAATCTCTCCACGGCATTTTCTGTCTGGCTCAGTTCTTTTTATTCATCATCGAGAAATCTATGTGTTGAGTCTGTTAAAGCAAAATTGTGGCAAGTGATCGCTCTGATCTACGGTCATCCAGTTTCATCATGTTGCTGAGTGTTATGGAAGGATTGTTTTTGTCTGTTTGCTAAGAATAAATGCATTTTCAGGTGATGACCCTTTAAGACAGCCGCCCCCAACCCCCGGGAGTCGTTGTTTGGTACCAGGTCGCGAGAGTTGAGGCTCGGGTGTGAAATTTATGGTTTTATAGGGGTTTTATCGGTTTTTATTGTTATTTTTGTAACGTTTTTATCATTAACCCGGTTTTCCTGGGTCTTTTCCCGTGTGTTATGAATAAGTCTTCTTTTTTTTTGGTACCAGTACTGGTTTTATTTTGTTGTATTTATCCAGGACACCTTAAATGCTGATCCGTGAAAATATTGTCGGACACAAACTGGTCCCAGTTGGGGACCGCTGCTTTAAGATGACATGAAGAAAATGTACTTTAAGCCATTATTAAAGGAAGATCTTCTTTCAGATCAATTAAAATCACTAAATATTTGATTATGTCAGGTTGGGTTTGATAAATCATCAATAGGTTAGGCAATATATATCATATATGATTATTTTTATATTGATCAATCATGATATTAAGGTTTTCACACGTACTGTAAAACTTCTTAAATTGCAAGGAGATTAAAAAAGAAACCAGAATTATTAAGTAGTGTTTTACCTTTTTTTTTTTTTTTTTCATTCATGACATTTTCCAAATGTCAAGAATAGATGTGTTAATACGCCCAACAATTCATTGTTTATATTATGCAAACGTATAATGTGATCTTTAAACTGCACTGTGTTCAAGGTGGACTAATGTGTACAGTAAGTAGAAGTGCTGTCATATTAATTATCCTTCACAGAAGCTGAAGTGTGCACATCTTCTCACTAAAGCTCAGCCTTTGGTGATTTTTAAAATTAGTGCTCCTTATAGATTGAATCTTCCCCCTGTGATTTTGCTGATGATTGCTATGAAGCCTCTTTAGCATAACTAGAAACATCCACCAGCAATAACTTCTTATTTACCACATTGACGAAGCTCCAGAGCCCCACCAGGATGGCGAAATGACTGGATAATATGCACGCTCAGGCCTGTGATTCCACATCTCAGATCAAGTTAGTGTGAAATCTCCTGGGTGTTATTGGTAGAGACTGGAGTAATGAGCTGTATTTTATTTTATTTTTTATATGTCGTGGCATGTGCTGCATTTCTCCATCCCTGAACGATTCAGTAGCGTGGATGTTGGCATGTGTAAGCCGAGTGCCACTAAATTGGACAGAGTGCGTAAGAGGAGGGAGCTTGTTATTATTTCTGAAGGGAGGTCGAGATGCTGACAGTCACATGCATACACTGCAGCCTGCCAGTGTGGTGTCAGAAGAAGGAAGAAAGAGCTGTCAGATCTGGACATGATGCCATTTTTCTGACCTGTTAAGAGTACATGGTGAACTTAGTACTCCTCAGCCGTCTCAGGTGTGCTGTGGCTCGTCTCTTCTCATGCTCTGAAGAGAAAATAAAAAAAAGTCAGACTTTTGTGGGTTTGTCTAAACTGTAAATATACTGGCGATGTGGGAAATATGTGCATGGGAGCTACTACTACATTTCATATTTTACAATTATTATATTAAAAATGGCATATTTTAGCACAGTAATGGCTATGGTACCTATTATATTTTTGCATCTTGTTAATGGTTATATGTATGAAAGCCCATTTCCGCCACTAAAAAAAAGTATCCATAACTGGAAATTTCGAGTTATTTTCTCGAAATTTTGATTTATTAACTCGAAATTTGAGTTAGCGCTGCCAATCAGTAATCTATGTGAATGATGTCATTTTTTTGTTACCAGGAAGGATAAGGCGCAGAGGAATGCACACTTAAAACCGGATCGTGAGCTACCAATTTATAAATTGACGCTTTCCAGAGTACGTTTGCTGATAGTAACGCCTTGTGATTCGGCTAATAACGCAAGGATATAATGTGAAGCCATGCTGAAAATACTCAGCAATTTGTGCATTCATGACTGGCTGTAAAACTGGTAGCTTAGCTGTAGCATTTGTAGCTGAGGGCTTCAGGTTCCGGGTTACAAGGAAATGACGTCATTCACGTGATTACTGATTGGCAGCGCTAACTTGAAATTTCAAGTCAAGTCGAAATTTTGAGTTATGGATATTTTTTAATTTTTTTAAGTGGCGGAAACAAGCTTCCATATATATATATATATGTGCACAGATTTGTGCTATAAATCTTCATTCCCACGTTGCAGAGAGAGATGTGTACTTGTGGTGTCGGTGCCCTCACATTTGTTTCAGGTCCCCTGCTGTTAGCTTATGTAACAGATAATTATGACTAATGATACTAATTGATAATGTAGTAGCGTTGCATCCAAGTAGTGTCAGAATTGTATTAATAACACTCTGCCCTTGTTCTCTTGTCAGTGTTCTCTGAAGCAAACACTAAATAGTGGGTGAGTGATTTAACACACGGACAATCCAAGCACAAGCTTAGTCTTGTTTATTTTGCATTTTTTTTCCCTCTGCCCTTGTTTAGTTTTGTGGTTGCTTGCTGTGAGCCCAGTAGGGGTTGTTTCAGTAGCAGTGAAGCAATGAGTGTTTTCTTCAAACTGTGGTGGAAGCTGAACAAGCGTGCCTCACCCCAAAACATCCAAGAAAAAAAAAAAGAATTCTTCAAATCTCCCTAAAGTCTTTTCTGTCAGCTCGAGATATCGGCATTAGCTTGAGGTCTCACTTTCATTACATCCAAATCAAATTTGCAGCTGCATAAAGCACGGCGTCGAGAAAATAACCAAAGTGTATTTATACGAGTGTCGTTATAATCCAGATGTAATTGACTTTTTGGTAGAATGAGCGCAGATACATTGCACATTGTTGTTGCTGTTAATCTTTTGAACCTCGGTCCGGAGGCCAGAAAGAGTTTGTGCTGCCAGTCCAGATACAGTTTCAGACACATGGGATGCACTCCTTTCACAGAGCAGAGAAAGTTTGGTGAGAGACTAGAAGAGAATGAGCAACTTCATCAAGTATTTCAGAGACTGCCAGCAGCGTCCCACCAAGTACTGAACAATGCGGTGTATCTACTGTGTACACATGTGCAACACAGAGCGAAACCTGAGAGAAATGTGTGGTAACTTTTATTACCAGAGAAAAAAAGCTGTTGACTGAGTTCAACTTTGCAAATGCCTCAGGCAAATATAGAGCGCTTGTGTAGGTTGTTATTCTAAAATATTTTAAGCTAACAAAGATATTCTGACTATTTTATGCATTTTCATGATGACAGTTCTTAACTTGGAGATGTCATCACCCACCATATTTTTAATCTCAAGGCTTGTAAACCAGTCTGTTTTTAATCAGTTGTTTGTGGGTTATTTTCCAAATGCGTGCTCACATTTGAGGACAAGAAAAAGTGACATTAGTTGGTAATGAGGAGACCTGGAGCAAGGTTGTTGTTTACCTCCAGAGAGCAGTTTTTTGACCCCCGCTGACACCCTGTCTGGACTAAATTAGACACAACTTGCTTCTAGTCATGAAGGCGTCTGAGGAAAAAAACGGTGTCATTTGCAATGCCGAGGGACGGTTCGGTAAAGACGCCGTGCCCCTAAGCTGAGGTCAAGCTGAGCTGACATTCTGTCCCAGGATGCGCAGGGCAAAGGACGTTTTGTGTGGGTAGTTCATCATTACGGATATTTACCAGCACATTTTGTATCATTCATGCACTTTTTCCCTGTGGAGCCATTTCGCACAGTCAACCGCTGACACTGGATTCTGGCTACTACAGCGGGAAAAGGGTTGGCTTAGTTTCACAAGCTCTGATTTACATGTAGACGTTCTTTAAAAATAGTATTGAATATCTTAGATGTTAATATGGAAAGATCTCTGGAATATTAAGACTTTTTTTGAAAAGTGCAATGAGGTTGCACTGTAATGTCTTAATAAACACAAAGTCTATGACTATGTAATAATGACACTCTCAAAAAATGTTCATATTTCAGTTTACCTCAGCTCTACATAAGCAGCACCTGTTTTCAGCTTAAAGGCTGCAATAAACATGGTGCACACCACCTACACGGCACCACACTGCAGGTAGACAAAGTGTGCAACAAGCTGGTGATCATAGCAATTCACATATTTGATAAGAGGGTGATCAGATAAGCTAGGAGGAAAGCAGTATAAAGGTGGTGTCTTTATAAATAATTCAGAAACCAAATTTTCTTAGAGCAAGGAAGTCGCTGGATGTTAGCTTTAATTTAATTTTCATGCTACTAAAAAGACATGAAGACTGTTATACTGAAAAAAATAAATATATAATTGGTGTGTTAATTAGCTGTCTTAATGACCTAATCTGCATAACTCGATGTTAATATATATATCAGCATGAATACGCTGAAGCATTAAGCAGCTCAAATAGCTCTTTGTTTTTTTTCTTGGCAGTTTGGGAGTTAGCAGCCGCTGAGGAAAAAGTGAAGGATGTGTCTCAGTCAGCAAGGCCAAATACAGTGGGAGGTATATGATGAGAGACAGAGGCAGACAGTTAGACACAGAGTCAGGAGGAAGGAAGATGGACTGCAGCAGGCTGAATAATAACAGCAGAGAGAGAGTAGAGCAAAGTCCCATGAGACCCAAGCATTATAATAGAAGACTCTGTGGGGGAGCTACTGCAGCCCCCAGGAAAGAGCAGAGACCTGTGCACGCAAGAGTTTTGTGCGTGCGTGTGCATTTGTGTGGGGAGACGGCATCAAAAGACAGAGATGAAGCTCTGAAAATAGACAGATGCGGGGAGACCAATATTCTCTGATGGTGGCTTGATGGGTTGGGCTGTAATTCAGCTGTAATTTATCACCGTGGCAGTATTTGATGAATTATGCACCAGGCTGTTGATTTACAAGTTTATGCATTTAGTGGAGATGTTTTACGATACGAGTGCATCCTCTCTTTTGTGTGTACACATGATGTTTGAGGTGAAGTTGGATGTGCATTAATTACTCGGGTTAAAAAGAATTTTCAAAGAAATAAAATGATGAAACTTAAAACATTAGCCAATAATATTCTCTGACTATTTAATCACATTTTATTGGTCTGCAACTGGGATTAATTATTTACTGAGGTTATCCCCAGTTTGTACAAATGCATGATGGGAGTGCAACAAGTAGGGCTGTTCGATATAACGATATATATCGGATGACGATATAAAAACATCTATCGTTTAATTTTACGCTATCGTTTATTTCGTGGTGTCGCAAAATAAACTGTTTACAGCAATATTTTTTCATTATTTTGATGGTCACTGTAGTGGCTATATTAATTTCCTTAAGTTCTCTCTTTCTCTTATATTTAATATAACTAAACTACAGACTAGAGATGGACCGATCCGATATTACGTATCGGTATCGGTCCGATACTGACCTAAATTACTGGATCGGATATCGGAGAAAAATAAAAAATGTAATCCGATCCATTAAATATCACGAAAGCACCTCACAAAACTTGCAACACGCCGTAACTCGCCTCAGAACGTTAGCACGTTGGAGCAGTGTGGTCACGTGATAGAGCGGCTGTGGCATGCGGGACCTGTCGGTGGTCTGGATAGCATGTGGAGCTTCGCTAGCAACCTGGCATTTCATCTCCGACAAAGTTATCCCGAGAGAAGTAAAGCAAGTGTGTAAGTCCATCTCTGAATGTTTGTAAAGCATTCCTGCGTTAAGCTTAACAAGCGACTGCCTCTCGCTCTCCGGCTGCTACTTCAATCATGAAACTGCTTAACGATCAGCTGATCGGCTTTTCTGTCGCGAGTCCGTGTCTCTAGTTTGCTTTTGGCCCACTTTGCACCAGAAAGAGGAAACCAGCGGCTGAACAACAGCAGCACGTTTAAGCTTGATCAGCTGTTGTTAGAATTTATTTAATATTACTTTCTACTCCAGGATCTTTTTCTACGTAGCTGACGCTGGTAACTGTGCAGGGGCGGATCTAGCAAAGTTTAGCCAGGGGGGCCAATAGGGCATTAACAGGGAAAAGGGGGCACAAAGACATACTTTTCTTTCTTATTCTCATTTAAAATGTCTCGCTTTTAATAAATAATTATCTGACACCCAAAGTTTTAATTTGATGTAAAATGAATAGAAGTCAATTACTGTATATAGTAACTATTAAGTCTAATATATATACCCTAGTAAGCTATAGTACTTTTTCCTTTGGGAAGGTACCATCTGTGCAGTCTGCAATTTTGTTGAAGAAAGATGTTGAATCTATTTAATTATTCTTGAAAAATAATTGATTTCTGTGCATTTTTTTTACACTGCATCAAATTAAGGTTGATTACGTCGATTAAGCATCATGAGGTGGAGCGTGAGGGGTGGTTCCCTATTTTTTATTTATTTTTGTTGTTGCTGGGAGTTGGAACCCTATTAGTTAGGTTGCTTAATATTTACGCTAAGTACTCTTTAAAATACCAGAATAGGGAGGAAGGTGTAGGTTTAAGTGTATTAGATTGATCAGTATTGCTGAACTATGAAATTTTTTTTTTTGCATACAGGTATAACAGAATAGCTTTAGTGTAGTTGTTGTTTTAAACTTGAGTATGAACTTATACAAAATGCAGCAAGATATTTAAAAAACAGTTTTGTTGATTAAAAAACACTATATCGGATTCATATCGGTATCGGCAGATATCCAAATTTATGATATCGGTATCGAACATAAAAAAGTGGTATCGTGCCATCTCTACTACAGACAGACAAGCCTTTGTTTTTATGCGTTGTGGTTACCAACAACGACGGTAGCACCATTGCGTGTCCGCTTGTTTATGTTCCACATAAACCTTTCACAATAAAGCTCAAGATCCTGTTGAGACTTTTCAAAATAAACTGAATCACGTGAAAGATGCAGTGTTTACAGATGAGAAGCAAAAAAGAGCCGTCAGGTGCTAAAAAATAAACCTTAGACTCAAACGTTAGAACAGGCTTTTCCTCGCAGCAAGCCATGTAATAAATACTCACAAAGAAAACGGCGGCCGTTACAACTTATGTCTAAAGATGTATAGTTTCATGCATCGGTTAAAACACTCGACTCCAGGTATGCGACGCCCAGCTGGAAACACTTCACGCAAGTCGAGCTGCCCGAGATTCACAGAATTTACAGAAAATGTTACATTTTTGCGATTTATATTGTTATTGGACGATAGATGTCTTAATATCGGGATATGAGATTTTGGTCATATCGCACAGCCCTAGTAAAGGATTATTCTATTCTATTCTAGTAACAAGAGGGCAAAAAGTTGACGTATCACAGCTGATGACCGTTACTGGCTAATATCTGTCAGTTAAAATTTGGTTTCAAAAACTGATAAAGGCTTCTTTCATTTCAAACTATTGCGATGTTAAAAAAAAAAGCTTCCAGAATAAAAGAAAAACTGTTCTTGTGCCTGAATAGTTTTGTAACTTTGATTAGTGTGGGATCACTAAACAGTAAGAAATGGGAAGGTCCTCTTGAAATGGGCTCTTGAAATGTACTCGTCTACTGTAATGTTAAAAAAAAAAAAAAATCACTGAATTCATTATGTAAGCCTCTTTTAGGAATAGTTATGTGAAAAAAGCCAATATTTGTGAGCAATATTATACAATTAACTTTATTATTATGCTGATTTCACCCACCTGAGTGTTTTTTTGTGAAGTCGCTATTTTGGCTTGAATTTCAGAGCTCCCTTTATGTCAGAGAAAGCTGTTTAGCATGCTCCACAGGGTTGCGGGTAGGGTCATTAACGCTAATGTTGTAGACTGCTCTCACAACTTGGACACTGATCAAGACTATAATTACTGCACAATATTTAAAAAAAAAAAGAAAAGAAATAGAAAACGCAGGCGCATCTCGATGTCCTGAAAGCAGCAAGTTGGAGAGGAGCAGCAGAGGCAGCAGCTTTAACAGTATGTGAGAGCCAGGGAGATTAGAGTGAAAATTGATGATTTCTGTATCTGTATTTTAATTAGCAATGTTAAATTCAATCCCAGCCAGCATGTGTGAATCACCAGCTTTGGTAGGAGAGGCAATCGTCTCTTTCCATCCTTGGCTTATCAGGTCATTTTGTCTGTCACATCAGCCCGATTTGGCGTTAGCATGTAGCAGTCAGTCAGAATCTGGATGGCAGTAATGCTAACAGACATTTGCCCAGTGACAATGATGCCTCTTTATTAGCAGTAAATTATTACATTAACATTTGAGCAGGACACAACTGGGCAATAGTCTAGTCAGCTCCTTGGCACACAGCAGCACAGTGGCCATGCCAATCAGGCTCGTGTCCCAAGCAAATCTGGGCTGAGTAGGACAGAAATCTTTCCTTTGACTGTTGAATACACATCAATACAGAAGGAGAGAGCACCACCAGCAACACTGCATTGTATGTACCCCAATGTAATGTACCCCAATGAGTCATTCTGTTCCTTATTTTCTTTTCCCGTCGAGGCTCCTCCTCCATAAAAATTACATTAGCTAGTATAATTAGTTTTTCTCCCAGTAGTACACATTTTAAATAGTTACAGCGTTGGTAAAAGCAGTTGCTTATTTAAATGAGCTTTCATTCTCTATTCTCTGCCACAAGGTAAGGAGAAAGAGGAGCACACACAGATCATCCACATAATTAAAACCACCTGCACCCTGCACATCGCTAATACAGCCACAACATGGCTGGACATGGATAGAAATGTTGACAGATGTTGGGGGAATGGTTAGTTGTACTGCAAAACATTTTAGGTGGATGATACCTAATGAATGATGGCACTGTGGGGTCTCCCCTGGTTTGTGTACTACTTTTTAAGTCCTGAGTAGCCGGATTATAACCACATTTGCACACGATGGCTGACTAGCTAGCTAGTTTAGCAACAGACATCTTTAAGTATATTATTTTAGCAAAAAGCAGGCTTGAAAAAAAAATACTAGAAAACCTGAGCATCCCATTTAGGGAACACAACAAGTGTCCATTTGAGTAACTGCTACTTTATAGCTTTATAGTTGCCAGATTTTGGATGGCAGGTGACAAATTATGCATCAATAACACTGAGGTTCCTTAAAAAACATTGCATGGTAATGCGCTATTTTGGCTGTATGAGGGGTACTCGCGTAACTCCTGATGATCTGTGTTATTTACTTAATCTGTCAGTGATTTATATTTTGTGGCTAATTGGTTTATATCATGAACATCAACTGTATATATTAGATTTGGTGTGAAGAAGCAGTGCGTTAATGGTACTTTAAAGCTGCACATTTGTTTTCACTGATGAGCATTCTTCAGAAAGTCGCTTACTTTTCACTGTGGCAGGTTGAGAAGAACTAACAGAGAAAATGCAGACAAGCTTTTTAACTTGATGGCAATGGTGATGAAAACTTCTGTGTTTTTCTCTGACAGCCTTGTGTTGACTCCTAATTAGACCCTCAACTTGAGCACCATGAAGAGAGACAAGGCGGGGGAAAAAATAAAAACAGGTGTCATCCACTTATCCAGATTTTCTGGTTGTGCTTGCGGGGCAGCTTTAATGCTTGCTGCATCGTATATAAACGTACCTCCAGGATAAGCAGCGCATGTAAATTGAGCTTTATGACATTGCTTTTAGTGTTTTAGTCATTAAAGATACTTCTTTTGGGTTAGATTTGAGAATCCCTCCTTCTTTTATTAGGATTAATCTACTGCTTCATTGAGATAAGTAATCTGAACTGGAAAATATAACGAAAAACTAAATAATTCTCTTTGAGCAAACATAGCAGGAAGGGAGGACATTTGCCTCCATCATTTGGGATGAGGGGAAAGTGGAGGGAGGAAAGATAATCATTAACACGTAATAATATAACACTAATTCCTAATCCCATTTTCAAAGCCTAAAACACATTCACACAATTCAGCCAACTTTGTTTTAGCATAAATATTGAACAACTGATTTAATCACAGACACAGAAATTAGAGGACTTTGGTCTTTGTTTAGTGTGAAGTTCATTAGAATTGTGCAAAGAAACAGGGATATTTCAATAATTCAGTTTCCCCACATTAGCTGGTGTGTTTGTCCAGTTAACAGCCAAACGCAGAGCCTTAATAGCTTGTGAAAGCTAATAATTTTATGCTTTAATGTGGAATCTAACTTTGATAATAAATAAAAGAAAAGCATTCGGCTTCTCCGGTGGACAAATTACTTTGTAAATCTTGTAAAAAGCCAAATTTTCAGGCCTTATGCCCCAGTGAACATAATACGCAGATTTGGTTTACTTCAAAGAAATTCGTGTCTTGATGTTAAACCCGTTTGAAAGTCAGCCTCACAATCAGATCCAGTCAGCTGTACCTCCACCCGTTTGTACATTAATGTGGAAATTTGAGATTGAGTCATATACAAGCAACCTTTCAGAGGACACAGTTTTTAATCTTCTTTCTTCTTGTCTTACTTAGACCGTGATGATTGAATTGCTTTGTCAGTGTGAGTTTTACTATTTAGTTTACGTTCTCAGAGCCTTAGGGTTTGCCTTTTAAGTTCATTTAACGTTGAGGCACGTTTGAAGGTTAGGTTGCCCCGTTTGCAGTAAGACGCAGGGCTTGCAAGTAGCTGTTCCTGAAAAATAAATCAGATTCAAATGCAGAAATCAACAAGCCAATTGAGTAGAAAGATTGCCTAGGGGCTTGTTTTTCTTTTGTTTGTTTTTTTATTTTATGTAAATGTGCGTTAGGTATATTTTCAAATTGGTATGAATGGCTTCCTGACTGATTTATTGAGTCTTCTAGGACTTAAAGTCTGACTGGCAAAACCTTTGTCAGCACTGTATGTCCTCTCTCACTGTACCTTCTGCCGGTCTTGCTGAGAGCTACAATCACTAGTGATAAATAGACACTCCATTCCTAATCACTGCCATTGTAGTGTCATTACTGAATGGGCCACTCATTTCAGGGTTGGCAAGATAGCTCAGTTGTCCTGCCAGAGGCACTGGTGCTTTGTCTCAGAAAATGTCACCAGTGTGCAGAGTTTTCAAACGGAGCCAGCATCATGCTGTTGTAGAATCAGAATCGTAGAGTTTTTAAAAAGGGAACTTATCAAATAAAACAAACAAAAACTGTACAGTATTTTTGCAAAATGTACTTCCGTTGCCTGTAAAGACCTCTATATTGTTTGTAAATGTAAATGGACACTGACTGTGACCTTGAAATTTTTAAACCCAATGTTGCAAGGGGTTGAGGAACTGGGTTCAAATGGCTCACAGTAGCAATTTTCAACATCCAATCCAGGTTACATCTGTGTTTTACATGGTCCCTGAAGATTCCATTAGAATCTTCATAACATTTTCATGTTTGTGCATGTGCATGTATTTGAATCTGGACTCTGAAGAGAATTGATGGATGGATGGAATATTTTGTTGACGTGTCAAATAAACACGGTGGTTATAAATATTATGTATTTATGTGAAGTACGATATAAACAGGATTAAAAATATGCATTTTTAAAGAGATGCATATAGAGATAAATAAAAGCATAGTACAGATGCCACTGACTCCTTAACTCAATTCTAGCAAATTGCCCTTTCTGCCACCAAATTGCAGTTTCCTTATCAACCACGCTCGAGCTAGCAATTTCCTTCTCAATGGGTCTCCAAGTCAATGAGTACCATTCTGCTTTAACCTTCAGCTGGCACAAGAGGCAGTAATTATAGTGACATACTGAGCAGTACCTCTTATTTCATACTTCAATTAGAAAAGAAAATATAACGTGCATATTTCATCTTGAAATTGCAACATAGCAACAAGTCCTCTTGTCAGTATTTATTTTTCTAAAAAAAAAGAAAGGAGAAAAGTAAAATTGCAAACAAACACATGTTTTATTGTATTGTGTGATAAAACTGCCCAGCAGTAGATAAAGCTAGGATATAGATCAAGACATTCATTTGTGTCTCTACTCCTACGGAGAAAATTGAGAAACGCCCAGAGTATATTAAAAGCAAACAGTAGTGTAGAGTGAGGACTGTTGAACAGAAAGTACAGTTTTGTTTGCTTTGTCTGTTTGCGATACTCTTAAGATGTTACTTTTCCACAGAAAATCAGAACAAGGCTGCTAATGAAAGCTGAGGAAAATTACAAAGGGATCGGAACTGCACACTCTGCTCCATACTCTGAAGTCATCCCGCTGTACGTTTCCACATCTGGATGACAAAAGAGCCAAAATACACTCGCCGTTTCTCTTTCTGGAACGGTTCTCCTAGCAGTTGAAACATCACAGGATAAATATCTGTACAGTAATCTGTAGACTTGGTCCAAAAATTTTTGAGACTCTAAGTGACCAAAAAACAATGTAAGAGGAGAAACTGATGGCAAAATATTACAGCAGAGGTTCTTGAATAAAATCCAGCTTGAACCAAACTTGCTCCCTACTAATCAATACTGCCTTGCGGTTGCAAGAGTCTCTCAGACAAAAGAGGAAACAAAACACCGGGGAACACGATTACATGGCTTTGACTTTCTAGCCTGACTTTTTGAGTCTGCCCTGGCTCTAGTCGTTGATTTCTTTGGAGAGAAAAACTCCATTACAACCGAGAGAGAGGAAGAAAGAGCACGGGGAGCTTTGTAGTTCAAGAGCTTTCCTTATAAGCACAGAGATAACCTGTATGTGGAAATGACTTGGGTAGATTTTTGAATTATTTTAAAAGTGTTTGTGCATTACTTGAATTGCAAGCACGAGAACAAACACTTAATCTAGTGTTGTTTAAGGTTCTAAGTGTGCGTTCATATTAATGCTTCCCACTATTTTTATTGATTTATCATCTCTGTTTGTTGCTGTCAAAATGTTATGAATACAATTAATTCCACTAATGAGGAATACGAAGGCTAACCAATCAGTCAAAAGAGGTTTTGCAGTTTTGTCACATCATCGCTTAGCAACCACTTTTGCTGTTTCCATGGGGATTGACTGTAAAACTGCCTTTATGTAAATAATAACACTTCGAGTCGCTTTGAAGTGGAATTTTTTTTCTTTTTTATACTTTTATTTTCTAAAACTGTAGAATTGAGCTGTCTCAAATGTTTTGTTATTTCAGTGTTGTTTTTGTCAAATTAATGCCTGTAGGGCTTCAGCCATTCAGAGAGATTTGGTACTAGACTGTATAGAGGTGGACAACATGAAAGCTCGAGCGCGTGAGACAATTATTTTATTAGAATTTAATAGATATCCATAGTGGAGGTTCATGACAGTTTCAACTATGAGGTGGCAAGTGCTCGTTATCATAGCTAACATGCGTACATGTAAGTATTGCTTTTTTTGACTCACTATGTCTATACCAGGGGTGTCAAACTCAAATACACAGTGGGCCAAAATTCAAAACTGGAACAAAGTCGCGGGCTAACGTTAATATTTATTGAAAAAAAAAATCTTCCTCTAGATATAAGAATGAATCTTTTCTTATGGACTCAAACAAGTTTTGCTGAAAAACTGAATATGGAACAAGCAAAGCTTAATACTAAACAATATATATATTAGCTGTATAATACCAGTAGGCCAGCTCTAATAGTAATTTGGTATGGCTTCGCAGGCCAAATATAATTAGGCTGTGGGCCAAATTTGGCCAGCGGGCCAGAGTTTGACAACTATGGTCTATACCAAAACTTAGCCATGCTAATTTGTTCAGTGTTCTTGTGGGTAAAGTTTAGTGAGTCATCATTCAGATGGATGTTTGGAGATGTTGCCAAGATGGCTGCTGAGTGACAAGACTTACTTCTGGAAGGATTTTTGTGTTTTTGCTGTTGTTGTTTCCAGACTGACTCTGTTTAGTGGTTGCAGGGTTGCATGGTAATGCAGTCTCAGGTTAGTGGATATGTTGATTAAAGTTCACGTGTATTATTGGTTAGTATGGTTTAGGTCCGTTAGAGTTTAGTGACATACATTTACATTTTATTTTTATGTTAGAGTAACAATGATAATCCAGCGTGTGTTTGCTTCTAAGCACAGTGTAGTCTGTGTACTTTAATCCTCTCAGCCATTAGCCTCCCTTTTATCCAACAAGCATTTAAATATTTATTATTACAGTAAGCTACTACCTAATGCATCAGGTCGATGCTTGAAAATGGCAACAGCAACAAAACAAAAACACAAAGCATTCGGTTTGCATAGTGACATCTGCCTCTTTTTTTGTGGGAACAAAAACAATTTATTTATTTATTTAATTATTATTTAATTCATTGTTTATTGGTCACCGAGTACAAAGACTTTTAAAGATGAACCACGGCTGTTGAATTCAGATGAAGTGGCCATGGTCACAACCCAATTTGCCTTGTGTTAATCCAGTATGACTCCTCTTTTGCACTCACTCAGAATAACACCATGCAACGGCATTGCTTATTAGAAATTGCTTTTTTCTCCTGAGATATAACCACAGTTGTAATTTATTGTGATTATCTATGGTCCTTGTAAATAGAAGTCTCAAGAAATTAAGTTATGCTCCTGGTTATGCCATCTTTACATTTATTTTTTTTCTTCTTAAACTGGCAGTTGTGTGAGTATACCAGAGGGGAAGTTCAACTTAGCCACACTTTTGTTGCATTAGCTGGCTTGAAAAAAAACTTAAAATAAGTAAGTAATAAGTAAAATAAGTATCACAATGGTGGTTATCAACTTTTTCTGTCAAGTCGGGCTTTTTGCTTCAGGTTCTGTAAGATCACATGACTCTGCTTCTGCACAAATTGAGTGCCGCCTACTCTTTTCAGAGACGTCGTCAAGTGGTGATAATGAAATTGTGATAAAAATGTAAAAAGGAAATTAAAAATAGAACTGTAAAGTGCCAAACTGTTGCAAGAAGGACCAGAGACCGATGCTGCAGAAACTGTTAACCTTGGAATTTAGTACACAGAGCAGTAAAAACAAGCATTTTAATTAAGCCGATTGTTTTAACACTGAGCGCGCTCTCAGTGCTGCTGTTCGTTCTAATGTGACCGCTACACATTAGAGCTCTGAAACTTTAAAGTGCATACATTAAAAGTCCCCTAACCTAATGAAGTAGTTGTGGAAATCACTTTAGTTTGTTGGCAGATGAAAATGACAGTGTTCTAGTAGCTGGTGTTTAAGAAACTTAGCACCAGGTTAGAATCAAGTATAAATATGTGCACATTCCAGTGACAATGTGGTGTACAGTTTAGTATAATGCAGTCTAGCTAATTAACCCATTAATCTCACTTCTTAGTACACCACTCAGGAAAACCTCAGACTCTCCAGTAAACATCTTCATGCATTAAAGAATCTGAAAATCTATTAAACAACCAAGAAATGCTGATCTGCACACGTGAACATAATAAATATTTACATGACCCAGAGACTTTATGCTGTGTGAAATATTAAAATATTTATCTTCCCATCTGACTACACTACTCCAAAGACATCTCAGAGAGCAATAAACCTACCACATAGCTCAGTTATTGAATGAAGTAAAACCATGAGTGGAGTAAAAAACAGTTCATGGTGTCTTTAGTGTGTTTTTTTTCCCCCCCCCCCCCCCCCCCCGTACAGCCACTTTACCCCCGACTGAGGACTTAAATATGACATTTGACAATTTGATCTCTCTCTCTTGGTTCAACAGAACGGCGAGGCATCACTGTTTGAGGTGAACATCCGTTACGTCGGCGGGTTGCTGTCGGTGTACTACTTGACAGGGGAGGAGGTAAGATTAATAGATGTCTGTTATCACTCTACTCTAGTGAGATCTGCTGCTTCCTTTATCTCACACCAGGCCTGCAGTTTGAATGATGAACAGGCTGCCACTGAGGGTGACAGCATTTGTGCACATCAGTGTGTTTAGGTGTATTTATGTGTCACCGCTGTGCAAGCATAAAATTATCTTGGGCCATTTCAGCATTTTCATGTTTTGGGCTTTTCTGTTGTTTGGAATGGGAAAAAACTGTCTGTGTAAGATATATAGGTAAGGGTTTAAATATGTACTCATCCTCACCAGTTTTATGTTGGACCTAATTGGTTTATACATATTTTTCACTGGATGTCAGCACATGTCCAACTTGTCTGCACCTCATGGTAATCAAGGCCTTATTTTGACAACCGAATAATCTTTCATCAAATTCTAAAAAATGAGATCTTTTAAAAAAAATGCATCACATTTAGTCATTTCCAGCTTTAAACGATCACATTCAAATTCATTTTGAACTGGAGCTGTTTAGTTTGTAGACATGTAGATATTTCTGAGCTATAGACACAAAAAAATGTAAAGCAACCTCACTTGCATATGAGAATGAGGGTTTGAAGAAGTAGCAGATGTAAAATGTATGGCATGTAAGCTGCGTTGAGCATAAAATTAATTAGTATCATATTACGGTAATGTGAGTTTTAATGAAGGCTTCATGTCAAATTCATCTGTGAATTTACTAGACTGACTAATCTGCCGGTCACAGATGCTGAAAGTGTGGAGAGTAGAGATGGCACGATACCACTTTTTTATGTCCGATACCGATACCGATATCATAAATTTGGATATCTGCCGATACCGATATGAATCCGATATAGTGTTTTTTAATCAACAAAACTGTTTTTTAAATATCTTGCTGCATTTTGTATAAGTTCATACTCAAGTTTAAAACAACAACTACACTAAAGCTATTCTGTTATACCTGTATGCAAAAAAAATATTTCATAGTTCAGCAATACTGATCAATCTAATAAACTCAAACCTGCACCATCCTCCCTATTCTGGTATTTTAAAGAGTACTTAGCGTAAATATTAAGCAACCTAACTAATAGGGTTCCAACTCCCAGCAACAACAAAAATAAATAAATAAAAAATAGGGAACCACCCCTCACGCTCCACCTCATGATGCTTAATCGACGTAATCAACCTTAATTTGATGCAGTGTGAAAAAAAAAAATGCACAGAAATCAATTATTTTTCAAGAAATATTAAATAGATTCAACATCTTTCTTCAACAAAATTGCAGACTGCACAGATGGTACCTTCCCAAAGGAAAAAGTACTATAGCTTACTAGGGTATATTAGACTTAACAGTTACTATATACAATAATGGACTTCTATACATTTTACATCAGATTAAAACTTTGGGTGTAAGATTCAGATAAATATTAAATAATTAAAAGCTCGACATTTTAAATGAGAATAAGAAAGAAAATTATGTCTTTGTGCCCCCTTTTCCCTGTTAATGCCCTATCGGCCCCCCTGGCTAAACTTTGCTAGATCCGCCCCTGCACAGTTACCAGCGTCAGCTACGTAGAAAAAGATCCTGGAGTAGAAAGTAATATTAAATAAATTCTAACAACAGCTGATCAAGCTTAAACGTGCTGCTGTTGTTCAGCCGCTGGTTTCCTCTTTCTGGTGCAAAGTGGGCCAAAAACAAACAAGAGACACGGACTTGCGACAGAAAAGCCGATCAGCTGATCATTAGCAGTTTCATGATTGAAGTAGCAGCCGGAGAGCGAGAGGCAGTCGCTAGTTAAGCTTAACGCAGGAATGCTTTACAAACATTCAGAGATGGACTTACACACTTGCTTTACTTCTCTCGGGATAACTTTGTCAGAGATGAAATGCCGGGTTGCTAGCGAAGCTCCACATGCTATCCAGACCACCGACAGGTCCCGCATGCCACAGCCTCTCTATCACGTGATGCATACTGCTCCGACGTGCTAACGTTCTGAGGTGAGTTACGGCGTGTTGCAAGTTTTGTGAGGTGCTTTCGTGATATTTAATGGATCGGATTACATTTTTTATTTTTCTCCGATATCCGATCCAGTAATTTAGGTCAGTATCGGACCGATACGTAATATCGGATCGGTCCATCTCTAGTGGAGAGCCAGTTACTCTTTACTAAAGAAGCAGAAATGCACCTCCTGTTATCTCCCAGTGCATCGTACTTGCCCTACATGATGCGTTTCTTGATTGTAAGGCAATATTGCAGTGCCAGGTTCAGGCTTATAAACTGCACACTGCTGTAGCTCCCGAGGCTAGATGCTGATGTCCAGTAAATCCTTCCTAAATGATAATATTAAACTGTTTTTTCAGTTTCTGTGTATTTTTAATATAATACCTATAACATGTGCAAACAAAAGCTTTGAAATGGTTTGTGTGGCTTTCCGGTAACCTGTTAACTACATCACAGAAACACTGCAAGCCATCAACTCATATTAAATGATAATTATAATTAGATATAAATAAATTGGAACTTCTGGAGGCTTTTCTTTAGCTTTTCAATGTTTCACTGGATTCTCGGGGGGATTTAACCTGAATTTTAAATTTAATCAGCCTCTAAGAATGTGCTTTTTTTGCTTTGTCATTGTAGTATTGAAGTGTTGCTTAGAGGTTAAAGAGCCAAGCCTGAGCAATTTGATTAAATTTAGAAGGCAAAGTTGAATGGAAATTTTTTCCCATTGCTGAAAAAGTACAAGAGCTGTGTCCTTGTAAAAGCTCCAGTCGCTCCAGTGAAGCTGTTCAGTGGCTCTGTATAAAGGCCCGAGGTTACGATGGACAGCATCCAGGTGTGAAGCTGTGAAACTGCACGAGTGTGAAGCTCGGCCATGTCAGGAAAAAAAACGTATGAATGCTCTGTAAGCCTTGGTTGAATAAATAAAGGTTTAAAAATAGCCTGCGACAGCCACGCTGCACAAATGGGCTGATTCATTATCAGTACAGTGTGAAATCACTGGAGGTAAAGGTGTTGTCATAATGAGCATCTGCCTGTAGCAGCCCTGGAGAGCACGCACATGACATACACTGCAGTTGTAGTGTTTTTCGTGCAGTGGAAAAGGCGGAAATCTTCGTCGCAGCAGAATTAATGTGAAAGGATCCAGTGACATATGAACACTCTGTCGCTTTAATGGACATTGATTTGCAGGCCAAGCGAGCTGAGGGGAGAGCAGCATAAAATTGTCCAGCTCTGCTGGATGAGTGAAATATGAATACATTACTGGAGCAGAATATATTGTTGAATCCATTATTCCACATTTGCCTGCCATTAATGCCATGCAGAAAATATTCTTCTGCTTTATCCACTGGTCCATGGAAATGTTCTATATACGGCACAGAGAATGACATTTCGAATATGAGTGTATTCCTCATAAAGTTTGCTTTTGTCTCACCTTGTCACAGAAGGACATGGCTGCTAAGGAGCTTAGGTGAAGCAAATCTGTAGAAGAGACACCTTCCTGCTATCTTTGCGTCATTTAATCTTCCCTTTTTAACCTCAGTCTATGTCACGAGTTTCCTTAATCTGTTTTGTTTGAATGACTCCAATCCTTTTCCTACTTTCTTTTCTTCACATTTGGATTGCCTGACTGTTCACTGTACGCAGTCTCTCTTACGAGATCGAGTACACGGCCTCCGTTTCCTGACAAACATACTGTATCAATACCCTTTACTCTGGTGCCGCTATCCATCACATGACTCGGCTGCGTGCTCTCTGTGAAAGTTCCCGGAAAACAAGATGGATAGCCATCTCTGATCCTCTGAGTCACCCTTTGGTTCTCCCATTAGGAGCTTCTCTTAGGAGTATGCAGTTCCATTCGAATGATAAAACCAATAGATTGAAGGTCTGTCACTGCCGCAGAGACTTAAATCAGTTGAGATACACTGTTGCGGACTATTACGAGATTGTGCATCAAGTTTGACCAGAGGACATTCGGCCGCTGGTGCTGCTGTAAATGATTGCCAGGAACTGCGTGATGATTATGGCTCCTTGCGGGACACAGTTTGCTGGAGAAATGCTTGGAGCACAGCTGGAGAAACACCTGACCATTAATAACCTCCTGTTGTTTTGACCTAGTGGAATGCATTGTTTATGTGTGTGTGTTTTCTTGGAGCCCCAGAAGGCTTGTGGTTGGTCTTTTTTATGGAAGCAGTTTTCACGTTAAATGTCTTGTTCAATCGGGTCTGGCTGCTACTGCCCCACTCTTTCATCATTCACCAACACACACTTCTGGCAGTCCACATGGCTCTGAGAGCAGTGGCAACTACTCCAGCAGCTATCAGGAAACATTATTGCCCGATGGTGGACTTTGTGCACCAAAAGCTAATCTTTTTTCTGACTGTAACTTTCAATGTGTGTTGTCCTGATACAATCACAACTTTTGCTACCACAACCATAAACAGTCTTCAGCCTGTATTTAAAATGTGCTTGGTTCACTACAATAGTTTTTTAAATAGACTCTAAATATAACAGATGTTTTTGTGTTTGATAAATCATTATCCTAAAAAAACTTCCTTAAACTGGGAATCTCTCCATGAGTTTACATACTGGACATGCTCATTAAACATGCCTTGAATTTCCCCGCTTCCTAAGCACACCTATATAAGTATGCATGTTTTTGAATGTCAGCTCGGCCTGAATTTCACCACTGCTTGGATTCATGCTGCATGCCTTCTTCCAGCCATCTCTGTGCAGTGGGTTTCATTTGTCAGTGTCCATTTATATGCAGTGTGTGTGTGTGGTGATGAGACTTTGTTGCTTCATCCCTTTTCCTTATCAAGAGCACAGAACAGTGAAAGGAGAAAAAGTGGAGGGGAATAGGAATGAATTCAATCAGCCTTGTGTGAAAATTGCCCGCAGGGCTGAGCTGAAACAGAGAGCGAGCCAGCAGTGAAGAAAGGCGCGTGCTCATGTGGTCATCAGCAAAAGGAAACGAGGAAATGGAGCAAGGGTGCTCAGGAGAGGTCGCAAGGAAAGAAGTGTGTTTGTATGAAGGAGTGTAATGTTATCAGTTATATTCATGGGGGACAGAAGAGATTGAATCCTTCTCAGTGTTTGAAGAAAATAAAGTGATCATCTTTGGGATGGCTTTGAGGAGATTCCAAACATTGCAAACAAAGACCCAGAGAAACAGAGTTAATGATTTAAAAAAAACAAAACAATAAAACTCCTAAAAACCATAAATTTCGCTCCCGAGTCTCAACTCTCGCGGCCTGGTACCAAACGACTCTTGGGGACCGCTGGTCTAAACAATGGATGTAAATCTAATGCTGCCAAAAAATCAATCCAAACTCTGTCATTTGGCCAATGACAGTCCATCTTAGTTTTTTCTCCATCTCACGGAGTTTCCAGCTGCAGTTCTCATGTTGTTAAACGAAGCAGAACTCTGTTGCATGTAGTGATAGACAGCTGCCAGCCTCTCTGTGCTACAACAGTAGTGTGTCTCATTCATCTGAGGGAGGCGAATTATAAATGTCCTGTTTATGTTTAGTACATAACAGATACAGAATGGTGGGTAAAGAAATACAGATCAATATGGAAGAGATTCAAATATTAAAGGGGGGAAATAGGGAAGATTAAGAACAAGCACGTAAAACAGTTTTAAAGTGACATAATATTACAGTTTATATATATATATTGTTGTTGTAGTGAGCTAAAAATTAGGAGTCTGAAATTACAATCATTGGTCGCAGCCACATTATGAATCCCTTTTAATGCAGCCAAATCTCATCAAGCCAACAAATGAACGTCGTGGTATTTATTTTAAAAATAAACTTTCTGCAATCGGTACACAGCAACTGATATCGAGACATGTTTTCTGAAACACGCTGCTGTGGTTTTCTTTCACTGAGGGGGAAAAAAAATATTTTCTTATCTTGGTCCCGTCTTACTTTTATTCTGGGTCAATCACATTCATGCCTGTAACCAGTCAAGAACTTCAATGCAGAGGAACTGTTTGTGAACTTTTGGAGAACATGCAAGAGCCGCAAATCTAACCTTTTCTGTTCTGGAACATTGGAGCTGAACACTGAGTTACTGTGACAGTTCAGGCTGAGATTTTTCTCTACTCAGGTTCACAAACTTTAGTGTTTGTCTTCGGCCTGTGGGTTTCTATTTAAAGTCCTCGTGGCATGTGTTTTTGGATGCGCTGATGAGGGGTATGGTGTTTGCATCTGTCCATGCTGTTGTCGTTCTAATTTGGGTGACCCACTTATGTCGCTGAAAATTGGTTTATTTTTGGGTCATATCACTCGAGAGCACTGCCATAAAGACAATATAAATATCACACACATCACACTCGGAAAAAATGCAATAAATTGTAAATACTGTCAGCGATGAGAGTCTAATTATGTTTCTCTGTTTGTATCCCCGTCTCAGCATCATTAATTGTCTGGGGGAACTTGCTGTCATGTAATGTGTAGATTAGCAGTGCAGTTGTCTCTCAGATTGAGTGATTCGAACTTTTCTCACCTGCACGAGAAGATCATGCACAACAAATAAATATTCATAACCAACCTATCAAAACTTACATGCAGAAGAAATATGAAAATGATCTTTTTCTGTAGATGTGCTGCCTGTGTACGCCTCTCCCTTCCTCTCTGAAACTCATTGTTACAGCGCCTCCAGAAAATTTCTGACTCCCCAGACATTTGCTTGGGGGTATGCAGCTGAATTTAAACAGCTTACATTAAGATTTCTTTCATTTCTTTTTTTTAAATAATTGATATTTTTCTGGTAGGCAAATATTTTTAAACTTGACATTGGTACTTTTGATAAATATTCAAGCCTTTTGAATATTTGCAGTCTTGTTATGGTGCATTATTAGTAATTTTGTCTACATGACGGGCACATCGGTTATTTCTTGTAACAATGTATAAGCTTAACTATCCTGAAGTAGGAGGTAAAACAGGATTGCTGGTATTTGTGTTTGTGCTGCCCTCTTTCCATGGCGCAATCGAGTGTTATCCTCCATAATAACAACCATTGCATGAACACTAATTACCGAAAAGCTTTTAAACTGTTTGGTGTTGATATGTTGGCCAATTTGGCTGAGACAAATGTTGCCTAATGTTAACATGTGAATTATAGTCAACAAACTTTTTGTGTGAGGCAAGATGTATGCAATAACACTCTCTCATATGGAAGCCCATTTCCGCCACAAAAAAAAATAGCCATAACTCGAAATTTCGAGTTATCTTTCTCAAAATTTTGAGTTAATAACTTGAAATTTTGAGTTAGAGCTGCCAATCAGTAATCTACATGAATGACGTCATTTTCTTGTTACCTGGAAGCTGAAGCCCTCAGCTATAAATGCTACAGCTAAGCTACCAGTATTGCAGCCAGTCATGAATGCACAAATTGCTGAGTGTTTTCAGCATGGCTTCACAAATGATGAAATCCTTGTGTTATTCGCTGAATCACATGGTGTTACTATCAGCAAACGTACTCTGGAAAGTGCCAATTTGTTGCTAACCATTGGTAGCTCACGATCCGGTTTTGAGTGCGCATTCCTCTGCGCCATATCCTTCCGGGTAACAAGAAAATGACGTAATTCACTGATTGGCAGCGCTAACTTGAAATTTTGAGTTATTTTTGTCAAAATTTTGAATTAATAAGTCAGATTTTGAGAAAAGAAACTTGAAATTTCGAGAAAGATAACTCGAACTTTCGAGTTATGGATACTTTGCAGCAACACATGTTTGCATTTTTGGTATAAAAGTAAGGAAATAGTTGAATTGTGTTTTATACCAACACAAATACATTTTTTCAATTATTACTTTTAATATTCTTTAATAATATTCTTAATATACTTAATTGTTGTTTAGAGAAGCTTCAGTATGAGTAGATCAGATTGCTTTTATGCCGTTAAAGAAACACTATGGTCCTGACTGAAGACAAAAACGTTATTTAACTGTAATCCCAATATTTTCCCAACTTTCAACAATTTTATTGTGTCTTCTATAAAAGTCTGCACATTTTCACAGCTTCCTGTAACCTAACATAACTCCATTACAAGGTGAAACATTGTGTAGCTGAGGATAGAATATGGCAGCAGTAGCAGCAATATAGTTACATGTCCCCATCCAGTGTTATTGGTGAATTTATCAGTTTTATCCACTATAGATTTTTATTTGAAAGCAGGCTTCCTTCTCATTTGGATTTTAAGGTCTGTTAAATAAGCACCTGTGCCTAACATTAACCCTTTAGAGCCGATCGGAGCGGGAACGCTCTGTTATGCGTAACTATTTTTAAATCCCAGTAGCACTGCAACCACGTAAGCTAGCGCAAAAATTTTTTTTGCATATGAAACCGGAGGAGTTGTACTTACATCTGATGCCATCAGCTTGTCCTAGGTCACGGTTTCCTTCCACATAAAGCTTTGCAAAAACTGCATAAAAAGCGCTTGCAGGAACAAAAACATAATATTCCAGAAACACGCTTTACCGATCTGATCAGCTGTTCAAAACACTTCCTACGTTGGAATAGACGTCAGCGCGAACTTTTGCATTTCCGCCATTACCTGCCCGAAACCGGAAGTGACGTCATTTTCGCGGAAATGTAGTCTTTTTTGCGATCAGGGCCTCAGGGCCTATACTGCTCTTTTTAAAAGTTATCTTTGACTTTATGACTTTCTGTGTCGTTTCTGGGATTCTTAGGACTCATATTGCACTGCTGGAAATAGTTTATTTTGATGCATATGCTGCTTTTTTGCAAATTTGCAGTATAATATTTATTTTCATTTTTCCTGCAGTGTATAAAAATTGGTGTATTTCAAAAATAAAACTATGAAGACACTCAAAATAAATTTCCTGTGGTGGGAAACTATTTTGTGCAACTTTTTTGTATTTACAGTTTTGAGGGATAAGACTCTTAAATTTCTCTAACTACAAATATATGTTAAAAAATCAAAAACGATTTTCAATTTTTTTGTAGTTTATTGCACTTTTTTGCAATTTATGTAATTACTATGCACTTAATGAATACATATTATTAAAATCTGGGCTATAATGGTTGTATTGATGTATAGCAACTTGAAATGCTCCCAAAAATGGCTCCACAGCATGTAAAAATATAATATAAGCTCTGGCGGACTTGGTTCTATGGTAGGTCTTAAAGGGTTAAACATTTCACTTTGCAGTAGAACAACATCAAACCTCCCCTTTAAGCTAATATAATTTATGATAGTCACTGGTGGTTCTGCATCACTCAGGGACATCAGAGGGCTGTGATATAAAACACTGCACTATTAAAAGAACAGAAAAGAGGTAATTTGCTTAGTCATGACTGCCAGGCCTCACAATACCTTCTGCTGATGTTTTGTCCTTATTTCACATCATTTCTAACCACGCTTCAATTGTACTGTTTGCTTCCAGCCACAATATTTCCCGAATGACAGAAGCTGGGCCATACCCACCTGCACCCTGGTGCATTGAAGATGTGCTTTGAACTGTGTGCCACTGATTCACAGATGTGATCTGAATTAATTCTTTATAGAAGCACATCAGTTACCTACTGTAGTTGTCTTGGGGTAGCTGTTTTTTGCTTTGTTGCACAAATGATATCTCGTACTATTCCCTCTCTTCGTTCTGAGCCGCGATGGTATTACGGTTCTGGCACGCTCCGGTATCGCTTGGACGTCTTTTAAAAACAATGTTCAAACACACCAAAGCAGCAATTTTTCTCTGAATCTGGAAAAAAAGTTCAGCATTCATGCTGCTCAAGTCTGATTGTGGAAAATGTTCTCTGTGTTTGAGCCTAAGCAGTCAATCATGGCCCTTTGTGTCTGTCTGCTCCTTTCAGTTCTCTGCCATCACCCACAGCAACAGCCAGCAACAAGACTTGCATCAGCTTCCCTGCTGTGACCCTGCATACCATTGCAAAGAGTTAGGTTGTAGCAGAGATAAATATGTGCCAGGTAACCCCCCCACCCCCAAGATATTTACTCTATGCAGGAATCCAATTGAATAAATTTGAGACTGAGCAGTCCAGAGAGTGCTTATTTTTTGTTACCAGAAATATGCATTGAGAGGATCACTTTTCAGCCATCCTTGAGGGACAAACATGGTTGTCTTTTGCCAGTTGAAGGTTACAGTGTCTTTTCACCCCCTCCCCATCATACTGGCTGCCTCTTACATAAGCTATGCTGAGAGGTAAGGAAATATGGGAAGATGAAGTGTGGTTGAAATATCAGATATATGGGTATCCAGTGCAGGTGTGGGAATTGCATATGGAGTGGATATATTTTGTGGATGTATGGTGCTTATGTAAAAGACTAATGGTTCCCTTTGTTTAAGAGAATACAGTATGTGGATTGTTTCTTTTACCTTTTTCATGCTACATGGCACTTACCTACATGAACTAAATTTAAATCCAGAACATTTGGATGGTGAGTCTGTTTCTGGTATATATTTAACAATGTGAGCACTTGGATCCAGTCTAAAATATCTCAACAGCTACTGTATATGGATTCATGTGTCTCTTAGGGCAAGGTATTATATATTTAGTCACTTTTACTTAAGCTTCACCAGTCACTCAAAATTGTAAACACTTGTTAATAGAATTACTTTTGGCTTTAGTGACAGAGGTATAGACTATTTCCACGTTAGCATATGCTACTTCCTGTGTGGAAACTCCTGTGGGGAGCTTTGTTTCCGGTGTCCTATTCGCGCCTTGTTTACGGTCCAAAACAAATGAATGAATCAAGCGGCGATTTACATTTCAATAGATGTCTTGGGCATTTACCCAATATATCTGTAAATGATGTTCATCAACTTGTCGATGTTTTTCCAACGCGCCTCAGAGCAAAAGAGAAAAGGGATTCAAATGTTATGAAGGACTCATCCAGGCTGGAGAAACTGATCAGGAGGGCTAGCTCTGTGGTCGGCATGAAGCTGGACACTCTGGTGACAGTGGCAGAGAAAAGGACATTAAAGAAACTGATGGACATTATGGACAATGCCAGGCATCCTCTGCACACGGCCATTAACAACCAGAAGAGTCTGTTCAGTGACAGGTTGCTTCTCCCAAAGACAAGAACTAACAGACTTAAAAACTCCTTTGTCCCACACGCCATCAGACTGTTTAACTCCTCTCTGGTGGGGAGAGGGAGGGGAAACAGGAGGACAAAGGAGGGAACAACTAAGCTGTAGTGCCTCTTCACCTCACTGTACAATACCTTTTGTGCAATACTTTTGTAAATAGTCAACGGTGCAATAGACTCAATACTTGAAATGTGCAATTCACTTGTATTTTTATTTTTATTCCTATTTATTCTATTTATCCCCTTCGTATATTTTATTTATATTGTCTCTGTATTTATATATATGTGTGTGTGTATAACTCTGTAACTTCTGTCGGTGCTGTGCTTTTTTGGAAATCGAATTTCCCAGAGGAACCCACCCGAGGGATTAATAAAGTTCTATCTTATCTTATCTTATCTTATCTTATCTTATCTTATCTTATCTTATCTTATCTTATCTTATCTTATCTTATCTTATCTTATCTTATCTTATCTTATCTTATCTTATCTTATCTTATCTTATCTTATCTTATCTTATCTTATCTTATAGTATCTGTAAACAGCTGTCCCTCGTTTATCGCAGAGTCACACTGCTAGTGATCGATGCAGCGATTCTGTACTGTACAGGAGAGACGTCACGGAGGAGATCGTCTGCAGCGATCACGACACAGGACACAATGTGATGTGTAAAAAAAAAACAAAAAAACATGCAAACTTGCACTAAAAAAATCATAAGAGCAGTCACTATACAGAGATGTGTTTCCGAATGTGGACGATGTGTCTTCTGATTTTGTAGTGCAGTTCTGCTTGTGTTGAGTGATGTAAACAACTGATCGATCTAAACTCTTTAAACGTCAAAATTGATCATTAGATTCTTTGTGACACAACAGTGGTGAGTGTTCGCACCTTCTGCTCTTTGTAACTTAACGCGATCTTTCCGTTTCGAGTTTTGGACATGATTTTTGGAGTATATCTTCGCAGTGGCGATTGACCGCAAAGTAAAGCTACCAGAAATGTACAACCCTACATTAGCATTTTCTTGTGCACAGGGTCTATTTTTGCTGTTGGTTTGAAGAAAGAGAAAGATGTTAGCATAAGTAGCATGTTCACGTCTAGTATGCTAATTACTTCATTGAACTCATTATACTGCTTTACCAAGTTACAGTTTTACAGAGCCAGTATCACTGATGTTGACATTTGTGTTCTCCTGTTAAATGATCGCTGCCTACATTACAGACTAGCAGAACTGGTCAAAATTGCTGCCTAGTTAGGTTTTTTTTTAACAGCTAAAACTACTAGCTACTACTTTAGCTAGTTGCTAATAGTTAAACTTTAAGGCTTGCACAGGCCAGGTTAACATTGATGATAACTGCTTAATATGTAACATTGTTGAAACAAAAGCTTCAATTATCTGTCAAAATTCCTGAAAGTGTTTAGTGTTGTGAACATCAGCTACTTGACTGTGTGTCTGTCTGTCTGCTAGTCTTTCGCAGTGCTGTGTTCATCTGGGCGTTGCATTCTGAAACGTCCAGATGAACAAATGTATGTATTCTAGCTGTCCTGTTTAGTATATTCCACTATTCCTGAAATAGGTAAAGTTTGGAGCAAATTTCAGGCCTTCGAGAAAAGACTTGGACCTTTTCATTGAACTTCAAAGTCATACATTTCCTCAACATTTCACTGAATACCATACTCATTTCTCTCTGAAAATATTTACTAATTAAGGAATATTCTATAATCAATTTACACAGAGTGTGGTACTTCATCATTCTGACACTGCAATTGTTTTAATACTGAAATCAGGCAAATATATTAGTAAAGTGCAAATGAGCCACAAATGGCACTTGCGTGCTTGCGTAATCTTCACATACGTGTGAGTTCTGCTGCTTGTGTATGAGCAGTGTGGCTCCATGTGCATTTTATCTGTTTGCCCCCCTTCTTGCTGAAGAGGAGAAAAGTGGTCTTGGAAGAAATTTCATTTCCTCAGATCAAAGTGGATCATCATAATCGCACAGTAACCTGCCGTGCTCTGTAGTCCCCGCCGCAGGCTTAGCCGCGAAAGGAAAGCTCCCTATTCCCAAACCCCTATTCTGCTCTGTGTACAAACACCTAATCCCATTTGTGCAGAGTTAAAATAACTGTGCTCAGCTGTACTCTTACACCTTTCAGTTTTATTATGGAATTAAGAGACGCTGGGTAAGAACAACATTCCATAACCAGCAGCTCACATATCTTGCATTACCTTGTTGAAATATTATATGCAACAGAGCATGCAGCTTATTTAATATTTGTTTGGGTGCTGTACAGTCAGCTAATAATAACTCTTTCACTGAATAAATCTGTCAGTCAACAATAAGCTAGCAGCTTGTTTTCGAGGCCTGCGGCCAGACTGAGCTTATAGGATACATTTCTGTGACTGCTTGAATTATTATATGATTAAGAAGACGAAGACATCTTTTTTTTTTTCTTTTAGGCTGAAAGGAAAAACATAAGGTTCTTTTCCTGATGTGTCCCCACTTTTTCATCAGCCAGTAGGATAGTTTTCTTTCTGTAAAAGCTCTGCAATTAGTCTTTTTTTTAGCAATACATAACATTCTGGCTGGAGTAATTGGATTCAGACTTGGATGGCTTTGGCAAAGGTCCAAATGAGCCCAAACCTCAACAGAAGCCCTGTTCACAGGCTCATGGAATTTGGATGTTGTTGTTTTTTTTAAAGTGTGACACAGGGCAAACAAATCAAATCCAGGGGATCATTAGGCTACTCTTAATGATGTCAGCCTTGTGGTATTCAGGCCTTTTCGTTGAGTCCTTGCATAGCTCACAGCTGCCTAGGGGCTTTATTTTACAGGCTTCAGTGCTCCTCTCTGTCCATCAGCAATTAAAGCAGAAAAAGAGCCTCATCTGTGCCTTTAAGGAGGAACTGAAGACATCTCAACAAAATTTTAAAGTTTTCAAAAAGCACTTTAAATGATGGCAGACAAACAGAAATGTAAAATGACGTTTTAACTTTGTTCTTTGTACTTTCTGATGTTTTTCAGGCCTAAGAGACAAAAGATGTGAATTAAGCAAGATGGGCTTCATTACCGCCCCAGTCCATTATGCAGTATTATTTAGGGGTCAACGAGCTGGCTTTTAACTGTGAAACTATTGATCCTGGCAGCTTTGACTCTAATCAATATCGTCCTGGAAATGGAGATCTGTGCCTGGTGAGACTGGTGGCTGATTTGTCGCTGTAGAGATTTAGTGATGCATGCAGAAACTGCATTTTTATTTACTACATTTTTTCAGTGTAAGGTCAAATAAAGGGAGACAATTTAAAGGAGTAAACTGTAGATTTGTGGACTTTGGGAGGGTTGATTTCTTTAACTTCATATTTTCATTTGACATTCAGATTTTTGTAAATTCGAAGTGAGCTGTCAATATGTACAGAAGCCAGTAGATCCATTTTTATTTATAAAAAAATACAAATAATTTTAAAAAGGCCAGTAGCCAAACTGAGTTCTGCCAGGGGACATGCCTATTGTTCTTTCTCAGGCTGAAAAAGAAATGGAAAACAATGAAATCTGAATTGATACTATTTGTTTTTCACATGCTCTGGCTCATCCTGCCAAGAAGGTATTTTGAATTCAGACAGTGTTGGCCATAAATGCTTTTCCTTCAAACCGAGACCCCCCTTGGAATTGGTTTGGGTGGCATCCTCTCTAAACATGAGCTAGAGAGAAAAACGCGTGTGCCAGTGTGAGTTTGCACATCTTTGCGCTTGTGTGCGTACATGTTTTGTTTGTACACAAAGCAATAGCTCTTCACCAAATATGGCAGGTGCAGCACATTGAACATGATGTCCCACACACATGAAACCTCAGCGATGTGTCACCAGCAGGAGCCCAAGCAGAGGACAGGATGGTTGCACTTTTGGAATAAACAAGTCAGAGCAAAACTGCAGAGATTGTTGACAGCCAAGTTGATTCAAAGAGTATTTTAGGTCAAGAGGAAAACTTGAGCTGCAATATTGCCACAGGGGCAGAATGACAACAATTTGAAAAATAGTCCAATTTGGTGCAGAAGACTAAATCTGTCTCACAGAATTTCATTTTGGCTGATTAATGTCTCCTTGCCATCCCCAGCACTGCAGTATGGCACAGGCTTTCAATTTCACATGTAATTGACTGTGTGTTTTTCATGAAGCTGCGCTGGCCATTAATTAAGGACATAAAAAAAAGCAGCACATTAATTGTGGGACAAGTTAGAAAGCCTACAAGCAGTAATCAATTAGATGATAAATAATGAAAAAAAAAAAGACTCCCCATTCACCGCCTGGGGAAATTCAATTATTTATCATCCTCATTTCTTTCCTCGAGGAACCTCTATGTCTGTGTAACAGCTCGGGTAAATTATTGTCTTAACATCTTCACCAGAGATAGGCTTGTGTGAGTCAATCCGCACACATTAACACATGTGCTGCACAGGTGCGTATAGATTAACACCCATCCACACCCATTATAAAACCAAAAAACGAGCATTATCTCGATCCCAGGCAGAGATAATCTGTCTCTTTCTTCATATTTAGTGGAACACTCTTGACTAACCGGCCGGGCATCTTTGTAAGTATACAAGCATAGAACTTGAAGTACTCCCTTCTGAGCTGATGATTGGGGAGGATGAATGGGCGTCATGGTTGGGCCTGCTGAGCCTCGCTCTTCCGCACTAACAAATAGCCCTCTCCTGACGTAAATGTACCATTATGGCTGCAGTACATGTCCTTTTGCTTGCTGTGTGGGTAATGGAGCCACGTCTCGCTGCTGCAGAAACGTCCTTCAGCCTTCAGTCAGAAGGACGTGTCCAGACACCGGTTCCTCAGAGGTGCAGTAATGATTTACTCTTTAAAATAAATAATATGATACAGAGTTTCTACAAAGTTGCCTTGAAACATTAACTCACAACTTGATCAAACTTTACTTTTGGCTCCTTATTTTTCTGTTGTTATCTTATTTTTGTCCCTTTTCCTGCACTCAGCTTTATCTTCTTTATCTTGGTAGTAGCAATACTCTATTTCTCTGCCAGCTGAATGCATGGCTTCTTTCTTTCTCCCCCTTCCTTTTGTATTCTCCAGGAATGGTTTGGCTCTTAGCTGCACACCAAGTTAGATTGCCCTGGGATGCAGGAGTCAGTCCACAAACTCCGCCTGAGGTAGATATGCTTCACTGTGCGTCTGAGGAACAAGTGTCCCCTTGGGCCGGTGGAAGAGCGTGTTCACAGCACGCCTTTTGCTGTGGAACTCCATACGTCTCAGTGCTTGAATGACAGGTCTCTCAGTTGGTCTCCCAATCTTTTCTGTGCTTCTGCAGGCAATTCACAATTATACATAGTGCACTACAAATCACACCATGGTAAATAAGCTGGGCAGACCCAATTGGCGGCCTGCCTCCAATAACCTCCTTTCAATATCTCTTCAATCTGAGTTCATGGTCCCTCATAGCTGAATAAGCAGAACTACTCAAACAGAAAATAGGAGGCTTTTTCAAAGATGCACAGATGGAAGCTAATGATAAATTATAGCCCACTTTCAATATGTAAATGAAATATTGTTCACTCAGTCCTTTTTATCAGCTAATGAATCTCACTGGCATTTATTAAAGTTTTCTGTTGCATGAGTATGTCAGAGGGACAGCTCAGGTTGAGATGGTGGATACAGTGTATTGGACGAGGACTGGTGATGATTGAGCTGCCAGGCAGGAGGAAAACAGGAATAGTCATGATCGTGGTGAGTGAATGCTAGAGAGAGGGTGAGATGAAGCCAGATTCTCTGCTGTGGTAACCCCTAAAGGGAGCAGCCAAAAGAAGAGGAAGATTGCTTTTAATACTCACAGTCCCGTGATGCAGGCTGTGACTGGGCCAGGCATGACCATCAGTGGACATGTGGCTCACCGATACTGCTGTTTACATGCAGCTTGTATTAGGATCAGTCTGTGTGCACCAGTAGGCATCATCTCTGTGAGTGGGCTGATTCAAGTCAGAGAACACAGTTAGTTATGGCAAAGCACAGGCCATGCTTTGAAGGCAAAAAAAGAGAGAGAGAGAAAAAGTTCTCCCTAGGAAAAAACATGCTTAAAAAAATCAATCCTGAGTGTTTCACAACTCTTCTTTGCAACAGCCACTGGTGGGTTTTGGGGGAAAAGAAGTCACACATCAGTCACAACCCAATGTCTGAGCCTGCACTGTAGTTTGTCTGCCTAGTCATGCAGGAAATACAATATCTGTGTGGTCACACTGTGCTTTATAATTCCAGTCGATGCTTGAAGGGTAGAGTACATGTGTTTTTACAGCAATTTGCAGTTTCACATTTACTGGTACACATACTCACACAAGCTGCTGCGTGCTCTGTTACACAGGTGTGAAAAAAAAAACACTCAAATTGCAAACCGACTGCACTGCAATTATAAAGCTTGTCATCTAAGAGTGATGCTAATTGTGCAACTTTCCGATGCCGTTGTTTACGTTCTTGTTGTGTAGTCGATAAATTGATCAGCTGAACGACTGAATTTTTAACTGACAGCTATTTCATACTTATAAATGAATCGTTAGCCACTCTTTCTTTCAAAATCACCAAATTACATCAGTTTCAGCTTCTCGGGGATTAAGGGCTCGGGAGTTTCCTTTAACAGTGTGATAGTAAAGTGCATGTCGTTGTTTTAGACTGACAGTAATTCAGTTTTATTCATACAGTACCACACAAGACGCTTTATATTGTAAGGTAGACCCTACAATAATACATACAGAGAAAAACCCAACATCATATGACCCCCTATGAGCAAGCACTTTTGCAACAGTTGAGAGGAAGAACTCTCTTTTAACAGGAAGAAACCTCCAGCAGCACCAGGCTCAGGGAGGGGCAGCCATCTGCCGCGAAAGGTTGGGGTGGCATGACAAAACAGCATTTGAACACATCAGCCTCAGACTTACAAAAGGCATTTTTCACCCTTTTGACATTTTAAGATCCAGAAGATTAATCTAGAAAAAATAAGCAGCAGATTAACAGAATTGCAGAGCAAAGAAATACTGTCAAATGTGGGCAAAGCAGACTGAGATTATTTTCTTACAGATGGATCTAAGGATTATTTCGATTGATTAATCAGAAATGAAATGTCAAATAAGTGAAAATGTTTTGCAGTTTGTCATGTTTTGTTCATCCAGCAGTCTATAACTCAGACATATTTGCTGTTTTTTTTTTTTTTTTACTGCTGTTATAAATCAGAGAAGTATATGGTGCTCATATATGGAAAAACTGAAATCAGCAAATGTTAATAGTATCATTCAATTCAATTCAGTTTTATTTATATAGCGCCAAATCACAACAACGGTCGCCTCAAGCCGCTTTATATTGTACAGTACATCGTACAATAATAGATAGAGGAAAAGCCCAACAATCATATGATTGCTAGGCTGTTGCATTTCATGAAGCTGCTGTTGCTGTTGTGTCCATACACTCATCATTTTTATTTGATACATATAGCATATGCAGTGCATTCAACTGCAAGAACTGTTTTTGCATGTTATCTCCATATGCTAATACAAACACTTATCATGCTCAGCTCTGAGACGTGTGCTGTATTTAGTTGGTTCTCATGTGGAAATGCTTGGTAAATTCTTACACCGCCTTCATTAATCCTTCTCTTGTTATCCTTTGCTCAGTCTGTCTAATCTTCCCTCATATGGATGATCAGCTTGGTCTTTTTCCACAGGGAGCTCCCCAGTATAACCTGCCTTCTCCAGCTGGGAGTTGTGGACTTTGCACACGAATATTTCAAAGGTAGTTTTCAGGTTAAAAAAGGGAAATAGCTGTTCTTGTTTCTGTTAAGAATCTTTTAAAACCACTATTTTTCTTTTAATTAACAGAACACTTTTTCTTCTAACAAACCTAAGGACATGTGTGGCATTGATATCAGGTTATATTTGGCTTCCTTCTTTCTCTTGTAGTTTAAATGTAACGATCAATGGTGACTTTTTAAAAATATGTCATATCCACATTCTCTGGTGGACCCATTACTCTGAGTGGGTTAGAAACAGGATTACAGAGCAGGCAGGGGTGAAAAGAGTTTGATACATTGATTAATATGCATGCAGGCTTAAGCCCCCACAGCTCTGGGCTTTTTCCCACATGGAGAGGTGTGCAGATCAGGTATTAACTCTGCTGAATGGCCAGAAGTGGTCTTTTCTGGAAAGTAGGACAACTGCCATCTTTGCAGGAAGGTATTTTATCACCTGGTGACAGTAACCAGGTGGTAGATGTCACATTTAGTGGGTACAAATAAGGTACAAACGAATGAGACCTCGGTGTGTGAGAGCCCAGATTTAGGCAGGCTGATGCACGTACTGACAAGCCAATATAAAATACAATGACAGGAACACACACACACACACACACACACACACACACTCTTCTGCGAAAATGGGCCCCATCGAAGGAGAAAGGAGGGAAAAATCAGTTGTCTTGTCTTTCATTACAGCTACCTGACTGCTTTTCCTCTTTGTCTGACAGGTGTGGAATAAAGAACTGATTTCAGTCATTGTTAAAAATAGAACGTTGATACGAAATATACTTTTGAGTCATTCTTCCTACCTTTTTGTGCAAGTGGTCTCAGGTCCATCACATTTTCCTACCTGCTAAATGTAAATCTGATTTGGTAGCAGGTAGTTTAAAAAATGCATTTGAGTTCCTGCAGCTTTGAACTCGAAGACTTGCTGTCCTTTATAAAAGCTCCATATGCTTCACAGCTTAAATCTTGAGGTGTATTCAGGTTTTTAGATGTGGCACTATTTTAAACAATCAAAAGAACAGTCTGACTTCTTGCTCTTTTTTTCTCATAGAAGGGCAAATTAAGACAAATCCTTCTGAATAGTCCACATTAACAAAGGCTTCATTGTATTAATATTAATATATATATATATATATATATATATATATATATATATATATATATATATATATACATACATTAGGGGTGCAACGATATTCGTATCGATATTGAACCGTTCGATTCAGTGCTTTCGGTTCGGTACGCATATGTATCGAACAATACAACATTTGTAATTTCTTTTATCAATTTTCCTTCTGACGATGCTGTCTGTGTTGAGCGCTCAGTGAATCTGTGTTCGACTACTCCGCCTAGGCTGCACTGTCCAGCGCAGATCCACTGAGCGCTCAACACAGACAGCATAGTCAGAAGGAAGAGCGCAGGGCAAGCTAGCGAGACAGAAGTTAAGCTCTACTTGCAACAGGCAAATTGAACCTCATTCAGATCTGGCGTTTGGAATTATTTTGGTTTTCATGTGACGTATGACCCTGAAGGTAAGCGAGTCATGGACTAAAGTAAAACAGTATGTTGGATGTGCCATGCAATGCTCAATTACATTGGTGTGAACTAGTGTGTTAGCGCAGTTAGCTCGTTAACGTGTTGGCCGTCTAGCCCCATGCACGGAGCGATCGGCGGTAGCTCGTTAGGAGATTTGCCGTGTTGTGGCGTTAAGGTCATTTCAACGAGATTAACCTGAAAGCACTAGTGGGAACACAACGAATATGACTGCACATTTACGCCGACATCATCCTAGTGCAAAGACAAGTGGAAGCAGACAAAAAAAAGCAAGCATGCTACTAACTTTAGCCGAGTCATTTAGACAGCTGTTAGCACATGATTCTCCTTATGCTGCTGAGAATATAGCCCAGAAGAAGCGGATAGTATAGCTTTTATTTTGGAAAGAGCCATTTCTCTGTAATAAACTCTCTTTTCCAAAGATGATGTGATTCCTCAATCAGATACAGGGCTCGCAATATCGCTAGCCCGACGTCCTGGAGCTAGCGATTTTTTTCAGTCGGGCTACCAAAATCTTTCTCTTCCCTGCCCGTCGGGCTATTGTAGGAAAAATATATGTCAATGCTTTTGCATTCTTTCAGAAATGTAGCTGGGTAATTATGTCATTGGCATCGGTGAGCCACTGTCAATATGTGACATATTGAAGTCGCGTTTGAATTTGCGCTTGTTTTTTTGCTTTCACTTTGCAATCGTGCGAACTGTGTATAGAGAGCGACAGCACTGATCTGTGAGTGATGATAATTTGTGCACCAATTCCTCTGACATCGTCTTATTAATCGTTAGCTTACTATGCAAACATGACAAGTGAAATCTCCCGCAGCTTAAACATGTGAGAGGTTGATCGCGCAGAGAATCGCTGAGCTTATGTGAGTGAGCGCGTAAAAGCATTTCAGTTCTGCTGAGCCAAATAAGACAGGTCAGGGTGAAGAAGTGACAGCCAAAGAAAAGCTTACCACAAAACGGAGAAGTTATGACAAATCAGACTATAAGGCAAAAAGAAAGTGCAGCTTTATGGTTTCATGGACAAAAGAATTTCTGTGGCTGCGATATGATGAGCTAAATAACCAGGGCTGCACATAAGTGGTCCGCAGGTGCGCATTCGCTGTCAAAATAAAAAACACGCACAAGGGTTAGGGTTAAATTTAAAAACTGTACTTTTGAGTTAAAATATATATTTATAATTTTAATAAATGACAAATTAAAAATGCATGAACATTTTTTGTATCGAAAAAATATCGAACCGTGACACCAAAGTATCGAACCGAACCGTGAATTTTGTGTATCGTTGCACCCCTAATATATATTTATATTTCAATTCATTCTACCAGTGGCTGGACAAAGCTGGACTGAAAGACAGCACAGAGGCACTAATCATGGCAGCACAAGAACAAGCTCTGAGTACAAGATCCATAGAGGCTGGGGTCTATCACACCAGGCAAGACCCCAGGTGCAGGCTGTGTAAAGATGCCCCTGAGACAATCCAGCACATAACAGCAGGGTGCAAGATGCTAGCAGGCATACATGGAACGCCATAACCAAGTGGCCGGCATAGTGTACAGGAACATCTGTGCCGAGTATAACCTGGAAGTCCCGAGGTCAAAATGGGAGATGCCCCCAAGGGTGGTGGAGAATGACCGAGCTAAGATCCTGTGGGTTTTATATATATGTGTAGTTAATTTTGCCCGATTATGTGATCATGCTAAAATGTTCAAGGTGAAGCACTATAAAATCAAATATTCTTAATCATCTATTAATTAGTTCTTTTTTTTTAATGAAACAAGATATCTGAACAATAATCACCGCAGCAAAAGTGAGGAAAGAGAAGTATATGTTTTCTACCTCATGTCAGCTGATGGGTCAGTAGATTATGCATAGGCAGAGGGGTCACTCACATTGTAATCAATAATTTACCCATGTGATGTTACAGAATAGCGAAACTCTTTGGAAAATTACACCAACAAAGCTGGAAAATACTAATATTAAAGGTTGGAACCCTGTTTCGGTAAAACAAATGTGATCAAGGCAGCAGCATCAAAGTTTGAAGGCTTTCAAGTTTGAAGACGTTTTGAAGTAAGCTAAGCACAAAGACAAATAGCCCGATAAAACTTAGATTCTTGAGGTTCTTTTTCACAAATGTCTGATTCAGTGATTCAAATTATTGTTGAAATATTATAAATGGCTTTAGCGGAGAAGATGAAGGCTTTCTTTGCCTTTTTAAACAGCACCAATTCTTTTTCAAGTTTTTCCAAGTTTCACACTGACAGGTTTTTCCAAACATCTTGGAAAACTTTCCATAATTCTTCTGTGGCTTTGGGCTGTCTGAACTACCTCTAGTTCTTCACGCATTCCTAGACTGACTCTGTGATGTTGAGACTCGATGGATGCCGTACCAGCTATTGCAGGACTCCTTGTTCTTTTTTGCTGAAAATAGCTCTCTGACTCTGGCTGTACGTTGGAGGTCGTTTTTGTGCTGCACATGATTTCGGGACCTATCAGAAGATGGTATTAAGTGACAGATAAAATGATTTTCATACATGGTTGATTATCCCGACACAAAGTTTGACTTTCTCCTCATTTTCTAACTTTTACTGCCTCTTAAAGAGCTGCAGAAATACAGTACAGATCTGCTCTTGCAGTGAATACCATTGCACCTGATGTGACGCGCCTGCAGCTTAAGATGGCAGGTGTCAGTCCGATGTTCCCATTGAGACGAAAATAATGAATTCACCGAGCAGGAAGAAGTGTTTGGCAGCGTATTAGCTGGGTCAGCTGCTAAATTGAATCAAATCCTGACATTTTTAATATGTTGAAAAAAAATCTTTTATCCTAAAACTGTTCAGTAAAACCAGTACACTTTCTGTAGTCTGTCTGCTTTGAAGCCATAATTGTATGATTGTTTGCACATCTAATTTAAAATTGACTTTTTTATTGTAATTACTGTAGCAAAGAATAACAGTCATTGTTATTCCCAAAAGTGCTTATGCTTGAAATTTGCATGATCTAATTATCAAATTGTGAAAAGTAGAGTGAAAACGAGTTCGGGTCCCGCCTTGTTCTCTTTTTTTTTTTCCTTTTTTTTCTTTTTTTTTTTTCACTGTAACCCCTGGTCCACCTGTATCCATGGCAACCCTGAAGGCAGACAATTATACCAAATTAAGGGAACTAGAGGTGGAGAGACCGGGCATATTTGTTGTTCTTCACAGCGTATGAAAGAATGTGGCAGGCATTAAATGTGTCTGCACTTACTTTTTCCATTCAGCATAAGATTATTGTGAAGGATTGATTAACTGATTGATGAAATGGGAAACTTAAAGGGAATCTGTAAGAGAAGCATAAGAAAACTGAGCTGATAAAAAGATAAAAAGCATCTTTCATGTCCATTTGAATCATTATCCAACTCTCTGTGGTAAATTTTTGTACCGTTACGCTCAGATTAAAAAGTTAAATGTGTAAAACGCCAATCTCAGACATGATCATTTCATTAACCTGTAATTACGTCCCAGAGACAACAGGGAACGTCACTGCTGTTCTGCCCGACTCCATCTGCTTCTTCCACATCATTGCCTCAAGTGAATCCAGAACGTGTCAATTCTCTGTGGCCAATTCCTCCACACTGTTTCTGCTCCCCTTGAGCTCATTTGCCGCCAATTCCTCTTCCATCGTCCAAACAGTTTTTGGTGGATGAGATTGAGCCAATTGTAGCTAGCACGATATTTCATTACAGCCAAAAATTGAACACATGGTGACCTTTGCTCAGCTCTTCACTCCCACATCAGGTCAAGACTTCCTCTTTTCTTTTCTCTTCATCAAAAAATGTGGGGGTTTTTTAACAACCAACTCTCTAAAAGCTGTGGCTGCACAAACACTCTGCTCATAATCATATCAATCAGACCCAATCACGGTGCTCCCCATTGAAGTTGCATACTAATTTGGGCCTTAATGAACCTCATCTGAGTATGCTTTGTCGCCAGCTCTGTGATTGCATTGATCAAGTTAACCTGCACTGTAACTCAGTGGGGGGAACATGCTTGATTTGCCTGTCAGACGTTCATGAGGAGAAAATGTCCTCACAGCTTCAAAGCAGAGAATCTGTCTGAAACTGGCAAAAGCTTGCAGTGACTGGGCTTAGTGCCAGTATAGTGGGGCTGGCAACTGCTTTCTTTTTCTGCCAAACAGTGTTTTGGCACCATCTATATCCTCACATTCAACCCACGGAGCACGGACATGGAGTTTGGCATTGGCTCAAGGTATTACGCTAAGGGAGGGGGAGGGGCTATCATGTTTCTCTAGTTCCTAAACTTTTGACCCTACCTCTCACTACTGTGGCTTTTCAGGTGCGACACGCCATGTGGTGAGTTGGCAACAACATGTAGTCAGATAATCTGCCGGTGCCACAGAATTCTTTTACATATTAATTATTTTTTTAAAAACTCCTGCGTTAAAAAAGGGAAAAAAAAAGATTGTATTGTTATATATGTTTATGTTCGTTTACTTTTGACTGTTGAAGTCGCAGTAGTATCAGTTAGTCTCAGTGAATTCATACAATGTCCACTCTTGAAAACAGTGGTGAAGCATACATGTTAAAACATAGAATAGTGGCTGAGTCACAGAGTCAAAAAAAACCTTTCTGTGAGTAAGAAAAATTGGTGATTGTCCAGTGATTGCATTGAGTGTTTGTTTTTTTTGTTTGTTTTTTTCTTTTGCTGCTGGAGACAAGTTGAAATAGCTGCAGTGACTTCTTGCAAAGCAAGCTGACCAGCCACTTTCAGTTGCAAGGCGACTGCACAGGTCGGCTGTGGGTGGCAACCGGTCTCCAAACAATCACAGCCTGACTCACTCAGATTAACGAAGGTAATAATTTAAAAACACAGACTAATTGTTAACATTTTACACTCGATCTGAGTCTATCTGTGCTGATGACTACAACTCATCTGCATTGCATCATTTCGCTATAAGGGATTCAACTCATCTGGTTGCCATCTTGGTTGTGTCCTGATTAGACTCTTAAAGCAAGGTTACCAAATCCCTGTGCCCTTTTTTTTTTTTAGCTAAATTGCCAACCTGCAGCAGCTACATTGCCATTTGCGGAGGATTTTTTTTTGTCTATTTCAGATCTGTAAGGTTCTGGCGGGATTTCTATTCTAAGAAGATAATTTGGATTTCTGTGTTTGAAGACAGCAACAGCTCTGCAGTGACTAGTTGTTCACTACAACTACTTGCAACTGATCTCCATCCTGCATCACACGGCAACCACCAATTTTTACTCTACTGCGACTCTTTGTCCTAACAAGTATTCTCTAAAAGGAATATTGCATGGACTGAAACTTGTTGGTCAAACTTCAGCCTCAAAGATCAATAATGAGCTAACATAAACTAATATAATGAATAGATCAATGATTATTTTTAATGCACGACGTACATAAAATGATTCGTATGGAAAACTTAATTGCCATAATATCACAATCAGATTCCCAAGTTAACCTTATTTAATTGCAAACTGATAGAGCCTGACTCTGTATCACTGCTGTTTTTTTGCCTTCCTGATGGACCAAAGTCACTTTGAAAACAGCAGCTGACTGTGAGTGATTGCAGGCCTCATTCCCATCTTCAAAGGAACCATTTTCAAAAGCAACAAGATTGTAAGTTCATCGCACATTGTCACAATAATTTTGGTTGTGCCAGAGTCTTCAACCACTGTTTTCTCTGGTGTGATTGCAGCATAAGGCAGACTGCAGAAAAACATTTAATTCTTAAAAGTTGACTTTGTTGTAATGTTTTTGTCATGTTTTATGGCTTCTAAGTTTCAAAAATAAACATTAAAAACTACTCGTCAGCTTGTCGGGTGTAATCTAAGGGCATCGGACTAATTTAGTAATTGGGACAGGCAAAAAAAAAAGAGAAAACCAAAAACACAGTGACAGTCTAGATATGTCACAATCAGGAGTTGAACTGCTGACCTTTGTTTATCGGATGCTGTTGGTAATTTGAAAAGAAAAAGTGTTTACAACTGGGACAAAACATTATGAACACACCTGAAATGCTTCAAGAGCATGAAATGAGATTTTGAAAGGTTTAATATTCAAAATGACATCGGCTGTGTTCTCTCTCATCAAGACAGATAAAGATTCTGGTTGAACATTAAGTGACTGAAAAGGAAAATAGTGATCTGCCGCTTTAAAAAAAAAAAAGATTGTGGGATAGAGTGTTAGGCATAAGGCCCCTGGTATAATCTACAACCTAGTGTCTAGATTTATTATAAATGTGGTGCAATATATTTGATTCTAAAATAGAATCTAAATGGATCTAAAAGTCCATCAACCCTGTACTCAAATGTCTCAGGGAATTAGTAAATGTAATCTAATACTGCTAATAAATGGTGGCGGTGTGGATTGGGGGAATGAATAGAACAAAAGGAAATACCCGATCTGTACTAAGCTGTTCTAAACATACACACTTGTGTATGTACTAAGAGGACAAAGACTGACGCTGAGATGTGAGAGGAAAAAATGCCAATCAAGAACATGAGAATGTGTTTCTTTTTATATAATTAAGCTTGGATTGCAAAGCAGAGCACTCAGGTACAGTCATTGCCAGACACTCAAGCCGCTTTAATTGCCATCCACAGGTAAAAACAGCTTCTCTCCTCTGCACACTTGACTGAATTCAGACATCTAATGGCCTCTCCAATGTTTTATATTCTGACTTTTTAAGTTGGCGTGAGCAGTTAAGTTGCTTCTGTGTGTGTCTGCTAATTGGGATGTTTGAGGCGTTGGTAAATTGGTAGATCATTGGTCTAAGGAGTCATACTGAGAGGCAAAGACAAAGAGGGAAAGAGAAGGCAAGTGACAAACAGAGCTGCAGGGAGAGGGTTCGCAGCTGCCAAGCAGGTAGCGGCCCTCACAATGTGACACGTTTGCCACCTCAAAATGGGAGCACAGAGGAGCTGCCAACCACCAACAATCCTGCTTTTTCTCTCTCGTGCTCTTTCAGTCATACTCCTACAAACCAGGCAAGCTCTTCTCACATGCTGCTACTCTCTGAAATGAGCTGTACTAGTGCCAGGTGCTGCTGAAGAGAAAGAAAGGAAAAGGGAAGAAAGAAATGTTAAGGCTCCTGTGTGGACATTACTGTGGCGGGAGTGACAGCATGCCTTCGCAGGAGACACCTTGGCTCTGTTATTGTCACCACTGTGGACACAGCAAGTTCCTGCTTCCCTCTGAAATTAATACAAGCTGACCAGCAGCCTGCTCTCTCCGCCTCAATGTGGACAACTGGCTCATTCAGGGTGACAGAACCTGTGACTTGTCCCAACATAGCCTGGATGTCCCGACTGGGCTGGGCCATTAACGAATGCCACTCTGCACAAAGCTCTCCCTTGATTACAGCTGACCTTGGCTTGGGAAAATGAAATCACCATGCCAGGTTGACTTTCACAATGCACAGACTTGGCCGCTGTGTAAATAAGCATATCCGTCGTTTAGGTTTGTTACCCCGGTATGGTAAAACATAGCTTACCCTCACCGACACACATCAGATCGTCCTTCAGGAATTGCTACAAAAAAGGCAAATAGTTTGTAATGTAGCGCTGAGTTAAACTGATTGTTTTCCATGCACCGATAAATAGCATTTAAACATCTGAGCTTCGACGCAGGGCCAACCACTGATACGCAGCAGCACTGACACTCAGATGTGACAAATCCTGCCAATGCACGCACAAGTACTCAAGCGCACAAGACCCCTTTTGGAGTTCAGTGTTGTTATGCCGGCTTATCGATTGAGGACCTCCTGATGCGATCAACAGCTGTCCCTCAGCTGAGTGGCCGCCTGGTGTTGTTCTGCCTCAGCGTTGCCCTGTCAAGGTCACATCTCCCATCACTGTCTGTCTTTTTTTTTTTTTTTTTGTGCACATTTCTACACTGGGCTGAATTACAGTAATTGATGCTCTCAGACAGCAGGGCTTCTTTGCAGAATAGTAGCAAGATTGTTGGTTGCTGGGAATCACATGGTAAAGCAGAGCTGGTGGTTCAATCCCTTCCTGGCTCAACGGACATAAAGTTTCTCTGGCCTTGAAAGCAGATATGGTCTCTACTGATTGAGGCCTAACTATTTCTCTCTGTGTGCTTTTACTCTCTCCTCCTTTCCTAAAGCTTTCAGAGTTTTATAATTCTGTTTTACTCAAGATGGAAATTTGCTTTTGCCTACTTTTTAACAGAACATCAGGGTTAGGCAAACAAATGGTTCTTTTTCATGCATCAATCATCGCACATTTACTGGCCCCATTTCCACTTGTGGCTGTAGACACACCTTTAATGAGCTGTTTCCATATCAGTGCTTCTGCCTGCTACACCACTCATTAGCCCTGTCACATAAAAAAAAAAAGAACTGCATTATTATTGATCGCGGCACGCTATCGAAGTCCTCCAGCAACATCGGTGCGGCTGTAATGACATGGCCGCACCGATGTTGCAATTAATGACAAGTGGCTGAGTCATTAATTGACTAGAAGTAGCTGGAAAACAACATTGTAATACATCAGTCATCATTCTTGAATATCAGACAATCTTTTGCTGACAGCAAAATGTCCATTTGTTATTGTTGTTCCTCCATGAGTCAAATGTTTATTTCTTAATGAAGTTGACATTTTTATATGGATAGACATTCATAGTAATTTCACTTTTTTACTCAGTTTTTTTTTTTTTTTTTTGGACATGTTCTATGTTTTACTTCAGGTTTTTTTTTTTTTTTGCCAATATGAAGAAAACTATTGAAAGAAAATCACTTGAAGACAAAAGGCCTCAGATTTTCCCAGCAGTTATACTCACACCACATACACACACCCTTGAAGTACACCTGTTGAATTCACCGTCAGAGCCTGGCAGTGTTTCCTCTTTCCTATACGCGGTTTACCATTCCTATCTCCCCCTAGGCTTAATCTTTGAAAAATATAAAATTTCTTATCACCTCTATGCCGATGATATACAAATATATTTTCAAGTAGATGATGACGACATTGCTCCTTCGTTGCACTGCTTCCTCGAGTGCATGAGAGAAGTCAGAGAATGGCTTTCAGGCAATTCCCTTATCCTGAATGAAAAGAAAACGGAAATTGTGGTGTTTGATGAAGAATGGACACACTATCGTTGTACCTCATATACCACACCAAACCATCACTTTTGTTGTTCCAATAGTCTTGGAGGGATCCATCCAATGTGGGTTAGTGTCAGGCCAATAGCGGTGGTTTTGTTTGTTAACTTCACCGTTCACATAAAAGTTTGCCTCATCACTGAACAAAATCTTCTGCGTGAACTGAGGGTCCTGTTCCAGTTTTTGTTTTGCCCATGTGCCACAAACAGGACTTTAATATCATCAACCATTCCCATTTTATTACAGTGTATCCATATAAATGGCCCATCCTGTAGATTGGATTACTGTAATTCTCTCTACTTTGGTCTTCACTCCGCTCTCCTTCATAGACTCCAGCTCATCCAAAAAGCTGCGGCTCGCCTCCTGACTGGCACTAGAAAGCATGCCTCTATCACCCCTGTTCTTATTGATTTGCAATGGTTATCCATAAAATATCGCATTGAATTTGAAATATTGTTGCTCACCTAAATAATTAAGCCCCTCGTTATCTTGTCAATCTTCTTAGTCTATATGTCCCTGGGTGAGCCCTCAGGTCTTCAGCCCAATTCCTCTTGGCTCAGCCTAGATCTAATGCTTTTGCCCTGGTTGCACCTAATCTGTGGAACAACCTTCCCATCGCTATCCGTGCGTCAGACTCAATTTTATCTTTTAAATCCCGTTTAAAAACTCACTTATTCAACATAGCTTTTCCATCTAGTTAGTGTCCCTATTTTATATTTGGTTCAATTTTTTATTTACTTATATTTACTTTATCTTTTAGCTATATCTGTTCTTAGTAACTTTGTTCTTATATTCCCTTTTATTGCTGTATAATTAGTGCCCTCAACCTGATGACATATGTGGTACTTTGTTAATAGTCTTTTATTTAATCATGTCTTATTTTTCCCGTTTTTATTGTAAAGCACTTTGGTGTACCGCTAGTTTTTTTTAAACGTACTATACAAATAAAGTTGTATTGTATTGTATTCCTTATTGAACAGACCTTGCCTCTGCTAGTCTCGAGTGAAGCTCAAGTTTTACGGAAGACAAATGCATTGCACTCATTCTTCCAGACATGATGGACAGCGTTTATCTGCTGCAGTTTAGCCTTTGGTCTGGTGCTGTCAGCCTGTAGTTGAGTATAAATGTTTTACGCTTGTCTTTTAGGCTGCGGTGACCTATTTTGGGAGGGTTTGGATACATATGTGAACAGTGCATATAAATTGGCCTATGGCTCCAGTCTATTGTAATTGTTGTTGCTCAGAATAAATAAGTAGTAGAAGCCTTCAAATATGGCCACATATACATCGCTCCCCAGATATAAATCATCTATGTGAGTTGCAGGGTGTATATGTACATAAATTATTCAAATTAACATATTAAATTAATAAATAAAATGAATGGCTAGATACAGTAAAAGTGCAAAAGTCTCAAGCCACCCCTCATTTCTTTATATTTTGGTTGGAAAATGGGAAATGGGTGCAGAGATTTATTAAAACATACGTACAATATACAAGGCAAAGTGTGTATAATTCAAATGGATCCCCAAGTCAGTCTTTTCACTGAACAAAGCATCATCTTTAAATAGTCTTCAGGCTTCTTGAAGGACATTCAAAGTTTCTTCTGGGAGAAGAATGGGGCGATCGTGGCTCAAGAGTTGGGAGTTCACCTTGTAATCGGACGGTTGCCGGTTCGAGCCCCGGCTTGGACAGTCTCGGTCGTTGTGTCCTTGAGCAAGACACTTCACCCGTTGCCTACTGGTGGTGGTCAGAGGGCCCGGTGGCGCCAGTGTCCGGCAGCCTCGCCTCTGTCAGCGCGCCCCAGGGTGGCTGTGGCTACAATGTAGCTTGCCATCACCAGTGTGTGAATGGGTGGATGACTGGATGTGTAAAGTGCTTTGGGGTCCTTAGGGACTAGTAAAACACTATACAAATACAGGCCATTTACCATTTTGATTTTGGCTGCCTTTTGTTCTGTTCTCTGTCAGCATAATCACTCACTGCTTCAATAATCTTTAAGTTCTGGGAGGCCAATATCAGACCATGATAATGTTCCATTGAGTGCTTTTACATCCAGGTATCCCTTTTCTGCATTGGCAGTGGGTTTGGGATCACTGTCAAGCTGAAATATGAAGCTGCTGCCAATCAGATGCTTTCCAGATGGTACTGCATCAAAATCTGACAGTACTCTACTGATGGCTCTAGAAACTCTCTGTACCTCTCTCCTGACCTATATTGACAACAACAATTTGAACCAAAAATTTCAAATATGAAGTCATCACTCCGTAAGAATTGTTGCCAATGATTTTCTGTCTAGTTCTTCGTTATTTGGCATACCTCTGTCTTTTCTCCTCGTTTCCCTTCCCTTCCCTTAGAATGACTCTCTGACAGACATTTTTCCACTGAGACCATGAGTTTTTGTCAAGGAGTAGATGGACCAACTGAAAACCCAGATGCATGTCTTGGGTCCGGCCTCAGGTCTTTTTTTTTTATAATTGACAGGATCATAACACCTGTCAATTATTTGAAATTGACAGGTGAAAAGTCAATGAAATTGAATTGCATTACAATAATTTTACACGTGAAGATTTCACAAACAAATTTAGAGACAGTTATCTATTTGTAAAGTTATTTAATTTACTCTGATACTGCAAATCAAACAGCGTGTCACACATGGTTACACGGACCTTCCCTCCCCTGTTTTCCTTACAGTCCTTTTTTCTTCTCTTGCACTTCCTCTTTGTCTTGGCAGTTGGTGAGCAGTAACATTTAATTAGGATCAAAGAACTAAGGCCTAAGCAATGTCTATGAGCTGTGACATTTATGGCAAGATGGGACCCTTCAGATGACCTCAGGCCTTCACACATCAAAGGGTCTTGGGGAATATCAGACACTATTACTCACCATCTTGTAAGAATATTCAGCCTAAAATCTTCTGCCTGAAGATGTTCCAGTTCTTGCGAGAGGTCAAAAATCCATGTGCTCTTCTTACAATGAGAAGTGTCAGAGTGATTCGTTGTTATTTATGTAGTCACTACTGCCTGTAGTTATCTTTTAGTAGTGCAGTGCAATTTCTTTTTCTTTTTTTTGAATTAGTGATCTGACTACCACTTTAATTTTTCTTGGATGTTATTTTTAATGTGACAAAGCTGTTTCAACAAAAAATACCACCACCCTGAGGAGAAACTGGGCCCATACTGGTGTGCTCTGGTATAAATGGCTAAGAGCCAGCAAGCACAGTTAGTGTTGATAACCACAGGTGGAAAAGAGGCAAGCATCATGCCCTCAAGCATGCCTGTACTCTGGCATTAGCTCATTGAGCACATAAGCTATTTCACCGTTAGCAAAACTGGCTATACTGCTGGTGGTATTTTCTCATATTGTGTCAATTATTTTCAGACTTAGACCAGCTAATTTTCCAGTAAGTAGAAATGTAGTGTTCAGTGATGGAAAATGCTGGAAACCACTCTGCTGATTTAAAGTGAGACTGAAATGTGAAATAAGCTGCAGTTTAGAGTTTTTGATTATGGAATTTGATCTGGTTTAACATTTTTCTGATATGAATGACCTTGTTTCTCTTTGGAATTTGAATAGCTTTACTTTACATCTTTGTATTCCTCACTCCCAGTGGTTGAAACATGCGCCTGGGTGTTTTGGCAGGAGTTAAGCGTATCTGTTCAGCTTCCCTAACATTATTTTGCCTTCAAATTGACGAAGCATGTCCGACACCAAACAAAAATCCTCTTTGCTGTCGAGCTGCGCGTGAACTTGAGTCAGGCACCGTGTTGATCTGTGCTAGCACAGACACAGAGGAGTGGCAGCAGGATGGATGCCACCCCCTACTGAGAAAATGAGTGGAATCACAGCATTTTCCACCCAGCTGACACCCAAGACAGATGGAGCTAGCAAACACTGCAGCGCAGCTCAAGTCGAAACCATGGCAACAGCGAGGCAACAGAAAGCCTGCCAGGTCAATCGCAGAGAAGAATGCAGTGCCGTAGAAGCAGGTCCCCGAGGTAGAGTCAGAGATGATGATTGCCTAATGGATGTGAGGTTGGTGTTGAAAGAATCGGGGGGGGGGATCCATCATAACAGGGAAGATCGGGTGGAATTCACATTATTCTTTTTATCCTAAGGGGTTGATTTTTATATAGGCAGAAACGAGCGAGTTAGATCACAGACAAATGACATGTCATCAGCGAAGCCTCCGTAGTGTTATAGAACAGAAGCTGACTGAAGCCCGAAGGCACGTCTAAAAACATGGTTAATGTTTTTTGAGAGTTTACACAGTGGGTTGATGTCTGAATTCAACTCATTCAGTGTGAATTCAACTCGTTTACCCTCCTGTTAGATTATTTCTGTACTGCTGCTGCCCACAGGGAATTTGTCATTTGACTTTGCTCTTCAGAGCAGAGGATCACCTGAATGGCTGCCATGCCGCTGATGGAAACTAAATGTCTCGCTCAAGGACACACGACACACAAGGAGCATGCTCGAGCTCAGGCTCTGTAGGTGAACGAAAGTACAGTACTACATTCTTAATGAAACAGTGCATTTTTGTGTTTGACTGTTTTGAAAGGTGAATTTACAGCGAGGGATTTATTTTAAATTGCGACAAGATTTGAAATTTAAGAAGATTGGCATACCAGACTGTAGAGAATATGCACTCTTGTATTTTCTGTGCTGCAATGGGGGAAAAAAATCATTACATGTTATATTTTAGGAGGCTAAGTGAAATATCACTAAACTACTCTTGTTGCATTAAAAAAAGTGAAGCATGTTTACTAGAGTGAATGTTTAAACTCAGGTCGAAATCTCTTTATTATTGAATTCATGTTAAATGAAAAAAGCATCAGTTTTTCTATTAGATTCAAGGTCTGCTTGCCTGATACTGAAGCTGTGCACGACCCCTGCGTGACCCTATTCTTCGATTCTCTCCGACTGTGCAGCCTGTGCTCCATTTACATATGCCCAAAAAAGAAAAAGTCATCTCTGCATTTGCAGATAAGCTCAACAGCAATAAATCACCTTTGTTAAAACCACTCTGTATTTGTATCAGGGTGTGGCACAGATAAAACGAGCACTGACAAAGATACAGTATAATTGCACATTTTCTCATCTGCAGTACTTTTCACTGTCATGAAGTCTTTAGCTTTTTACGCCACTTTTCGCCATTTCTAATCTTAAAGAATCCAGTTTGACTTTGCGAGCTTGTATCAACTTCTTTCTTGCTTTTAAAAAATATATGGTGTTACAGCTAGCTGATAAAATGTCTATCATTATAAGAAGTGACTTGCTGCCTGTGCACTTACCCCTTTTGAAGAACTTGTGAAATTGAATTTCTGAAGTGTCTTACATGTTTCGATTTTCGAGGAAAAGCAGTTAAATTTTGAGGGCCTGAATGGCAGTTATCTACCCTAAGCAGCCTGTGCACTGTGTTAAACTGAATTGCCTTTTCATTCCAGACTCCACAGAGGCTCGGTGATTATGTAGGCTCTATTTATTTGTTTATTTCAACAAGGATATATTACAGAGAGTTTCCGTCATTCAGAACAGGAACTGCTCTCCAAAGACAAACCCCAAACAGCTACAACATTAAAACAAATGAAAGGTAAAATTAATCGTTACATTACAATATAGAAAACAATAGATCCCTGCATTTGTGTGGTTAGGGTTATTTTGACTGTACATAAAAGATGATACAGTGATATCGTCATCATCTTTTATTGTAGCAATACCATGGAGCACAGACTTGTTAAAGGTACAGTACTAGTAACTAAAAGGCGTTCCATATTATTAGTGGTCTAAAAAAATCCATCAACACCATCAAGACATCCAATTCAGTGACTCAGACTGGCAGAGGTGACAGTTGGAAGGAGTGGTCACACTCTCAGTAATGCATGACTTCAATTTAAAATGATGTCTTAACTAAGGGAGGTGTTAACAACAGACAAAATCATTTTCATACCCAGGATGTAAACATTTCAAAATCTGTGAAGTTGGATATTGCAACATAAGAGGGAAAGCCAGCCTTAAGTAGGAAGACCTGATTTGTGTGTGTGCATGTGCATGTGCGTGTGCGCGCGCGTCTTTTTTCACACCAGTTTAAATTCCATGGAGTTTAACCATGGAGTTTACAACCATGGAGACGAACCACTGCCCAGATCCTAATCATCTGTGGGAATGTGCTAAAACAGTTCTGATCCACACAGACCCAACCCCGCAATCCACAAGACCCCAGCGGATTTACTGCCACCCTCGAGCTGCTACACACCACATGACACCCACAGGGATCTATACCTCAATGGGTTAGTGGTTTTAGCAGGTAACTGCTAAGCTACACAATAACATGTGTGCTACTTGGACTGATATCCCTTCCTTCTTGGCAACCACTGTTTGAAGCTCCAATAGAAGATTCACGTTGGACTCGTTAATCATTAAAAGTATGATATGTGCTTTCTTAATTTAGAGAAACACATTCTCAGGCAAGCATCTGTCACTCCAGCTTACACACACACACACACACACACACACACACAGTCGCTCCCCCGCATACGAGGCATCACAGTGGCCATATCCTTCACTGAGTCGAGTCTTTGATGAGGCAGCCGATGCTTTGAAGCCCGGCGCTGCCATCAGGGGCTTTTAAAGAAACCCGGCCTCTCTCTTTGCATCTTTCTCTTACACTCCACAGCCAACTGAACCACTGATCCGCACTAGGCCAGAGTGATCTTCCTCATTTCATCTTGCCTTCTCTCATCCCAGTCCTACCACAAACCCCCATCTCTCTCTCTCGCTCTCTCTTTTCAACTGAGGCACTTTATTCTCAACCCCTCATCGCGCTATATTCCCCAGATCTCATTACCACTCGTGAAATTGCATTTTTTTCTCTCAGATCGTTTCATCTCTTTTGAAGAACCAGCAACAGGTATATACGGTATTATTGTTCAGTGTTCAGAAATATCTTAGATTAAGAAGTGTGAACTCTTTAAAACAAGAGATGGATGTTTCAGCGCTTAGGGTGGTCAGTTAGAGAAGCCATATATAAAGGCAAGTACATCCTGTTTGTGTGCAAAACAAAAGGGTCATGAATGTCATGAATATTAGGAAATACTTTAGGAATACTCCAACAATTCTCTTGCTATGAACGTTTGTAGAAACATTCATGGTGTCCAGACAATTATTCCTAATGAAACTGGTGACTGAATTTTTTTTCTCTTGCGGCACCAGCAGGACATTTTTCTCTCTTATTATCCGATAACGACAGGCTGTCTGAACAACAAAGTGCCAAATACCAGAGACTTCATGCTTCAGGAAGAGTGCTGTAGTGTCACTTCAAACACATATTTCATTTGCATGAATTTGACATGTAAACAAATTGTATGTTGCAAGTTAATGAAATGTGAGAATAAATTGTACCTGGCATTTTGTTTTCACGTTGTCTTTGCTCAGTGTAGTAAAATGTGACCTAACCTAACATGCATCTTAATTTTTCAGCAAAATTTACTCCATTTATTCCAAAACATCAAAGACTTCACCAAGGGAATTTTAAATCCGGTGGGCAGATTTACCTTAGACTATCCTAATTGTGATCATTCTGAGAGCTTTCCTCTTGTGCCACAGAACCTTCATGTTCTCAGTGGGGTAAACCGCTTTTCATGGCAGTCTGGGTTGCCCTCCAGCACCTCCCTGAAACTTATTTTTAATGCAGTACTATTACAGCACTTTCACACTGAGGGAGTATAATGAACATTACGGCCTCTGCATTATTCTGTTGGGTCTCAAATGTTTTACATTCTGTTGCAGCCTGCAAGTTTCTCACAGGATATAACAAAGTATGTGTGAAAACTTTAATCCATCTCCTACACAGAGTTGTGATGTCTTCACCATTTGCATGTAGCTCACAGGCGCAGTCCCAGACAGTTTTTCTCTCTTACACTTTAACAAGCGCTCTTAGATTTCCTACAGTTTCTCTGGGAGCGTTGTCTGTCGATGCCCACACAGGAAGGTACCTGTTAGCTCTTGTGTCTAGCTGAGTGGGCCAGTAGGTGCCTGTTGTCCTCCTACACCGAGCCTGTGAGACTGTTAAGGCCCTTATGAGAATTGGATCTGACACCATCAGCCCCATCTTCTTCCTGTTCCTCTTCCATAGTAATAATGATGGAAAGGTTGTGGCACCCTGCAAATTGCAGGTTGAATTATTGATGTCTGGTCCTTTGGTACAGCGAGGACTGATCATCTATGACATCTGTCAATACGTAAACGGGTATAACAGCGTTGCTATGTGACGGACAAGCTTGTTTTATTTGTCCTGTATGCCACAGGTGGGGAGTGTGCCAATATTATTATCTCTCAAGGTGCTAAGACAATGATTCAAAGTGATTTGCCGTCGGCTAGCTTGGAGATGGCTCCATAAATCGAACATGTGGAGTCTCTGTGTATTTATTTTTAAAAAACACAGTAAAACATGAGTAGGATTAAGTCTTCCCTCTGGCTGTTCTTTTTATTTATTTTTTTTCCATTTCATGCAGACACTGTGTTGCAATAACACAAAATAAGCAGCTTTGGATGATAAAACGTACCATTTTGGTTCCCAAATCAAAACTGAAGCATATACTGCCACTTGGTGGTTATCCTGTAATATGGAAAGAACATGTTAAAGTTGAAACAACTGAATAATGACCTCTTCTGTTTTTACAACCAGCACCCACATCTTCTTCAATAATTGCATCACTAAGCTGACAGAAAGAACAGCTATTGTGTTTGCTACATAATACAGAGGCAGTAGCCGGCACACTGGAATGATTTGTATAAGCCCAGTTTAGTGGGTCAAAAGGAGGGGCAGAAAGTCTGTGGGCGGCTCGTGCACTTGAGAGAGGAACGTTTAAGCTGATGAACATTGCTTAACAGTATAGCTGTAATGTGGACTCATTTAGAGCTGCTTCTTTCCAGTGGGGGCTTGATTGAGCAGCCGCCACTTGTTTGTTTTCCAATTTGGGCTTTGGTGGGTACTTCCATTTTACCACTGCGTTTGTTTTCGGCAAGTCCTCATGTCTAATTTATTGGATCTGTTTTAGCATGTTCGTCTACTCGCTCTCAGGCGATGGTATGCTGCATAAATTATGCAGAGTACTTTTGATTTACGACATCAGGGGCTGATGTGAGACTGCGTGCTGCGAGTTAGTGCGTCTTAAACCCAGCCTGCTATGTCACTGTGCCAGCTTTTCAGATTGAGATGTTGAAACGTGAGTGGGGTACAACAATGGAATAGGAATTTGCAGTGAAACCACTGGCTCGGATAACGTTTAGGCTTTTAAAACAATTCCCTCATTGGCAATAGTAAAGATTTACAGAGAAGCAAAAGAACACTTTGCAGTCCTTCTACTATCTTGCCCAAATTAACCTTGAATATTCATTGAGAATGTTACACACCACTGTGGCTAAATATAGCTTACCATCTGTAGCTCAGTATTCAAAGTAGGGGTAAAGCTTGGTCAAAGGCAACAATGTTGATGTAGTGAGATTTGGACTTGTTGAAGCATAGTAAAATGATGGTGCTGTGAGCTGTGGACTTGTCTGCTTTTCAGTCAGCTCGCACCAGCAGCTTGTGAAATGAAGAACGAAATCAATGTGCATCAAAGGGTCTCCTCCTGTCAGTCTTGTCAGATCCAGTTGAAAGGGTAGATGTACCGGGGAAGACTATTGAAGCTGAGACTTGTAATATTCCTTTCAATCAGTGACATCTGCAACTAGTCACTGAGATACCTGCACGGTGTCTGTTTTATTTGGAATATTTCTATGTTCCCCTATCAGGCTCATTAAGATAAAGAGGACAGAAAAGGATCCTACTAATGACCAATGCCGCTGGGAGAGAAATTAAACAAGGTGCACCCGCTACTTATAAAGAATTGTAAAGAATGCGTTCCATTCGCCTCGCGCTGAGAAAATGAGTGTCCTGTTGGAGCCTCAGTAGAATTAAACCACAGCTATCTTTCAGCCTGCAGCAAACCTGAACCTTGTTTTAATGTGTTCTTGGGTTTTTTTTTTGGTTTTTTTTTCCAACTTTCAACTGTAGGACGACCATTTTCCAAAACAAAATAATTACTCCATCTAACACAGCTAAAACACCCCCACGGGTGCACAGTTCAAGTTATGATGAAACATGTAAATATGTTTTACAACCATTCCCTCAATTTGCTCGTTTGCAGATGTCTTTTTGCATGTGTTTGTGTATTACATCTGTGATTTACTAAGTCTGTGGTGAAAGTGGATTCTGTTTCCACAGCAAAAGCAGCACCATCATTTACTGACTAAACATCGTTTGAGGTGTCGCATGGAGCTCAACTTTAGCTGACGTTAGGCTCAAAAAGTCCTGATTTTGTTATTTGAAGCTTTTCCCAGCTTTGACTCTGTAAACTGTATGTTCAGCATAATTAACCTGTGCACATAAAAACAGATTATAGGGGTATTCATTGTAGGATTTGGAGGCTGACAAGTTGTTTTAGGAGAAATGGGAAAAGAAAGAAAATTATGGTATATTTATACTAAGACTAACAAGTGAAAGATTAGTAAAAGTGAAAGATCTGTTTGGATCCCTGAAGAAGAGACAAATCCCACTGGGGGTTAGACCAGGAAAGGCATCCGGTGTAAAAATGTGCCAAATCAAACATGCAAAGCTACCTGCTTTGGCGATCCCTTATGAATAAAACAGCAGCCAAAAGTGTCCCTTTTTTTTCTATTAACACTGATCTCTTTTCAAATTTACAAAACAAAAGCTGTTTTTGGTTTGACCTCTATAGGTTATGGAAATGTATCAGAATATTTATTAAGTAGATACAAAATTTACTACAGGTAAGCAGAACATGAGCATTAGTTCAAACAAAGAGCACTTTGTTTTAGATATATTACTAATGTGAATACATGAAGTCATTCTGCAATGCTGAAGATGTCACCTTAGTGTAGAAAATTGCCATTGCTCATTTTATGTTATGACAATGTAATATATAGTTAGCAGATGAATTAGAATTGGAAAATAAACACGTTTTGCTGTACAGTGATGTGTTGCCTACAAAGTGATTTCACAAACACGATTTTCTGTTTTGTCCCTGGCTCATCATCATGTGGCTGACGTCATTACAAGGTTTTCATTTCTTGTTAATTGCAAGCCGTTAGAGACGGTTCAGTTTTAAGCATCCTTTGTTGTGTTGCCAGAACTAAAAATTCTGTCCTAATTAGCAAACGGTATTCAAAGATTTTCTTATAACTGGAATGTCATCTAACAAGATGTAAGATCTAACCATACACATAAGTTGCGAGTGGCTGTGTTTAGATTTTAGCTATATTTAGAAGTGAAATAATGACTATAAAAAGAAAGTTAAAAGCTTGTCTTGCATAGTGCACAGACTCTCCTTGGCTGCTACAGCTCGCTAAACCGTAGAGAAAAAGAGAGATGTGTGCCTCACCTGTAATTTGTATAAAAAAGTGAAAAAAGTTTCTTTGAAAAGTTGCTGAATCTTGCAACAAAGTCCCAACCATTAGGTTAACTTGAGGATAATGATCACTGCTGTTAGTGAGAGGGATGGTTTATATTTCCACATGAGAAGTCCCTGCATCACAAAAAACCCATCCAAATAACATTTTTTTTGATACAAAAGTAATCACAACTGCTCCCTGCTGCCTGCAAGTTGCTTTATACATGTATTTTTGACCAGCAGCTCTCCTCTGCAAGTCAGAACAAAGGGAAAAATCTGTGAGAAAACTACTGCAGACTCACACAATGCTGAGCTTTGAGGGATGCGTAGGAGATTAGTCTGAAGATCTGTACTCATAAGCTGCCAGAATATGAATTATAGATCTCTGGTCTAAAGGAAAATGCCTTTATTTTTCTCAGCTAGGCACCAAGTTTCTCAAAACGCTTTGCTCTCAGAAATAGAGGATAGAATCCAAGGAGCCACAAACCAGCCCCCTGGATGAAATTTGCCTTCAAATTGCACATGATGACCCTGCTGCATGCCACCCCTGTGTCATCTTACGCAGGTCAGGTTTTCAGTTAGCTTTGTCTCCTGCATCTCTGTAGTATGAGTAAAGAGGAAATGATGGCAGGTGTAGAAGAGACAAGGCTTTGTTTTCACATCGAAAGACTCCCATTTTCACTTCAGCACCAGTGACACAGAGAGTGAGGGATTCAAGCAGCTGATGATGCTCTTTGCTGGCTGCTAAAACGCCGTCCTAGTCATTTATTGCCACATTATATTTTCACCATGTGCGTCACCTGTCTAATCACCCATGATAATGTGTCCTAAATGACAAGAAGAAAAGGGAAAGTTGCCAAGAAACATTAAGAAGAGTCAAAAAATGCATGAATAAGGGACTTAGCTTACGATTGAAGAATGAGGTTGGTAAAATTCTATTTTTCTCCCTTCTCAGATAAATGGGGATGAAAGCAGTTATCAAACTTTTGCAACACAGGAAAAATATGTCTTATTCTTTAATGCGACAGAGTTCAAATGTTTGCTGTCCATGTTCGATTTGTTAGTGAAGGTGTGATCAGTATATATATATATTCTGTGATCAAACATGCTGCAGCTCTTAGCCCACTCTACTTTTCATAATGCTAAGCTTAGCATAAGTTCAGAGAGGCTACGTTAAGGTTGTCTTAAAACCCTGCTGAATCAGCCAAGCTCAATAATCATCCCCCTCATCAGCTGATGGCTTTGCGTGCAATATTTAAACTGCATTAGCCTGCTCGCGGTTGCATTTGCAAGCAGCTTTGCAACCCACTTACACCCTAGCTTCTCCTCGCTGTAGCTGACGCAGTCATTGTTATGCCGGTCACAGTGCCTGCTTTTTCTGTATAGGATGTTAGTGCTGCTCTTATTACATCCAGCCTTCCACATAGAGCCATCAAACCCATATAAATTACTGAAGATGGAAAAAAAATTGCTGGACTATAATGGTCCTGATTGTGTTTTTAATATATTTTCTAGTATCCAACAGAATTTAAATATTTGTTTGGTTTCAGTTAAGTTTGATGGGAATGTTTATGTGAATCAACATTGTATATTAGCTTTATTACTGTGGTGACTGTAGCATCTACTGTGCCACAATAACTGTAACAGAAAAATATGTTACACAACTACAAGAACAAAGGGGTTTGGGGCAGAGAGTGGCAGGAAACAGAGGTTCAAAATTACTAACACTGAAATCTGGGCATGTGGAAGAGTGCATAGACCTCTTTTTTCCATGTGCCATGTTCCCTGGAGTGAGGACTCAGAAGTTTTTAGTGGTAAACAGAAGTGGCAGACCAAGAAAAGTTTCTCTCCACTGGGCTCTGATGATGTTTGTTTTGAGAGAGATGACTCCATGCTTGATGTGTGTCTTCAGCAGTTAAGAGCTGATAGAAAAGCCATTTGTGTCCAGCCTCCTATCTGCCAACTGACAGAAAATTTCAACTGAGAGAGAAGAAAGTGACCTGTCGGCTGTCACATTCTATCAGCGTTGCTCTTTGCCTTGCTCCACCATCCGTCCATCCTTTTCATCCCTGCAGGGAGTCTTAAATATTAAAAAAAAAAAAAAAACACAGAAAGAAATGTAAATCCAGCCAATCATGGACTTTACTCATAGCTTCACATTGGACAAGATGCAAGTGCAATTACAGTAGCACTTCAGGATGGAAGCTCGTGTGCTGGAGGAGGCTCTGAGTGTGGCACAAGAGAGCAGTGGCGTGTCGGCAAAGATAGATTTACGAACACGGCCTTTCATTTAGATTGTGTGCTGTGCACTGAGACGATGCCTGCCAAAGGGGTTTTACTATAATTAATCATGTAATTTGTAAACAAGCAAACAATAATAAATGAATGCAATATAATCAACAGCTTCTGTTTCATGTTTGTCTGTTACTTAATGTAGTAAAGGGAGTTCATTTAAATGTGATTGATTGCATGATCTAAAGTATCTTTCTGTTGTGAAGCCTTAATAGACGCAAATGCAAAACGTAAACGAGGACAGAGTTGCATTTGTGTTGGTTTTGGGTGTGTGTGTGTGTGTGTGTGTTTGTGCCTTTGGGCTTCTAGTTTGCTCGCGCAGCACTGGCGGTAGAAAGGGGCGATGAAGAGAGATGAGACCAGGCGGAGGGTCATTACCGCGCTCTCTGATAAAATGGAGAACCAGGGGACTCGAGCGAGTGTGACACACACAGATGTGCACTGACACACGTCAAGGGGGAGGCTGTTCTAGCTAGAATTAACAAGTGACTGTTGCCACCACGGTCCCATAAAATCTTTCAATAGACACACATTCTTAAACTAATACAGTGTCTGAAACCAATAATAATTAAATTTCTTTTTCTAAATATCAGCCTTACTGATATAGGAATTTTATGACTCATATTCGGTGTCTGATCTAAGAGAGATCTCATAGATCTTGTTAAAGTCTGATATTTAAATATATAGGGTGAGATTTTTTTCCATTTCACTTACATAAGAAATAAACAGATTTCCCTAATGTGTGTAATGTGTAGTTATTTATTTACTCAGTTATTCCCTGGCCGACTGTCCTCAGTTAGGCTTGTAGCTGTTTGTGGCGTCCAAAATACATGTTGTTGCAAAGTACCCTCTAGTAGACAAACTATGCAACATCAACACTCAGAATATGGTTGAAGGGTGTTTCTTGCATGTCTTCTTTATATGGGGCGATTGTGGCTCAAGAGTTGGGAGTTCGCCTTGTAATCAGAAGGTTGCCGGTTTGAGCCCCGGCTTGGACAGTCTCGGTCGTTGTGTCCTTGGGCAAGACACTTCACCCGTTGCCTACTGGTGGTGGTCAGAGGGCCCGGTGGCGCCAGTGTCCGGTAGCCTCGCCTCTGTTAGTGCGCCCCAGGGTGGCTGTGGCTACAATGTAGCTTGCCATCACCAGTGTGTGAATGTGTGTGTGAATGGGTGGATGACTGGATGACTGGATGTGTAAAGTGCTTTGGGGTCCTTAGGGACTAGTAAAAGCGCTATACAAATACAGGCCATTTACCATTTATTTCTTTACTTTTATCTCCACTTATCAGACATTCTAAATGCTGATATGGAGATATTGGCAAACAGGTTATATCAACCAGCTTATCGTTCAGGTTCTATTGATGAGTATTGCTAATCTTAAACTTTCTTTTTACATGTATGTAGGATGTATTCCTGTTCTTACTGCTGTCCTTATCAGTATAAAGTTTCTGACATCATAAGTGAAGTTGTTTTTGTGTTAGTCCTTGTATTCAAGGGTGTAAAAAATAATACCATTCATATTCTGTGATGCAGTTTCTTGTGTTTCTGGCTATTCTTGTGATGTACATACTACTAGGATATGTACAGTGTAGTTTAAATGAGTACATTACGTGTATAACCCACTGTGCAAAGTTTACATTTAAGGTATAGATATAATTATGGTTTTATATGGCACTTTTCTTTTCTTACTGATGCTGTCTGCTATGGAGACGCCATTTGGTCCCAAGGACAAGGTGACATTGTGAAACAGGCTCGCCTTTTCTTTTTTAACATCAATGTTTTAGTTTTGAATTTTTTTTTGATGGGGTCGCAACTAATTAGTAGCTTTCATTATTTATTCATTTGCTGAGTAATTAAGTTGTGAAATGACATGCGCTGCGGAAATCCAGATTCATTCATTAGTGTTTTATTGTAAATCACAGTTAAAGGCTCAATAACTAAAATTTTTTATGTTAATTTTAAGTTCTTTTTTACATTGTAGTAAAATCTTATTCTTACTTTCATGTTTAATTTTAGTTTTATGGGAGCTTTTTTAATTATGTTATTCCTTCTAAAAGTAAAAACAATATGAGACTCATTAATATTTTTAATGTCCTCAAGTATTAAAATAACCCAGTGATTGTTTTCTGAACCAGATTCAGTAAGTAACAAACAACCATTACCAAACAAATGGCTCTGAGGCTGCTTTAAACTTCTTTTCTTCCCTATATAGTTATGGAGTGAAGAATATACGGGCCAGTTGTAAATATTTAATAGAACTCTGAAATTCTCTTCAAAACAACTGCACACTTCAAACTAGACTCTGCAAAGTTCTCTTCTACAATAATAATCATGCTAAAGACAAGTGGGCTGTAGCTATCTGGCTGCAATTTCTCTTCTCATCTTCGATTTTTCTGCTGAGTCACTGCTCTCCTGCACGAGCTCTTTCTGACTGCGCTTTGTCCTCAGCTACACCGTTTTCTCTCCATATAACACGTCAGTGTCTCCTCAGTCACTTTCTCTTGTCTCCAGCCTCTGAGGTTTTCACTCTCTTTTATGAATCTCACCTCTGCTCAGCTACCTTTTTGTCTTCTAAGACATCTCTCTCTTTGTCGAGATTTCAATGTCTTACTCTTTTATCTTCTTTTCCTTTTTTCCCCCCAAACACTATTCCCTCTTGTTAATGGTGGAGAATGAATGGAGATTTGATGAAAGATAGTCCAGCTCATAAGATGATACTGCCTCGACGTGAGACTGTTGCTAGTGCAGATGTGAAGGGAGTACAGTTTTAAATAGACTTTCGTAGAGCACATAACTAAGAGTTATTTTAATATTACAGTAGTTGTGTTAATGCTTTTACATTATTGGTTTTGTTTTATTTGTTTGTCTTTTGAGGGGGGAGGGTGGTCAGAGGCAACGTGTTTAACTATTTATGAGTAAGAAATAAACAGAAGCTAATTCACACACGCTGGATGTTTTACAGTCATCTAAAAAATAACTCTTAGTACTCCTGTGAAAGTACATCCAGTCTGAGATTATAGAGTTACCTTTAGCAGAAATAACCTGAAGTAGTAATTTAATCTATTACTTTATCAGTTTGTCACATTTATTGGGGGAAATTTGACCCACTCTTCTATACAGTGTTGTTTCATGATAAAGGTTTTTGAGGTTTGTGGGATTCATTTATGCATAGCTAGCTGAGGTCTAGACTTTGGGCCAATGCAGCACCTTGATTCTTTTCTTTTCACCCATTTAAGTGCTTGGGGTCGCTGTGTTGCTGCATAGCCCAGTTTCATCCAAGCTTTAATGGTCAGACAGATGGTGTCATATTCAATTCTTTGGTATACAGAGGTGTTGATGGTCAACTTGATCATGGCTGACTCCAAGAAACAAGGCCACTGTGGCTGTGAAACAAACCCAAATCACCTCCGTCACCGTGCTTGACAGGATGAGGTGTTTGCGTTGGTATGCTGTTTGGTTTTTGCAAAACATGGCGCTGTCCAAACCTGTAAACAGTGTTCCACAAGTTTTATGGTTTGTTTAGATGCAACTTTGCAAATCTAAGCTGTGCTGCTATGTCATGAACTTTACAGAGCTCAGTCAGCATGTTAAATGTTCGAGTCTGAGATGTTGTTCTCTGATGGGGGATGGGTAGTTTCTCTTAGTATTGCACAGTTTGAGCACTCTTGGGAAGATTGTGGTGTCATCATAACACACACGTACATGCTCAGTCAAAGCCTCTGCTTTTATAGAGGTGTTCACACTTGCTGATGATCAGTTAATCAAGTGCATTTTATTAGCAGCGCCTGACTGCTACTTACCATTTTAATCCCTGTGGAAGCAGTAAGGATGTACATAGATGTACTTGCATGACTGTATGCATACTGTATTTTTGTCAGTTAATATTCACCAAGTTGTATTTTGTGTTTTCTCTTCAGTTGTTCAAAAATAAAGCAGTGGAGCTGGGAGAGAAGCTACTGCCTGCCTTCAACACACCAACAGGAATACCCCGAGGAGTCATCAATCTCGGGAGGTGAGTCTCAGCACAAGTCATCGCGTCCAGCTGTCCTTCTTCTCTGATAAAAGACGATTGAAAGCTATCACATTTTTCTGACATTCAGGAGTGAGCAAAACTTTGGCTTTTGTGAAGAAAAAAAAAACAAAGTTCAACATGCAAGTTGTCATTAAGTAAGATAGATGTTGTTTGAATGTGGCGATAACATCAATTAAGGAAAGCGAAAAACATCCCAGTCACACAGGCTCTGTTTACTGACAGTGGATCAGCTGCAGGCTAAGCTTCATAATGCAGATGACATTTAGATAAGAATTAATCTGTGTTCATAACCACTTCAGAAGATCGTCTGAATAATATTTGCACGTTTTTAAATGAACAGTGTTAATTTTTCAATCTGTTCTAAACTATTGCCTTTCTAATCTAGAATCTGTGTTGACATGATCTTCTTAATGCCACAGTCATGCAGCACAACTTTGAGCTATTCTCATTTTCAGAGCAATTTCCAGCGTGGAGTTTTGCTTCTCCGCTTGTTTGGATGTGGGTTTGACCCTTTTTAGGCGGGAGTGGAAATAAAGAGGGGAAAAAAGTGGCTTACAGTTTTATAGTGAGACAGAAATCGGAACTGAAAAGCTTACAATAAAGAAATCTGACAAACTGATGAATGATAACAGCACTGTGTCGGTCGGCTGTGACAGGCAAATTATCATTGCTGGCCTACATTCATGCAACGTGACTATTGTCTTGTCATCACTCGTATGATGTATGAACAACAAAGTGTAAAATGTACATCATGATGTGAATATGGATCAAAATTACGTGACCAAGTTTTAACTTTCAGACTCTTCTTCTCATTAACTAATTGTATTTTCTTATAAGATACTTCCTGGCACCCCTGTCTTCCACCTGCTACCAATTAACCCACCAGCCAAGCTGGACAGCTGCTGGAAGATTTAATTACCTCAGTCTACAGTTAATTCCTTCTACATTACAAACAGTGCCAGTCCTACAGATGGGCAGGAGGAACCATACTACCCATAGTGTATCACACAAAAACAAACCCACGTCACTTTGGAAGTAAACATATGCAGCGTGTGAGAGAACGTGTGCACCCTGGGGAAGTCAGTTCAGGGGAGTTTCCATTAATTGATTTTTTTCCTTGTGATAGATTCTTCGTATGTTTAATGGTATATAGTGCGTGTACTACTGTGTTAGTGTGTGTACATTATATAAAACAGTATGGTAAAACTGATTGACAGGAAGTGCATATGTAGACTTTCTACAAAAAAACACCACAAGTTTTTACTCTTAATCGCTCAGATTATTTCAGTTTCAGTTGACAGAGAGTTTGAACATGGTCATGATCACTATCATTATAGTAATACGCTCCAGGGAGCCTTCTTTCAGCTTTGTCGAATATTTAGAGGAAGAAAATATGTGAGAAAATAACATATTAGCTAATAAAATTCTTGATTTTGTGTTTGGTTTTTTTTGCTCTCAACCTTATAATTTAGATTATGCAATAACTCACAGATTCCCCTTTTACAAATTAACAATGTCACATTTCCTGTTCTGTAGCCAAAAACCCCTTCAACGTGCTAAAGATGTTCTTAACGGCACTTAAACCCCTTAACAACATTAGATGTAGTGTTTAATTTATGTTTCCTGTTAAAATGACAGCGTAAACAATGCTAAAATGATTGCAGTTAAAATGTAAAAGATCCTACTTTTCCCAAGCACATTATTCCCAACACGTGGTATTGATTTCCATTTCTTAATCTGTTTTTTTTTTTTCTCTTACACTCGATTATATTTCTGACTGATATGGAATAGATTGTGTTTGTTAAAGAAGGTGAAAGGGTTAACAGATGCGTGCCAGTGATGTTGCTTACCAGAGACTCCAGAGACTACCACCCTATGCCCCTCCCTCTAAAAACGAATGCAACACCTGCTGCCCTGTACTGAGTTTCAATTGATTCCACTTGAAGCGGGAATCAGATATGACTCTAGCCAGAAGTATTAACGATGCAGCCCCTAAACCTTTAATAGGTGCATTTATCAGAGTGCCAGACTCTTTGATTCCTCTCTGCTCTCACTCGCCAGCCACTTCCCACCATTTCTCTCCCCTTTCTTCTCACCTTCTCAACATTTCAACTCAATTCATTATCCGATATCACATATCCTCCAGCAACTCTTAGAGGATATGTAAAGTCATTCTTTTAATGTATTATGGACTAACTAATCATTGACAAGCATCAGTTCACCACACTAAGCTTTGATTTGTTGAGTGATCTTACCCGCACTAACTAATGGGCCAGCACTGCTGACCTTGGTGTGCAGTTTCTAAAACACTTTTCCAGGTTTATATTAAGGCATTGAGTTTGACATTGAGTATAATGAAACTTTAAACAAACATCAATCACAGCAGTCGAACATAAATTAATGTTAGATGATGGAGAGGGCTATTTTTTATAGACTTTTGATTAGTTTATTTTTACCAGACAGAGGGCCAGCCCACATCAGCTGCCAAGTTAATTTTATGTATTTTAAAACTACCACCACCATCGGAAAAAGATTTTTAAAAATGCACCCACTTGGAGTGTGTAACTACTGGGAATAGTTCTCTAAACGTCTGAACGTTATGTGCTGCAGTTTTTATTTCTTAGGTCAGTGTCATAAGCCGTTTACAAAAAGCACAGAAATGTGATGACCTTAGGTTAATAATACAAGATTTAATGGGCAAAGAGAGAGTTTTTTAAACTCATTTGACTAAATTGGAATTACATAACCCGATTTTTATTGTCAGTGAAATTAACATTTGTATTGTTTATTAATTTATTGACTGGTCGACAAAATGTCAAAATACACAGAAAAATGCCTGTCATGGTTATGTGCAGCACTATGTGATACAGGCTGTTTGTATTCACATAAACAGACAAAGATGTAACATCTTTACATCACAGGAACTGGTAAACATTTGGCATTTATGCATAAAAATGAAGAAAAATATGAATTTATAATTTCAATGTTGTCATTATGATATTAGTAGTTTAATAACCACATATAAAATTCAATTAGATCAGTGCACTTTGGATGGAATGCATTGTACAGATTGCAGGAGATGGTCACTGATTTCTATCTGAAATAAAAGGCAAAGCCTCGTGCATTAAGCAGAGACTGAGTACAGAGAGGTCCGACCAGCACTCAGAGTACTTTGTTCAGCTCTGTTCAGCTGCACTGTGATGAGAATATGACGTATACTATAACATCTGAAGAATCTCGTCTGCAAGTGGCCTTGGAAAAAATGAGATTTGCAAGTGTTGAGGCTCTTCCCTGGAGTTTGGTTTAATGCTGCTGCAGTGGCAGTATACCAGAAAGGAAAGCTAGAAAGCTAAAAATGCCTTTTAAACTATACATTGTTGTCCCAAAGTAGTTCTCGTGCTTTAATTTTGTGGAAACAAAACAAGGAAATTGATGTCATGTAAAAAAGTTGTACACAAAGGCAGCACAATGAGTAGATTGTTAGCTTCAAATACGGAGTTGCAGTTGGAAAAATTCCAATTATATCAGACTTTGTTTCACTGAGAGGATATTGATGGGTATCAGAAGGTTATCCTGGTAAGCAATCACAAACAAAATAATGTTGTGCTTTCACTTGAAAACCAGAGCAATCCTGTAAAGAGCGAGCATATAGAAAGTTAAATGCTTTATTAGCTCCTCTTACATCCAAATGAATATGCTTATCTGTTGAGCATGTTTTAGACTGTATGAATAAAACCAAAAAGATTAGGACAGCGATTAAACCCATTACGTTCACAGCATGCCACCAGTGAATGTAATTAATCTGCATTTGCAGTTAGCAGTGTCAGTTTCACAAAGACCCGATCCTAAAACAAAGATCTGAGCATGGTAAATATTTATGTTTTACAGGCTCAACTACATATACCTGATGCTACAAAAAGATAAGGTGATGTGGCTTAAATTAATAAGGCTTTACTAATTTAAAAACAAGCACATACTATATATAACTAAAGAGAAACACAGGCTATGTGTGCAGTGTCAAATTAGCATAATGACTTAGCCACAGCTTTACATAAAATATTCAAACTCTAGCGCAATAGCAGCAGGTAAGCCTCTCAGAATTATAAAAAAAATGTCAGGATCAGCTAAGTATCAACTGAATCAAAAACAGTAAAACTGACAGGTGACAAACATCAGACGGGGTAACTGAACCGGCTTCTTCTTGTCTTCCTTAACACTTCCCAGTGGGCATTGCATATCTAACCACTCACAAACATGGGCACAGACAGATAAACCAAATTTTGTTACGTTTTATTATTATTTACATGGAAAAATAAGTGATATTTACTATGAATCTTTCTTGCTGAACTGTCTATTTTGCGATACTTAGTGGACGTGTTTGAATGTCATCCCTGTTGTAGTGGCACCAGCTGGAGCTGGGGTTGGGCCTCAGCCGGGAGCAGTATCCTGGCTGAGTTTGGGACTCTTCACCTCGAATTTGTGCATCTGACTGAGCTGTCCAGCAATCCAGTATACACGGAGAAGGTTCAGTATATGAATAACCCTTCCTTTGCAATTTACAGTGCTGAACAGAATGTTCTGATTTCCTATTACCACAATTTCTGTGCAAAATGCCTTTCAGCCTTGAGGTGATGGCATAATACAAATTCCCCTTGCCTAATGGCATGTGATTTGCAGGTGATGAACATCAGGAAACTCTTGAACAAGATTGAGAAACCCCATGGCTTGTACCCAAACTTTCTCAGTCCAGTCAGTGGCAACTGGGTCCAGCGTAAGTACTGTACTGTGCATAATACTTAAATATCAGCGCAGATATTTTAGGATGCATACAAGTTTTGTGATGAAGGGTAAAGTCAGAAAAAAACGTTTAAATTGAAATTGGGGTCACAGGTCCACTTGGGAAGGTGATTTTTGTTTCCTGATATTCACTGTATTACAGTAATTATGTGTACCCACTGTGGGTCAGGACTACAGGAGTGTGAGGTTGCTGAATGTGGTTTCACATTTCTTTCCTTTTCCATTTCTCTTTCTTTTCTTTAGCTTTCACATTACTGACAGACCTTGAATCACCTCACATGTCAAAGCTCTTTCAGCAGCTCGCCTGTGTCCTCCACCTATCCACCCTCTTCCTTTCATTTGTAAAACCGGGCTCCTACAGTAGCAAGGGCTATATGACTCCAGTTGCTCTGGGTTATTAAAATGAGAATGAATTCAATTACTTAAGGAAATTGGATCTTTCCGATTTACCTGAAAGAAGCTTGGGGGAAATCAGGTGATCAAACGGTGCCTGAATTGAAAAGGTGGCAATCTGAATCATTACAGAAGCAAACTGTTGTGGGCGAGGATGTAAACGAGGTGAGGAAAACTGTGTATGAATATCAACAGAAAGGGGGGGGGGGGGGGTGCATTTGGCTTCATAGCTTTCTCTCATTTGTCAGTGTCAAGGACAAACACAGCAGCACTGTGATAACCTTGCAGAGGAGTTAGCAAAGGTGTATGTGCATGCAATGAGTATGAGTGGATTAATGAAGAGTTGCCTTTTATGTGAGATCATATTCATCTTTTGAATTCAAATTATAGCAGACAAGTGGAAAATCAACAGGCGTTTGTTTCAGTTTCCACTGACAAGCTTGAAGTGCGTTACATAACCAGAAAACACAAGAGTACTAACGATTTCTCAACTGCAACTATCACGTTTTAGTTCACGGTAATTGTAAAGTCTTCATCAAAACTTATAGCAGAAATAAATAAATACAAATACAAAATACAAATACATTTGAATAACTTTTCATGGTTACATAATCAAATCATTTTAGTTGTACTGGAATCGCCATGAGCTTTGTACTTATTGTGATTAGCAGCAAAGTGTTTATATCTAAAATGAACAAAGAAGCCAATGCAGAAGTGACTGCATTCATTTAGGGGGCAGTTGTGCTGATTGATTCTAGTGCAAACAGACCTAATGCTCACTTGATCTATGATCAAAGGTTTTTGGTGGTTTTATGATCTCAATCACTAATTTCACAACTTATCTCAAACAATAAGGTGTCTACTTTGTAAGCTATGGTGTAAAAGCTTAAAGATTAGAGATTATTGACCACTAAGTCTCCTGTTTAAAGTGTGGTTGTGACTGTTCTCCTGAAACATATAAAATACTTTTGCCATCTTTTCAAGAAATTCTGAATTTGTTTAAAAATTTTCCAGCACCTGCAGAAAATCATGAATAAAAAAATCTGTATCCATGCATATGGGTTTGTGCGTGTGAGAGACTTTGCTGAATAACTCAGTTTACCTGTTATTTTCTCCTGTAGATCATGTTTCCATTGGTGGCCTTGGGGATAGCTTTTATGAGTATCTGATCAAATCATATCTGATGTCAGACAAGACGGACGACGATGCGAAGAAGATGTATTACACTGCACTGGAGGTATGGAAATCTTTATTTTTCGGTGTAAACAAAGGAATCAACTTGCTGAAGCATAGCTCAGTTAGATTAAATGATAATTACAGTAATTAGCATACACTTTTAATAAAGCAAAGCCCACAAACTGCTTTACACCCGTAACAATCAACAGCAGGACAAGCAAGTATGTTGTTTTTACGGACTAGTTGAAGGCTGAGCAAAGGATACAACACTGTAAATTATCTTTATCTGACACAGAATGGACTCAGCTGTAATCAGCCAAATGGAGCATGTTTTCATGTGGTGCAATAGTAAAAGCTGCTCTTCCACTATCAGCAGAAAAATATCCGTATACTTGAATGTGCGTGCTATGATCATGTATAAAATCACTATTATTTCCTCTTTAATGGAGATAATGTCAGAGTAAACCACACTGCCTGTGGCTACAATTACAATATCATAGAAAATAATTTAAGATTGCCACTGAGAATTCCTCGGTTTTCATCAGAGGGTCAAGCCAGAGGCAGAATTACTAATTACAGACTTTCTTTCTCCCCTGTGACTTGGTATTTAAATGGCAAAGGACCTCCGCGCTTTTAGATTAAGTTATATGCTACATGTTTATACAGAGATCTGAGGTGAAGGCATGGCACAACTCATTATCTTTGGCATCCAAATAAAAGTAGAGTTCTAATTAAAACGGTGCTGAATGAGAGAACATTTTCTAATTATGCTATGCCATGATTACTGCTAACAACAGCTAATTAGTAGGAAAATCATCAGCCGCAACCCTCAAGAAAAATGTTTTTTTTTTTTCAGAGAACATGGTATTTATAAACTATTTATAACACCCCCTATTTAGCATGAAGTGATTCCCTTGCTGTAAACAAGAATTGCAAGTGGAAACAGCTGTTTTATGAAACAAAGTACTGACAAGAAACACCTGCAAAGAAGCAGAAATGTACAAAAAAGATTCTTGATTCCTTCAGTTAATTAATTTGCAACACAAGCAATACATTTACTGTGCAGCACTGCAGTAGCCACACTGGACTAATCCCTTATAGGAGGAAAGATTGTCTATATATTCTATTGTAACGCAATTATCATGAATTATCAGTGTCTGATAAAAAATAATCAGTCGTTTTATCTCTTACTGCGGACCGTGTTAACGAGACGGCAGCAGAGTGGGTCTTTGCAGGTCACGGTCTTTGCATGGTCGGCTGTGGCTCCTGTCTTGTTAGCACTGTTATGTTATTACTTCTGGTGGACACCAACTACGTTTGTCGTGCCAAATTAAAAGTATGCATATTTAGTCCACATTCCAGTACCGCCCACATACAGCACTGGTGAATAATAATCACTTTAATCTAAACTGCATGTATCACACCACATCTTGAGCAATTCTACTTTAAACAGTCATGAAGAGCTCTTTTAGGGAACCAAGCAGCTATCTTACCAGGTGTTATGTATAAACACTTTTCAGGTTTCAGTGAACAGCCAGTTGAATGATATGCATGCATGGAGTGCAAAGCATCATATTTGAATGTATTTGCTAGCTATCAATCCTTTTGCACTATCTTCTCCTATAACTTTGGCTGCATTAAATCATCTACAGATAAGTAAACATGACTTTGGACTTGCAAAAAATTCTGCTGCTGCAGATTTGATGTCAAAGTAAAAGATATAATCTTTTAATAGTACTTTGTGCGTTTTCATCTGTCAGGTTTTATCGTAGCATCCAGTTCTAGGTTTGTTGGAACAAACGCAGAGACAGACGGTGAGAAACTGGTGAATAACAAATGTTATGCCTCAAATAATACTGAGTGCATAGAGTTTGCAGAGAATCTCTTTACATGCATTTTTTTTAGCTCTCAATCCACTGTGATAATAACATAATAAGTCAACATAAACACACAAGTCTGTCTGATTGCTCTAATTTCTAAATATTGCTGAAGCATCACTGTAGACATTGCTACATAAACATCTAATTATCTGAGCTAGTCATCTGTAGTATGAAAGTCCCCACCTGCATTCTTGCACAGCAGTCTCTGTACTGTCTTCGTAGCCAATATTGGACGATAAAAAATGTCTTCCTCAGACCTTTAAGACTTTTCAGCCTCCTCTTCTAAGATGTCTGTAAGTCCTCTATGCTGTTCTTTGTCTCTTCATGTCTCAGTCCTTCCGACCTAAGGTCTGAGCAGAGGAGGCAAGGAGAAGACACAAGGAGATAGGAGTCAAAATGAGATGCCCTTGCTTCGGAGCAGTAATTTTAAAACAATGTCTATTAAAGATGACAGGTGGCACAGCTGCTTACTGCTGCTTTTTATGACCCTCTGTCAGAGGAGCATAAAGTTCATGAAAAATTAGGCATTTACTCTCAGTCGAATTCATAATGTGACACACACAGTGACAAGAATGAAGGTATGTCAGCAGCTTTTATTTATTTAACGCACACAAACAGTTAGGGGTAGAAAAGTTGGTTGCACAGCTGACCATCGTTTAAATATCTAATACAACTCATGAATACAAATGAACACTTATCATTTGTCCTGCTTCAACTTGATTTCTGTATTCCTGTCTGTGTCTGTCAAACTTGTGTCACAAAAATTTAGATTTTGAGGGAAACGCTGCTGCTGCATCAATCATAGAAAACTAAAATAAACGGTTAAAATACTCACCAAATATACTTACCCAAGTGAAGTTTAAGTGCGGTAAAGGCATCGAAGTGTCTTTGTGTCCAGAGCTCCTCCAGTAAGGCTCGTCTCTCCTAGAGATTCATTTATGAAAATCCTCAAAAAAAGCAAAGAATATTTCTGGGTCATGGAGAAATAAAACTAGAGATGTGAGAGAAGACCTTTCTCCTCAGTACCTCTCTGGAACTGTGAGGGGTCTGCTTGTACAGTTTAAATCAGACTAAAAGTAATTGGGTTTTTAAGTACACTATATGGACAAAGTATTGGGTCATACCTTTTAATCTTTTGCCAGAGGTGTATAAAATCAAGCACTTGGCCATGCAGCTTGCCTTTACAACACTTGTAAAAGAATGAGTCGTTCTAAAGAGCTCACTTGTTGCAGAGGTGTCTTCCTATCATAGTACCATGCTTGAATTCAATCAATTTTAAGCCTTGGTGCAGAGAGGAGCACAAGGGCTTAAATGTCGCCAATGCTCTGTTGACTCAATAACTGACTCTAAAGCTCCTCTGACATTAACATCAGCACAAAAACTGTGTGCAGGAAGCTTTGCAGCATAAGTTTGTAAAGCTGAGCAGCTCCTGTGTGTGTAATATGTATGTAGCCCGGTACTTTTGTCCATATCGTATCACTATTAATTGTGAACTCTTATACATAGAAGTAAAATCTCTGGTGAAAGAAACCCGTTTCCCGATGTTGATCACAGCAACAAACAGTATGCGAATGATGGCAGTGGGCACATCAGGTTCAAATATTCCCAACTGCGTATGTCATTGCAGGCAATCGAAGCCAACCTGGTACAGAAGTCGCCTGGTGGTCTCACCTACATGGCTGAGTGGAGAGGAGGAATCCTGGACCACAAGATGGGTCACCTGGCCTGCTTCTCCGGGGGCATGATCGGAATTGGGGCAGATGATGGCGCAGCGGAGAAGAGGCAGCACTACCTGGACCTTGCCGCAGAGATCACACATACATGTCATGAGAGCTATACTCGCTCAGGTAAATGTCAGGGCTGCTGTAGAGCTGGGTTTTTTTTGGAATAGTGTCAAATACAGTAGCACTTGCAGGGTTTATGTTGGGTTTGAAAGGCACAACTGTGGTCGGTGGCTCCAGTGTCTGGCAGCCTCGCCTCTGTCAGTGCGCCCCAGGGTGGCTGTGGCTACATTGTAGCTTGCCATCACCAGTGTGTGAATGTGTGTGTGAATGGGTGGGATGACTGGTTGTGTAAAGCGCTTTGGGGTCCTTAGGGACTAGAAAAGCGCTATACAAATACAGGCCATTTACCATTTTACCATTTACTGCCTATGCAGATCTTGAACATATCTAAAGACAGAGGGTATACTTTTATAATTTCCACAAAGGCAAAGTAGTCTGCTTGCTTTGGAGATGCTTTTGCACAAATGGAAAATTGCAAACTTTTAGCAGCAGTGACCAAGTCACAGTCAGGTAAAATCATATAGGTTTTAAATCTCAGTGAGAACTCAGCTTCTAGAGCTTTCTTCTTTAATAATTCTGTTAGTGACCATTTCCTAGTGAGGCCACTGATTGGCTGTCAAAGAGGGATACCGAGAATTTTCCTATTAAATTAAATGAAACAATGAACCTAAATCCTAACACTTATGCAAAAAGGAGAAATAATTGAGCAGACCCTGTAGCCCTCCCACCCGTCTTGACCTGTCAGGTTGCCGAAGAGAATCTCCTTCTGAGGTGAATGACTGTTTTATCCCAAATCTATTTCTCAATTTGGTGTTCATTCTCCTTACAGCCAAGCCAGAGGAATTCACTGCTGTAGCGCACTATAGCTGTCTTGTTAGGAGAGTTTATGGTAGCATTCAGAGTAACGAAACTGAGTCTAGGGGAGAAATATTGTAAATTAAAAGAGCCTTGGGCGTTTAACCTGACAAAAAAGGAGAAGCATTCTTGGTGGCTTCACCTCAGCGGAGCGACGGCAGGTCTAATAAGGAGCAGCAAAGAATTAAACTTCAGTTATTCTGTAATGTCTCACAGCTGTAGGGCAGCAGCCAGGGAGCCTCGGAGTTTGTTTGATTCTGATAATAACAGCATGTTGAAATGTATCTGGAAGAAAGAAAAACGGAGAGAATAAGAGAGGGAATAGGGATCAAGTTTAGAAGAGTAAACACTGTGATAAAACCTCCAATGGCAAATTTGCTTTGGCTCCAGCCTATGAATGAGAATGTATATGGCTGCACTCTAAAGATGCACCCAGGGGAAAAATGCAATAAAAAAAAAAAAATCATATAAGCAAGCCTGCCCACATGCATTGGGAAGACCCTTGTTTGATTTATGCCTCGGTATACGTCTTGGTCCTGACAATAATCTCCCCTTCTAATTTCAAGCTTCTTTTTTTTTTTATCCTTCCTCTGTTGGGTGGGCTGTAAGGATTCATCTTCAAGTGCTCGTTCGCCAGTAAGCTAATGTGACTCATCACATAACAGGTTCCTCGATACGCTTTGAACGCATTTTGATCTGCAGGCCCGCAAGGCTTCTCTGGCTTTCTCTTCTATAGTCAGCCACCAGGTTTTTCTTCACTCATTACAGGAACTGAATGGTGCTTAGAAGCTCTCGGATTAGCTGTCTACAGGAAAGAGAGAGAAGTGAGATTTGCTCTTGCATGCACATAAAGTGGCTGCCGTTAAGCTGTGTCTTAAATACCGATACCATAAAGACTCCTCCTGCTCCTACTTTTGGATCTCTGCCATCTTCACAGCATCGAGCTGGTGCAGGGAAATGAGGACCTCAAAGGAAGCAGTAGGAGATGAAGAGGTTATTGAGGTCGGAGTGTGTGTGTGGATAGATAGATGGATGTACCACAAGTGCAGTCATAATCACCTTTATGCTTTGAAAGTGTAGTAAGATTGTCACTCAGTGCAGCTGTGATTTAGTGTGAGCAGCTTGACTTCATGTTACTTCTGGTTTCGTTTTGCATCAGAGGTTGCTTTTATTGATTTATTTATTTCTACCTGCACTATTCACGCATCTGCTCAGCCTCATATAGACTTTAGGGAGGTGACAAACATCGTTTATACATCTACATTTAAGGGTTTTTGGGGTTTTATTTTGCTGCTACAGTGCAGCTCAAATCACTTCAGACTTGATTTTGCTCCTTTATGCTTAATTAGAGAAGTAGTGAGTCTGTTTTTCAGTTTGCTTTATTTTTTTAATTGAGTAGCATCCACTGGAGTTCTCCTCACACTGTTGACTTTGAAAGCTTTACCAATGAAAATAGTGATTCAGCAGCATCCATGTAGTTATTAATTCTTCTGCTTCCCTTTTCCCAAGCAGGTGGTGTCATAACACACTGAAGAATTTCTTGTTTGAAGTTGTCTTCGTCTTCCTTTATACAGTGATAGACCTTTAGTGAAGTTTGTGTGGAACATTAAACCATTTATTACTTTGATGTTTTTATGTGTTGCACACTTTAATGAGCCATAATGGCCCAGAATGCTCTGCTCCTACTGTTGCTGCTCTCACAGCAATGTCTTACAACAAGATGGGGGAGTTTTTTGGGACCAATTGAATGCTGCCACTTCCAACACGTCAAAGAACCTGTTTTCTCCAACCATATTCATGTTTTCTAAATGGCAACATGGCCTCTAAAATATGCCAGAATAGCAGAAAAAAAATAGAGCAAAGTAAGCACGTTAGGCAATGTTTCTAAATTTAAGATGTTGCTATGCCAATGCTCCTGTCCTGACCCGAGAAAGAACAGATTCCTTTGTGCTGTTTCTTAAATAGAATTTCTTTGCTATGTAGTCTTGAATTGTGGTTGAGATATAATGAAAGTGAAGATAAAGAAAAGCCTACAGACCATCTGACCAGCTGTGAGGATCTCATTTAATTTTTATCTCAAGCCTTTTTTAAACTGAGAATAAGGACTGAATTCTGTATGAAGGTGATGCACAGCAAAGAAAGAACACTGAATCATTGTTTTCATCGTCTTTTCTGAACAATTTTAGACTATAAAACTAAGCACAGATCTGTTGAAAAACTTTTCATTTGTACTGGCGGGAAAATCATCCCACGTCTTGTCTGTGTATTTGTCTCATCAGCTACTAAACTGGGACCTGAAGCGTTCAGATTCGACAGCGGAGCCGAGGCGACGGCAACCAGACTGAGCGACAGATACTACATCTTACGACCAGAAGTAATTGAGAGCTACATGTACATGTGGAGGCTAACCCACGACCCCAAGTACAGAGAGTGGGGCTGGGAGGCTGTTGAGGTGGGATCATCAATTCAGCGTTAATATTTGCCTTATCTGTATGAATACGAGATCACACTGTAAAAGCGATGGTTTTCCATATTGGAGCTGGCTATGTGCCAGACTATTTCCTGCCTCTGAGAAGTTGCCAGGCAACAATAAAAATCATGAATTTATATAGCATAATTTTGCAACCATGGTAACACACATGTGCCTAATCAATCAGAAAGTCTAATGCAGGGAATAAAACAGATGTGTAGGTGGGTTTGTGTGTCATTGTTTAAATCTGTGCAGTTCCCTCCTTACAACTGAGGCAAATGTATCAACGCCGTTACACAAACACCTAAGTGAGCTGTTAACACACAAAAAACAAATGCTTTCAGCTGCTCCCTTAGTCACAAAGGGGTCACAACAGCAGGTAGCTCATCATATTTGATTTGGCAGAGTTTTACATCAGAAACCTTTCCTGATACCGTTCTTCCCATTGTAGCACTCAAATGCCTTCTGTAAAGTTGCAGTTACAAAACATTCCCCTTGGAAAGCTTCTTGAGACCCCAAACATGAAGATAAAGAGAAAGCAATCATCAACAACCAAACTATCAGTATTTCCAGTTTTTGTTTATATTAATTTCATTTTCTGTAATATTTCTCAAAATTACAATATGTCCAAAAAAATGTGTCTATTGAACATTTTTCGATGCATAAACTGCAAATAAACAGCACACTGTTTTGCCCTGGGACCTGTGAACAGTTGTGAGGAAGGGAAACCCCGCTCGGACACTCGTGGGTCCAACATGGCCAGTCAGTCAGTGAAATTTGCCTTACAGTGATGGATAGGACTTATCTGCCTTTAGCCTGTAGCTATAATGTTATGTGGATTGTGAGCAATCATTTTCTCAAAACCTAATGGTGTCATTAGAGGGAGTTTAATCATAATAATAATTCAAAGAACTGAGACAGTTTTACATCTTCAAGTTAAAAACTGATAGAAAATAAACAATGATGGATAAATTAGATCTGCATTTTGTCGGTGGAACCTTAGGAAACAAAGTAAAAATCCCAAAAATGTGCCGCATGCAGAGTGCCCTCTAGTGGACAAATTATGCAACATTGACACTCAGAATGTTGAAGGGTGCTTCTTTTCTTTATCAGCCATTATAAATTCCAAAGGACAAATTGGCAAATAGCTATGGAAGCCCGTTTCCGCCACTAAAAAAAAAAAAAAAAAGGATCCATAACTCAAAATTTCGAGTTATTTTCTCGAAATTTCGAGTTATTATCTCGAAATTTCGACATATTAACTCAAAATTTTGAGAAAAGCAACTCGAAATTTCGAGTTAGCGCTGCCAATCAGTAATCTACGTGAATGACGTAATTTCCATGTTACCCGGAAGCTGAAGCCCTCAGCTACAAATGCTACAGCTAAGCTACCGGTATTACATCCAGTCGTGAATGCACAGATTGCTGAGTGTTTTCAGCCTGGCTTCACAAATGATGAAATCCCTGTGTTATTAGCTGAATCACATGGTGTTACTATCAGCAAACATACTTTAATTTGTTGGGATCCGTTTTTGAGTGCGCGGTCCTGCGCCATATGCTTCCGGGTAACAAGAAAGCGACCTCATTCACGTATATTTTTGATTGGCAGAGCTAACTCGAAATTTTGAGAAAAGTAACTCGAAATTTCGAGTTATATTTCTCGAAATTTCGAGTTATGGATACTAGCTTTTTTTTTTTTTTTTAGTGGCGGAAACGGGCTTCCATAAATAGCTAATATTGAGCAATATTATAGGACTTCTAATAAAAAGATGTGGTTCCAGTGCTGAAGAGGGGGGTTAAAAAATAAATAAAAATGGGTGTATGTTGATGACTGTTGTGATCCCCAGCGCTGTTAGTTAGTCATCATTAATGTTTGAAGCTTTTCAAAGCTGAGGAAATGCAAGTCCAAGAGAGCCTTTAAAAGTCGATATGAAGACATATTTATTCTTTGGTTCCAAACAACTGAACTATAAAGCACACATGAGGCCAGTGCACTACAAAAATAATTTAATGGTTTATTTAAGCGTCAGAAACTGCACAGTGTAATTTTGTCCCCTATATCCTGTCTTATTGCTGGCTTGAATTTTCATTTTATAAATTGCACTCGCCTATTATGTCAAGCCCCTTTAACACCCTCAATTACCCCGAACTGCCTTCCTTGATATTGTGTGGCACTATACATTACCTTGTAGATCAAGCAATCCCACTAGCAGGAGGTGAAGGTTGTGCAGGGATCACTATTATTAATGTGGCAATAGACAGGACATTAACTGTAGTAAACTGTAAAGGGCTGCCATGAAAGATTTAGCATTAATTTAGTGCGCACAGAAGTGGAGAGATCAGGCTGACGAGTTTGACGGGCCTTTAATTATCGGGCACAAAGGTTGAAAGCGGCGCACGACGTTTCTCTCCATGAACATCAAGCATTAACACGTCAGGGTCTTTGTTAATTAGCACGTATAAGGCAGCCCTTTGTAGCAGGGGTAATAATGAGCTAATCTGCTTGGCTAGCTCAGCCACTCTCCATTAGCCCTTGTCAGATTTAGCATTGCTTAAGCTTCAATTGTGCAGCTGGCTGAAGACCGTGGCATGCTCAATCGTAGCCTTTCTGTAGGCGCACATGGACACAGTGTTGTTGAGTAAAGGATTTTCTACTCCTGCTCCAACATTTGAGAAGAATAACTGATTGTTTTACTTCTATGCTCTGATTTGTTTGAAGTAGATTTTGTGAAATGCCCCATTGTGAGCTAAACTGGAGATGGTCTTCCTTTTTTCCACAATAAACATGCCATGTTCCTCTCCGCCTCCTGCCAGGCCCTGGAGCAGCACTGCAGAGTGGAGTCTGGCTTCTCTGGGATCCGCGATGTTTACACCACGAGTGTCAGCCATGATAACATGCAGCAGAGCTTCTTCCTCTCAGAGACACTTAAGTAAGCCCCTTTTCCTCTCTATATCCCCACTGGTGAAAGAACCGGCATTTTACAATCTACATGCATAAATTATTGTCAGTTTAAAAGTAATAGAGGATGTTGGGAATTCATCATAACCCATTACCTGTTCCGTCCATGAAGCACACAAATGCTGTGAATGAGACACACTATTTTTTTGCAGGCATAAGAAAGGATGATAAATAGGTGGTGTGCAGTAGGATGAATAAATTTTACCTCCCCTCATTCCTGGGTCATTAAGCAAAGTAAACCATTCGGGATCCAAAGTTGTACTGCAGCTAGCAGATGATAAAGACCTGTTTTCCTCAGGTGCATAAGGAATCATTAAGGTTCTGTCAGACAAAGTGCATTGTCAAAAACTGTTTTAACATAATAATGGCAACATACCGGTGCAGTTAGTATGTTTACAGTGCCTGCAGTAGCTCATCAAGATTCTCATCTACACCAAATAATGTGGGTTATTTAACAACGAGCACGATTGTTTTCTTCTTTTTTTCAGCTCAAATCTTAATGTTAGAAACAGCTATACTGCAAACTTAAAGGCCCTCTGAGAGTTTCAATTCAAACCAGGGTAATGGTGTAATAATTTAGTACTGGAAGATTTTTAACTGCACTTTGTAGTGCACTGTTGACTTTCTTGTACTTGCAATAAGGGTAACAAAGGATCACATAAAAACAGGTTAATCATTTTGGAAACTACAAAGAATAACATGAGAAGACTGATTCCACTCTAATGTCCATGAAGGGAATGTGACGCTAACTCGGAGAGACAAACAAATTTAACAAAATCAGCTCTGAGATTATCAGTGCAGTGCTTTACTGATCTATTAGATCACCACCCAATGTAAGGCTTTTACAAAGCAGTAGAAAAAATAGTAAAGCATGACATTTACTTTGTCTTCCTGAACAAAAAATAAGTTTTAGTGTTGGAACGTTATCAATGATTAATTTTTAATTTCTCAGGGAAGTGCAGTGCACCGACTCAAATGCAGGTATACAAATGTGAACTCATTTTATTTGCCTGATAAATAAAAATATAATTTTTGTTTTTTAAAAATAAGTTATTGCCAACAAGCTGCTGTTTCTTGGAAAACAGACATCTATTTATCCAGTATTGACTGAATTAAATGAGCATTCTTCCTGTGTGTTCAGGTATCTGTACCTTCTCTTCTCTGACGATGACCTTCTCTCCTTGGAGGACTGGGTCTTTAACACAGAAGCCCACCCGCTGCCTATCATCCGCAATAGCTGCCTGCAGGATGATGCAACACAGGAAAAGACGGTCTCCGAATAAGACTGAACACCGACGAACAGTTGGGACAGTTAAAGACATCTGCACACACACAAACATAAATATCGCAAAACCCCAATTCAGTGCAGGTTCCGAGTCTTTTCAGGAGCGTGTTACGGACTCTCGATTCCTTTCCAGTAAAGGATGTTGTCGTTTTACGCTGTGATTGTAAATCCTTTTGCCGGAGTTACTTCCTGCTGGCACTTCTATTTTGTGGACAATCAAGACGAACATGACTTTCATGAAACGAGCACCTTTTTTTCTTTCCTTCTTTCCTCTATGAGGAAACTGGTTTAACTTGCAGACCCAAATGTCTGGGAGAGAGGGGGGATGAAGCGTGGGCCATATTGTCGGAAAGAAAGAAACACACAGAAAACCACTTAAGTTTTGCTCCTTAGTTTTGCTGTTCCGTTAATCTTCAGTAATCAATGATTTCCTGAGATCCTCTCAGTGCTTTTTGTTTTGTTTTCCTTTGTGAGTACACACTCTTTGACCAAAGGTTTCTTTGCATTGCTTTTTTTTCCCTCTTTTAATGTGTTTTTGGTGAGATTTAGTGGAAAGTTAAACATTTACAGTGAGGTTTGAATATTGACTAATGTACAAACATGATATCTGACTCTGAAGTCCACCTCTAAACTGATGTTGATGTCACGTTTCTTACGGAAACAAGTTCGAATGAATTTTCTAAAGTTCAGAGGTGATCAGGAAAGTGGTCGTGTCTTATGCATCCAGGGACCATTTTTTTAAAGAATGATGTTGGGTTGTGTTTCCACAGTGTGCTGTTATTTTATTCAGTTTTTTCCCATCAGGACAGTGCTTTCTCTGTCCTTTCAGATCAAAGTGACAAACGCAGTAATGTCAGTTCTGTGACTGTAAAAGAACCATAAAGGAATAGAGTACATTTGCTCTCCAGCTCCAAATGGGTTTTCCTGTTTCTGTTGTAGTTTCTTCTGCTTCACTCTGCCTTTACATGTGAATCCAAATGGCTGCCAATACCGATGTTAAAGGCAGTTAGGCTGCAGAGACGTCATCTTTCATCACTGCTGTTCCGCACAGTTGTGGAGCGAATGCGCTGTATATAACGGATGATTTGAGTGACCCCATATGAGCTTGTCTTGACGTTTTTCTTTCAACTATTTTGTGTCTTTTTCTTTTTTAAACTTCAGTGATTATTTTTTTTCTGGGTTCTCTTTTTATTTGCTTCCCTCAGGTGTTTCAGTTAAAAAAAAGGGGGGAAAAAACTAAAAAGTTCTGATTTTAAGTCTAGTTATTGCTGATATTAATTATTGTTATTACTTATTCTTACTGTTTGATTTTAACTTTCATTGTTAAATATTTTCAAATACTGATTAAAAACTGTGCAACTTTGTACATTTAAAACGACCGCGGTTGCCTTGTCGTTATTGCTTTACTGAGTCTAAAACGTTTTGTTTTTGCTCATTTTCGACAGCAGGTAGCAACAACAAGATAAAAGAAGATTGGAGTCATCTGCTACTTAGATTTGTTTCAGGATTTTCTTGCTGGAAGTTCATTACAGATTTAATTAAATGGGGACGTCTCAGGGTTATGGAACGTTCCAGCAATCACAACCAGAAAATGACTAATGGGCTTTAGCCATTACACCTTTTTCAGCGTGTCAGGCCAACAAAGCAAGATTTAATATCGTCCTCCCCAAATGATTTAACTCTACCTGCTGTCAACTGAATCCTAATTTCGGCATGATGGCTTGAAGTGATTTCACTTTCCCTTTAAATAGAAGACGCATGCGTTATTGACATGATTGACATTCAATGGTATTTTAAAAATGGTGCTTTAAATGTCACCGATCCAGTCACATTAATCTTACTGACACCTTAAATAAGAACCAATGCAAAGGTTTAAACAGTGTAGCATGCAAATGTAATCTCTGTTGCAGCCTGCAGCTACAGTGCAGGACCCTCTTCCTGTAGTAATGCAAAAAAGTAGGGGGCAAAAAATGAAGGGCACAATGTGTACGCGTGAACATGTACTAATCTCTCCCAGGGACTTAAATAGGGGGGGGGGATCACTGTCCATTTGAATGCACCTGAGACTGATAGCAAAGGACAAACACTGCACATAATCCCCTCCCCTCTTTTTCTTTCCTCTTTGCTGCTCCCAAAGTCCCCAGCAAGCCAAGCAGGGCAGCTGAGACAGAAGTGTAAGGGCTGCTGTCCTTCTTGGCAAAACCTCCAGTTGATGTGCAATGAAGGAGAAAGAGCCATTGCTATCTCGCTGTCACAGTCGTCCTCCAGCTGTCTCAACCGGCACAATAATTTTATAGGGAATAACTGGCAAGTAACTGATATCTGGGTCCAAGTATTATTCAGCACTTTGACATAACTCTTCTTGCACTCTACCTTCTCACATTTCAGCTATCAAGTGAATAAATTCAGGCTACAAGGGAAAAAACACAATGTCAGGTTCTCAAGACAGTCAAAGAAAGCAAAGCAGCAAAGTATTATCACAGATTTACTCTCAGGTCACTCACTTGACCTTCAGCTAGAGCAAGTGTGCAATCTTGCACTGAAATCAAGAAAACATCGATTTTAGTTTGCTATGCCATTCCGGAAGGGCAAAAAAAGCATGCTTTAATGTTTATTTAATTTTTAAAAAAGTATTTTCTGTTATTTGCATCATATTTGACATCATGAAAGAAACATGCCAGAGTGTATTTACCAGATGAATATGGTTTATCTGTCACTACTGGGAAAATTTTTATTGCCGTAAGTGACAGCAGCTAAAATGCGGCTGAAAAGCAGATTTTCAGTTTTTAATTCAAGATGTTTAAGGAAATTGTCAAACTGTTAAAGTACAGCCATTTTATTTTTCATAGTCACCATTATTGAAGCCATCACTAAATATTTGCCCCTTTTATTCATCTGCCTTCACTTGCTGGTGACTGTTTTGTCATTTTACAGCTTTTTTTTCTCTTTGGCTTACAAATCTGTGTTTTGGGTTTTTCTCCATCTATATTGTCCTATCACTTTAGCAGCATTTGTCTGTGTGTGAGCAGAGCCTATACTATACATTGTATAGTTTTCTAATGGTAGCCCTATGCTTTAACATTATCAAAAACAATTTTGGTATTAGTATTATTATTTTTATAGGTGATGTAATTTGCTTTGGATCATGAGATTCACTGTCAGTTAATCTCGTCTCATCTGGTTAGAAGCAGGAAACTTCTTTAGTGTAACCATGCTTCAGTGTGACCACTGGTTTGGATCTTCATGTAAACCCTCTGTTTACATTCATAAAGGTGTTTCCTGTTGATAGGCCTTTACAGTGAAACAGTAGTGCTTTGTACTTGGCTAAATGTTGTGAGGACGTTTTTCTTCACCGAGAAAAAAATTCCAGAGCTGTTGCTGAGCATCATCACTGCATCCTTGTTTTAGGAATGTACTAAACTGTTGATTTGGCCGCTCCTGACGTTTCTCTCTGATTGGTCCCTTTTGTTCTTTTCTACCTAATGATGGCATCCTTCTTTTACATCAACATTTCTCTCCAGCTTGAATACTGAGAGAAAAACGGCACCAGGTTTGACCTGAAAAATCCAGTTCAATATGTAGTTGGACTTTTTCAGTCACTGTTTGATTGTAATTATCAGATCTGTTTTGATTGTGACCAGAAGCAAAAATGTCCTAATACTCAGTGGGCATGATTTGAGGAAAAACTGCCATAGCAACTACTTAAAATCTCCCACTTAACTGAAATCCTGACTATTCCCACCACTTCCACATAAACTGATTTTTTTAACTGCACTCATTACTTATAGTCGATCTGCTTTCAGCATTTAATTTTCACCTGACATTTCAAATGCTTTCACAGTTTTGCACTTCAACTGAAATTTCAAAACCTTCAAGTGTCCAGCTATTACTATTATGATTCCAAGTGCTTTCATCTATTACTAACCATTCATGTAGTGCATTATGTACATTTTTATGCACTCACTGGCGTAGTGTGTGAATTATGATAAGGTAGTGTCATGTCAACCAAAATGATGATTTGATCATGATTTGATCATGATCCTGGCATCTACTGTTGCATTTTGCAAACGTTTACAGTGTCAACCGTGTGCTTTCAGAGGAAAGCACACATTAATTAACAAAAAATTAACAAATTAACATTGGCTGACACATGCAGTGTCAATATCTGGTTAAAATTTGCTGCTGTTTCTTTTAGCTAGCTTTCTATCCTGCACCAACAACTGCTCTTCCTGCTAGTGGTTGAATGGTAGAGGGTGGGTCCTTCCCTTATGGCTCGGTCACACTAGAGTAAAAATAGAACAGCAATGTCTTTATGACAGGCAGAAAAATAAAGATTATTGGTATTTGGTAAACAATTACAAGTAGCTGCAGAAAACATTTTGATTCACAAGCCAGTTGCACAAGTTGCCTGGTGTTGGGCACAACATCTAAACCATCGCTCTCCGCTGACTACAAACAAGTTACAACTGATCTGAATGAGTCTGCACCGATGAACGCAATTGTCTGCAATGCATCTCTTTGATATAGGGGACGTGACTCAATTGGATGTATTCTGGTTATAATCCTATACAAAAGTGGGGTTGCTGAGTGCCTATGCCATTTTGCAGGTAAATTGCCGCCCTGCAACAACTCTGTCGCTATTTGTGAAAGAACTTTCTGTTCCAAATCTATAAAGTTCTGGTTGAATTCTTCTGCCTGGATTGCACAAATGTCGACATTATTTTGGTCGTGCTGCAGTCTCCAAACACTGGCATTACTCGTATTAGACAAGCATAATAAAAAGTTCACTGTGAAGGATCACCACCCACAATTAGCTGTTTCAAAGCTGTGAGTATACCATCCAAGCATCTCATATTGGCACATTTGCCAGTGTGAAAACATTTCTGAACTCAAAATAACAATTCTAAGATCAGAGGTATGCACTTTATACGCCGCACTAGTTCTCCACATGTGGTTCATCTGCTTTTGTCAGAGTTCAGCTGTTTTCTGTGATTTTGTCCTATTTAAGCTCCTTTCAGTGCTTGGACTAAGACCTATAACACAACAATCTTACCACTCAAAAATGTAAGAAGCAAAACTCCTTTAATCTATTAATAGAGGAATAAGAATTTCTAAAAAGTGAAAAATAATGTCTGGTTTAATTAATTACCGGGTACAGTTGATGTATTTTGCAGATAAGGCAAATATAGTACAGTTAAAACACGAGATACTTAACGGTTCCTTGAAAATGTAGAAGCTGACTTCAGAAATAAAAGAAATATCAGAGCAAAAAAAAAAAAAAAAAGCAGATAAATAAAAATAAAAAGCAGCACTGCGTTTTCTTCTCCACTAACAAAAACAATAGAGTGACAGGTTCAGTCTCTGTATCCCCTATCCTACACCCACCTCCTTCCACCTTTTGTTGCAATCAAACAACTTCCTTCAAAATCCCTTAGATGTATTCTGGGACAACAATGTTATCTTCGGCAGTTTTCTCAACAAACACATCTCACCTGAATCATGTCTATCTGATACAGAAGTTTTAAGTTAGAAAAGTACTTCACAAATAATTTAGGGAGTTGGACATCTTCTGTCCCAGTAACTGTTTTGTTTTATCTTTACAGGTACTGAAAGTTTAATTTTTAAATGCTCCCTCCGCCTCCTTTTTGCCCCTTCCTTTCAGTTCCTGTTTCCACATTTTTATGGTTACTCAAAATTATTTTTGTTGCTGATAAAAGGTAAGAAAAAGAAGACCATACAAAAGGATTTGGAAAATAGTTCAATGCCTGCTTACTGAGTTAATCCTTTTGACTGATGTGAGGTCACAAAGAGAAAATTAAGGAAATCTGTGTATGTATAGCTGGAGCGGGAGTCGTAAGTTCGATTTCTGCCTGTCATAAATTTAATGACAAAGGGATTTCACACTTTTAGAATCAACCATGATTACAGATAAGCAGATAATAATGCTACTCAAACACATCAATCTCCAAACATTTTGTGCTAGAAGTTTTATGTTTGGACGTAACTGACACTGGACAAAGATGCTGAAGGAATCACAACAAGTGTGGCTCCGCTGGAACAATACGTCTCCCCCACCTACTGTTATTTCCTGTCAACACACTTCAGCTTTACACTGAACTTGGTGTCTACTGTGGGCCCAGGGCAGGGAAATATAAATGGCTTTCTTTCTGCACAATGAACTTTTCTTTAAACTAATCTCTTTTCAGGGGCTCATTCATAAATTGTTTTTTTTAAATATATATATATATATATATATATATATATATATATATATAAAAATCTATATTTTATTTCAGGAAAATGACAGACACAGGGATTCTTTACAGGAAACTAAAGTAGCGTTCCTGGATGCAGACGAATTGTTGGTGGGGGAAAAGTAGCACAGATGATGCATTTGTTAGGGGAGATTTTCTGTCTGGTTTCATCTTTGACTTTGAAAAGTTCATACACTGCAGAGGGAATTCCACTGAGTGAGTCGGCTGTATTATACTCATATTTCTTCTAAAGATTTTTTTTTTATGAGAAAGTTGTCATTAGTATATGTGATTAGCATAAAGACGGATGATTGGATAATTCTGGCAATACAGGAATCCATGCTGGTTTGTCCCCTGTCATTATCTAATTTCATAATTATTAAACCACGTGTGATCATTAACTATACTGATTTATGGAAATGATAACTCTTAGTCCGGCCCTGTTGTCATTTAATATTCATATTCAATTATAGATTCTAATTAGATTACTAAAAGTAATGTTAGAAGCTGTTCTTTCAGATCATTTATTCTGGTGGTGATTTTTTTTAAAGCAATCCTTCAAGTAAATGAGCAACTGAATAGCTGTGAATCTATGCAGTATGGTTTTGGCACAGCCGGCTGCGTGAAACTGAGTGTGAATGTTTTTCCTGTATATTCACCAATGTGTGCACAGAACAGATGCCCCAGTCCTCAGACAGAGTACTATGTAGCTCCAGTCTGGGCTTGTCAGAACACCCTGTGCTACTCTGCACTGCCAGCACTTGAAGGTCTGCCAGGCTGGCCTCATCTGCTGCCCCTACACCTTGTTAGAGCCCAGAAGGAAGCGCAGCTGCATAATCAGCTGCTAATATTTCTAAAAATAACACATTAAGCTCCAGGGTCAGAAGTAGGAGGGCTAAGAATTGACAGGTAGACAGCATGCATAATCTATAAAGACACACTCTAGAGTTGGTGTGTGGGAACTTCATGCTTGGGGCTTTTTTCATGAAGGTCACATATGAGGTTTTTAAAAAGGCTGCATCACTGTGGGCCTCAAATTATTTATATTTCTTATAGCATATGAAAATGTTGAAAAAGGGATTCCACTGAAGGTCTACAGAGTTCAACGTGATATTTTCTTACAATTTCTTTTTCAACTAATCATATTAGCACCAAATTATAGTCCAGGGATTTTCATGTATAGCTATCTTTAAAGCAGCATATAGCTGTAGTTATCTGCAGTAGTTTGCAATAAATGCTAACATCGGCATGCTCACATGGTTTTAACTGACAATTGATCCCGCTGCTGACATGCTAATGTTCATCATTTTGATAGAGTATTATTGCTTCCCAGTTATTACCAAACACAAATTAGAGCTGATGCAGGTATTTTGGACAAAGCACATGTTGACAGTGAAATTACAGGAAATGTTTAAGACTCACCAAAGAGATATTTAGCAGTATCATCCAAAGGTTAAAGACTTTTCACTGAAAATCATGAATCAGTCTCGTAGTGGCACTACGGGGTGAGTCATAGCTATATAAGAGTCATCCTCTGGGCATCATGATGGACAGCAGGAAAACACGCCATGTCACAAAGCTCAAATCATCTCATGCTGGTTTCTTGAACATCACAGTTGGTTCACTGCACTCAAACGGCCTCCATGATCACTAGATCTCAATTCAACACAGCACCTTTGGGATGTGGTGAAACTGGAGATTGACATTATGGATGTGCCGACAAATCTGCAGCAGCTACAGTTTGTGATGCTATCATGTCAATATGGACCGAAATCTCTGAGGAGCAGTGGCGGCTGGCCCATAGGGGGCGCTCGGGCTCCGCCCCCCCAAATGTGGAGGAGTAAAAATATATATTTTTAAAAAATTCATCAATGATAGTTTTACTATGTGTGTGCCCATATACAGCCAGGCGTATTTTAACATTTTCACCAGCTGACTCATTAAAGTTCAACCAACAAACGGTGTTTTTCTTCTTCTGGGGCGCTCGTCAAAGCGCCCTTGATATGCAGCGAAATAGCCTATCATTAAATGGTTGCCAGGGGAAAATAATAAATATTTGACCTATCAGCGTCGCTGAATTAAATGGTTTGGGGGCGCTTAAAATTGCGCCCCTGCAGAAAACGCGCGAAGATTTGCTGTTCTAGAATTTTACCTCAGTCAGTAGCCTAAGTGAGCTATAAGGTCAGAGAGAGACGATGGCAGCGGTATTGTTAACGGTTGAGGCACAGCCTCCCCCAAATTCGGTTAGATCGCTTCTAACCTACCCTTTTGCCAGAAGGACAATGGCAGAAAAACTGCAAGTTAAAGAGTTGGGACCTGACAAGCCCGAAATTCAACTAACCCAGGCAACGAAGGAGAAGTCAAAAGCATACAACAGGACTTTTTGTCGGAGTTGGTTCCAGCGCAAGTCGTGGCTGACGACTCAGCCACGCTGGCGCTGGCGCTCTATCAGGTTCTGATGGAAAACAACCTTCAAGACACATTCACCGAAACTGTAAGTCTTCTTAACATCCTCATCACCACACCAATGACAACATCAGAATCGGAGAGGTGTTTCTCTACTTTAAAGAGGATAAAAACTTTCCTGAGAAACAATATGGCTCAGGATCGGCTCAACGCTCTGGCTATGCTGTCCATAGAGAAAAAACTCACACAAGAACTTCCTGATTTCAACACCAGGGTCATCGAGAAATTTGCCACTCAGAAAGACAGACGAGCAAAGTTCTTGTACAAATAAGAACCCTTAACCATATTTACTCTCTTTCTCCATCCCTCTCTCTTTCTCTCTTTAGCCCACCCCCCCAATCAGTTTACAGTTGTTGTTTTCAATAGTTATTTTTCATTCATTCAAAAAAAAAAAAAAAAATCTGTTCATGTTCATTTTTACAAATCTATACAAATGGCCAGAATATGGTTGTTCATTTTAAATTTAAATTAAAATTGTGTTGTTTGATGTACTCATTAAATGGGTCATTTTAGTCGATATCATAAAAATTGCCCCCCCTGAGATTTTTTTCAGGAGCCGCCACTGCTGAGGAGTCTTTGATGCACCCTGCTGAACTTATGCCACAATGAATTGAGGCATTTCTGGAGGCAAATGGGGGTCAAATCCACTACTTGCTGGCCTTTACCCTTTTCTGTCTAATAGTGACTGGTGAGTGTATGCACTGACTTCCAAACATGCTGTGAGAAATGCAGAAAAAGGAGCCTGGATCACCTTACAGATGGTAAAGGTAAAATAATAGCAGATGTTGCTGAGACGTTCTTTGAAAAAGGTATTTTGTCACATTTTTATGTCACATTTCATATTTACATCATCTTTCCAAAGTTGTAAATCAGACTCTCTGTAAACTTGCAACCATTTGCAGCTTGGGTGCACAGCTTTTGTTGCACTCTAAAACACTGACGTGTAGAAATAGTATAAAACCTGCATGGCTGGTTTTGTATTTGCAGTAAGTATCTATAGTGTAAGCTTGCTGGGTATTTTAAAGATAAGAATGCAAACAGCTTTCAAAAACGTATGAATTTTAATGGATATTGTGTGTTTATGTTTAATAGTTGACACTTAAAGATAAATTACTCTGTTTTAAACACCCATGCAGATTTTGCTGTCTCTCAAGAGTGATTGCTTTGTAGCAGGCCATCCTCCTCGTCAATTACATGTTTTACTGTTCAAAGGCTTTGAGGAGCCTCACGAGTGGAGTAATTTAACCCAGAATCCCGATGAAAGCTAATGCTAATTGTTATGGTTCTTGCCATCATAAATATTCATTTGTCAACACAGTGACACACCACTCAGTGCTCTCTGTGGAGATTTGCAGCTTTGAAGATGCTAGGATTTGTTAGGAGCTCTATTTTAGCAGTACATGAAATATTGAAAAGCACAGTATACTTCCATCTTTTATTAAAGAAAATAAAGTCTCTTATTTCCTCCAAGTTTGCGCTTTAACATCAGTTCATAATCATACCTACAATGGATCCCTGCTGCTTTTACACATTAACTTTATGTACATACCTCTCAATATTGCTTTGAAGGTTAAAATAATTGATGGCGTTCACAGAGCGTCTGAGACATTGTTTCTGGAAAGACTCTTTGTACTGGTAACAAAGGCACTATTGGGTTTTGCAATTTCATTTTTTCTGATCCTTTGAGCCGCGTGAATGAAATGCCATTCTTCTCAATTTCACTGGGTTGGCAGCAGAAGTCTCAGCAGCAGAAATTTAAAAAACGTCAATAAAAAATAAAACTACGTGCATTTCTTGATACCACTAGGGGGTAAGTTAGAAAATCTATTTGGTAAAATTTCAGTAAGCTGATCTTTTATGCTTCTGTTGCTTAGACTTTGCACGTGGCAGGGTGAATTTTGATAAACTCTGGTATTTTCATGGGCTTATTTAGCATCACTTATCACACAATAGCTGTTACAAAGGAGTGTAGCCAAAGTGTTAATCACGTGAGATTTAAATGGAACCTTTAGTTGGGTTTGAGGTAGCACTGCTGCTATAAAAAAAGGTTTCTGCTGGAAACAAAAAACGAAGTTTGAAGTGGGGAAGTTTGATAGAGTCTATTATTTATAGCACATATGGGAAAAAAAATCTGGCTTGTACTGCAGCAGGTGTGCTGCTATTGTTTCTGCTTTAATCATTATGTTTCAAAGGTGAAGGGATGTTTGCTAAGCCAGTCCAGTCTGTTGTTCAGAAACCCGCATTTGTTATTTTGACTACATCTCAATTATGTGCTTTTATTCCCAAGAAAGACTGAGATCCCCAGGATTTTATATGTTTACAGGATATTTAATTTAAGCCAATTAAGATTTAAAAGTCTACCTTGCAGTGTTGTCTTTTTAAAAACATTATTTTTAGTTTGAAAGTCATTTTCTTGACTTCCCTTACAATACAAATTAACTGTTTTTTTTATCATTTAGTCATGTTTTATAAAACTCAGATCCATCCCTATTCTTCCGCTTATCCAGTTCAGTGTCATTGGCCTATACTAACTGCCATAGAGCGACAGGTGGGGTAAACCCTGGATAGGTACAGCTGATCACAGCTACCTGCAAATGGTGTCCCTGTGTATTCCCTTTAGAATACTTCGTACACAAATTGTCACTCCGTGTCTGGAACAATTTCATTCCTGACCTTGGTTCTGACAAGAACCACACAGTTTTTCCAAGACATATTTTGTGGACACAAACAGTATTATCATGCCTGTCCCTGCTCCCCAGAGCATCTTTAGCACAACAGGAAGGCCAGATTCCTGCAAGAAGTGTGAGACCTGGTTGGCAGGTCCATATTCGGTGTGCCCATTGAGGGGCATGGGCAACGGGCATGAAGCCAAGCCACAGACTGAGGCTCCAAGCTGTCCGCACTGATGAAAGAAAGAAATTTACATTAACCATGTTGCCATGTGTCTCCAAGGACTGTGTTGCTTTGTTCACTCTGAAATAGTGCCCAATGCAATGCTAATTAGGAAGGCTTTTTTTTTAAACTACTGAACAAATTCAACAAGAAACATTTAAAGTAAACCTGATAATAGGCTGCTCTCCTCAGGAAAACAACAACTGCAAATTTAATTGTAGTTACATGAGGACAAAGAGAACTAGTTATGTCAGCGCAGCTTTAATGGTACACAAGTGTGAAGGTGCTGCTGTATGTTGCGCAAAGATCAGATGTTGTGAAAACTAGGACTGTTAAAAAACTGCTATAAAAATGTTAAGGGAACACTAAACTTCAGTGTTGGTTACCAATCAGTAACAATGCATAAACTGTTGTCACCTGCTTTGGTGCAAATGAAAGGGAAAACGGATGCACAAGAAATGCTCCAACAAGATAACACTCCAAAACAGAATGGTTTTGGAGGTGGTGGCCTCAGACCATTGCTCTGTCATGATCCTTCCTGACTGATTTTTCACTAGTTTCGCTCTTTGCTAATGTCCTTCTCACTGCTGGCAGCATGAGACGGTACCTACGCTCCTACCTAGAGCTGGGCGATATGAGATTTTTTCATATCACGATATGTTGTTTTTTTTCATTTCAGGCGATAACGATATCTATCACGATATAAGCCAAATAACTATATTTGTAAGATTTAAATGTGCCGTTGCTCACAAGTAAAATGTGAAATAATCAGCAGCTTGTTTTTATTTAAATATTTATTTCCCATAATAAGTTCAACAGGGTAGATGTACTTAAGGAACATGAGACTTTTTCAGATAAATAAAGGCAAATATTGCAAACTACACAAAAGGCAGCCGCTAAAGCGTTTAAGTTTCAAAATAGAACAAACGAAACAGACTAAATTGTCAATTCCACTTAGAAACAAAATATTAATTCTAAAAATAAATCTTAGTTTGTTTTACAGAAGAACAGACAAAACTGACTAACTGTTAGGTATTTTAGTACCATGGGAGCATTTACTGGATATTGTTTTATAGTGACATTATACAGGAAAACTCTGTCATTCAATAAGGCCCCTTTGTTTTAGTTATTTTTCTCTTTGACCCAAGAATTGATGTGTGAGAATCACAGGCTGGTACAAGGTTGAAATACCACAGAGATCACTCCCTCAGCTACATTAGTTTCTTAATCTTTTAGACGCCTGTTGAAGGCCAAATGGTTTGTTTCAGATTTCACTAATGAAAGAACTCTTTGTTTTGTGCCTTGAAAATATGTCGCTGAGATAATCACAATTGTAGCTGAACTGATAAACTACACAAAGGATGCTTCTTCACCCATGGGCAGGAAGACGCTGCCTTATCTTGGTCTGTACTGGTTTAAACTGATAATCTGCTGTCTCATGAATTTTACCCTCTATATAAACTGTTATACTTGTGAATAAAGTTGAGTCAATTTGGGAAGACAATCTGAAGCAGTCTCTGTTTTCTTGTTCTCCCAAGCTGCTCCCGAGCTCATACTAACACGCTGAATGGCATGCTTGAATATTACTTGAGAATATATTTGACTGTGTTACAGACTAAGGGACATTCTCTGCTGATAGACGTCCACGCCTCGAAGGAAGTCGATCCACGGATTAGGCCCTGGAAACCGTTTCCTTCACTAACCTTTGTCAATATCAAATAAACTGAGAACTAAAAGGAAATTCTCAATCTCTCCTTGTTGTATAGCTTAGCTTTTCAAACAGTTTTAACAGTTACTTTAGTCTGACAAAAGCCGAATGACGAATTAGCGCTTCCAGTCAGAGACTGAGGCTACGTCCACACGTACACGGGTATTTTTGAAAACGGAGATTTTCCGTTTTCGTTTTAAAAAATAATCCCGTCCACACATAAAGGCAGAAATGAAGGAAAACGCTGCTATGAACATGCCAAAGCAGCAGGTGGCGCTAGATTCCTAACCGTGCAGAAATGTTGGCCAATCAGAAGTCTAGAAGCCTCGGTGGGAAAAAGTAAACAAAGCTGGGGCAAGCGCGTACGCTAAATTGGATACGATACAGAGAAGATTAGCATGGCCCCTGCGCAAGGATGACACGCAAATTCGTGAAGCAGAACAGAGTCGTATGTGTGGACGGACAGTAACTGTGTGTATATGTAAGCATTTAAACACTGCAGAGAGTAGAATTAACAGTAACAGTATTGTAGAAATTCATTTCACCGAAACAATAACGTGGCGCACAGTGTGACGCATGCACCAGTTTATTGTATTTCCAGACTTGCTTTCGGCACATTTGTGCACGCTACTCTGTTTTTGTCAGACTTGAAATAGCCGAAATACCTTCACACTACGGAACTTCTATGGCTCTTCCGTTCGACAATCTCTCCGGCATTGGAACCATCATCTGTTTTCTCTTCGGTCACGCTCGGTTGATTTTTCTAGTCGGCACACTCATTTCCTCCATTACGCGCTGGCTCCATTACCCGCTGGCTGTTTCCCAAACAAACACACGTGCGGCTTGGCACTTGTGCTGTACGTAACAAGTCACGCGACGTGACGCTGCGGCTGTGATTGGTTCGGCTCTGCGCTGCTTAATTTGGATTGGCTGACCTTTTTTTTTTTTTAAGAGGACAAGAGCTGCGAGGTCTATCGCGATAGCTTAATTTCTCTATCGAGTAAAAGTTATATCGCGATACATATCGTTATCGTTCTATCGCCCAGCTCTACTCCAACCACATAAATGCAGAAGGAAGGAGGTTTGTCCTCGCTGTGTCCTCACTCCCTGGACAGTCTCTGTCCCTGTTACTCAGAAACATTGCTTAGTTGTAGATGTATGTGCAACAGCTACTAAACTACTATATAAAACCTTCATTTCTCTCATCTTAAAGTTTGTATTCACCTCATCTTGAAACCATGTCTTTTGCAAAGTCTTCTTGGCCCGTTTCCCCCAGGGGGCGCTGTCTTCATTGAGTTATTTATCTTTATTCATCTTTGCACTGTTTTTGGCAACAGCTTGATCACAAATGAGCAAATGCTAGTCCTGCTGCTGTTGAATGCCCTTCTACATAAATTCTCCTTGTGTAATAGTGCATCTCCTGGTATCTCCTCTACACAAAAATATGTGTTTTCTCAATCCGGCTGTCTTGGTTTTTGTAGTATTATTTGGTTTGTAGTCCCACGACTGACCACAAACATTACAGTGTGCGCAGTTTTGTTGTTGATAGGGCCTCCTGTCTGAGACTGTGTGCTGGCAGACACAGCAAACCTTATGACAGTATATATGTATGGTTGTATGTGGTCACCACCTGAAAGATGACTCTCCTTATTGGATTGTCTTGTTGTTGCCTCTCCAGCGTTGTCACCATTTGCACCAGAACAGGTGAAAAGGATTTATGCTTCTTAACTTGATTAATTTGTGTTTTTTTCTTAAGCATTGTGCAAGAAAGAAATCTTTAAATATTCAGAAATATCCCTACTAAAACTTTCAGTTTACTGCTACTAAGGGATTAAATAAATAACTTAAATATTAACATTGATTGGCTGTATTAAATAGCATTTTGTTTTTCTTTCCTCCTCACACTGCAGACATAGCAGTATGTTTGATTGGAGACGTCTGAATTATCAGAAGAGCAATACATTCAGCTTGAATTGATTGCTTGTCTGCTTTGAAGCTTTTGCAATTAAACATACAGCTAACAAATGACTTGGGTGTGCTTACATTTCCCTGAGAGATGGCAAGATTCACAAAGGGACCATTAGCTTTGTAAATTCCAGCGGCATAATAACCTTGTTATGCATCCGTCAAACAAACATAGGTAGTAAATGCTGGTAAAAATCAATTATAATTCTTATAGTTCGAGATTTAAAGTCATCCATTTTTTAAAGCAGGTTTATTATGTTATTTTCATTGAGGCTGACCTGTTGAGTAACGTATATACATGCAAATACTGCTCGCTGCTCTTCACCAGTGCCAACATCAACAGATCCTTCAGTAGACGAATCAATATTGAAAACAGTGCTGCAGACAGACTTCTGTTATTTTTCTTACAGTAAAACTGGTGGAATTTATTAAATGTTACTTAACTGGCTGCAGTCAAGATGAAAGCTGCTCTTAACTGTTTGAAATTATTTAACGATAAACTAAATATCTGTTGGACAAAACCAGCCACCCGAGGGAATAATGTTTACTGACATTTCATACATTTTTTGCTTTATTTTGTTTAATCAAGAATAAAATTTGCTATTTTTTTAAGCCCATCCAATCACTAGAAATGCACCAGTCCAATTTTTGCCTTGCATATCAGACAGATACTGAATGAAGAACCTTAATATTCCCATAGCACGGAGGAAACTAACAGCAAAGCTTCAAAGGTGTGTAGGTACTTCACAATTCATGCTGACAAGTTTTATTTGTTTGCTTGCTGTACGTGGTGTCTTATCTCTGATTTAAGGCAAATGAAAAGCTCTCTCTTTCTATGTCTCTCTGAATATTAGATTTCACTTGCTGTGAAGCTTTAACCACACGTACGCTATCACAACAAGTTTTTGTCAGCTAGACTGAGGTTGTCGTCTTCTGCACATTTCTTTTCACACAGCGACACCGAGAGCAGAAAAAGAGAGATGATAGCACGACTATAAAAGACAAATCAGGGCAGGAGAGACAAAGGATATAAGACATTGTGTGTTGATGCATGCTCAAACATCCAGGTAAGTAAATCCCCAAAAGTTGACTTAACATCAGTTCATGACTTCTTCAGTCTCCAAAAATTCAGACTGAAGAAGTCACTTGTATGTCTGGAAAATATACTTATATTGACACAACCTGTACTAAAGCAGAAACCTTACACTGATTAGGAAGTAGCACAGCTTATTTGTTTACACCTGCATTGGATCAGTACAATAGCCAGTGACTCCAAACCAAGTTTAAAAAAAAAAATCAGAACAGAAGAAGTTGGATCAGTTGAATCCCGTCCATTTATTCCAACTTCTTTCCTACAGACTTTTTTAGGCGTTTTTACTATTGTGATATCCACCATGGTCACAACAGTGTGCTGCCACAATTAAATAAATGAAATACATGGGTTCTAACAAGCTGCTTGTGGACTTAACTGAAAAAAAGTCCTTTTTTCCAGAAGCAGATGGTAATTCTCAGACCTCGAGTGCCATCGCTGGCAGGTTTGCACTGTTAGTGTCCACTCTAAATGCAGCCAAAGTATATTTAAACCATGTGTCTCATTTAGACAGACAGGTAACCAGCTGGCTGCCTCTCTCAGAACAAATGTTCAAGTCACAAACAAGGTTTTAAAATTGATACATTTTCTAAAGATATTTAATTATTGATCCAAACCAAAACAAGTATTTGTGACTATAAAGCACAGGCAGAGGAGATATCTACCGCTACGTCATAAACTTGTGTTGACCCGTCACAAGTCTATTTCATTACTTTGCCGTTGACGTTGCTGTTTAATGTTATTTCTTTGAAGTTTGCTGTGTTTTGTGTCTTATTACAAGAACAAGGACGTCAATCGTGTTGGATTCAAAGATGCAATTTCACCGCACACACAAACCATTGCTTTTTATCCCGAATACACAAATGCTTTTATATGTGCCCTACATCTAAATAAAGGTTTTCATGTGGGTGCACAGACTGAACAATGTTTTCCCTGAAGCTCCTTTTATCAATAGCATCTTATTGACTGGATATCCAGGGAAGACATAAGTGGGGATCTAAGCAAACAATGCCAAATTATGATCTCATACTCCCCAAATAAGCTATTAACACACATAGACTGCAGCTCGAAACTTTTTTAGATGTGAACCAGCCAAGGTGCATCACAGTTGAGCTGTGCATTAATGCCAGCTCCCTGGTACAAACTCTGCATCTCTTATCATTGTACCTATTTGAGAGTCATGTGCCATGTGTCCTGCCTTCTGCACAGTCTCCCCATGTAGCAACCTGATCTAAAACCAATGGATTATTTACAGCACTGAGAACCTGTCACACATAGACTATCTACTCCTATATGCCGCATGCAACAAATGACAACTTGGCTCTCCTGAGAGAGAGGTGGGTGATTAATTAATTAATATTTTGTCTTTGTATATCAGACATGGAAAACAGGGAAGTTTGTCAGATCAATCATATTTTGAAACACACAAATTTGCACAAGCCTAATTATACATTGTCAGCCAAGAGCCTTCAATGACACTCCAAGTTCATCTGTTTTTTCGTAGGGAGGCAGAAACATTATTGTTTAGCTTGAATCAGAAAATACAATTATTTTGGTGAATATCAGCCCACGCTCACATTTTGCTAATTACCCATGAAGTAATTTCCATAAATAATTGCTCCTGTTTATTACAGTGGCCCCATCTGCCACACAGGAGTAATCAAATGAGCACAGTGACTTTGAGTAATGGCACTTACAGGCCTATACTGGAATACTCCAACGCAACGCAAATGAAGTTCAAATCTGCAGCTCATTACACACCAATCATCTCAACGGGGTAACGTTTTCACTCCAGCTCGACCTTATATCAAACATCAATGCAGAGGGTGTTATTTTTAGACATTTTTGCGGCATTTTATGCAGAGCGATATCAGTCCAGACTGAAATATTGAATAAATTATAGTTTTGATATTTATAATCATCAGAGAATTCATTCTACTCAATTTTCCTCCTGTGTTATTTGCAACAAACTTTTCTCCTTATCTTGTTAAACGTTTGGATAATGGGTAAGTATGACCAAACGTTTGACTTTTACTGCAGTTATGCAACATTTTCCATACATACACAACACAAGTTTACAACAAAATTGTGTTTGATCAGTGGTCATGACAATTTGCATATTAATGATTAATGATCAAGAAACTGATCTCACAGCCCTAAAGTTAATCAGTGGTGCTTGTTTCAGTCATTATGCAAATGTACTTGTAATAAGGTTGGAGAAACCTGCAGTCAGCTGAGACTGAAGTAGTCACTTGGATGAGTGACGAAACACTTCTCCCACTGGAAACGCCATGTTCACATGAACAAAATCGACTTTTTGGAAAATAAAACGTTTTTTTTTTCTCTGTTGCTAAGAAGTTGAGAATGTCCATATATCTCCATTACTTAATCCAAATCCTCTATCAAGAATAACTTGTTCTGGACAGTCTCAAAAATTATATTCAGCAGAGTCAATTAAGCAATTATATGCTCCATTTGACTGCTGACCATAATGTCCCCTACTGTTTTCTGCTTCAGTACTCGCTGTGTCTAATCTTCATAGAGTGTTTGATTTAATATTGGGGTACTGGCAAGCGACTGCCTGAAAGCTATAAAATTTTAAGCTGAGATAATGACTTATTTGAACTTCTTCTGACTGAACAAAACATTTGAAACTGACTGAAGATTAAGAAAATCGTAAATGTCACTGGCAACACGATTACGTTTAAACTGTGATAAGGTTTTAATTTGCTTTTTCAATAGGCTTTGATTTTACCTTCGAATGAGCACAGAATAAAACATGATGGCAAAATGTAAATTCAGGTTGAAGTGGTGTAGTGGTTTGTGAGCTCACGGGTGTCAACTGATTAGGTTCATTAGCAACAGCTTGACTTTTTAGCTCATAACTGTGACTGTGCAAATTTGGCATGTAAACAACCATTTTTGTTGACAATTGATTACGCCTGGTAATAGCTGCATTTCTTTACAGTGCAGACTAAATAAATTATATTTATTTGATTCTCACATATATGAGTTATGTTCTTAAGAAGTGCTTGGCAAATCCAGTCAACACTTCATGAGTTACACCTTGCTATTACTGGGTCTTTCTTTTGCTTTCTGAAGGGTATAGATTTAACAAGTTTTTGGGGTTTTTTTGAGATTTTGGTCCATACTGACCTCCCACAGATGCTGCAAATTTGTCATATCCTACATCGCAAAGGTTCTTTATTGGATATGGTGACTGTGGAGGTCATTTGAGTACAGCGATCTCAATATCATGTTCAACAAGCCAGTTTGAAATGATTTGACCTTTGTGGCAAGGTCCTTTATCCTGCTGGAAGCAACCATCAGAAGATGGGACACTGTTATCATAAAGGGACAGACATGGTGCACAAATGAATAACCTTAATATTCCCAACATCACCAGTACCATCATTCTGAAATGCTGACACAAAAATATGGTTGTCTGTACCATATTTACCTGTACCATCTAAAATACTGGAGCAGAAATAAAAACTTATCAGAACAAACAACATTTTCCATGTTCTGTTGCCCTGTTTTGGTGAATCCATGCACTCAAAAAAATAAGTCATTGGATGAACTCAATTGGACTGATGGCAGGTTTTCCACGTAATACATCTACTTTGGTCCAACCTAATCTACATACATCGTGACAATTCAATTAAATTGAGTCAGTAGAACACAATTTTGTAAATACTGCTAAAATGAAAAAAGTACATTAATATGATGTGAAAGGTTTTGGTTGGTCCAACTCAATACAGTGTCATTCACGTGAGCTAGATTTTCATTGCATTGAAATCATTATTTTGAGTTCAACTAAATCATAATTTTCATTACCAGAAAACTAATTTAATTATTAAAATAATGACAAAATGAATTTGTTTTTACAACTCGGGTTTATTCACTTGAATTAAAAGCAGAAACAGAATATTTTGTGAATAAACATACATGTCACATGGTCAAATCAACCTTAACAAAATCAAAGTGCTCACAAAAAAGTGCTGACGTACATTTGTAATGAATGTCAAATCTGAATAGCACACACCTCTGTACTACTAGGCAATACTGAAAACAAACTGGAATCTGTAAAATCAGATTTCACTTCAGAATTTGAAACAACCCAACAATACATAAATATACATACATATACATGTATACATACATATACATGTATACATACATATACATGTATACATACATATACATGTATACATATATATATATACACGTGTATATATATATACATATATATATACACATACATACATACACATACATACATACATATATATACACACATATATATATATATATATATATATACACACACATATATATACACATATACACATATATATACACATATACACATATATATACACATATACACACACACATATACACACATATACACACACACATATACACACACACACACACATATATATATATATATATATATATATGTATATATGTGTGTGTGTTTTCATGAAGAACATTTTTCTGTTACCAAGGGGGAGGTATTTTAATAAAAAAAAAACTTTCAACTTTACTTCTCCAAAACCAATTACATGTAAACATTTACAAGCTTATAAGAACGGGAAGACCAACTTTAAAACACTGGAAGACACAAAACTTGTCAACATTTTTCTATTACCTTTGCAAATCCCAAAAGCAATCAAAAAGAAAATGGTGGTTACAACCATGAAACTTTTTCTGAGCTAAATCCCCAGTCCTTTCATCCATCTATAGTAGTACAGATTAAAGGTCACATCACTCACAACAGAACAGCAGACAAAAATAGACAACTTCCATTTGGCCAAAAAAAAGAAAGAAAAAAAGGTCACAGTTTGAACAAAAGATATAAAAAGGCCAAAATCAACTTTTGTGCTGGGTCTTGTTTGCCTAAGCAAACATCTTCATTTTCATTTGCTGCATCTTTGTACTGAGCCTTTGTCCATCCAGATTCATCAAAATCTTCTGACAGAACTCAAAAGTGTACTTGTGGTCATTTGGATAGCTCAGATCAAGTGCATAAATCAGTCCAAAGAGGACGATGAATGCCATGATGACACTACCGAGGTTGTTCATAACTGTAGTACCTTCAATGACAACTCCAACATCCTCTGGCTCCTGAATCCCTTCTCTTCTGATGGTGTAAATACAGTGACAGTTGCTGCAGTGGACCTCAACCGTTCATCCTCAGTGGAGGAGGTCTGAAAAACAGGATGTTTCAGGTTTAAGGGCTCTGTCACTTGGAAGGGGACATATTATGCAAAACTCAGCTTTTGTATCCTTTTGTGCTGAAACATGGGTCTCTACTGCCTCTATAAACACTCCAAACATGAATAAAACCCGTCAATCTGTTTCCTATCAATAGTTTGGGTTCAGGTATTATGTACCTCCCTTTGGGAGGGGCTTGATATAGAGCAGCAGCTCCTCCAGTGTCTATCAGTGTGTGTGTGTGTGTGGGCTGGGTCAATTTCCCTTATTTCATCACAATTGGGAACCTTTTGAAACAGCTTGTTTTATGCACATTATTCCTGAAACCAGGAGATTGCTGTAATGGCAGTGTTTTGAAGGGAGGAAGGTTCAGGGCTGAAGCAATCAGCTTCATGGGCTCATCCGGTTAGAATAAGAAAAGCAGCCATCTAATGCAGAATTAGTTTCAGGGTACTCCTTTTATTCTCAAATAAATAAGGCAAAAAAGGAAGGAAACAAAGACACACATGGACTGCCAATGCTCAGCTGCCGCCCCGTGTGGAAGTGCGGAAAGAGTGAGCTAAAAGTGAATGCAGTCCTTATATACTGTGTGACATATAATGTGTGACAGGTGAGTGCAATCAAGGACAAGCACCACACCCAATCAAAGGTGAGAGAACTAAACAAGGTGCATCTGGTGAAGTGAGTGGGTGTGCTGGGATGTGCTAAAAGGTGGGTCTCTACAACAGGCAGTGACACTAGTTAGTGTCTTGATGCAATCTGCTGTGTTCCTTATAATGAGGACTTTTTAACTAATTGGCATAATTAACTGAACTCCATTGGAGTGTTTACTTTCTGAAGTGCCTTGAGATGACTGTTGTTGTGATATACCGCTATCTAAATAAACTGAATTGAAACACTGACAGAAAATGGATGAATGTTTTCTCCACATTTACTGTGTTTATAGAGGCAGTAGATACCTACATGGCAGCACCAAAAGAATGAACAATTGAATTTTTGCTGAAACTGTCCCCTTAAAAAGTGCTCTCCAGTGCAAGTTTCAACAATGACTATTAAGAATAATACATATTTCACAATTATATTGTCTCTTTTGAATATATGAGGATTTTGCGTGCGATGAACCTAACTCAAATTGAATCTAGAAAAGAAAGTGTGATAAGCGTACCAGATACTCCTTGAACAGTAGGTCTGGATCTTCATTAAAGTAGATCACCAGGCTTTTAAGAGTATGCTCCCTCTTTATGTCGATGTCATCACACTAATGCAAGGGTGAAAAACAAGGGTGAAATAAATGTAATTGATTGCATTTAATTGATGGGTTTATCATTAATACTGACCAAACTACTGATCGCCATGATATCCTTGATCTTTTGGCCCTTTGCTCCCCTCAAAAATTTGCATCAGCTTGTCTGTTAAGTTGTCCAGCTGAGCCAAGAACTTTGCCTGCAGGGGTTTTGTAGTGATCTGCAGGAACTCTGCATTCACCTGGAAATAAAACATACATAAATATAGTAAACTAGAAGTTAAGTAAATACAGACTGCTGAATCAACTGATTATGTATACAAATATTATCTCTAAAATCATGAAGGGAGTATTTGTTGTGTTTTCTGTATATGCGTGTCTGAAATGTACTGTATATATTAGTTTCAAATTCACAATTTTTAAACACACATTGGACAGTTTGGTGACGCCTGAGATGTGTATTTATGTGTTGGAAAAAATTTCTCTCTGAAATATATTCTCTGCGTGAGCAAATAGGACACTGAAAAATGGATTGTTCTGATTTGTTTTGTGTTGTTTGTTCTGAATGATTTTTGTACGTGTGATTTAACAATTTAGTCCATGTAGTAAAGCTACATGGACAATCTGAGTACGGACAGGGAAACCGAATAACACCTCTTATATGCCCGTGAGCCTGTCTAAAATGTTTCAACAACAAATACCTGCTAGATAATTCTAAACTGCAGCTTTTACATGTCCACATCCAACTACCTGAAAGAAAGAAAAATAAGACAATATCAGTGAAAAATAAGCTTATAGAATCCCAAAACTGTTTTACACAAGGGAAATGTGCTACTTACCAACACTTAAAAGTTGACAGATAACTTGGTGACTTAGTGATGTAAAAATGATGATCACACTTCAAAATTGATCACACTGTAAAATAAATCATATAACATTTTAATTGGTAAAAGAATAATTTCATGGTTTTTCTTTACTTGCTCCTTACAGTGTTCCCATAATAACATCATGAATATTTCCGTAATATAGGCAACAATAAAAGCTCTGGACACAGATAGAAGTGGCAGAGGTTCAATACAGTCAGACAGAACAGTTATTAGTAGTCGTGTTTCGATTTTCTAGTTAAAAGAGAACATGACATGCCGCCTAACAAATGCAGTGAGCGTTTTGGGTCAGAAAACGCTCACTGGCTGTAGGGGTGGCTGTAGCTCAGGTGGCAGAGCAGGTCAGCCACTAATCAGAAGGTCGGTGGTTCGATCCCAGGCTGCATCCTGGCTGCATGTCAAATATCCTTGGGCAAGATACTAACCCCATGTTTGCCTACTGGTGGTGGTCAGAGGGCCTGGTGGCGCCTGTGTCCGGCAGCCTCCCCTCTGTCAGTGTGCCCCAGGGCAGCTGTGGCTACAATGTAGCTTGCCATTGCCTGTGTGTGAATGGGTGAATGACTGAATGTAGTGTAAAGCGCTTTGGGGTCCTATGGACTAGAAAAGCGCTATACAAATGCAGGCCATTTACCATAATGTCAACAAGTGACGATTTGTGAAAGGTTTCACTAATGATAATGTGTAAGTAAGAAACATGCATTTGAAAACAAATATATCCGCCTATGTTCCTTTTTTCATGAAAGTTTACGTTTGGAATGCAACAATTTCAGCAAAAAGGTGGGTAAAAAAGGCAGTAATTCTCCATGAAGAGAAATCGGTTAGATTTATTTTGAAGCGGTTTGGGCCAGTTTCACCTTATGTGAGCGCATGCTGCGACATATGCGCGTTCACGAGGCCGTGTTCTTCTTGAATTAGCTATAAGTTAAGTTAGGGGCTGGAAACGTTTCTGACCCAAAACGCTCACTGCATTTGTTAGGCGGCATGTCATCGTAGTTCTACACAGAGTCGTTCAATAATACCGGCCTGCATAATGATAAAGTATAGGGAGCGGGGAAACCTCCGAGGGCAATCCGATATGGGCTCACTGTCCCGGGGAATAACTTTCCGCGATGGCCCGCCACACTTCACTGGTTTCACAGTGCTCTCCCCTACAAACCAGGCGACTGTCATCCGTCTCTCCTTCCAACACTTCCCGCCTGCCAGGGTGGATATTTTTGAGAACTCCATTTTTGCATTTAGTGTGGATGAGAAAAATTGAGAAAACGCAGTGTCAAAGGTGTGCGCGTTTTTTGGCGTCACACTGTGCGCCACGTTATTGTTTCGGTGAAATTAATTTCTACAATAGGGGACTTAGACAAAATACTGTTAATTGTCCTCTCTGCAGTGTTTAAATGCTTACATATACACACAGTTACTGTCCCTCTACACATAGGTCTCAGTTCTGCTGCTATGCGCCATCTTTGTTTACTATTTCTCGCCGAGGCTTCTAGACTTCTGATTGGCCAACATTTCTACACGGTTAGGAATATATCGCCACCTGTTGCTTTGGCATGTTCCTAGCAGCGTTTTCCTTCAGTTTTGCGTTTACGTGTGGACGGGATTATTTCTTGAAATGAAAACGGAAAATCTCCGTTTACAAAAATACCCGTGCATGTGTAGACGTAGCCGAAATCTTTCATAATAATAAGTAGGTTTGAACATCACGGGAGTGCGCATTGTGCTGACTACAGTTACTCTTCCGGCCACATGGTTCGCTTTTGGTAGCACCCTCAGTAAACTATGCAGTGCTTTTAGAGACACCTCAAAACAATACGTTCTACTAGAAAATGGCATTATATGATAATAAGCACAGAATACCACATTATTTGATTATATTAAAAAAAAACAGTAAGAAAGAAGTTAGCTATAGGACATCATCTTTCATTGAGCACATGGCCGCTGGCTAGCTGCTGATAAGCTAGCACACGCTCTGAGTACTTAAAAGTTGGCAGCTACACAATTTCTCCTCTATAACAAGGCACTTTTGAAAAGACCTGTCTATATTGTCCAAAAATTAGTATCCAAGCAGAGAAGAGAATGGTAGCACCACCTAAAGTTCGAAAAACAACTATTAAAAGCTTCTATGATAAATAGTATTGCCATACATTCAGCTCATAAAGTAATACACAATTGGATATATGAAAAATAAAAATGTTACCTTACCTGAAGGTGTAGTTTTGTTCGAAAAGTACAGAGAGAGGCCAACAGCAGCTGCATTCATTCTGATGATCCTGAAAGAGCGCAAAATCTTCGGAGAGGGCGGGCTGTTGGGTAACTCAGCAACTTTGTGTTCTTGTGACAAATACCGTTTTGAGGGAGAATAATTTAGGTTCACCACACGAATAATAGTTGCAGTAACGCTGGAGTGCTACATTTGCGTTGAGTGAGATTAAAAAAAATGTTTAGGCTTAATGAGGGGCTTGAATTTTTTTCTTTGAGTTTACAAATGTGCAAGTGCAAAAATGTACTCCCCCTACCCCCAGTGCCCCAACAAACTCATTCATTTTGTGTTCAGAATCAGCCTGTGCTGGTTTTGAATAATTTTAGGTTTACACAAAGAAAATCAAATTGATTTGGTATTTTTTAATTGCATTTGTGAACAACTAACATAATTTGCATGTGTTCTTTGAAAGGAGGACCTGAATCTGTTTTTTGAGTGTGTAAACTAGATCCTGAGTTTCCTCACAGGATTGCCACTCAGTGTGGTCTTCAGCTGCTGTAGCCTGTTTGACTCTAACTTGATATGTGTTGCATTCAGAGATGCTCTTCTGCATACTTGCATTGAAATAAGTGGCTATTCGAGCTACTGTTGCCTTCCTATCAGCACAAAACATTCTGGCCATTCTCCTCTCAGCTCTGCCATCTCACTGAATACTTTCTTTTTTTTGGACCATTCTGTGTAAACCATAAAAAAAATGGTTTTGAGTCACTTAAAATACCCTTTCTAATTCTCTGTTTGAACATCAGGAGGTTTTCTTGACTATTTCAACATGTCTAAATGCACTGAGTTCCTGCCATGTGATTGGATCATTAGCATACTGCAATAACAGGTGTATCTAACAAAATAGGCGATAAGTCCCTTGAAGCATCTGTTGTTGTGATAAGTAAAACTGAATTTATTCAAGCATATGTTATGTAGCAAAACTGAACAATTTATGCATTCAGAGAATAACACTACGACGATGGGTATGGAAACTTTTATGAAATTTATACATGCAATATAAAAGGTGCACAAAGGTTTTTGTTTTTTTTTACCAAATATTTCCATTATTTACAATATGGAATGCTGTGCTTAAAATGTATGAATATGTTTTCTAAATCGGGCCGTCTTGGTTTTTGTAACATCATCTGGTTTTTAGTCGTGAAAATGTGACTCACCGCAAACATTAGAGTATGCAGTCAAAGGAGCTTGCAAAAAAAGCGTCTGGACTTCTTTAAGTTGCTTGAAGCAACTTAAAGAAGTCCAGACGCTTTTTTTGCAAGCTCCTTTGACTACGATGACCTGGATGACTGAGAACCTTTACAGACGTTAGAGTACGCACATTTTTGTTGCTGATAGGGTCTCTTGAGTCTCATGACATGACACTATTAGCTGCCTAACGGAGTGTGAGACACATGATGTGAGGTTTTCATTTTTGATGAGACGGCTGTGAGATGTTTAGTTATATCTTGATAAAGAAAGTTTTATTTATTTTTTTTTAGATTATCTTGAAGTGCATAACTGTCAGAAATGTGTCACTTTGCAAAAAATGGCGATTTTGTAAAACTATTGTAGCTCTTGGCCTACTTACAACAAAAGAATAAAGACCAACAATAAAACCACAATTATGACCACAGACACTGGCAGACACACAAACAAGTGGTGCACACTGATTCTTACCGTCCGTTCTGTGTGAACATGGCCACTAGAGGCGTAGTACTTCGGTCAACTGAAAGACAAAAAGGTATTTTGTTAAGTTTAAAGTTAATCTTCTTGATGATATTGTTTTCTTCTTGGCTGTTGCAGATTGATGGCAGATTTAACCCTGACATATCATCAGTCACAAAGGATACTGTGGGAATGGCCGGGCAAGTATTGTCTGAGAAGAAAAAGTAAGGCGAAGACAAGACTCCTTTATCACAATAATGATAGAGACCTTACTTAAAGAGATTTTTTTTAAGAGCAATGAAAAATTGAGCCTGAGGCTTGTTGCAGTTATCCCAGTGTGTGTTTACCCTCACCACAAGGCTCAATGTTTAAATCCCCACTGGTCTTATTAAGGATGAAAGAATGATTCATTGTATGATGTGAAAACGTTACAGAATCCGGAGCAGCTAGCCTCGGCTTCCTGCTCCTCCCGGTCCACAGAACAGTTTGAAACTGCTTTGTGAGTGATAAAGAAAGGACAGGCAGTCCTCAGTGATACATTACATATATAACCTAATTATATGTGGTGAATCTGACATTATGATAAACATACAGCATATTTCATAGCCTGCTTTATAGTCTTACTAAAAATATTCTCACCACTTTTTACATTTGCTGTCACTTTGATTTCAATGTACTGAACAGCAAGGAAGCATCGACTGTAAAATTCTAGGTCGCCAACAATGTTTAATAGTTTGACTGGCAGCCAGTTCTGATACCGATGTACTGTCGGTTTATTTTTGTTGTTAGTTTCCCCCTTAAAAAAAAAAGAGAAATAATCATCATTCAAAAAGGCAACAAAATTGCTTTTAAGGCTTTCAATTCTTTATTAATTAAATGTGAGCTAGTATAAAATTGTTGTAATACAACAGTAGCAATTGCCATAAGGAAAAGTCATATTTTTGTTTTTTGCCAGTAGCAGCCAAAAAAGCCAATCTACTAAGGAGACTTAGTTCTGTCTCTGACTTGAATTTTTGCAGTTGTTAATATACCAGACAGTCAACTGCCTTAGAGGAAAAAGATAAATCCAAAAAAACACTAACTCATTTACCAGTGATTCACTCTTTCACCAGGTACATGTCAACCCTTTTCACAGAATCCACATTTTTCTAAATTTCTTCTACTTTTCCTTAAGGCCCTGAACATGTACTGTATCTCATTTGGTTCTTTAGGACTTTTGAGTTGGATCTGAAATGGCAGTTCTCAAATTATGCTGGGATTGTGGTCCAGAGTAAAACATCAAACCTTGGTCAAATGAAAAGAGGCAGTGTAGGTCAGAAAATAAAGTGAACCATGGTTTAGTTTTATTCTGGTGTAAAAATATTTTCTTGGGTGGTTTGAACCTTTGGACCAACAGCAAGGCAAAACAGGCTAACATCAGAACCAAAAGGAAAAGAATCAACTACAGTAACACATAAGACATGTTTGAGGTCTAAAATATGAGTCAACAATGCTATTAAAATAAACTAATGCCATTGCCGTGACCTTCTAGCTATTTTTTGGAAGGGCAGGAGAGAAAGGATACCAGGAGGTGGGAGTGGTGAGTATTATGCTTGAAGTTGGTGCTGCAGGGAGTGTTACTATTCTGACAACAAAATTAATCGGTTCATTTTTCTACATTAGTGTAAACAATAAATAAAAATTTATTTCATTTAATAATTTCCTATTCATGCCATCTACAGACAAACTGATGTCAAGTGCACAGACATATTGCCCATAGGTCATGACAACAGGACACTGGTATGTCATGTGCATTTCTTTATCTAAGTAAGTTTTATGATAGTGGACATATTTACTTGGCGGTTGTAATTCTTGGGTCTGAAATTTACTATTTTCTTAGGTAATCGTTTTTTCAAGTTTCAAATTGGTGTTACCCTCTATTCTAATAAACCCAAAATATAATAATAATGATAATAATAATAAACAATAATTTCCTGTGATGTAAAATAAGGAAAGGCAGAACATTTGGGTGAAAACCATATTTTGCCTTTATTTTTATTTTTTAGGATCACTTTAATTTTCCTGACTGCTCCTCGTTTGACTTTAAAAAAAAAAAAAAATTTGTCTGTTGTCAAGTTGTTAAAAAATGGCAAATCAATTTTGGATTATTTATTGCTTTGTTTGTGGCATAAACAAACTCAAAAGGTCAATACCACGATTACAGCGCTAGACAGCAATTTGCAATCAAGAGAGATTTTTGAGAGTAAATATCTGGGTCACAGAAAGACTTGTCGTAGACGTACATGCTGGAAATGTCAAATCAAAACCACTGAGCAATACACAGGTAATCTGCAATCAAGCCCTCATTTCCAAAGGACAAGTGACTTCTGTGAACAAATTAAGCAGAAGGACAAAGAATTTGCCAGCACCAAAATCATTACCATCAAACTACTGCATATTTCAATACAAAAAAGGTCGAGCATTCGATGATAATTTGTAAACAAAACAAATAAAAAAACCCCCACATAAAATACAATTCTCTAAAGACCAATGTGACATTAAAAAAATGTGACCATTTAAAAGTCCAAAACACAAAGATTTGTGAATCAAAATGAAATACAGCAGAAAAGACTAACAGGTCCTAACAATGGAAGCTGGAATTTGAATTCATTTTTGCCACAAGTTACTTCAGTAATAAATAACCAGTCGCTATGATTAGTGATTTTTTTTTTCTTATGTTGCAGCTTTAACAGACATACTTGTCTGTCTAGACTTGTAGTCAAGACCGCCTAAACCAAGACCAAGACCAGAGGGTATCGAGGCCGAGACAAGACCAAGACAGACCGAGTCAAGACCAAGACAAAGTCGAGACGAGACCAAGACCGAGACAAAAAAGTCTTTAAACTGCAGCCAGATGCTGCTTCGTTTACGGGTCCTCAGGCATATTTATGTGTTTTTGGGATGCACTCGTACATCCCTCCTCACCGCTGTCTACTGTCTCACTCACTTACTGAGAGGACAGACGCACGCTCCACTTGACTGTCGCGTCTCTCACCCTCTGTTTTTCACATAATGATATTATCCTATATCCTCACATGTGATTGGCCACAATATGGAGGGATTGGAGCATAGCTGAGCCACTGTGTGAGAGCTGAGCGGCGAAAGGAAATTAAGTGAGGAGCCGGCTCTCGCTCAATGGGAGTCGACTCTTGTGATTCACTACAAAGCACTCTCGAAGCACGGCTCTTAGAGCTGATGCTTTTGCGCATGACACATTATCGAACGTTATGCTGTGTGTCATGGATACTGTTGACTCCAAATCTCCCGACCACTATGTCGATCTGAGACAGCAAGACCGAGACAGTGAGACCAAGACAAGACCTAGACCACGTAAAAGTCTCAAAGACATCCAACTCTAGCATACTGATTAGTCTCCATGAAGCTACAGTATGCTCTTTTGTCAGCTGGAGGAAAGATAGGAGACAGAGATAAAGCTATTTCTGCATCTGTACTTTCAGAAAGTACAGAACATGCACTTTAAACCATCGATGGGATTATGACGACTGAATATATTAAAACCTCATCTGTTGTGAAATTAACAAAACTAAAGACTTACAGTTCAAAAGTCTTGAGCCACCCCTCATTTTTACTTTCACTTTTATCCGGATGTCCTAAAAACACCCTGAAAAGCCTTCAGTTAATCCAAAATGCTGCAGTAAGAGTCCTGACAGGGACTAGAAAGAGAGAGCATATTTCTCCTGTATTGGCTTCCCTTCACTGGCTTCCTGTTAAATTGAATTCAAAATCCTGCTCCTCACATAAAAGGTCTTAAATAATCAGGCCCCATCTTATCTTAATGACCTTGTAGTACCATATCACCCCATTAGAGCACTTTGCTCTCGCTCTGCAGGCCTACTTGTTGTTCCTAGAGTATTTAAAAGTAGAATGGGAGGCAGAGCGTTCAGTTTTCAGGCCCCTCTTCTGTGGAACCAGCTTCCAGTTTGGATTGGGGAGACAGACACTATCTCTACTTTGAAGATTAGGCTTAAAACTTTCCTTTTTGCTAAAGCATATAGTTAGGGCTGGACCAGGTGACCCTGAATCCTCCTTTAGTTATGTTGCAACAGGTGTAGGCTGCCGGGGGATTCCAATGATGCATTGTTTTTCCTTTTCAGTCACCTTTCTCACTCACTATGTGTTAATAGACCTCCCTGCATTAAATCGTACTTGTTATTAATCTCTGTCTCTCTTCCACAGCATGTCTTCTATCCTGTCTTCCTTCTCTCACCCCAACCGGTCACAGCAGATAGCCCCGCCCCTCCCTGAGCCTGGTTCTGCCGGAGGTTTCTTCCTGTTAAAAGGGATATATGAGATATAAGGGATTATGCTATATAAATCAAATTGAATTGAATTTATTTTTTATTTTGATCCCATGCAGACAGGCTTTCTAAAAAAATTTAAGTGGTCTTGAATGACAGTTCTTCAGGCTTTTTTGAGGCTTTTCATAGTTTTTCATTGGATATTGGCTGCTGTTTCACTAATTTTCAGTTCAGTCATTGTACCTGTCCATTCTCAGAGGAAGACACCTAACTCAAGGTCTAAACAAGTTTTGTGTCAGTTTTGACATGTATCAAATTGTATTTTTCCACCAAAAAGGTAATTTCCAAAGAGCTATTAGCTGGAAATGTGGCATATCTTAGCATGGTGTGCAGTGTATCCTAAAAAGAAAAAAAATATAGAGGAACATAGGACAAGTGGAGGATAAAAGAAGAAGCGCCAGGTCAAAAACTACAATGTCTACAGTAGAAAAACAATATCTGAAAGGCAAGTTGTACAAAAAAGGAACAAAACCCAGCAAACACCTGATACAGGACCGTCAGTTGTTCCAGCTGTTACTTGTTGAAACAACAAAAATGGTCTCATTGGCAGAGTGGCTGTCAAGACGGTATTCTTAAAGAAGAGAAACAGGGAGACAGGGCTGAGACATGCCAAATTACGCAAGAACTGGCTCCAAGTTTAAGTTTCTGGAAAGGTACTGTCAGATTTTGATCCACTATGCATCTGACTGGTAACAGGTACATTTTTCAGCATGACATTGATGCCAAAGACACTGCCAATGCAGTAAAAGCATACCTGGATAGAAAAACGCACAGTGGAACACTATCAGTCATGGTTGCCCTCCCCACAGCCCAAACCTCAGCATTATTGAAGCAGTGTAAGATTATCTTGACAGAGAACAGAACAAAAAGCGGGCAACATCCACATAAAATCATTGGAATGTCATTCAAAATATTCCTGAAGACTATTTAAAGAAATTAAAAGAACACCTGGCTTGGACAGTTCAGGTTGTGTTGAAAAATAAAGGTGCTCATACCAGATATTGGCTTGTTAGAATTGTACAAATTCAGTTTTTGTCTTATATACTGTATTTCCAGGAATTTTTGCATGTTTGCATGTATCACTCAATTTCCTGAAATAGTGTTGTCTCAAAACTTGTGCACTTTAGTACCCAAAAAAAAAAAAAATACATTTAACCAACTAATATTTTAGTGTGACTAGCAAGGGCAGGGACATTTAAATGTCGCTGTTAAATATGCAATCACAAGAAAGATAAATTATGAAATCCACTTTCACTATATTCGTGTATACAGTGTCTGGTTGGTGAGTGCAGAATAAACTAATTTCCCACATTTCCAGCTAAATTTAAAGAAATGAGAGGTGCATCATTGTCATCTCAGGGCTTTGATTACTACTCTTAGGATTAGGATCAGTCTGAGTCCGGGTTTTAGTCATCATTTCTTATAATTTACAGGTATCATATGCATGTTATATTTTAAACAGTGAATAGCTCATTCATTCAAATAACCTACAGATTAAGCAACAAATAAAAATAGTCATGAATAAAGACCTTGTTTCTATAACAGCTATGACTTTATCGTACACTCTGGCAACACTTGCAGCTTTCAGCTTGTGGTTTTTGATGAAGTTCACTCGTCTGTTTTTGCTAATAAGAACAACTCGTCTGCTTTTCTAAGTAACTGCTGTTTCATCTAGTCTATGACAGAAGTGCAGAAGCTGCACTTCAGCTGTAAGAGATTGGGAAGCAGAAGATGAGCTGCCAGCTTCTATTACCAATCCACGTCACCAGGTATTCACAGTGTCATTCAGAATTTAGAGCATGCACGGTCAGCGGGAACATCTCAACAGGAGACAGCTTGTCGAATTTAAAAATGCACTCCTTCCAATTAAGAGGCATATTAAGATGGTGTGATTGAGTACTCTGTGACTAATCCCCTGACATTAGTTTGAGCTGCTGTGCAGGAGTTAGTCATCATTTTGACTGCTCATCACAGAAACTTCCTCCTTTCTTTTTTTTTTTTTTTTTTTGCATTATTCTAATACTATTTTAATCAATCAAGTTTTTTTAAGTGTGAAATGTCAGGTTCCCAGAGCCTAGTCTGACATATTCAGTCTCTACACTTCAAATAGCAAAGATTCAAATTTCATTGGAAAAGCTGAAACCAGTGAATGTTTCAGATTTTCTGCAGATCAAATACATGGATGCCTGAACAGTTAATAGGCAAATCTTAGTGATGATGTTATCATATTAGTGCTGCACCAAATAATTACTTTCATTATCACTTAATCTGCATACTGATGGAAAATGTCCGTAACGATTCACGGGGCACAGAGCGTGCCTTCAAAGGTCTTTTAACTTGAAGCCTTGCAACTCTAATAACGCATCATTGCTTTCTTACTCAAGTACCCCTTCAGTTCAGTCAAATTTCATTCAGTTTCATTTATAAAGCACTGATTTACAAACTTTTATAAAGCAAAGTAAAGATCCTACAATATTAGAAGGAAAAACCCCAACAATTGAATGATCAGACTATGAGCAGCACTTGCCAAAAGTGGGAAAGAAAAACTCCCTTTTAACAGGAAGAAGCCTCTGAGGAGAACAGGGCAGAGGACAAAGAACAAACGATGGGAGACAGACGGCACCATTTAATGACTTATACCAGCTTACAAAACTAGAGTGGAAAAGAAGTGTGTAGTGCATCATGAAAAGTCCCCCAGCATAGCGGTCCCCAACCTTTTTTGCGCCACGGATCAGTTCATGCTCGACAAGTTATTTTCACGAACCCTCCTTTAAGGTGTCGTAGATAAATACAACAAAATAAAACCAGTACCGGTACCAAAAAAAAAGAAGATTTATTCATAACACACGGGAAAAGACCCAGGGAAACCGAGTTAACTATAAAAACGATTTTAAAAAATGATGGTAAAAACTGATAAAAACCCTGAAAACCATCAACTTCACACCCGAGTCTCAACTCTCACAGCCCGGTGCCAAACGACTCACAGACCATGGCCCGGAGTTGGGGACCGCTGCCCCTGCAGATTGGGCCTAATGCATGAAAAATAAGGAATTGTTTGGGTCTACCTGTGTCAGGCGTTGTGTGGAGGCGAGGAAGAAGGAACCCAAACGCAGGACTAGCAGGTAGGTGAAGGTTTATTATAGGAAGTGGGTGAACAGAGGGTGAACGAACACTGACTGGCTAGACAACTGAACGGCTGACTGAACTGAGGGAACACACGGGAAGGACAACGTAACATCAATGACACGACAGTGAACGAATAGAAACAGAGGGCTTAAATACATAGACTGGTGAGGATGATAATGAAAGACCGGTGAGTACCCAGCTGAACATAATCTGACTAATGATACGTGGGAATAACTGGAACACAATACGCAGGCGGTATGCTGGCACAGAAAACAGATGTGAAAATAAACTGAAGATGACAAAACGGAAAACACTGGGTCAACGACCCAGGAACCCTGACAACCTGATCTGGTCCTAACGCTCACCTGGAGACCGCTGGAAGCACTGTGAGAATCATGTTCTTTGATTTCTCCAGTGCCTTCAACACTATTCTTCCCTCGGTTCTGAAGGACAAGCTGGAGAACTCTGGAGTGGACCATCACCTCACTACCTGGATTTTGGACTACCTCACCGACCGACCACAGTATGTGAGGACTCAGGGCTGTGTGTCGGACAGGGTCGTCTGCAGTACGGGGGCCCCACAGGGAACGGTTCTGGCTCCGTTCCTCTTCACCATCTACACTGCAGACTTCTCCCACAATTCCACCCAGTGCTTCCTGCAGAAGTTCTCTGATGACTCTGCAATAGTCGGCCTCATCACTGATGGGGACGACAAGGAGTACAGAGGACTGACTCAAGACTTTGTGGACTGGTGCCAGCTGAACTACCTCCAGATCAACGCCAGTAAAACCAAGGAGCTGGTGGTAGACTTCCGCAGGCACAAGCATTCTCCACTGCAACCACTGAACATCCAGGGTATGGACATTGAGGCTGTGGACAGCTACAGGTACCTTGGTGTTCATCTGAACAACAGACTGGACTGGACTCATAACTCAGACGCCCTCTACAGGAAAGGGCAGAGCAGGTTGTACCTGCTGCGGAGACTCAGGTCGTTTGGGGTGGAGGGCCCACTCCTGAAGAAATTCTATGACTCTGTGGTGGCTTCTGCTATCTTTTATGGCGTGGTCTGCTGGGGCGGCAGCATCTCTGCTGGGGACAGGAAGAGACTGAACAGGGTGATCCGAAGGGCCAGCTCTGTTCTAGGATGCCCTCTGGACCCAGTGGAGGTGGTGAGTGACAGGAGAATGGCGGCTAAGCTGTCATCCCTGTTGGACAACGTCTCCCACCCCATGCAGCAGACTGTGACAGCACTGAGCAGCTCCTTCAGTGGGAGACTGCGGCACCCACGGTGTGGGACGGAGAGATTTCGCAGGTCTTTCCTCCCCACTGCTGTCAGACTCCACAACAAAGACTTTAACTGAACAAACACACACATCCACACATGTGCAATAACACTAAGTGCAATAATCTTTTCTGGCATCGTTGTATTTTTACTCAGTTGTATATAGCATTCGTATTCTATTTTTATCTTATTGTATATTTTTATTCTATTTTATTCTACTGTATATAGTATATTATTTTATTCTATTCTGTACAGCTGTGTACTGTATTTATTCTTATTGTATTCTAATTTTTGCGTCATAACTTTTGCACTGTCCACTTCCTGCTGTGACAAAACAAATTTCCCACGTGTGGGACTAATAAAGGTTATCTTATCTTATCTTATCTTAACTATAAAAAGTAAAGTTTTAAGCCTTATCTTAAATGCAGAGAAAGTGTCTGTCTCCTAAAACCAAAACTAGGCGCTGGTTCCACATGAGTAGGACCCCCCCCCCCCCCCCCCCCCCCAGCCCCCCCTAGTTTTAAATACCCTAAGAACCAATAATAAGCCAGTGGTCTGAGAGCAAGGTTCTCTATTGGGGTGACGGTGCCTGATTATTCAGGGCCTTGTATGTGAAGGAAAGGGTTTGAAATTTAAAATCCTTCCTCTCAGATTTAACAGGGAACGAGTGAAGAGAAAATGCCAGAAAGAAATACATAAGTGTCACATTGAGACACATTGAAGGACACATGCTGGTCAAAAATGACTCCAAAATCTTTCACAGTGTTATCATTAGTGGTCAAGCTAATGCCATTTATAGGGCTGACTATAATAGCCTCAGTTTTGTTCAAATTTAGAACAAAAAATTTAGAGGCCATCAAGATGTTTATGTCTGTAATGCATGCAAAGCTACATGCAATGTCTGAAAAGAAAAAAGAAGGAGATCTTCAAAGCATTCCAGATCATAAAAACTCCTGTTGGTGGACCATTTTTCCTGAAATCTGGCTCGCTGCATCTTTCTAAGTTAGTGATGAACTATAGCTCAGAAAAGAACTTCCAACAGTCCACAGAGGGAAAGTCATAGGTCCATTTCATATCTCACATGACGTCCAAACTCATCTGACCTGCAAATCGATTGAGGTCGTCAGAGTCCTTTAAGTTCTGTTTTGAGGAACGAGGCAGAGTTTTAAGAGAGTAGAGCGAGGACAGAAATAAGTGGAGCTGAGTAATATGGATAAAATCAATATGATGTTATTAATAAAAGTGAAAGTAGAGACCAGTAGTCTCTCACAACAGTAAAGTCAATGTTGCATCATAGAGGTTTTTGCTTTACTATAATCTTATTTTTGACCAGTTTCACATAAACTTGTCAATTTTTTTAATATAAAATTTATTATAACTTAATAATAAGTTATAATAAATAATAATATAATCCCTTTTCTTATGAAACAAGCATTTCTGATGGATTACTTGTGACTTGTTATATTCTGTCTCAGCATGTGCTGCTGTTTTCTGCAAAAATTTCGGTGGATTTATTCATACACTTGTTTCAAGTGATAAATATTGTTTTCTTCTTTCACACAGACTGCTTCCTCTTCCAGGAATCCTTCATACATGCATGTGCACACATGCATACAAACTATATTCCACACACGTGGAATATATTTAGAGGAAAGGTTTTCCAAGTAAACACCTTAGAAATGGAAAGAAGTATGTTGTTGCCAGAATTGTCATTGTCAGGTTTTCTGTATCACGAGCAGCTTCAAAAGCTACTCAGAGTCTTCCATACAAAATCAGGCAACAAAATCAGTGCATGTTTACAGGGCCTCTATTGGCAGAAAGACCATCTGAAGCTTCCAGGCATGAATATTAATATGAAATGGAAATGCACATTTTAATCAAAGGAATCTACTTCTTTGTGATGTTTTTACTGACCATGTGCCATCTTAAGATGAGAGTGTAATCCAAACTACATTTCATATTATATTTTCTATTATATTTAAAGTAATAGCAAAGTAGAAGGTGTGCAGTAGGTGTCAATGTAAAGGAGTCAACCTTTCATTTAAAGAATCTGACACGCACTTCCAGTCAGTCAAATCATCTGGAGAAACAAAGTATATGAGGACTGAAGTTTTGCACAAGTAACCTTGTATTTAGAAAAAAAAACAAGGTCTTAAAGGTAAATCTAAAGAGGCTTTTGTAAAGGCTCGACCTAGGGTCACTCCAGAGTGATTTTAACAAAGTTCCAGGAACCCTTCTTGCAGAATAAACTTTATTCTACTAGAATTTTGTAAGAAACCTTTAAAAGGATCATTTGAATTTAGTCTTTTAATATTTCTAATACAAGTGTGTCTGACTAATGTCAGTATGTAAGTGGTGTCAAGGGGTTAATGTGAACAGTCTAAGACTGAGGAGAATGTTACACATGCATTTATGCTTTTTTTGACTGCTAACCTATTCACAAGGGGTTGTCACAGCAGATGGCTCTGCATATTTTGGATTGGCATAGATTTTTACACTGGATATAAGCCCCCCAGAGCTTTGTGTCTCATCCTAGTCTTAAATCAGGGATCTTTGCATGTTTGCATGTTAAGCAAATGTGTTAACCACTACACTACTAAATATGATTAGGAAGAGGTGAAGGGGGTAAAAGCCAACAACAAACTGACAGCTGTTTATTAATATTTCAGTATCCTGAGTAGGCATAAAAAAAAAATCAGGTTTGCGATTGAAAACTTTTGGTCTGTGATGATGTTTACAGCTTAATTACTCGGGTGGTATTTTAATTCTTTTCTTGCAGTGTGTTGCTGATTGTCACACAGAGTGCAGTGTAATGCTGCAACATCCTGCGATGCAAACCTTAAGTTGTCTTCCTAATTCTTACCTTATCGAGTCAGTGCTCACCATGAATGCCCTATGCAAGACAAAAGTAATGAGGAACAAGTGCAATTAAGTATCAGCAACTGTGATTATGTTATTTCATTTGAGACACTTTTTAGCTACAATAATTGTTAGAATGGAATTAGACTGCTATGTTGTCTACGTTTAATTACAAATAAATTATAGAAGCTGATAAATACAGAGTTCTGTGAACAAATTAGTGTGTTTATTTGAGTTTTATTAGGTTAATCTTATGAGAGAGGTGAATTAAAGTGCTTATTAAGTTAAGTTCAATGAAAAGGTACAAGTAAAAAACGATTGTTTAAAAAGCTATTTTATCAGCTTAAAATAAGGCAATTAAATTACATTATAAATTACATTTACATTATTTGGGTTTACACTGGACAGCTGGTGATTCACAACAGTGTACAGATTATAATGTTGCACATCAACCTGCATAATGAGCTATAGGCAGCTGTCAGAGTGAGTTGCAGGGATGAAACAATAAAAATCTATTTTGAAATCTATAAATGCTCAGTAAATTGCCGGGCAGGGATGATAATGACATGACAAATAGAATATTACTTTTGCGTTACGTTTGACTTTATTATAATATCTGATTTTTTAAACTGACTAATCCCCACCTCCATAATTTGCTTCAGAAGCAATTGAATATAATTGGAACGAAATTGCAGTAATTTTTTACCTATCCAGGAATAATTAATATGGATGTTTCCGTAATGTATATGAATCTATAACAGATGTCAGCAACATGCTTACAAGTATGAATTACAAATTTACATGTGTGGGTTAATTCTCCTTTTATTCTCCGTGGCATAGATTCAACAAGGCTTTGGAAACATTCCTCAGGGATGTCTTTGAGTAATGGAGCACATCAGTTATTCACAAGCACATTTGTTTTTTATTTCACCTATATTGTTATTTCTTATGTTATGTTATTTCACCACAAAGGCAAGTTTACATAATTCAAGTATAACTGAGCAAAAGCGATCAAATGTCAGGCTGAATTTATGAACATGAACCTGTTTAACCATCATCATCATCACTTCTTTTTTTTTTTTTTTTTTTTTTCTTTTTTTAATAAATAGGACAGGGGGAATGAATGAGAGAAAGAGGGGGAGAGAAAGAAAGAAAACCAAAGGGGAGAAGAGACGGTGAGAAGGGGGGGGAAGAGAGAGAGAAAAAAAAAAAAAAGAACTCCTGGGTCACCTGTATGGAGAAAAAAAAACAAACAAACAAAAAAAACAAACAGAGGAGACAGCAAACAACAAAGAGCAACATAATAATAGAGAAAACAAAGCACCATCACAATAAACTAGCTAGTCATAGATATCAATATTTACTAAATAATAAACGATATTGTGCAGCACGCAAGATAGACAGCGCGCAGTGTGCTTTGAGGCAGCAGCCAAGAAAGCTTTAGTCCGCGTCTGTGAATACCCATGTGTGCATACCTGTGTGGATCAGCATGCTTGCATTCCAAAGGTTTCTCCATGTAATGATCTGCTAGGGAGTGTGGGGGGGCCACAGCCCCGTCCTCCAGGGTGTGAAGCGGGTATGGAGGAGATCAAAACTCCAGACATCCAGAGGCCCCCAGAACACAAGAGACCATGGAAGACCAACAGAGGGGCAGCCGCGCCACTGTTCCAGTAAGAGCTGAGGAGAGTCCCAGATGAGGGCTCGCCCAGCAGCCGCGGAGCAGAAGTCAGGGGGAGTTGCAGTGACGCGCCCGTGAGCTCCGTCGGCAGCCAGCTGTGCCTGAGTGACCGAGCCCCAGGCCGAGAGGCCGGGGGCACCCCACCTCCAAAGGGGCCCGAGCGAGCCCCAGGCCCCAGGCCCCGACAAGCGGCCGCCAAGGAGTGAGCCGGTGTGTACCCGGACGCCCACCCCCAGACACAAAGAACCACCAACACACCGACACCTGAGGGAGTCCGCCACCGGCAGGGGAAGTGGTGGTGGGTGGAGATAGGCCTCCAAACCTTGGAGGGCCTGAGGTGTCCCCAGAGAGGTGGCGTCTGATACCCAACCTGACATATAGACACAGACATACAGGCACACACAGACACAAACATCCATTCCCACCCTCATGCTCTCATATGCACTTACTCCACACTCAACCAACGTGGAGGCAGACATAAAGAGACGTTGTACACACAATCACACTCCCCAAGCGTACTCTACAAACCGGGTCTAGGTACCCTTGCCCCTGGAGGGGGGAATTGCACCCAGACCCAGGTGGTGTTACCCTTTTCCCTGCGGTGGGGAGAGGCAGACCACCCCGACTCCGCAGCAGCAGGGAGGCCCCACACCCCAGACCGCAGTCGGATGGCCAACTCCTCCTACTAGCCCTCCCGCTCCATCATCATCATCATCACTTCTTGCATATTGCTTGCAGCTCTCCTCTCCCTGGATGCAGCTCCTCTCTCTCTCTTATTCCTGTGGGACAGTTCCCTGCTCTCTCCCTAACTTTGATGCCATCTCGGTCCCGCACTTATTCTCTAGTGAATTTTGAGATCTACCACTTTTCACAGTGGTAAAGTCACAGTTACAGATATATATCTGACAGCTGAGATGGAGTGCAGGCTTCATCCAGAGGAGGGCTGGTTTATTTCCAAGTATTTCACCATGTAAATCGAAAGCCTGTGTTACAGTTGTCTTTCATGGTGCGTAGAAGAACACAGCCCATTACTTAGTTACTCATTAACTGACACATCGCCATTGTTTTCTTTCTGCATCTACGTCATCGTAGCTCTTTATTAAGGTCAGATTTATATACTGTAAGATTCTTGTATAAATAAGACACCTCCGAGCTTTGCGAGTCCCATTAATTGGAGCATTTTGACAGACATTTCAGTGCCATGTATTACAGATCTGAGAGAAGAGGTAAAACACACTACATAAAAGTGATTTATGGTGTTGCAGAACTCTAGGACTGCACTTGGGTTCATTATGGACTGATTTCTATCAATTGACTAAAAATCTGAAACACTCCATCGGCTCACTTTCAAGAATATCTTGATTGCCTGCAAGAGAAACTGTGATAAGGTCAACTGTAAAATTAACTATGTCCAAGAGGTGCAGTTGGTTTTGTGACTCATAGGTTTGTACATTTATAGGGACTTCCATTTCAATACACAAGATTTTCAGAGGGGGATATTTAAATGAAGTTTGAGGCACTAAATTTAATGCTAAATTTAATACTGCAAAAAGGTTATTTTAGTTGTGGATTTGTGACAGTTGGAGTGTTTGTTTATTTAGGATGACACATTCATAATTGGCATGCATGGGTGCTCCGAGATGTGCTAAAACTCTGGCTTTGTCCTGTAAGTTTGAGTAAGCCCTCTCCTTGCATGTTCAGAGCTGAGTCCCTGTCTGCTCCTCAGTAATAATACTCATATTTTATTGAAAATGAGAAGAAATGAATTGAACTGTGTTCCAGGTTTTCCAGTCACATTTCTACAGAGATATTGATACGATTTTTTTTAATAAAAGCTCTGCACATCTTTTTTCAGCAGTGCACGCACACAGAACAATTTTCTCGTAGCCTTTTCCCGTTACTTTTCTCTACTAAAGCCATACATTCAATTTTTAAATCCATCCAACCATTCTTTCTCTTCCGCTTATCCAATTCAGGGTCGCAGTGTGGTCGAGCTACCCAGCTACCACAGACCATACTCCCTTTACAGATCACCAGACTGTCACAGTGCCAACATAGAGAGACAGACAACCCTTCACATTCTCACTCCCTGATTGGCTGTGTTTGTTTTTAAACCAGCAGTTTATTGTGCTCTTGGCAGATAATACTAAAATGAACTGACTAGTTCTTTGTTTATAAATTAGCACACTGTTAAGAACTTTCCACTGCCCTAGATGCATTTTTGGGAATTAATCATCACACTAATTTGCCCCACAGCTTTCAGTTGTAGACACGGCTCCTCTTTGGTAAACCCTGACAGTAACTTTTTGATGCCAAAGTGAAGCTAGCCAACTTCAATTATGTTTTGTGTGCATTTTGCTGGAAAAAAATAAACTATAAACAAATAAAACCATATTTCATTCATCACTTGTTTTTTTGATAAATGAGGAGGAAGGATTATGTCAATGTCTTGTTGCAGTGTGACTCAAGGAATAAGCTTCTGTCTTCCCCCTGGAGAATACAGGGCCCTGCTGTACTTGCTCACTAATAGTTGTTGCTAGCAGGAGAGTGATAAGTCTTCAGTCGCATACCGTAGAGGAAATATCGCTGTATTTTTCGTGATTGATTAAATTTGTCTCCAAAAAACAAATTTCCTGTGGGTATCGGAGTCCATTAACAACTGATGCCCATGTGGTATGAGGATATAGTAAGATGCAAACAATCTCAAACTGACACATCTAAAGTTGAGAAAATATAACTAATCACAAATCCAGGCCCCACAGCTTTCTTCTTCATCCTATTACTCATAAACCTCTCAGTTTCTCCCAGCTGTCTGCATGGCACAGATAATAAGGGAGCCAAACATTTTTCTCTCTGCTTTATGAGGCTCCCCTGTCTCCACAGTAGCTGCCGCATTTTCAGATGTCTTTTTATTCTCTCCACACGAAGAAACACTTCTGACGTGATTAGCTGAAAATATTTAATAAATGGGACCTGGCTAACGAGCTTTTTCTCGGAGAGAGGACTAAACATGCAAAATGATTTCTTACTTTTGTAAAACTTTGATGTGCTGATTATACAGGATTGGAGCCAAATGTCAAGGGTGTGTGACTGATCGGAGAATGTTTTCATATTGAAATCGGGAGGAACATTGTCATGTGTGCAGTGTATGCCCCACTGACTGAGAACAGCTATTATTTGTTTCATGTGAGGGTGATGTTAAGTGGGAGGTGAATTAGGCTGTGAGAGACAGCAGGGTTTTTGGATGATATTTTGTCCCTGCCAGGACCATCTGCACTGTTGGAACTGCTCTCATTTTGAAGCACTCGGTTTGGTCGTCACATCTGTTTGTGAATTCTCTCACACACTGCTGACATGACACATATGCACACGTGTGTTTCTCTTCTGTCTTTGCAACAGATATTATGACATTTACACTTTTAAGGTAAGGACATTTGTTTAACATATGCAGACAACATGGACAGACCTCACAGTGAGCTTATGATTTACAAGTATGTTACGGTAGGACATCAACGTGTTAAGAGTTACTTTGCCATCATTTTGAATGAGATTTCATTAAATACTTCTTTTAGAAAGTTGCAATGTTTTGTTTCACCGCCTAATTCTAACAAGACGTCCAAATATTGTATCATATACTTCTTTAAAACTTGTAAAAGTTACTATCAGCCCTGAAACCCTCGACTTCTGCGCACCTGCCTTTTCAGTCTATGGTACCAGATGTGTGAAACACTTTGCCTGGATCAGGTCCCATCAGGTCAGGCTTTTAACTTTTTTATTTACTAATTTGTTCCTATTTGAGGACAGTATAGCCCATGATTTAGTAGGTCTAATCTACACACGTTCACAGAAAATGTCACATATAGGCACAAATTTATTTAATGTGTAAGAAACTCTGCATGTTCAAAAAATGGTTTCATGACATAAGACAAGCAAATACAATTAATTAAGAAACAGATATCTTGGTGAGAATGAGCTTGAGTTTTAGACAATCACTCATTTTCTTCTGCCTACTGCATGCAAATCAGGGTCATCTAGCAGGCTGAGGCCTGTCCCAACTATCACAGGGCTTATCTACAAACTAGAACTTGTTGTAAGACACTCGTTTTTTTCCACAGGTAAAGGGTTAAGGCTTTTTACAGTTGAAGGTATGTTTATGGGACAAATTAAGATAAGTTTTACCACTTAGTTGATGTAGCTAAATATATGATTAAGAGTTTTGGGAATGTATTACTAAAAATGCCAACCAAAAGTGCCTCTGTGTCTGCATGTGTGTTTGTTTGTGTGTTTTACCACAAATTCAGAGTGCAGCAGACAGGAACCACTCTGGTAAAAAAGAAAAATGGTAAAAAGAAATATGGGGGCCACTCTTAAGCGTTTTCTAAAGGTTGAATTAAAAAGTAATCTTCACTACTTATTTAAGACTTGTTTTGTCAGCAGTGGTTGGTCAGTTAACTGACTCATTTTCGTTAAAGAGCAAATCAATTAAATATCTTCGATAATGGACTTTTTTTGTCATCTCTTTAAATGAAAATTTCTCTAGTTTCAGAAAAAAAATCTTTCTTCTCTTGTTGCTAAGAGCAAACTCACTATTTGTTCAAAGCATCCCTCTGAGCTTTACAACTTGTCACACATTTTTCATAGTAAGAGCCACTTTGGCGACACCTGTCTGAAAAACTGCAAAAACCAAGCCTTGTTCCCCCCTCGCTGTATTTTGCATAAATAAATATTGTAAAACAATGGTTTTGCCTGTTTGTGGAAATGAAAAAATTGCACATGATGTGCCAGAGATGATATTTAAAAAGCTCATCCAGTGAGATAAACCATTTAGCAGATGAGCTCACAGCTAGAAATGATTCGATGGGGTTTGGTGGTCCTGAGCCAAACCAGGACAGCATTTGGTCCATGGCTCACCCTGCTGGGTAATAATACTATTCACTCGGCTGCTCCTGTGCCCTCACCATCTGGGGATTTAATGAGCCCAGAACGGTCTTGTTGATGCCAACCAATTGCAGAGCTTGCACTCAGTCCCCCTGGTTAGTCAAACTCCAGCATGAGTCTGGAGCTTCATGGAAGCAGAGATACGTGAAGTGTCCCATACAGCGAGTTCAAGTGAGGCGCTGCATGATAAGCATAGTTTTGGGGGCCCAGAGACATACCTGCGTATAACACTTTCTTCATGTATCAGTATACTCTTCATCATAAGAATCATAATTGTTTCAACAATGATTTAGGAAATTCAGTGAGGAGGTGCAGTATCTTTGCTAAACATCTATAATTTGCAGGTCACACTGTTTGACTTTTGATTAAGCCCTAGAAATTCTCCTCTATCTAATTTCAAACTCTCCATGAGTGTGCTTCTCTCGAAATTCATCTTTCCTCACAAGGACATCAGATAAGACCGCGAGTGCTGAAGCAGGGAAGGTGAAGGCGGTTTACAACTATAAGTCTGGCCGAAATTCTTTTTTCTCACAGTGCGAGTCAAAAAGATCAATAGTCTGTGTTGCTCATGTTGAGCCCTGCGGGTCTTTGAGTGGTGTCTTGACATAGCAGCGGCGGCAGCTGCTGATTCAGAGTGCATTGGTGATGGTGAAATCCTCCCTGTGATCGAGAACTTTAAAGTGACAGAGCTCTCCCAGAAGGCCTGAGTGGGGCTCAGTCAAAGCCTTCTGATGCTGTTCTTCGTGCTCGGAGAGTGAGCAGGGACTGTAAGCTGCATGCATTTAGTCATAGTAAAGCACAATATAGTACAGCTGTTCTTTTACATGACTTGGAATCACAAGCCCTGATCACGGTGTTAAATATGTTTGTGATATTTGGCACAAAGACTAAACCGTTGGCAAGACGTAAACAAAAAACAAAACCTGTGTGTATACACTCACTGTAGAGCTGCAGTGACTGGTTGGTTAAACAGCTGATCTATTTTTTTACGTATCGAGGAACAAATGAGGAAAAAAGGATCTGTTTTGAATGTTTTCTTTCTCATGCATGACAGTAAATAAAATAATTGGGGAATTCAAACCTTTTGTCAGACCCACACTTTTCACTTTTTGCTGCCATTTTATTAACAAATTAATTAATGGGTTGTTAATTGAGCTGATTGAGCTTGAACTTGATTAAAAATTATAGACATTTGGATCCAGTACCAACTGAATTTTAGAAATGTTTGCATTTACAATTGTACTTGGAGAAAATTCAAGGAGATAAAACTGTTTCCCCTGCTTTCCAGTGCTGAAAAAGAAATACATAAAAGAGCATGTTGGTGCCAGTGCAGCTGAACTAAATCCCCATTAAATTATAAACAGAGGGGAGCTCTGACAGGATCTTAAATTATGAGACCATCTGGAGCTCTCTTATTAATTTCTATATGCTGATATACTAGCTTTCATTTAGGCCAACGTTGGTTTTATTGGATATCATAAAACTCATTAATACCAGATTTTTAACAGCCCATCCCAAATGTCACAAACGGGCTTATCCTCATTGTGAGACGTGACAGGAGAAACATACCATACTGGGGTGCTCGGTACAACAAATTTAAGAAGCAAGCACTGATATTTGTTAAGTTTAGGCACAAGAGAATAATCGAAATGGCATCTGCCTTTTATGAATTCAGACAGCATCATCAGACAGTTGATTTAACCCTACCTATTATTTTTCCAAAGCTTTTATTTATTCTCGTGAGAACAATCCTGCTTGTTTAAGCCGCAGAGAAACAAACAGCACAATTATGACAGGGAAGTCAAAGAACTTTTTTTCCCCCAGAAATGTGCAGCACAACAGCACAGCCATGGAGGAACTAATTAACCACTTTTTCCTCTGCTTCTTTTAACTGACACCTAACAGATAAAAGTGACTTTGCTGGCTTCTCAGTCGCCCCTTTGACCAAGCGGACTTTGTCAAGACAATTCAATTACTTCTTCATTGGTTACACACAGGGCTTGTTTATTGATGTTCCCAATTTTATTTGCCTTTGATTCTGTTTTTCTCTTCGAGAGACTTGCTAGTTATGCCCCACAGTTGCATATAGCTAATGAGGAGCTGTGTTTATGCCTGCTGCTTTTCCCCCCCCCCCCCAAGCACTCTGTCACTGCCTCATAGCCCCATTCCCCTCTCCTCCTCCCAGCTCACGTAATGTGCCCTTCAGGAGACCCTAAAACTGCGCTCCACAATCTGTACGGAGGTGATCTTCTCTGTCTGCACCTCTTCCCAACTGAGACTGTAATTAACTTGCACTGATTGAGCCATCAAGCCCACTCAACGTGTGTTCCTGCTCATTTGAATCCCATAGAAGAAACGACACGAAACACCAGACGTGCTGCTGTTAGCTTGATGACGGTTGCATTGTTTTCTTCCTTCTCTCAACTTATATTTTGTTTCTATTTCAAACGTTTGGGAATCTGTCTAGACAAGAATACATCAACATGTGAATGAGAGCTCTGTCGCACAAACACACCCACACACAGATACAACCCATGCTTTAATCCAGAGAGCTTTATTAGCAATAATTCTGAGTTATCTCTGTAAAGCCTCACAGGCTCCGGCTCAGTGTGAGGCAGCACTCGAACCACACAGAGACCTCCCTATAGTGCCAAATTATTAGAGCTCAAAAAAGACTCTTCAAAGGCCTTTGTGACTTACTCCTCCAATCCTCAAGCACTAATTTCCAGCCGTGGGGTTTGTCTGGGGTCAGGTGGGGATTGTTAAAATTGTTTCAGGTCCAATTATGCAGAGAAAATAAGCCATGTTTATTGGCCAGCCGGGACTAAACTACAGCTCACTGATCTTTCCAATTTGATTTAGGAAGTTTAGATACACTTGATGTGTTTTCTTGGATATTTCTTATCTTGACAGGTTTATTAGCTCGGGCAGACTGGCTTAACTCACTCAGAAGGGCACTGCTTTGTAACAAGTGATTTTCAGGACTTTCAGAGATGCCATCTTTCAGTCATTTTGATATCCAAAATGGCAAATGAAATCATAAAGAATGCATTTATTACCATCAGCAGATTTTACTTATAGTGATTGTGTGAACTCAAGAAGGTCTTAGTCATACTTGACGCACTGCACTGGCCTGAAGTCTGTCTGAGTTAAAACTAGGCAATGCAAACATGATACAAACAATGTTTAACTTCTAAACTTCTTATTCGCAATTTACAGAGCGATCATGCTGACTATATGTGAAACAGCTTCATCGCAGAAACAATTCTAGCAGTGCTGCCCACGCATGAACTTTACAACGACAGGCTGTCTAAGTATATTTACTGACCTGTTTAATTTCTTTATCTGTCTGTGAGAACAACACAGTCTGTGATGAACACTCCCATCAGCCTCGTTTTCAGAGTTTAGTTGGTTGCTTTTCATTTTTTCCCTGCTAGCTATTTTTTAGCTAGCTTTTTGCTGTTATGTTGTTGATTGGAACATCACCTTGGCTTCAGAGCAGAGGTATGCTACATCCAGCATCTTTTTAAATGCATGTAGGAAAAAGAAGCACGCTGATTATGTCAAAAACTGGTGTATCAAATATGATAAGATAAGATAAGATAACCTTTATTAGTCCCACACGTGGGAAATTTGTTTTGTCACAGCAGGAAGTGGACAGTGCAAAAGTTATGAGGCAAAAATTAGAATACAATAAGAATAAATACAGTACACAACTGTACAGAATAGAATAAAATACTATATACAGTAGAATACAATAAAATAAATATACAATAAGATAAAAATAGAATACAAATACAAATACTATATACAACTGAGTAAAAATACAACGATGACAGAAAGGATTATTGCACTTAGTATTATTGCATATGTATGGATGTGTGTGCTTGATCAGTTAAAGTCTTTATTATGGATGATTATGATACACAGAAGGCAGAATTTTCTCTGTCACAAAGAGGCTCTGTTTTTACCCTGCTAAACCATTGTGCTAACTTATGCCTAACACTCCACCTAGTCAGGAGCAGGTTATGTATCCTCATATTTCCAGCATATTTTAGGTGCAATAAAGATTCTCTGCTAGGGGAATACATTTTAAATGTGCAAACTGATAAAATATGCCACACTAATATCGTGATTGAACCCCAGCTGTAAAGTTGGAACAGCACAAACCACGTATCGAATTGTCATAGGAAATTGCATGCATTCAGCTGGTAATAAGAAATTCTATTGAGAAATTATTCTTCTAACCTGCTGATGCTGCTTGAATTGCAGATACTAGAACACAGAACACTCGCCATGTATCCAGTTTAAGGTTTCAGAGCTTTAATGTGCAGCCGTCATGTTAGAAATAAACATCAGAACTGAGAGAGTTTAAACAATAACTCAAATTAAAATGTTTATTTTACCGCTCTGTGTGTTAAATCCAAAGGTTAATGATTCTCTGCAGTATTAATCTCTCGTCCTGTTTGCAACAGCGTTTCATTTGCTTGTTCTTTACAGATTTTTAAACCATTTTGTCATCATCTGATAATATCTTTGGAGTAGGCATCACTTGCAGGGTGGAAGAATAATCATATGATGAATAAAACACCCCTTGAGGTTGAAGAAAAAAAGTGAACAGGTGTTGTGGTTAAAAATACATAAAAATACAAGAAGCTTGTGGCAAAAAGTTTGGCTAATAAACTAAAGTTGGGCAGTCAGTCTCACGTGTGAAATGCTATTTTCATAAAACTAAGTATACCACTTTAACACTGCCATCCAACAAAGCATGAGGAATGTAAGCAGATACAGTAAACACCAGCAATTTGTCTTTTCCCCTTCAAACAGCAAGGCTCTTAATCTTCCTGCAACAACAGCGAACACTGCTTAGATAACTCCCATTTGCTGATGTAAATTTAAACAAATGACTATTGCTGCAAGCATTTCAGTCTGAAGAGTTTTTAAGGATTAATAGTGAGAAAGAGCTGCAACGTACAGACGATCAGTCAAGTCGACTGCTCCACCGAAAAACCATATTTTTTCTGTATTTTGGTAATCTGTTGTGTCTTTGTCATTTTTCAAGTGAAATAGCCAAACGTTTCTAGGTTTTGCAATGTGAGCATTATCAATTACTGTATGGAACAATGTACATCTACTGGACTGCTGGTCCAATCGTTTTTGCTTTTCAGACACTTTCTCTGTTTCAAAAGATGAAGTCATGTTATTGGTTTAAACAGAAATTACACAGAACATAAGTTAAAAGAACAGACACTGTGTCTTCAGCTATTCCCATACATGCAATGCAATTGTGAGTTGTTAGAAGGAGACATACAAGGAGAAGTTTAAGATTCTAGGCATTGTTTGGGAAACAGCCTGGAATGAAATTAGGAGAGACAGCAGTGAAATGGATCCTGGTTGGGCTCTCGCTCCAGTTAATCAGATAACAACAAAAGGCACCAGAGCATGGGGTGAGGAATCTGTCAGCGGGAAGTTGCGGCCTTGAAACCCTAGGAGAGGCACAAAGAGATGGAGCGAGTGAACAGCACATGTATTTGGGGGATGAAAGAGCACAAGAGTATCCTTAGAGGTCCGTGCGTCTAATTGCTTTTGTAATAGATGCACCAGCAGGTGTCAGCAAAGCAAATGCTAACTAGGACACACTCCAAACCGCCCTTACATGAATTATTCTCCCTAATCCCCATTCTTTGGGCAAAACTGGAGCATGAAGTATGAGAAAGAGACTTTAAGTGCGACCTAGTGATGACAGCGACTCGTAAGCAGATCGAGCTCTGTCATCTGGCTCCCAGTTTATTCTTAATAAGCCAGGCGCAAAACACACATGGATAAGCTTACATCAAAACTCCATAAGTCCTTTTTTTTTTTGCACTTTCCTAAAGTTGGGAGATTTGGATGCTTTGGTGTCTGCCATGAACAAAAATGAAACAAATGACACATTTGACCGTGTCAGGATGACACACTGCCTCTCAGTATGCAGCAGTAGTGGGTCCCTAGGACTCCCTACTGTAACATTGCCTTTGATATCATAGTGGGAAGAGCATGAAAACCCTCTTACTCAGTACATGACGTCAACACAGGCCCCAGTGTGTATAATAAATATGTCAATCAAATAATGAAACATTAATGTTGAGTATTGAAGTGTCAGCACATCTGTGTCACATCTTGCTGAGATGGTTTCTGAACTGATGGTTTTTGGCTCACGTTAATAAGACCGGCTTCTTCCAGCTTTTTCAAGTAGAGGATTTTTTGCTATTCTGTAGATTAATTAACACTGTTTTTAATTCAGTCTTAAACTGTATTAGTATTTAGATCTGTGAAACGCAGAGACAGATATTTAGATAAATTAGAATTGAAATACAGATGAAATACAGTGGGAAGTATTTCAGCTGGGACACACATATCCCTGGTTACCTGCAAAGCTACTCTGGTGAAGATGCAAAGTTGCTGCTTTATCACTTTGAATTGAGCCAGCTCTAATATACTGTTAACGTTACTGAATTTAATACAGCAGCTGAGTCTGTAACCCTTGCGGCACATCTATACTACTCGACACACTGATTTCATAATTACCGATGAATCCGTTTAAAATCAGAATCAATAATTGAAAAATGTCAAAAGGAAACAGACAATTTAAGAACAAAAAACTCATTAATGTTGTCTGTTAACATGTGAATACTGAATGGAAGCTCGGTTTTAAATAATATATCTGCAAACCGAACTGCACATTGTCTCATTCAGCCCTTGTATGTGACATGATGTCAGTAGTACGGCTGACAAAAAAGTGGCATTTGACAAGTGCATTCCTCAGTCCTCACTTGTGGTAGTGCCTCATGGGCTAATTTTTAAAAGCTCCTTTGGATGCATAAAGTGGTAATAATGGATTGCCTGTCTCGTAGGCGGAGGCTGGAGGACGTTTGGATGGATTGGCAGCTGTCTCCTGAGCAGTGTCAGGTCTATTTGCATCTCTATACAGGGTGAGTGCAGCCGTTAGCTAATGTCTGTCTGTCTCGTGTCAGTTAAATCCCAGAGTCTCTCAACTGCAATACCTCTTTTCCTTTGTTTTACAGTTTCACTCCCAAGAGCTCTGACTCTAACTTTTCTATCTTTGATGTTTTACTCCAATTCTCAATCTCAGTCTGCCTTCACTCTCTTACTTCCTGCTGTGAAACCCAGGATAATTTTATGATTTCTGCCTGAAATTGTGACAGAAGTGAGCACACAACTAATATAACTCCCAGTTCATTCATTTATACACTGGCCTGTTTCATAAAACTGCCTTCCTTTATTCCTTCATTCCTCTGTTATGTCATATTTCATGTGGTAGGAAGGTTTCAAATCAGTGTCAAGCCTGACCTTTCCTTTAAAAATTGCCCAACATGTACAACACGTATTGTTAGGTGTGCAAGCACGCGTGGGCTTCAGTGTGTGTGTGTGTGTGTGTGTGTGGGTGGGTATATATATACTGAAACACATACTCAATCTCCAAAAATAATAATAAAAAAGTAATCAGAATGCCATGGTCGTTACCCCTCATTTTTCCAGAAAAAAAGCTGGAAGTTTACAAGAATCTATTTGTAAAAGGTCACGCATGACAGTCCAACAGTTTGCAATTTCATTTCCATTTTGTACTGTTGTCCTCTTGCGTGCGTTTCTCTTTCTCACACCCCCTCCTGCCACCACTATCTCCTATTCCTGTCTGTCTTCCTCCAGAGCATTTCTCATCAGACAAACAGAGCCCATCTTGCTTTCCAAAGCAGCCACACCAAGTAGCTATCAGCCTGTCACATCTTATCAGAGTTTATGTCTTCTTTCCAGGGAGCGGAGACACTGGAATCATGGCTCGGTAGATTCCTAACCATTAAATAGTAATAATAATGTGGACCTGTTTCTGTAGTTTGGGGAGCTTTTTGGTCACTGGAGTGTGCAAATTTGTCACAGGAGAGAGGGCCGAGTTCAGCTGCAGAAAACACAGATTTCCTTTAATGGCAGCCGACATGCTGTCAGCTTTCTTTGAATTTTGTTAGATTACATTCTACCAAAAATAAATAAACATATTTAAGCTAAAATGCATATTTGGTGCTTTCTTACATGTTAAAGGTATTGAACACCGTTATATTTAACTTTGAAATGACTGGCAATGTATTCTACTAAAAAATATTGTACTTTGATGCCTTATTAATGATATAATTTAATGTATAAGGTGTCAGGAAGGAGCTGCAGCAATGGGAATGAATACCAGAGCCAAGGTGTGTTATATCCAGATGCCTGTGTTGGATGAGCAGCCTGCAGTTCACTGCAGTTCATTTACCCTAACTGACTGGAAAGTAAATGAACGTGTTCTCGAGCCACTGCAAACTTTTATAGTTTTAAACAAGAGCATTCTCTTTCCTACAGCTTAAGAGAGCATTGCTTTATGATATAGTGAGAAATCTGCAAATAACTGAACAAACATTTTCCATTGGTTGTAGAATCCTGATAGTTTCCATTTCAAAATTCAGTACTTTTCCAGATTACTCATATTTATTATTTTAAAGAATAATAAATTTTCTTTGTGCAGAAATCGGCTGCACTGAAAGGCTGCTACAAATTTTTATATTTTAGAAAACTGAAAAAAAATCTGTTTTTCCTTTTACCTACATCACATGCTCTCAAATGTGTAGAAACCACTGATTCCTACAGTTATGCTCTAAATGTTTTGTGAGAAAATTCTGTCAAACCTTTAAGTTAGGCCTCAGCTACACAGGCCTAGAGACCAGTTGGCAATAGGGAAAGATGTGTGCGGACGGTAAGTGGTTGCTTGCAGTTGCTGAGCTGTAGTTAAAAGTGTGAAAAGTTAGATGCAAAACAGAAACAGAGGGAATTCACCTTCAAAGTAAAAGTTGTTCCTGCTGAAACAAGCTCAGTGGTCAGTTGGTGACTGCTTGCACGCAAGTCCATTTTAACCATGCTAGCTGAGAGAGACTCTGCTATTGACCAAAGCAATAACAAATAGGTTTTTGGTGTAGCACCTTCTTTGCAACTGATTTCACCTTCTGTCAGCCAACAATCTCCAGCAACCACTCACCAACAGTTTGGTGAAATACATTTTCCAAAGGTTTCCAGGGGGTTGCTCTGTCTCTAGAGCCATGTGACCAAGGCCTTAAGAGTTTGGTGAAAGAACCGATACAGTCAGTCATGTAGTATATTTTATTATCAAACACTGAGATTTGAAACCTGTGCAGAGCAGTCCTCATGCTTGCTTTTTTTATTTTAGTTTTTCAGCTTTCTTGGATTGGTTACCCTTCTGTCTGTCCGTACCAACTTCTAAAACTTAATGGATACTGAAGAACAAAGAAGGGGTTGGAACAACTGTGTGAAAAGTGGCAGATAACCTTTAGAAAGTCGTTTCATATTTGTGCGGCTTGAAGAGACTCATGAATAATGAGAGCCCCAGGCCGGAAAGTCTCTGCTGTTTAACTCATAATAAGTTCAACAACAAAGAAAGCTTTACATCCTCAGTACAACAACATTTCTAAGACTCATTTGCTCCAAGGTCAAAGACCCCAGAGAGAAGTGGTTAATATTTGCTTATTATTTCTAAAGAGCCTTTGCATAATGAATTCAATTATTTAAAAGAATTTAAAAAGGACATGGGAAACCTTGGCAGTAAACTAACGCAACAAAGTAAACTTTATTCTATAATCAAAAGACATGTAGAAAAATTCTGCCCTGTTCTTTATCCAGAAGGTTAATGGAATAGCGACTTATTTAGAGCCTTCTAATCAGAACAGGGAAGCGGGGCAAATGGAGAGAGATACTGTAAATCTCTGACATCAGTAAGTCTCATTTATTTCCTCAGCTCTCTCTCAGTTCTCTGCTTTCCCTCTTAATTAACTGATAAAAACAGAGGATATGAAAAAACTTGTACTGGTCATTTCAGTTGTACAAATGAATCATATTCTATTACAGCTCCACAGACTGAAGGTGTTGACATAAAATTAGTCATTACTTCAGAAAATAAAGGCCTCTATTAATTGCTCATGATGGCTGGTTCATTCTAAACCACAAATATTTCTTTTTTTATTGTTTGCCTTCATTTGATGAGAAACTAGAAGAACTAGATGCACTTAGCAACTATTCTGACAAACTATTAATTATGTTTATAACCATTTAAATCACACTGCATGGGCTTCTGTAATGAGGAAATATAATTAACTGTTAATTTTAATACTAACTATATAAGTTCATAGACATTACTGTGCATAAGGCTTGATTCACCTCAGCTATTCATTGAAGCATGCAAACATACATGGAAAAACAGTACAGTGATATAAAACATGGTATAAAAACAGTATAAAAGGCAAAAACTGAGGTTTTACATTTCTAACAAGCTTGTTATGACCTTTATTCTCCAACACAGCCTGAACTCTTAGGGCAAACTTTCTTGTAATTGCTTTAAGTAGTCTTCAGGATTGGTTGTCCAGGCTTCTTATAGGTCAGAACCTTTCTTTGGTCTGGAGGTCTGGGCTGTGGGGTGGCCAGTCCGCCACTTATAGCGGTCCATTGTGTGTTTTTATATCCAGGTATGCTTTTACTGCACTAGCAGTGTGTTTGGGATCCTTGTCATGCTGAAAAATGAGCCTGTTGCCAATCAGATGCTTTTTCCAGATGTTATTGCATTGTGAATTAAAATCTGACAGAACGCCACTGGCTGAAATGCAGCCCTGAAACCTGACAGACCTTTTTTTTTTTTTTTTTTTTTTTTTTTTTACATGTGTCTGTAAACACTGACTACAGTACCTGTCTTATGACTTACCCTGTGCATAATAAAGACCTTCAGAAAGCCTGGAAAACCATTGCTCAAAGACCAATTTAAAAGAACATCTGGCTGCTTGGAAGCAAATTATTTAAAAAAAAAGAATGATGATGGGGGTGGCTCAAGACTTTTGTCTAGACACTGGTATCATTAAAGTCAGATAACGTCCACAGTAATGTGATGCACAAGAGATGATGTGTTCATCACAACTTAATTTAAACTATAATCATCCCCAAACCTTATTTGACTAGGGAATGGTTGTTGTAAATCCTCACTCATACATAGAAATAAAAAACGTACCTTTGAGCATTAATCAGGCAGTGATTTATGAAAACGCCACTAAATCATTTAACAGCATAAGCTTAATTTACAAGAAAACTGATCTGACAACAGCTGGAGACAAAATTCAAAGTATATTGCCTCACTGTGGTCTCCACAAAACGCTGAGGCAAAATCAAATGAAGACTGATTAAATATTTACAGGCTAAAGATTAACTGATTAAAGATTAACCTACACTAATTAACAAAGGGTTCTGGAAACTGTAGCACTCAAATAGCATTTACCTGAGGATTATACTTGTGTCTGGTACCAAAAGACACATAAAACCATTTATGTGTAAAGGGTTTATAAAAGTTAAAGAGAAAAAGGTCCTCCAAAAGAAAAACAAATATCTTTGGCTCAGTCAGTGACGTGGTTTACGTTCTGTTTTTCATTTATATATTTTCTGCTTGTACAGCACTTGTTCTACAGCTTTAAAACACAATAAAATAAAATTTGTTTACTTAATGAAATATTCTGTAGGAGGCAAAACTCCCAATGCGACTTTATTTGCATTCACGTACTAGAGTTCAATTTGAGCCCTCCATTTCTTTGATATAGACTGTATATATGGGCCACTTTACAGGCTGGGCCAAGCTAACGAAGCCTCGGCTCATCACTCGATGTCATGGATATATATCTTTCTTCTCTGTCTCACTGGTGATGGAGAGTCTCTCTGCTCACCTATGAAGTAATCAATACTTCAATGAGGGTAAAACAGAGCAAAGGGTGGGAGGCAAAAGGACAGGGGCGCAAGTCAAGGGTGACTGAAAAAAGGAATACTGCTGATGAGTGTTCATAGACCTGTGTGTGCGTGAGAGATGACAATAATAGGACCTGAACTAGGGTAAACAATGATAAAAAAGGAGTACAAGCTGCATCAGTATTTTGAGTCACTTGCTTTAATCATAATTAGTGAAATAACTCCAGAGATTAACAACATTAAATCCTTTATTTCAGAAACACTAATTTCATTTGCGGTACTTCTAGGACTGAGTCAGTGTTCTGGGAACTCTTTGTCAGAATTTTCATTTCTTAAAATATCTAATCCAAACTACAAGCCAAAGAGCAATAACATAAAACTTACTTTATTGATCTGCGGTGGGGGGGGGGGGGGGGGAATGGAAAATTCAGTAAAAGTAATTGAACTGAAGTTGGTCAGAAGCCAATAATTTACGAGCAGGTCACAGTTTATTTATACATATTTATAGCAATGGTCTCACATGATGTATTTGGCACCAAGTGTGACATCTGCCATTTGGCAAAAAACAAATTACCAGAGTTTGCACAGAGATTGCTGGAGTGACCTTATCATGTGACAGTTACTCAATAATGACCTGTGATTACAATTTGGAGGGAATTAACTTTCACTATTAAAGGAAGAGGTTCTTTTTCCAAAAACACAAATTTTACAAACATGTGTCTGAAAACAAATCAGAGGACTTGATACTAAAAATAAGGATTTTAAATAGTAAGTGTTTAGAACCTGTTATAGAAAGTACAACCTAATACACTGTACTACACTGCATCTAAAATCTGATGTGAGCTGTAATTTTGACTACAGCAGCAGGTACAAAAACACATTAGTCACGCTGACAACAACAACGAGAAAACACTGGGAACATATTATACAGCGGTACAGACTTTGACATTTACTGCATGTTTATGGCTGAGGCATCAGTATCTGAGGAGCTTCTAAGGACTCAAGAGATGTTGTCTTAATGATTCATAACAACAAAGATCTTTTTTTAAAAATGGTGTAATTAATGAGCACTTTATTTTTTCTTTGTTGTGCGTTATTTACATAATTTAATAAGTGTCATATTGTTCACAGCTATAGTTAAAACGATAATGTAGTCCCCTCGCAGCAAGATGGTCGTGAATTCAAAATACACAGCGACGCGCGTTTTCCTGTCTTGGGGACAAACAAAGATTTTACACTTGACTGCATGTCGTACATGTTAATGTAGATTCAAATCACACGTGATTTTGGGCCTTTTTCAGGCACAAAAAAGATTTTATTTACATGAAAGTTTCAATAAACAGTGTTTACAAGGTCTCAATAATGCCATCTTAAAATAAGATTCAGGTTGAGATATGATCATCCTATTCAGTATTTATATCAAATCATATAAATACACTTATTCCTAAATTTGCCTCTGCCACCACCAAACAATTTATTTTTTTCAACTGACGACACTTTTCATTGAGTTTTTATTGAAGAACAGACACTCCAGGCTGCACCTATCACCATTGTATTTGATTTAAGACAGTGAAGGGCTTAAATGCCCAAAACCACTATGGTACTACCGGGCGGCATGGCTGAGGACATTAATGTTTTACTATTTATAAGAGAACATGCCATTGTGGAGAGAGATGGAAGGGTATACTCTGAAGTTGCCTCTTCCTATTTACCTGTACTCAGCTAATTTTAAGAAACACCAAGAATCCTATGGTCAAAAATATTTATGATTGGGGTGTGGCATTAAGTTAAGACTGTAAGTAAATTGTGTTACATGTACCATTGCAGTATGTATAATTTGTGGTGTATGCACTTGTTTTGTTACATTTTAGCAGTTGGGAAACACAGAATCATAAATCTGTGAGGTATATGTATGCAGTTTGGGCAATGGTTATGCTGCGTTTCAGGTAATTTTGAGGTGTTATTAAGCTTTTTGAAATCTAAATTTTATTTGATTTCACAAATTCTGGCACACTAGCAACAAAAAAACAAAAACAAAAACAAAAAAACATCATAGACTGACTAGATAAAGTTAATCCACAGAGGGGAGGCTGGCAGAGACGAGTAGACAAACCTGTGTAGAAAGGTCAGCCCTAATCTGACCGTTATGTACTGCATCACTCACAAGTTACAATCGAGGTATGTTTTTATTGACTCACAGACTCAAAGATCTGCTGATGATCTCTGTAAATGATCAGTTTCCTCTTTCCCTGTCCAGACGTTTACAGATGTGGGAAAAAGAGGACAATGTGCTGCAGATTACGCTCTGCGGGAAAGCAGAAAAAGTCTGTTATTAAAGCTGTCTTTTTTTAAAATTGACAGCATTTTGCAGAGTTCATTCATGCTTGAAAATGTTCCAGTGTGGCTGAATTAAAACAATTCTGCAAAGGAGCATTGGCCTCCACTCCTCCTTCACAGCAATGTCAAAGTCTTATTGCCAATTATTGCAAATGCTTGATTGCAGGTGTTGCTGCCAAGGGTGGCTCAGCCAGTTATTAGGTTTAAGAGGAAAAGCTTTTTCACACAGGGACAGGTAGGCTTAAATGGCTTGTTTCCTTAATAAATACAATTTGATGATTAGAAATATTTATTGTGACAAATATGAAAGGAACTCACACAAAAAACACCAATCAAGAAGGGGACAGGATTTTTTCATGGCACTGTATAGATGTGCATTTGATTTAGTGGCTTATTAACTTGTTATCATGTCTGTCCACGGGAATCCTGAATCCTTCTCTATCAGTATCTGTAAACAGCTCAGGCTCTCTTCAATAATCCAAGTTTAGAAGAGACACTTCTTGCTGGTTGAGAAATAGAATGGTTTCATTTAACCATCTTCTCTCACCAGCCAGTTGGAACCTTTTGTTCTCGTCTATATCTTCGGTTTAATTTAATTTCAACGTTGACTGATTTTGAAGAGTGGCGTTGTGTGCTTTGGCTTAACGTTGCCCATGCTGTCAGAATGGGTAATCAGTTTTCTAAATGTGAGAAAAACCCAAGGGAGTCTAGCCACACAAAAAACGTCACAACCATGCAAAATAATCCTGGATCTGAACGGCTTAGTCAGTGTGGTTTAATTGCATATACGTTGCTCTGCAAACAAGGCCATGCAAACTCTCTTCAAAACTACAAAAAAAGTTGTGGACTCGGGTTGTTGTTGAGGGAAGGAAACAATCCAGAGCCTGCCAAGTCTGTCTCATGATGTGAAAAGATTTGCAAGTTGCTTTGTCGACTCTAACAAAACTAGCCGCTACCGTAAAGCTGACATTGAGAAAAACGGATGACTAACCTTACTGTTGTACAATTTGTTTTGGTCACAGTGGTAAACCTAGCTTTAAGGTGGAAAATGGAAAAAGGAGGTGCTACCAGTTAATTTGCTTTGTGCAGGGACCTTAGCTTTGTAGTGACTTGACTTAAAAAAAAAAAAAATGCAGTGAGAGAACGCTGCACAAAATCCTCTGACAATCAAAGATTTACTCCAGGCCACGGTTGGTGTTGTTACTTGTTAGGCATGTCACTAATATATTTGATGCAGTGAGTCAGCAAGTTTGATCTTTTGTTGCAAGAATAAAAATGTTGCTATTGGAGGTTCTAAATCTTTGTTTTTTGTTTTGCTTTCTCAGATTTATGGTGTGGCTGCTCATAGAAGATCCATGCAAGCTTAAGTTTATAAAGAACAAACATTGACAGTGGTGAATCTTTTCACTTCCAAGCATCTATAAGTCTGTGTAAAGGTCTCAGTTTTGGTTCAGAGCTGATACTTGATTCAATAAATCAATGCAACACGTTTTTCAGATTGTGTTCTACGTCAGAACAGCTTTTGGAGATGAAATGAATATAATGTGATAATCCAGGTGATTTGGGATTTTAATATTTTTTAAAAAACAATGTTTGTGCAACATTTTGTTTAGTCTCTCACCCTTTAAGGAGACAACTATGTACAGACATGTATACATATGGCTGATGGGATGAAGTATTTAAGACTTTACATGTGTTACATAGCTAGTCAGAGTTGCTTTTTTCGTGGTCAAATGATTCAATTCAATTCAATTCAATTTCTTTATCGAGTCTCGATTTCTGCTGGAAAAAACAGATGCAGGGTTGGATTTTTGTGTAAACAGCATGAAAGTATGTCCATCTTGCCATCACCTCCTCCACCACATGATAGTGTAATAGTGTGAAGGTGATATTTTCTTGTGACCCTTTGAACCACTTGATACAAAGTGAGCATAATTTAAACATCACAACCTACCCATCCCTTTATGACCACAGACTGCTAGGAGTCAGATAACACTGAATGTCATTAGCTCAAATAATCTCAAATGTCATGATCCTTGGTGTTGTTATTTAGTCTTTAGGTTTCTGTTATCATGCCTCGCCTGTGTTCAACATCACGTGTTTAGTGATTAGTCACTTGTTGTCAATCTCTCGTCTGTTTCTCACCAGTCTCGGTATCAAGCCTGTGAGTTTATTTCCTGTTTTATTTTGATAGTCTCTCGTCCTGTGTGCTGTTTTGCTTCCTTTGTCTCTTTAGTGAGTAATTAGCTCCAGCTGTGCTCCCACCTGTTGCCCATCCTCTCGTTATCTGTGTGTGTGTGTGTGTGTGTGTGTGTATTCATGTCCTCAGTCTCCCTCTGCTCATTGTGTTGTCTGTTTAATCTGTGTGTTCTGCCTCGAGTTTCCATGTCTCCTAGTTTTGTGCCTTACAGAGTTTAGTTTTGTTTCGGAGTCCTGCCTTACCTGCCACACAGCCGTAGTTGACATCAAATAGGTTTTTTGAGCATGGTCATAAGTTCACTGTACTCAAAGGGTCCACAGTATACCAGATCTCCATCTAACAGAGTACCTTTGGGTTGTGGTGAAACAGAAGATTTGCATCATGGAAAATTTGCAGCAACTGTGTGATGCTATCATGTCAATATGAACCAGAATCCCTGAAGAATATTTCCAGCACCTTGTTGAATCTAGTTCATGATAAATGAGAAAAGGGTCAAACCCAATGCTAGCAAGGTGTACCTTATAAAATGTCAGTTGAGCTTATAGAAATGTAAAATTTAACTTTATTGTTTTTGTTTAATAAGAAAAAAAAAGTAAATTACTGTTAAGAGAGCATAATGATGTTCTGATTGTATTATGAAGATTCTGAAGACAATACATCATCTGTACAAGCTAAAGGGCTGCATTATTTCCCAGTTTCTTTACCCAAAAGGACTAAATAAAAACTTGTTCTTTGGGGTCAGGGTTTATAAAAAGACAGTGATGATATTAGTTATAGCCTTGCCAGATGTTTTGAGGAATAGATCTCTTTATAGTGCAAATCCAGACAAACAGCCAGAGATATAAGAAGAGACACCTCACTTTTGAGAAATGAAAAAAATGCAGCCCTTAAATTCCTCCCTGAAAATGCAATAATGAGGACAAATGCACTCGTAACATGGAGGACACCTTATTCCTTTCGGAGGACGCGTTTATGACTCCCTAATAATTCAATACCCAAGGTGAAGTGAAGATCAGTAAAATATTGCACTGGCAACAGGCTAGGAGGTGGTTTGGGCCTTTGAATTGTCACATTTTGATTTGTGTATCCTCAGAGAAGCCCAGCAAGGGCTTGCATTCTTTACGAATTATTCTGTTGTGATGCATTTTGTCTTTTATCCACGTCCAATATACTTGCTTTCCTGGGAAGAAAGATTGATAGTAGTTGTCAACCCAGGATGACGCATGGGGCCTGAAGTAAATTCTGCCACTAGGCCTGTATCTTCCTGGTTCTCAAAGGTGCCTGCTTCAGATTCACAACTCTCACTAATGTTGAGTTAAAAATGACAAGGCCGCCATTGAAAACTCTCACAGCCAGGTTTGCTGCATATTGGCTGTCTTTACTCTAATAATCATTGATTTACTTAATGGATTAATGTTTGCTCCTACATGGACTGAGGCACAGATCTGCAGCACATTTCCATTTAGCTGAGCCGGAGCAATTTAAATGAGAAAACAAGCTTTGGCTCAATGACCCAGACCTGTTTTCTCCCTGCTCAGAACAGTGTTATTAAGCAGAGAGTAAATTAGCATGTAACATACATACAGCATACAGTAGTACACATTAAACGACTTAATGGTTTATCTACCATTAAGTTCAACAGTATCTTTCTTTTTGCTTTCCTTTTTACTGACCCACCACCAGAGTGGTCATGCTGAATGATTTTACAGGCAGCATGTTCTTCATGGCTTCTCCTGACCATTTTAACATCTGTCACATGTACTCAGGGTGAACCTCCTCTGTGAAAAGCACAGGGCCCCAGTGGTGGACCAATGGTGCCAGTTCTGGTATTCTATTGTCCATGCCAGTTGGGCTCTACAGTGCCAGGCAGCGAGCACAGGGCCCACTAGAGGATGTTGGGGCCTCGGGCCACCCTCTAACTGTTTGGTTAAAGACCTGTTAGAGATTTCTGGCAGTGTTCATCCTGTTCCTCTTTGCACAAAGGAGCAGATACCGGTCTTGCTGATGAGTTAAGGATGTCAGGAGAGCTGGCCCATCTCCTGGATTCTCATCCATGTGCTCAAGACTGTGGGAGGGAGACACAGAAACATTCTTGTGATGTTGATGTGATATCCTGGAGGACCTGGACTACCTGTCCAACCTCTGTATGGATCCAGGCACTGCCTGATTCTACCATTAGTGACACTGACCCTAATTATTGCCCCTTTACTGCACGTGTTGTTAATTTTATTTACAACAAGGCAGCTGAAGCTGACTAACAACTCCCTCTACTACTTAACTGACCAGATCAATATCCCAAAAGTTTAACTGACTTGATGCTCTAATTAAAAAGTGTCACTTTTTCATGGTACATTAAAATGTGGCCAATAAAAAGCACTTCTGCTGCTAGCAAGAGAGAGAGTTTTATTTACGACTTCAGCTCACCATAAGTAGAATTTAGATTATAACTAGACAGATATCAACTCAAAGCTGTAAAATAGGTGAAAACCTTTGCTTGGCTCCTTTTCACATTTTTTTCCCTTTGAGTTGCCCAACTCATTCAGGATAGAGACCAGGGAGATCCACACAGCAACAATTTTCTGAGTAGAATTAGAATAGCTCAAAAAAGATAAAACAGAACTGGTGAATTGGGGCTAACCTAAGTCTACATGGTTTAAAGTAGGGATACTAAAGCTAAAGCAATATTTGGTGTCTGAAAGGCACCAGCATTTCAGCAGGATAAAGACACAAGTTTGGAAACAACTAGCTTATATAAAATCTCAAACAGCACAGTAATTTTTTATGACATGGGGTGAGAACTAGACTAGATGGACAGAGTCTATATGGAAGCATGCATCTGCACACATTAAAAAGATCTGTGTGCAATGTTGAACTGCAGATTAAACCACTACCACCCCTTTCTTCGTTGTGTTATATAACTTTTAAGTGTGAGAAAAAGGTCTGAAAGTTACAAAGTTCTTGCCGAAGGCAGTTATTGCTTCCCTGAGAAAGCACTTACTTGCAAACTCCTTGTAACAGCTCATTTGTAGTACAGGCTTTTCTTCTGTAACTCATCTACTTTACCATGTAACACATATGCATAACCCTACAGGCTGGTCCCACACACACACACCCCCAAACAAAGAGGAAGCTGCTTAGCAGACCATTTTTTATCACTTGAGTTGCTTCTGCTATGATAACTCAAGCATAGACTGCATTAAACATCAAAACATTCCTACACATTTCCATCCCGGCTCAGTAAAGACCAAACCAATGGAACCAACAGTCACCAGAGTACGATAGTCTATGAAAGACTTCAGAGACCGCACACATAACTGGAAATAACAACACATAACGAAGATCCAGATTAAACACAGGACTGCATAACATGATGTTCATGATGTTCTGTTGTTGTGATCACTTTTTATGGTTAGACTATCACATCATCAATTTTATGTAAGTTATGCTTCACATAGCCACAAAGTTTCAGTTGCATCTACATATTGTTTTATTATTGCTGTTTCACTGACACTGTTGGCATTATTGTTTGAAATAAGGAATCTCAAAGCTCCCACTTCACATGTGCTCACCACCCCTGTGAGCACACAAAACACATAACGACAGAACCTGAACTTATTTCTTACATTTGATCCAATTTATTGCAAACATTTTGAGTGAATGTGGTTATTGTGTTGATACTTTACTGCTGCCCCCCCAAAAGGTTATTAGTTTGGTATTTTGCATTAGTTTTCTATTTTATTTATTTATGTTTTTAATAATGTTTTGAGTTTTTGTTGATTTTTTTTCCGTTTTCAGTGCAATTTAATTGTACAGGCTATTTACCAGGGGCAAGAGCAAGTTTTGAATGAGTACTTTAATCCAAACACTGAGATGTTTGTGTGACATCCCAAACTCAATAATCATAATACTAAACCTGCCTCGTGCTGGTTGCCCTGAAAAATTTGACAACAACTAAAAACATTTCCTACGTGTCTTCCCGTTGTTTCAGCTTTGTCAATACAAAAATACCCTTAGTTTTTTTTAAGTCTATTTTTTTTTATTTTTAACTTGGTTTAAAGTAAGTTTTAGTATTAGTTACTGTACAAAGTTTTTGATACTCTTTACTAGCTTTGTATATATGAAACTATGGCAACAACACAAAAAGCAAAAGAGACTTTAGAAACTTCTATAAAACCTAAACTCATACATGGACTCAAGACACCCAGACTAGACCCAGGAAGAGGAACAAACATGACAGAGTTGAAGAAACGGGACCGAGGGATGGAGAGGGCAACAAACATAACAAGACAAAAACCAAGGACTACAAACTCAGAAGCACAAGAGAATACTAAACACAACGACCAAGACAACTTCTATCAAAGAAATAAACAACAAGTCCAGAACCAAACTTAAACTACTGGGTCAATGAACCAGGACTAGGATGGCAATATTTCATGTTTGGTCTGTGATTTTAGTCACTGAGGTTGTTTCTAGGCAACATGATGGCATCATAATATATCAATCATAGATCAAAGTTTTGATCAATTATCATGAAATAAAACGATAAAATGTTTTTATAAGGTGCCACAGATGGGGTCATTTTAGCTCAGGTGGCTGCTAGATAAGGCAATGACATGAAGGTATCGGATATACAGTAGATAAGGGGGATGTACCTGTGTGCCAAGAGGAGTTTGCACACAATAAAAAAAAATGGTGTGGTATAGTAAGATATAAACATTAACATTATTTAAAACTGATAATTCATCAACTCATTTGTCTATTTTCTTTACCTGGGGTGGTGTCTACAGTGACCCACTACAAGTTCAGAAAACACCAGCAATCAGAAAAATGCTGCGAAAGCACAAAACACAATGAAAGTAGAATAAAACATTGCAAAAGCTCAAAAAAATAAATAAATAAACAAAAAACACATAAAAAACAGTGGAAGCCATTTTGGGGAGAATAACATAATTGGACAGCCGTAGCAAACTAATAGTAAATATGTATCTTAGTATCTCAGTCTTTTATGAATGATGCAATTAAAACACACATACCTGCATCTCTCCCCCACAAAGCTGACAGATCTTCCACGTCTTAATCCTGTTTCTGTCACTTCTACAGCTGCTCAGCTGTTCCGTCTCATTACCGTTTCCCCAGAAAAACCTCTGCTGTGGTTTTTTTTTTTTTCATTTTCCTTCCATTGTGTTTTGTGTGCTTGTACTAGTTTAAGAGACGGATCTACATATCTTAAAACGGTGGGAGCAAAACAAAGCAAACCTCTTGGAAAAGCATATGAATCTGCAAATGAGCATAACATGGGCACTTTAAAAAGACTCATCTCTTTAAGGATACAACCTCACTCTTCTGACAGCTGATGATCAGGGATCTGTGGTTGTAATGCATTATTCAAGCAACATAATATCTGCATCAAGAAATCCGGTCCACATCAACAATCCTGTGTTGGAATAAGACTCTGTGAAGGGAAAAATGCATTGTGTGCTTGCAATATAAAGCAGACATGGCCTACATGCATTTCACCAATAGATTCCCATCTCATCTAAGTAAATGTTCCAGCTGTTTTCCACTTTTGACTCGCTGCACTCAAACACCTCCACCTCCTGCTAAAGTTATAATGATCTAGTGTTAATTGATGGGTTTGGATAATGTCATGGCAATAGGCCAGGCATGCACCATGCAAATCACATTACCAATCAAGCCAAGGGTCTTCGCCTCAAGACACATGGTAGATGAGTTTTACATTTAAAACAACAAAAAAAATTCTCATTAATTTACGAAAAGGGCACACATCACAAAACCATTATTTGCCCATTAGCGAGTTTGTTGTTTAGAAGAATCTATTTTCTGCTATAGTTTTTCAGAGAGCCTTATTACAATAACCTCCTCTCCTCCTTGTTGTGGTTAATTAAATTGTTCAGCTTCTGTCTATGTTCTTGATGAGCCTAAAGGAGCTTTATATATATTTAAAATGGCATTAATGCAGAAGTCAAAGAATGTATTTTTTAACCCAATTTGTGCTGGATAAGGTTACTGTGTGTAGGTTACTTTTTGACCTGCCTCTCACAAATTCATTCGCTCAAACATTGCGTGAGACACATATTTTCTTTGTATTGAAGAAGTGCAGCTCGTCTGTCAAGTGCGTGAGGTTTCTTTTTGGGCTGATCAGTTTCACTTGAGGTCTTTCAAAAGGGACTGTTGGGAGAACAATATAAAAGGGTGAAGGTGGCAAAAAGGGGGTAAATATAATTAGCAGAATTAGTGAAGCAGCAAGTAGCACCCATTATATAAAAGTGTATGAAGATTGTATCCGTCATGTCTCTCGGGCCCTGTTTTCAGTACTGTGTGCAGTTTTAGTGGAAAATGCACAATGTGTTTTTGTGTAACTATGCAACGCCCATCTTAAGTTGCCACTTTGGCCAAGTCTCTCATAAAACAGTGTAACTCAAGACACTTCCTGGATAAATAAAGGAGGTGGATGGGCAGCAATGTGCCACGTAACTTTCATGCTACATTTACTGTGGCCAGAAATGTTGGTAGTATTCATACTTACTAGGATATAATAATAATAATAATAATAATAATAATAATAATAATAATAATAATAAAAACTAAGAAGTTTTACTATAGACAAAACAAGCATTTCCAAAAACTATAAAGAAAACCTACTATATTTTTTGCACATGCTCTTCTTTCTTATTCAGCTATTTATCAATAAGTGACATATACACACACACACACACACACACACACACACACACACACACACACACACACACACACACATATATCACTTATTGAGACATACATACATACATGTATATATTGTGCCATTCCTTACTTAGTGTATTGTCTGTCTGTGTTACTGTTTGTACTGGAGCACTGTAACCAAAATAATTTCCCATGGGGATCAATAAAGTATTCTGATTCTGATATATAACTAGCTATTTTTACTATAGAATACAGGGTGGAGCTGCAAATCAGGGGAAGGCTGTCATTTTCCTGTGATTTGCAATTTTCAGTTCTTAAATCCAGTTACTGTTTATATTAGTTTATTCATTTCCTGTTCTGTCCTGTTTCCAGTTCCTATTCTTTCCACCGTGTTTTAATTTTCCTTCATTCCCTGTGACTGTGTGAATGTGTGAGTATGAATAGGGCTGTCTTCCCCTTACTTATATTTCGTTACAGTATGCTTTTTTGGGATAATCAGGCTTTTTTGCACAAGCAATGCTTCCTTACACCTGCATTGTTGTAGAAAGCGGGGGGCGGGGGGCGGGGGGGGGGGGGGGGGGGGGGGGGAATTCTCTGTGTATTCAGTTTTGTCAAATAATGAATGACACTGCTGACTGATCAAAGATGCTTCTGATCCTGAACTCAATATATTTTTTACTCCACTGGTTTTTAATCTGCTTTTTCACTTTCAGTGAAAATTAAAGATAGATCATGATCATCAACAAAGAAAACAAATGAAACATATTAGTCATTTTAAATGATGATGTTCTTGAAGTGCAAGAGGCTACAGAAGTGCATCACATCTCTTCCACAGGTTGTGTCTAAGAAAATCACAGCTTTTGTTTCTCCTGTTGTAATTTAATTTGACAACAATAGGAAAAGCAAAGATTCTTTCACAAACAAAATGTTCTCCCAAAAAAAATAATAATAATAATAACGTTTTTTATAATAAAAGTCATTGGAAACTCTGTACAAGCACAGATTTCTTTTATATTGTGGTTTTGTTTGTTTTGTTTTCTTCTTTTTTTGCCTTTACTTACTCTTTAGCATAGTGTCTAGATGCAGAAAGCAGAGTCATACATCAGCTTTGACAGCCCAGTAGAGTCTGTTTTCGTTGTTTAGCCACTTCAAGGCTAGTATATTGTGTATTACACCTTCTTCAGTGCTTGTCATGGCAAGCATTGAAGCACTAAAGCCAAAATGTTGTTGTCAACAATAAGGTGTCATAGACCATAACCCACTGAAAACAACGCAATGATAAGCAGATTGTGTACACACAGTTATTAGGAAGAAAGAGACTTAAATTAGTAAGAGAGGTTGTTAGACTGCATGCGATCTGTGTTAACTCCTTATATGCTTTGTTTCATTCTGTAAAGGATTTTTAAAAAAGACATCTTTATAAGATGTTTACGCAAGACTTAAGACTTTTCTGTTGAGGGGGAACCTCAGGCTTGTATTTCAGCAGCAAACTGCTCGCTTTTAGTATTTTTCTTTAAACCTTATTGTCAAAGTAAAGAAGTCTAGCAAAATAGTCTATATTAGTTTCAGGGGCAAACATCAAATCACCATAAAACACTTCAGCCTGACCTACAGATATTGCTTCTGTGTTTATGATTCCATCACCTATATGTCAATATGTAGTAGAAAAGAGCATTTTGGATTTCAAAATCATTCTCATTTACACCTCATGTATATACTTTGTCCTAAGAGCTGGTTTCAATGCTTTAATGTATTCATTTTGTCCAAAAAAAGTGGGAAGGCAAAGCAAAACAATGACATTTACTTCTTAGTTTTAATTGAACAAGCCCACAGATTATAAGAGCATGCATAATTTATCAGAAAACTAGGCGCCATCACAAAATCTAATCACATTAAAACAGGGAAAGAATGAGGGTTAGAGGCCAAGTAGAAATAAGTTTTGCTTTTCAAATCGTGGGAGCATTTTAAATTGTGACTTACGGTCATAACTCAAGGCTCAGACTCCCAACTCTCAAAGTCAGTCTTTGTCAGCTTGTTGTTTTGTTAAATTTGATTATGATTTGCCCTTTGCCACATAAGCGAGCAATTAACGATGAAACTTATGACTCTAAAGCTCAGAGTGGCATACAATATTTTAATGTGATCACTTTGCTTCCCCGTGAGACCTGCAGTGTTTCTGGATTAAAGATTGGCTGTACATTTAACAACCTTAACAGTAAGTATCCTGTGAGCCGGAAGTCTGTCTGTCGGATAAAAAAATTATGAGTATCTAACATTTATATAAATAAATATGTTTTTGAAGACTTACAAGTCCAAAGTTCACTTAAGCATGACTGCATCAACACGTAAAACTACATTTTCCTTCAAACAGGGCGTCTGTTTTAACTGTGAGAGCTACTGATGCCTAACACGTTTATCCAATATTGCATAATAACTGCATTCCTATTATATACAATAGGCACTCCCAGCTTTGAGATGTCTGCCTACATATTTAAAAAAAAGATAATGAATGGGGACAAACATGTCGCATGAACATCACAACACCACAACGTTAAGAACCTAAGCTGACTTTAAAATCAATAGCATAAGCAATTTATATATAAAAAATACACACATCTCATAATTTTCAGTAAGTGCTCTGAGTGTTTCTAAACTCAGAACTTTAAGAGGAACCACAAGGTCACTGAGTACCAGGGTAGCCTGATTATGTAAATATTTATGTGTTAACTTTGGATTAGTGAATGTGATAAAAATGATCAAACTTTAACATGTTTAATTTCTTAAGTTGTGCCCCTATAGCTTTTTGGTCCAAAATTTTAATTGCCTCATTATATATTGTCATAAAGTGCCTAATTGTTTAGTATGCCGCTTGTCGCCAAGAGATTACACATTAATTTAAGTGAGCGAAAAATCATAAAATCTTTTGGTAACCTTGGTTACTTTTTTAATATGTATTTAAAAATTTAGATGAAAATCTAAAATTAGGCTGAGGAATTTGAACTCTGAAACCCATGAATTGCCCATTAAGCTTTCAACTTAGCTTACGCACTTCTTTTCAGGAGCCAGGAGCCTGTTTTTTGATGAGTGTAAGACAAGGATATTCAAGCCATATAACCATGTATTTCCTGTTCAAACAAATCAAACTCTCTGCCATGAGAAACATTAACCAGGCAATCTACTAGGCCTCTGTTTGAAAGCGATAGCTGTGTCAACGAACTTGGGTTGCATTCATTTTTTCACGTGATCAGTCACCCGTTCTTTTCTGTGTTTGAGCCATTGACTTTCGTGCGCAACCATTTTATGTCAACAGTACAGCATAAAGAGTTTAATATCAAGTACACTTTTACAATTAACTTTTGTTTTACTTCATAATGTTGCTCTCTTCCAGTCTGTTTATAATTGTTGTTGTCAGAAAATCAAGAAAAGAACTTAACAGATTTTCAACCATCAGCAAACTTTTGCTATAGATGACATGCCATTTTATTTTTCAGGATGCAAACCATTTCAGATAATCTTATGCAATGTTTCAAATAAAAACAAATGAAAAATAATACCTATAACCAATCTATATGAAGCTAATATCTAATTAAAAAGATTTTTGGATGGATGGATGGGGCATAAGCGTCTATATATGTATGTGATGTATGTCTGTGAGGGCAGACTTCTGTATGGAAGGAGCAGCCAATCACAAGAAAGCTGGTTTAAAGCAAGCAAAGCCTGCCTCAAAGGTAGAGTCGTTAAAATCACATAGAATTAACTAAGAGGGTCCAACGCCTATAAGTAAGGTTTATATGGAACTGTGAATCATGCAAAGAACAAAAGAAAATGAGTTTCTAGTACCAGCCAAGCCTACTGGCAGATGATCTGTGTGAATGAGCCAGTATCTTGTAACCACTGGGCATTGTTCCTTAATCTTTTCATTGTAACCTCCAAAACAGGTAGAATTCCACAGCACATATCCCACAGCTTTCTGAATCAGACAGTACTACACTTACAGAAACTGTGACATAACTTGCACATCTATGTATTTATTGCCTGAACTGTGTGTTATAAGTGTCAACCCTGGGCTGTTTCAGCATATATAACAGTGGTCTGTGACCCATATATACGCAAAGTTTTTTTTCTTTCACTTTCTGTTTTTTCCAGTTTCAAATCTCGATCATTTCCAGTAAACCATGAAAACCTGAAAGACAAGTCCAGAGAGAGATTGACTGACTCAAGGTGAGGGAGGGAGGGAAGAAAGAAGGAAGTTGTAATTCTGGAAACAGAAAATGGGCGGGACATATAGCAAGAAGAAAAACAGGAACAAAGTTATGGCAAGTCAAAGTCCAGTACACCTGCACACCTGAGTAAAGCCACTCCTTTCCTAGATCGCATCAGAGATGGTTGAGAAGCAGAGGCAGGGAAATGCTTTGAAACCTTATTCAGCTCCAAGACTTAACAGCGTTTTTCACATTCATTCAGGTTTTGTTTGGGAAGATTTCTGACATCAGGTAGCTTTTTTATGCAGGTTTGTGTGTGTGTGTGTGTGTGTGTGTGTGTGTGTGTGTGTGTGTGTGTGTGTGTGTGTGTGTGTGTTTCTTTCCCCCTTTTTTTGTATTTTTTTGGTTTTACTTAAAAGAGAGCAGAACTACCTGGAATTTTTGGAGCCCACATAAGTGATGAAGATGTGGTTCATGAACATTATGATGCTTCTCTTTTTCTGCTTTGGTGAGTACAGCAAGTTAATTTGGATCTTTTTCTCTTATTTACAGGTGTCAACTAGAGGCAGGCTTACACTAAATGGATCATTATTTTCTAACAGCAGAAATAAAAAAGAAACACTTGCAGAATTGAGTTATTCCCTCTTATTTGAAATGAAAGAGTTTCGGTGACCGAGAACTCCTTGGCCATTGTAAATGACCACAAAAAAAAAAAAAAAAAATGGAGTCTTTAATAGATGACATTGAACCACTAATTTTAAAAAAAGCTAATTCTGAATTTACTGTGTCCAAATTTCAAGCTTTCGATAAACTTCATGCACTTTAAAATTGAAATATAATAATACAATCTGCGCTGTTGAACCACTAAATCTGTGCGTATGGTTTGACTCCAAAATGCAGCTTGTAAAGGATATGGTTTCCCATCCTGAGTCACAGCCTGGGAAATGGCCGAGTTTTATATCCATGTATCAAAGATATGACTGGAAAAGGAACCAAGAGCTTCTTGAGTTTCAGCCACCTGTTGAAACAAAGCCCATCTTAAATGATCTCCCCGCAGTCCCAATCCAGTGTGTGCTCAGTTCAGTTATACTGGGTAACTGCTACCCTCTTTAGTTCAAAATTCAGGCAGCTGTATTAGCTGAGGGCACGAATGCTTTTAGACCGACTGTATTAAGAAAAAGCAACAGAAATGGCTCATTTTGAATTTATTGGTTTTAAAAATACTATCAAAAGAAATCACTTATTCAAACAAAGGATTATTATTTGTAGCAAAAGACTGACAGACTTTTCCCCTTGTCTTTACAGAATCCTCAACTGGCAATGTCACAGTGCAATTTAACTCCAGGAATTTCAATAACATACTCCACTGGGATCCTGCAAAGAGTGATTTTCCAGGGCAAAGGTTACTCTATAGTGTCAAGTACAAGAAGTAAGTCCAGCATGATTGATGCAAGATTATGTGACAGCTGTACTTTCCCTGCACTGTTGCTCTGATATAAGGGGCCAATGCAAACACACTTTTTTGCCAAGTGTTGCTGGTGTCTCATTACAAACTGTCGTGGAAAAGTTATAATGCAACTTGACAACAAGTTAAGAACACAGGGCTGGGTGCCACATGATTTAGGGTTGTATATAGATGTAGTGTTGCGATGGCAGGTATGGCATGCTGGACAAAACCTTGCTTATTTTTACAAATGTCCTCTGCTCACATGACTTGTATAAAATAATCTTAATCTCTGTTTTATCATTTCTGTATGTTTACTAAAGACATTTAAAAAAAGACTAAAATTGCCACAGACACACACTGTTAATGGTCCTTCCATGAACTACCCCACTGCAGTGGAAAAATACTGTTCTGTTTCTGAGCTCACATACAGGCTACTGCAGAGACAAAAACAAATATTCAATTAGTCTTTGAGTAAATCCTGATAAAATCTAAGCTGATTTCAGGCCTTTTCTAATGATTCATACATTTTTGATGACGGTTTTTGGAGATTTGAGATTGGATCTCTTCATACAAAAACATAGAAAATTGCCATTCTTATCCATCAGGATCTAGAAATCTATTTTGCAAAGAGTAGAGGCCCCTCTGTTGCTTTCCCTCACCACCTCTTTTCCCCCTTTCTCTCCTCCCCTACATGTGTGTTTATAAAAACACAGTGACTCACAACGTGCCTCAAAAATCCCACAGTTAGTCAAGTTTATCATGCTGTTGTGTGGCTTAGAAAACTTCTAAAGAACGTCTAAATATCTCCAAAAAAATAAGGCTTGTTACAAGTGATTAGCAGCCTACGTGTTTGTTTCTATGCTGCTTTCGTCACTAAAGAGAGCTCCAATACTCATATGAAGCTTCCAAGCTGATTTCTTTTTTTACTCTTTTCAATCAGTCTCTACAAACGGCCTCCACAAAGTGGAAATGTCATCTTGTCCAATTAATCATGATGTAGTTTCTTAGACAAATGTCAAGTGCTCCTCCTATCCAATTGACTTTTCTCCCAGCTACTGTCACTTGAAATTTCTGGAGTGATTTTCAGCTTCATTTTAGCTGCAGAGAAAGACTAGCATGCCTGCAGGATAATGGTTTCTTATTAACACAAAATGCTCATTTGTCTCTCTCAAATAAAAAAAACGTATGTGTGGTAAAATGATTATGGAGAATTCTGTGAATTCAGTGCAGCCATTGAGGCGCATAACATTTTCAGTGCTTGAATGCTGGTTTTCACAACTTTTTATAATATACAAGGATTATAATGAATAATTAATATACTTTGCTATCAAAATTCGATTATATTGCACTACTCTCTTTACAGTGATGATAGTGATCAGTCATACAAGATAAAAGACGAGTGTCAGAATATCACCGTCCTGTACTGTGACCTGACGGCAGAAACGCCCTTTGTTTATGATGTTTCTTACCACGCTAAGGTGTTGGTTAATGGCAGAGCTCACGGTTCCACTGAGACAAGGTTTAAACCTTCAGAACACAGTAAGAATACCCATACTCAATCATACATTTCCTTGCATCTTATAGTAAGAACTATTATATCGCAATATTCATCGATTCATCTTTTTTTCCCCATCTTCATCTTTTCTCCATAGCTATTTTTGGTCCACCCATCTTGTCTACATCCACAACAGAGTCGTCTCTGTTTGTTAATGTCACCTTGCCTGTGGGACCAAATGGAGTCTCCATTGCAGACATCATCATTAATGGCAGAAAAGTGCTATTCGAGACTAAATTTATCTATACCTTGAATTTATACTACCCAGATTGGGCTACAGCGGTGAGTGGGAATTTACAATATAAAACATACTGTGTGCATATCTATGTATTGTGTAAAATACGGCACAAGTGAAACCAAAATTACAATAAATTTAAAAAATATAGACATTTAATCTACTACTGTTTGCTGATGACAACAACTGTATGTATCAGTAAGAACAGTGAACCAGTCTACACACATTAAAAAAAGCTCAACTCTGGTAATTCTTATTATTTGAGCCCAACCAATATATATTGGCTAATATTAGCCATTCAGTGATAGTATTTATAGCATTTATAACACCTGATAAGAGTAAATTAACAGCCTTCAAGTGCATTATGAATGTTTTTAATACTATGACCACCAGAGGACACATCTTCAACTTCCCTGTTGGTAACACGTTTTTGGAAAGCTACAAACACAACAACTAAGTGATCAGAGGAAAGTTAAGCATAGTGTAAATGAGTGATCAATGACATATTATAATGTTTCACTGCACTGCCATATTTTGCTAAGGACTAATGACTCATAAGTACGCACTAACAAACACTAGCAGACGTTAGGGAGCTATATTTATGTTTCATGTGAATAAAAGGGTAAAAAAAAAAATACAACATGAGTATTGAGCTTAACTGCATATCTGTATTTTTATCTTCTGTATCATTTTGTCAAGTGGGCTCTGATTATTGGGGGTGGGTGTTGTTGTATGTTATTTTACTACTAAAGAGCATAGAGAAATTAATGTTGTTGACTAGAAACTTTTTTTTTCTAGCTTGAAGCGTACAAATGCATAAGAATAGGGTTGAGTTTTAAGTATTTTTAAACAAGGAGACAATGCAAACACAAAATAGGAAAAATCAGATTAGAGTCCAAAGCAAAAGATCAGGGAAAAAACTAAGAGCTACATTAAAAGGCCATTTTAAAGGGTTGTGAATAAGGAGTGCTGATTCCATTTTCTTCTGTAACTGATTACCTGCAGTGGCAGGAAATCCCATCTATTTTCCAAATATGGACTGCTAGAAAATGACATAACTGAATTATTCTCTCCTTGCCTAAGTGTTATTTTTCTACTATGGATCAAGACAAAAGGATCGAGACAAATTATGCAGTGCTCTCTTCCATGTGAACGCCTTTGCTAATGTCAAGACAGTCACGGTCAGGTGATGCCATGACATCCTTTATTGTTCCAATATGTTTACATTAAATAAACCTGCTTTCGAATTGTGTTTGACTTCGTGGCTTTGGTTATCTTACTATGACAACCAATCCACACTGGCTTTGAATAACTGAATTTTAAACTGAACTGAAGCTTGATCTGGATAAAATCTGATCTCTATATTGTAAGTGGGCCCCTGACATGCATTTTAAACTTCGTAACAAGCTGAGAAACATATTCTAACTTATGTTAAAAAGCATTTACCATTAGTTCATGTTTAGTTCTCCTGTACATTATAACAGAACACAGCAAAATGTGTTTGATTGCTCTAACCTGTGATTACACAACTATCATTAATATGAACGTATTTTTCCTCTAGCACTTTGAGAGCCACACTGGCCAGTTCAGCATCGACTTAAAGAAGAAGTCTAAATACTGCGGCACAGTCATCTACAAACCATCTTCTGACTGGGGTCGCCCGAGCAGTGAGAGCGCCTCCTTCTGTGTAACACTGCCAGGTTAGCACAATAATGGCAACAGCATATAAAAATATCATTTTATTCAAACATGAATATGTTGGTTGTTTGTTTGTTGGTATTCAAACTATGATGGGCTGTTTTTGAACAACAAAACTTGATGTCAGTTTTGGATGTTAATACTTGTGTACCTTTTTTAAAACTCCTGTACCCTGATAATATTTACAAAAATCAGGTTTCACTTGAGAAAATTGTGTGCTGCTTGACAACCCCATAGGAAGCTTTCAAGGGTCCACCTGCTGAAGAGAAAATGCAAAAATTAAGATGCTTGAAAATGCTGCTTTTTTTTTTACATTTGACTTTAATCAGACTGCACAAATTTCTTCGAGTGACTGCAGTGTTTGATAATAAATCAAGACAGTTTGTTATAAATCAGCGCTTCTTAAAGCCTTTGCATCTGCACCACACAGATGAGGCACTCACTGGCACTGCAATGAAGCAGAAAATGAGGCTACACAATAAACACGCTGTTCCTTCTGTAAATCTGTACTAAAAACGTAATCTTTTTAAATCTCAAAAAAATCTACCCCTATTATTGTGAACTCGATTAGGCAAGAGATAAGATTACACATTGGACTTGCAAAGATAATGTTCTCACCTGTGCTTGCCAGTGTACATTCCTTAGTGCCATATATGACAGTAAAAGCCACAAGTGCAAAGGAGTTTTCACAGAAAATCCATTTCTGTATTATTTTAGAGGAGTTACAGTTAACTATCATTCAAGTTCATCTCGAAAATACTTCTACATACCGGAAATTCAGGAATGTCTGTATTCATGTGCTCTGTGTGACAGGTGTAGTCAGGATACTCCTTGAGAACATTCCTAAGCATGCACGTCACCCTGGGAAGTTTTATAGCTCCCTGCTTTTAAGTGCTCAAGCATTTTCCTGTAACATGTCTATCAAACAACCTTTCCTCTATTTCAGAAAATCCGTGGATGCTTCTGCGATGGCTTCTCTTGATTGCGGCTGGTGTGGTTGCCTTAGTCATAGTATCAGCTGTGTGTACGTGCAAATATGTGAAAGGTGGAAAGTCAAAGAGCATGACACAAGCACTGGTAAGGCCATTGTTTTGTGTCTTTGTGTCCTTCCTTACTGTCACACAAGGAAATGTTGTCTTACCGGAAAATCAATATCAATTGCACATCACTAACTCAACACAGATTCAGTTTGATAAAGTGTAGCATCAACTTAAGATACAAACAATGAAACACTGTGGGTGTTGTTTTAGTAAAGTCAAAGGAGCATGTGCAGTGAGTCATGGTTTGGTAACAGGTGTTTTTTGTAGTCTGTGTATGCTCTCTTTGCTTTTTGTATCAACGTAGCATTAACTGGGATATATTGCTAAAACATTTAGAGAAAATGAAAACCATACCCATCTGACATTCGCCTGGCAGTCAACGTATACCCGTATTGTTGAGATGGCGATTAATTTTGTGCGAGCAATTGCCCTTTAGGTGCACTTCTTTAAATATGGTGAAATTTGATGTACTTCATTCTTTTTTTTGGGGGGGGGGGTATATATAAAAAGGAGCATTGTGATTTTGTTACATCTATATCTCTGTACTACAATCTTGAGGCTCAGTAAAAATTAATTTCAAAAAAATGTAGCATTAACTACAGATTTCTAAACAGCTTGGTAGACCTAAAAATACTTTTATCAATTGTTCAAATCGTGTGTGTTTGACTGATCCATATCGCTTCATTGTTTTGGAAACAGGAGGTAACCACTTCTGAAACCCCTAAGATACTGCAGGATCCAGATAGAACTCTCGTAATTTCTCAAGTCGAGGTATGCCCTCACATGGATAAAATAGTTTATGCCAAAATCCAGATGAATAAAAATGGGCCTTCAGTTTGGAATGGAGGCTATTCCCCCCAGGACATCCCTTTCCCTCCCTGGCAAGACCACACTGGCTCCTCTGTGGACACAGGAACACGCAGAACTCCAAATTCTGAGGACACAAGTGCCCAGTCCTCTGACATCTACAGTTCTGTGGCTGTTCTACCTAAAGAGAATGATGACATTCAGGAGGCTGTCACTGAACGTGAAAGACCATTACCGGATGCTGATTCTTGTGACACCAACCCAGATGGGAAGCTGCTGCTGCACACAGTGCGGGATATCAATGGAAAACTCATGTTGCCTTTCCTCAATTTTCAGTCACAGAGCAGCAATAGTGATGCAACATGCCTGTCAAACAAAGAGAGAAAACCTCTCCTATCAGACCTCATACCCTCTATGGATGAGTCATCGTTAGCTTCCTTGCTCAGCTTAAATAGCTCAGAGTGGTCCGATTCTGGATGTGACGATAGCTCTTCAACGACACCGACCCACTCATACTGCACCACCCGTTTTTCTCCATCTCAACCACTTATTCCAGATTCTGACAAGGAATGTGAGACTACACTATCGAGTGATGTCTCATTTGAATCAGGATACAAGCAAAACTGGATGCCTGAATTATGTAGCGGACCTTCTATTATAGACAGTTGCAGAAGGACAAACTACATGTGGACCTGCAATGGCTCCAAAATGGAAGACGACGACAATGAGGAAGTTGAAGACCAGGGAGAAGAAGAGAAATCAAGACCAATTTTCCTGGGAAGTTGGACAATAAGAATTCAAGAATAATAGACTTTGATTGACCCCTAACCCCCACCCACACATCCCGGTCCTTGAATAACTATAGAGAACATTTCTCTGTTTTTTTGACGGGAGGACTGACAGTACTTTGGAGGCAGAAATCCAGTAGATGGGTGGGTTAGCAACACACTGTGTTGTTCAAGATGGAGAACTGCCTCTGAATTGTTAAGTACATTTCACTCCTATGCGTGGCATATTTTCCTGTTTGTATCGTATATTTTTGTATATTTTTATTTATTATCTGACAATTGCAAAATATTGGTAGAAACTAACTGGGTTTACATTTAAAAGCCTGGGTGCATTTGCTGTTTATAAATTCTGCAAATTCTTTGTCACTGTCACTTTTTAGCCAAAAAACCCACTTAAAAAAAAAACAAAAAACAAAAAACAACAACATAATTTGCATTTTATATGAGGTTAAACAGCCAAAGTTTACCTCCTTCCAAACTAATAACATCTGTTCTGAATATGTCATTGTGTAATGTCTAAAGTGAAGTGAATAGGTGTCAACAAACATCTCATTTCTTAGGGAATTCATAGCATATCTCACATTTTATGTAATGGGCAACAAAAAGAAAAAGTTGCACACTATTAATAACTCCCAAAACTCTAATGACACATCACAAGCATGCGTGTTTGTGTGTTATCTCTTTGACAACATGTTGCAACTTATTACAAACCCTAAATACACAAATCCAGTCTGGTCATTTTTAAATTACAATGTGGGCGATCAGCCTTAAAGATTAGATGGGAAAACAAATGCGATTGCATAGTGGCTGAACACAGCAGCAGACTGAGCCCGACACTTATTGTCACATATTGAGGTGTTTAAAATGGGAGTAAAATGACTGAATGTCTGCAGGACAACAATATATTCAATTTCTTTTCTCATCAGCATGTTTCAGTGTTAACAGATTTACAATTCATGAAATGGCTACATTTATGTATATAAAAAGAAATGGTTTTTTTCATCGCAATGTTTACGAACTCAATGTTTGCTGTTCTTCCAGCAGAAGGAAACAGACGGTATCACATATATTAGAAGGTGGCGTTGGTTTCCACGCACGCCATGTAGATAACACTGAGGCTTTTAATAGCGTCAGTGCAGACTTTTAAATACACCTATAAAGTAATAATGTCAGGTGTGTTGAAACCATGTGATGTGAGTCACAAATGAACTTTGTACAGCACATTTTAGACGTCTGTTTTATAACAGATGATATATAATCTGTCTGTGTTCTTTATTTACACTTTGTAAATTTCCACTTACTGTTTATGTTGGAAGTTCATCTTTGCAAGTCTGAGTAGCATTAAGAGATAAGAGTTTAATAACAACCATTGAGTAACATGTTCTACAGTAAAATTTGTGAAAGTGTCATTTTCAGTTTTGAGTTATTACTGGAAATTATTAAAATGTCTATATACTGGAGAACTTCCTTAGAAACTGTTGCAGTGTGAGTGTAGCAGAGACACAGTTCTGTATGCAAGCTTGATTGGGAAAACTCTGAACATATTCTGAAGAAATGTCTAAGAAATGTTTTGATTAATGGGCATTCACTAACCAAAATATTGGTTAGACAGTGCTTATGTGAAAAAACCATGCCAACGAAATAAATTTGCATCTGTTTTGTAACATACTGAAAGTTCTTGCAACATGCCGTACACATTGACCTCGTCACGTAATAAAGAGGTGATGTGGACGGTGCAAAGAATCCAAAGTTCAACTCAACCGCCTGTTGCTAAGTGCATGTTTTCAGTCAACTAATGATGATAAAGTAGCTTTGTTTTTCTACTTCTGCCTGGGTGAACATGCTGTAAAAGTCTCGTGCTTAACAGTTTAAAAAAAAACAGTTGTTATGTTGAAAATCACAAGTGGCACTGATTTAGCAACAGACTGCACACTGAGAATAGAAATGTCATTAAATGGTTAAATGGTTAGAAGGCACGCTCAGAGGGGGTAGTTTAAATTATAGCCTAAAGAATCTAAGAAGGGCTGACCCAATTGATTGTGATTTGAGCTTATATACAAAAAATACACAGCATTGTTGGCAACTGTATCTGTAGCCTAAAATGAGAGTCCATTGTTTTGTTTGGGTTTTTTGTTTTGTTTGGGCCAGACACTATTGGACCTCAAACCTGTGGTCCAAAATATTGTGTCCTTTGGAGCTGGTGGGCAGCAACCCCTGCCCCCATTTGCATCGGAAACCCCGGGTTACCTGTACCGGGTTCCCACGCTACCTTCCCGGCGAAAGCGTCCTCGTCGCCGGGGTAAACGAAGCGGTCGCCTGGTGAAGCTAAAGGTTTACCTAAAGAATTATTCTGCTGTTTTCCGACCAGTGGATGGATTCTTGCCAAGGCTGTTTGCGTCTCGGCGTTTTCTGGATCCTGTTGATACCTGTTTGGTGCCTCTGGTCGGCTTTGATGATGATGCTCCTCGGCCTCGCTGCCCATGCCCTCCCAGGCTAAACCTCCGCTGTCAACATTATCGGAATCTGAGATCGCTGCGGCGGGTTTCTGGACCTCCTGAACCCCGAGCGCCAACTCCAGCTCCAGCTAGGATTGGCCTGGTGAACGCCAGATCACTTTTAAACAAAACTTTTATTCTTCGGGACTTCTTCAGTTCCCGTGATCTGGATTTTCTGTGTGTGACTGAGACGTGGCTGAGTGTTGGTGAGTCCAGTGTTCTATCTGAACGGACGTCAGGCAGAGGTGGAGGCACAGTGACTGTTTACAAAAAGGATTTTAAATGTAAGCAGTGTTTTCTACAGCCTTCGTTCTCCAGCTTTGAACTTACCTCATTTGAGGTGAGTCGTACAAACCCGATTTTCTGCGCTGTCATCTATCGCCCCCCGAAATACAATAAGAACTTCATAAACGACTATTCAACGTTGGTTTGACATATACCGCAGTTAAACCTGGCGCTGCTACTCGGTGCTGTCGGGTTATTAACCCCGCCACTGCTGCGCAGTTTTCTGCTGCTTTTAATCAGCTCGGTGGGCCTTCTGACTTTGTTTCCTCTGACACAGAAGACCTACATTCCTGGTTTAATTCTTGCTGTCAAAAAATCATGGACTCTGTGGCTCCTTTAAAAACCAGGCAGCTTAAGGCTAAACCTGAGCCTTGGTTTAATAAGAGCAGTCGTGCTGTTAAGAGGGAATGTCGTCGAGCAGAACGGAGGTGGAAAAAGGATAAACTGCATGTATCATTTCAAATTCTCAAAGACTGCTGGCATCGCTACCAGAACACTGTTAAAGAGGCAAAAAGGGAATATTTTGCAAATATTATTTCTTCCAACTGTCATAACCCACGTGTGTTATTTAGGACCATTGACACTGTTCTTAATACTCCTTTGAATGTCTGTTTGGAAGTTTCTCCTGAGATTTGCAATGATTTTCTGAACTTTTTTATTGAAAAGGTTGTCACCATCAGGGCTCTTATCACAGCTCCTGACTCTGACCCCTCTGTCTCTGTCCCTTGTGCTGCTGTTTTCACTCAGTTTGAGCTTGTGACGCTCTCCTCTTTAGAGAATGTGGTTCGCCATATTAAGCCCACAGGTTCCCCACGGGATCCTGTCCCTCCACAATTCTTTAAAGAAATTTTTCCTAGTATACAACAGTATGTCCTTGACATTATTAACAGCAGTCTGTCTTCTGGTGTGGTTCCTGCAAATTTCAAACATGCAGTAGTACAGCCACTGCTTAAGAAACCTGGCCTTGATCACACAGTTTTAGCGAACTATAGGCCTATTTCCAAGCTGCCTTTAGTCTCCAAGGTTTTAGAGAAAATTGTTTTTAGTCAACTGAAAGATTTTCTAGATGAAAATGGAATCTTTGAGGTTTTTCAGTCAGGTTTTAAAACCCTTCACAGCACAGAATCTGCATTACTAAGGGTTTTTAATGACATCCTTCTGGCATGTGATTCTGGTAACCATGTTGTTCTTGTCTTGCTTGACCTAACTGCTGCCTTTGACACAGTAGACCACAATATTTTAATTTCTCGATTACATGATGTAGTGGGTATTGGTGGCACTGCACTCAATTGGTTTAGGTCTTATTTGTCAGATAGAACTTTCTCTGTCAGCCTTCTCGGTTACGAATCGTCTTCTGCTCCTCTGTCATGTGGTGTCCCACAGGGCTCAATTTTAGGGCCACTGCTCTTTTCTCTGTATCTACTGCCTCTGGGTTCTATCCTTAGAAGGCATGGGATCTCATTTCACTGTTATGCCGATGACTGCCAAATTTATTTGACACTAAAACGCAAGGATGCCATCTCCATAAAACCTCTCTTGACATGTCTAGATGACATTAAAGCTTGGTTGGCTCGAAACTTTTTAAATTTTAATAAAAAGAAAACAGAAGTGTTGGTGTTTGGACCCAGTGGTCCCTGTGAGTCCTCCTCTGTTGTTTTAGGATCCCTGGAAGTCTATTTTAAATCTGTTGTTACTGACCTTGGTTTTAAGTTGGACAGTGATTTTAAATTGGACAACCAAATCAGAGCAGTGGTGAAGTCCAGTTTTTATCATTTAAGGCGACTGGCAAGAGTAAAATCTTTTCTTTCGAGGCAGCACCTTGAAACAGTGATCCATGCTTTTATTTCTTCCCGCCTGGACTACTGTAACTCACTTTATGTGGGGGTCAGTCAGTCATTGCTCTCACGTCTGCAGCTGGTTCAAAATGCGGCTGCACGACTCCTAACAGGAACTCGAAAAAGAGAGCATATAACCCCCGTGCTGGCCTCTCTGCACTGGCTGCCTGTGTCTTTTAGAGTTAATTTTAAAATTCTTATGTTTGTTTTTAAATGTCTACACAGTCTTGCCCCGCCTTACCTCTCTGAGCTTCTTCATCCCCACATACCCTGTCGGTCTCTCAGGTCAGCTGACCAGCTGCTCCTGGAGGTACCGAGATCCAGGAGGAAGCTCAGAGGGGACAGGGCCTTCTCTATTGTGGCTCCAAAATTATGGAATAATTTGCCCATGCATGTTAGAGAGGCCCCTTCACTGTCCACTTTTAAATCACGTCTTAAAACCCACTTTTATTCCTTGGCTTTTAACCTCAGTGAGACTTAGTTTCTTTTTTAATGCAGTAGTTATTTAATTAATGATTTCACTCTTCTTTTATTTGTTTTTTATTTATATCTCATGTAATTTTATTTTACAGTTCCAATGTACAGCACTTTGTGTCAGCTGTGGTTGTTTTAAAGTGCTTTATAAATAAAGTTGATGATGATGATGATGATGAGTAGCTAGGAGAGAAAATGATCCTTCCATTCACTGTTCAAACTGAAAAGGGTAAAAGTGTAGCTAACTTCAAGACATGATACAGTATAAGCTTTTGTGCGCACCTCAGATTTAATGGCCATTGTTAGCTTAGTTATACAACTGTTACCAGATATGCTAATAAGATATTTTCCAATGAAAAGCTGACCTATAAGCAGGAAACAAAGAAAAAAGTAAGTGATATGCAATGCTTCACTCAAAACAAGCCTTAAATATCTAATCAGAATAACAGATTCATTGTAACTACTATACGCCGCTGTACTATGACTTTTTCCTTTTTCTTCTTTTTTTGGGGGGCAGTGGGGGGGGGGGGGGGGGGGGGGGGGCTTAAGTGGACAAAATAAACAAAATAAAATTAATTATATTTTGAAGGTAATGTCAAGATATGATAAATCATTCAATGTAATATACAGGTTTCAAAGCCAAATTAGTAGTGGCAAATCTAATTTCAAAGTTGCATCAGTAACAAAAACACAATGCCCTCAATATAACAAAAGGAGCAGCTTCATATATCATGGAAACACAATTTGCAGAGTGCACTTTGTAGGACAGTGACAAAAATTTTTTACAAACACACACACACATACACACACGCACGCACACAGTATGAAAAATAACCACACAATTAAATCAATACATCCTGAGACACGATATCGTCACAAACTTACATTATGAACATGTCAGAAGCTTAGATTTATGACCATGCTGCCTGGTAGAAATTACTTGAAATCCAAAGCTCCTGGAAATGTGTGACACAGAAGTAAAGCACCTAGACAGCTACATGGAAACAAAGAAGTGATACCGTCTAATGTGACAGATTGTGCAGCAGATTATTGGTTTTAAAAGTCAAAAATAATGCCAGGTTGTCCAGACAGCTTCCCCATGAGGGCTTTTTTGTTTATCTTGTATCTTTTATAAAACTAGTACTGTGTTTTACTTTATTTTTAAAGGAACAATATAACTCCTGCATTAGTGGATGATGCTGATAGCTAAGGTTCAATTTTGCTTCGCTGTTCTGTGCAAACAAGTAGACACAAAGTATTTTGTGCAATAGAGTTCACAGCCCTTGGGTGTTCTGCAACTCTCTTCATCCAAATACAAGCGTCTGAATGAACATGGGGCTCCTGCTCTGCCCTTTACATATAAATGAATGGGTTCATCAGTTCTTGAAGAGAGAATAGGTCTGAAACATAAAGGGAAAAGTAGATATTGTTTAACATTAGTAGAGTGCTGGAGTTGAAAAGCAGTTCAATTTTATTCAGTTTTATTTATATAGCACCAATCACAATAATAGTCCCTCAAAGTGATTTATATTGTAAGATAAAGACACTACAATAATACAAAGAAAACCCCAACAATCAGATGACCCTCTATGTACAAGCACTTCGCGACAGTGTAGTGTTTTAACAGGAAGAAAACTCCAGCAGAAAAAGCATCAAGCAGGGGCGGCTATCTGCCATGATTGGTTGGTGTTTAGGGAAGGGAGACAGGACAAAAACATGCTGCGGAAGAGAGTTTAATAACTACTAATGATTAAATGCAGTGTGGTGTAAAAACACAAAGAGTTAAAAGAGGTAGCGATGAAGAAATGATCAATGCATCATAGCAGCCCCCTTAGTTTTGACCCAGGCAAAACTAAGGGAGAGTTCAGGCTCACTTTATCAAGCCCTTACTATAAGATTTATCAAAAATGTAAGGTATAGCCTAATCTTAAAAGTAAAGAGTGTCTTTCTCCTGAAGCTAAACTGGAAGCTGGTTCCTCAGAAGAGAGGCCTGAAAGCTGAATGCTCTACCCCCCTCTACTATTAATCGTCCTGGGAATCACAAGCAAGCCATCAGTCTGAGAGCAAAGTGCTCTACTGGGGTGATATGGTACCACGAGGTCTTTAAAATTAGATGGGTGATTAGATTTCAAAACCTAGTATGTGAGGGAAAGGATTTTTAATTTGATTCTGGATTTAACAGAGACCCAAGCAAGAGAAGCTTAAGGGAAGCATCCATAATTAACCTTAATGTGTAAGGAATTCTCCCCATTTGCATGAACAAACTGTAATCTACTAGACAGATATTATTCAATTCTGCAGAGGAGTAAATATGACTACTATACTACTATAAATATTTTACAACTATGCTTTCAAGAACTTTTGAAATTAGCTAAGAATTAGCTAAGAAATCTAGGTTAAGCAATGCCTTGTTAAGTAATGATTTCATTACCACAACCTTAAAGACTTATGGCGTTGAGAGATAGATTGATGATATTCAAGATCAAAGTGTTAATTAATGGTAGAGCTACGCTGCGCAGTCTTGTCAGAATAGAATCTAGCTGCTGAAAGTGATTACTAAAGTTAACTCAGAAAGATCAATCGGAGAGCCTTAATAAATATCTGTAGTATTCAAAGTTGCTTGCTCGTTATGAATATTTTTTTATGTTCTGGATTTATTTTTATTTGGAAAAGAGATTCATGAAGTCATTACTAGTTCGCTTTAAAGGAATGCTTGGGTCAACAGAGTTTTGACTCTTTGTCAGCCTTGCTGACTGGCTACAGTGCTGAAAACCTGAGGTTGTTCCAATTTCCATCCAAACACTAATGAACAGTAAGTCCTAGCTTTACATAGGGCTTTATATAGGCCAACACATTCTTTTTCCAGGCTAAACAAAGATATTTTACATTAGTGCAATGCTATTTCCTCTCCAGACTAAAGGTTCTCTGCTTTAAGGGTCTTCTGATTTAAGGCTTTCTTTTTCAGAGAAACCACAGTATCCAGAGTTGGATGAAGTGATGATTTAACACTGTTAACAAGATAATTGACCTCTGTGCGAGTAGAGTTTAGGTAGCTGCTCTGCACTCTACTGGCACACGGCATTGAAGATAAAAGTGAAGGAATTACATACATTAGTTACAGCATTTTCAGTAAGACATCTACTGCAATGAGATTTATTCCCCACTGCTGTGTTATTAAGAAATGATCAGACAAAAGAGGGTTTTCAGGTAATACTGCTAAATGTTCAGTTTCAGAAAAAAATCCAGGGCTTATTTAAAGTGGTGGGTGAGCTCATTTACATTTTGAGAGAAGCCAACTGAGTCTAATAATAGATTAAATGCAGTGTTGAGTGTTTTCAGCATTTACATGGATCTTAAAATCACGTACTATGAGTATGTTATCTGAACTGAGCACTAAATTAAATCAAAAGTCAGATAATTTAGATTGAAACTCTAAGTAAGGTTCAGGTTTACAAATTTACATAATTTCCTTAGGGATGTTGTTACATAGGGAACAAATAATTAAAAACAATCGCAGTTTTCCAGTTAGGGCGTACAAAGGTGAGCAAGGCTTGCAAATATTTCAAAACTCTTTCCGTTTCTTTGGTTGATTAATAAGTGGAGTAACAGATTGCTCCAACAAAATTAAAAAAGAAAGAAAGAAAGAAACTAAAGTAGACCGACAACAATGAAATGTATGTGAAAGGATCTTGTGTGTAAGAGTAAGTGGGTAGTCGAGAGACAAAGAAACTGGGTAACACCCAGAAAAGAAAAAGGAAGGAAAGTAGGACAACAACCTACATGAGAACAAACTGTGCTGTGGAGAAGTGAGGAAAGCAAACAAGAGGATTTTAAACTGTAGCCGTGGTGTTTCAAAAAGTCTTTGAGAAATTAGGGTTTTTCTATCTGTTGTGTTTAGAAAGTCATGGCATAGAGCATATTGTCAAGCTTTCAAGCTCGTGCCCCGCATCTCCCCATCTGGCTCCTCTTTGGACAGATGTACAAAAGAAACTAGGAGCAGTAACAAGCAGTAGTTTGTCTGTCAGAAAGCCGTCTTTCTCCACTTTCAAGCCTTGACAAGATTGAATAGGAGATCTCAGGGCAAACCCTCGAGTCTTACAGCTATAAAAGAACCTGCAATGGGGAATAGCAGTTTGGATGAACCCAATGCTTCTGCACCCAATGAGTGTCAGACAGTGTTGAGGGAGTGTGCCTCCCCTGGATCAATGAATATACTGACAGACTGACTACCTGGGCCACTTAAGTTAAGACAACACGCAGGCAACCATGTTAGACAGTTGCATAAATAACTGCCCATTTCAATTATTGCCAGAAAACTCAAAGGCTGATTGTATTTACAGAAACAAACACCTTGATTACAATTCTTTTCTTATCGTTTTTCATATAAATTACAATATTGTTAATTCTAAAAAAAATGCCAGTGCTCCCCCTCAGCCTCCTAATAAAAGCACCTACTGTATGGTTTAAATTTGAAAATCCTAGGGATTTTCTGAAACGTTGACCTCTGACCTTGATGTCCAGGTTACTGGGATTGCAACTTGACTGAGATTTGTAGTAAATGCACCTATAGCATGAATTTGAAAGTCCTACTTCCCCTCGTTCTTGAGCTATCATGTTCATAACATTTCAAAAAAAATTTGACCTCAAGGTCACTGGGATTCAAACGCACCCAAAATCTTTAGTAGTTTCATCGATGGTATTTGTTTCAAAATCCTGTGTTGTCTCTTAGTTATTGCATTCACAAACTTGGTGTTCATGCTGCCCCACCCGCCTTCACAGTTACGATAATGCTTAGCTTAGCGTTAAAAAATTTTTTTTTCAAAAAATGCTCAATTTATGACCTTAAACGTCCTTGTTGAAGTATTTAATAGAGATCTCAATATTTAATAGCTCCTGTGATATTTCGTTTGCGAAGCAGTCTTTATGAGTGTTATTTTGGGTCATGTTCAGCTAATTTATCTTTTGTATGACCAGGCAATGCAAAATTCTAGTTTGGAGAGATACAACAAAAAGAGGAAAAACTTATTTGAAGAAAATATATTTGAAGATGCTCAGAGAACATAACTACGGAGCCCCGCAGGGGACATGGGAGAAAAAAAAATGAAGACAAACTTTTGCGAGATCTCGCAAAACAAACTCGGGATCTCGCAAAAGTTTTGCGAGATCTCACAAAAGTTTTAGCCGCATTCTTTGGAGGCCGCCAGCTCGAAGCCAACCGGGAGGTCGAGGCACGATGTGCCGGGAAAGCGGTGTTCCTCCCGGCTGTAGTTGGTCTCGACCTCCCGTTAGCTTCGAGATGGTGGGTGTCAGATCTCCGAAAACGTCGGAGCACTTTTGCAAATATGTGATGTCTTGTAAACCGAGCAGGTATCTGACGTTTACACAACTACATTCACGCCTCAAAATATCTTAAAAGTGTATTTTGTGACCCAGAAAGAGTAATATTACAACTAAGTAGCTGCCGCCATTGTTGGAATTCAACTTTTGCAAGATCTCGCAAAAGTTTTGCGAGATCCCGAGTTTGTTTTGCGAGATCTCGCAAAAGTCAGTCTTAATTTTTTCTCCCATGTCCCCTGCAGGGCTCCGTACATAACAGCTATAGGTTTGGGGGTCTCGTCATAAAACTATCAACAACATCCCTCCAATCTCAGATGCAGCCATCTGTTTTCTAATTATGTCTTTTCTGATAAGGTGCAGAGAGTTAATTGGGTCTATTGAAATGCATCCATGCCTCATAGCTAATAACTCTGCACTCTGATCTTCAAGGTCCTTCATTAAAGGTTCTCATTATCCTCATAAGATAATAGAGAGAGAAAGTAAACTTTCAGCTAATAAAAGACTGCAAAATAGTTTGTCTTTTTACACAAGAGAGTGTGTATGACTTGCCAGTTACTTACAGATATAAGACATAAAGCAATGTGTGTTAATAGTATGAAAATGAATGAGGGGAAACAAGATGTTTAACAAAGATAATGCTATAAATAGCTTGATATTCTTGGGGATTGGGGATGCAGCCTTCCTAAAGTATAGCCCCAAACTCTGAAACAAGAAACTTTTAATCTGGCATTTAAACAGTCCATACAATTAATAACAACAGCTATAGCAACTGGGTTCAGCCACATTTAAAAGTCTGGTAGATGCAGGGCTGATCGATATATTTTTCATCAATATCATATTGACCTTCTGCTTTTGTTTCTTCCAAGATTGTTTTCATATTTTTCTGTGCTTGACATGATTTTATGTTTGACTATGTATTATTTACATGTCTACGTGTGCGCTTCTGTAGGTATGTATTTCTGATGGTTTTTATGTTTGTATAAATTTCTGCTTTAATAAGTGATTTTTTTTATGCCTGTGAAGCTCTTTGAACCCAAATAAAAGTCCATTTAGCTGAATTAAATTGATCTTTGCCATTTTGCATTGGGCCTAAGTTACACAGGCCTAGAGACCAGTAAGCATACCAGCGAGTGGTTGTCAGACATACCAAGCAACCACAGATTGTTAGAGAAAAATGAGTTGTGGCAGTTATTAGGTGAAATTGGTTGAGAGAGGTATACTGTGCTGCACCAAAAAACTTTGCATGCAAGTAGATGGCTGCACTCGCCAATGGTTAGCATGGAAGAAGCCAACTTAAACCATAAATGGAAAAGTTTTGCCCTCAAACTAAAAGATGTACTTTTTTTTGGTAACATTTCTCGGTTGCAGCAGTAAGGCACAACATTTACTCTGAAGGCAAACATTCCCCGTTTACCTTTTTGCGCTGCACTTTTTCAAGTTTCACCACAGCTTGCCAACCATTGGGCAACTGTTTACAGACTTTATGGTATCTTAAAGGTACACTATGAATAACCACATCAGTTTGCTAGTGACCAAAGTAATCACAAGGTAGTTTCTGGTGTGGAACCATCTAAGGAAAGCCATTGAACTCCAGCAGGCACTTACCAACTGGTGAGGGAATACAGTTTGTTCCCTAGTGACTGGATGTTTTGTTTTTGCCTGAATTGATCAGTTGCCGATTATGTATTGATTCTCGATGACCTGTACTTTTATAATGTACACTGTATACCATTTGTTATTTCTATATGCAGTGATAGGATTGTGTTACTGGATAAAGACACTTTTCTATTAGTATTTTTGATTAATATAACTTTAAACTCTACTCACACAGAGCTCATTTGTTTATTAGCTAAATCAGTTATTTACGTTCCTTAAACATCAAAGACAAAATCTGATGTTTAAGAAAAGATTATACAAGAAGAATACAACACTGATTAATTTCCCTATGTCAGAGTAAATTGCTACCTTAATTCTTGTAAAATATGAGTTCTTGTGAGTCATAAGAATAGTAATACGTAGATTAGGCTTAAAAAGTGCTTTGAGTGCTCAGGTAGAGTAGAAAAGAACAGAGGTAGCAAAAGTACAGACTTTCTTTACTTAAGTAGAAGTACAGACACCTGAGTTAAAAATACTCCATTAAAAGTTGACGTATGTTTTTACTCAAGTAAAAGTGAAAAAGTACAGGCTCTGAAATGCAATCAAAGTAAGAGTAGCTCCTTGAAGGAGAATCCTACTAATAATTTTTATACAAAGGTAAATGAACCTTGTGCTATACTAATATTAGATTTACACAACTGAATTCAAAACGATGTCAACAGTTTTAAAAGCTATGATGTCTGATGTCCACCCCCTATTCTGACACTATACTGTTTATACTGTCTTTACACTAAGACCGTATGAAGCTGCAATTCAGTAAATTAATCTAAGGCTCATCCGCTTCAATGCAAATTCATCTCTGCATTTGATGTAAACCCAACTCTGACCATTTGCATTTTAAAAAGCAGCTCTTACCTTTAAATATAACCTCTCTACTTCCTCCCCTGTGTGTCTGTCTTCCTACAGCTGTCTCACAGCAGCTGGACCTTCAGCTAGCAGCACACTCAGCAACAAACTGCACACAAACAGTTTGTGTGTTTGCTGATGTTTGTTAAGCTGATAGAAACGTTGAAATTGAAATTACCTGCTACTTAAAATTGTTACTAGCTTCATGCTCACTCCTCTTCTGTGGAGCTAGCTAAATGCTAAAGTACTTCAAGCACGTCCTACAGTCACCAGGAGCTTCCTGCCCACTTTAACTCCCGAACATAAACACTATAGACGAAGCTAAAGTATGAAAATGTAAGGAGTAAAAAGTACTGTTTTTTTTATGTAGGAAGTAAAAGTAAAAAGTTGAGAAAAAAAAAAAGAAAAAGAAAGAAATACTCGAGCAAAGTACAGATACCTGAAAATTTCAAAAGTCCACTTACCATTTAACACCAACTTGAAAGCACCGATCATCAGTCAGCTCTTGTAAGTTGTCAGTCTGTTGAGAGGCAGTAAAGGAAGGTGATACGCCGTCATTAATCTCTCTCTCAGCTCTTCATACACTAAACTGCTTCACCAATCAGCTAAAGCAAGACCTGCAGACCTCTTTATTAGATCTGGGTGGCAATTCAGAAGAGCTAAAAGCTAAACAAGCTTTATTTAGCATTAATAAACTACCTACTTAATGCCAACTAGTAAATATAAAGGGGAGACGATCATCTTTTGGCTCTGTGGTGACAAGCCTTTTTAAAAGTAAAGATACATCCAACAACAACATGACTGACAACAACTGGCGTCCTTTTTCCTGCCATCCCCTTGTAGAGGGCACCTACATCTCGTCAAGACCATGTCATTTAATAAATAGAAGTCTGCATGTAATTGGAACCAATCACTTCGCCCCCTTCCTTTCCTCTCTTGCATTCTAATGATCTCGTAATGGGCCCTTGATTAGAAAAAGGCATGGAAACAGCTGTCAAGGCAGGCCAGGAAATGATGGATCATCCTGCAGACTTTGGTGTCCATTAAGTTCTATTCTGGGCCTGATCACCACTGGGGGAGAAGATAGCAAAGAAAGTTTAGTAATATTTAGTTTCCCAGTGGAACAACACTCACTAAAGTCTTGAAACTGATACCAAATTAATTTTGAGCACTGGGAAGAACATTCAGTCTGAACCTAACAGTGTCGTGCATTTTTGCACATTGCCTCTTGTCAGCATGGTGTGTAATGTGTCTAAACTTCTCATTACTAAGCCCGGCATACTATGCTATTTGCTCAAGGGCGCAAAAGGTAAATATGATGACACAAACTGATGGTATCACATGACGATGGGAGATATTCAGTTAAATGAGATTAAATGCATTAAAAACTGAGTAATTCATCATATGTTATCAGAAAATAATAACATGACATTGTTGCTTATCAAAACATGAACAACCCCACATGAAAAAATGTAATGCCATGCAGGAAATGTCTCGTATCCTTTCATATTCTTGCCTCTTGCTCAGGTCACGCCAGATTTACTGTAAGCATGAACTGCAAAATAAGGAAAGAAATACCTGGCCTCCAGGATTGGCGTATGCTAGAACTTTCTCTGATATGAGGTTTTAGAGTCTTACTCAAAAAAGTTCCCAAGTCCAACTGAAAACACTGCCTAATAATAACTAGAGACAACATTGTGATTCAGTCACACAAACCACATCCACCTTTTATTTTAATGTCAACTGCACACCTGTAAAGTGTCTGCTTGTGATGAGGTACCTGTTGACAAAGGGCGATGACTCACCACCAAGCCGAGTATCACATCCTTCTTAGAGGACTCAAGACGGATCATGTATCTGTGACAAGAAGCTGATCTATTTAGTTGTATTCTCTGTTAGTTGGTGCTTGCAGTAACTTTTTTAGCAGCAGTAGAGAGCAAGGAGTCTGCAGTTTCAAGGCATTTCACAAGTGTCATGCCTAGTATCTTATTCTCTCCAAGTCTTCTACTGTGATCAGATAAGTCAAGAAATTTGGGTTATTTTAATCTATTGTTGCGTTCAGGTTGTCAGTTGTTGGGAAGTTGTTTGAGTTTTCGCTCTTATTGTAGGTTCTTATCAATTATTGTCTTTAAATCAGTTAATACAGCTTCTCCTAATTTTCCTTTTGCCACCACTGATCCATATAAAATATTCTGGACCAGTCAGAAGAAACAGCTTGGATATAACAGTTCTCGTCAATGCAACCTCTCGCTTTGTGAGCTTCAGATGAAATGATATGATTTCCATGAGCCCCCCCCCTGAATTTGGGCTTTTATTCGTACTTCAAAGAAGTAAAAGTATAGTCCAAGCATGAATTGTGAATAAGCATTAATGATTAATAACACATAAGTCATTCTGAAAGTGCTGCAAATATTTATTTCCTCTTGGCTTCCCGTACATGTTTAACCTGGCACGTGTAGTAATTGAATGTAATTGACTGTACTGTATGTTCCCAGAGCTATTACTCTGGGAACATGCAAACAAACTGATCTGCATAAGTGGCCTAAATAAATTAGGCACTAAACAGACAGAAGCTGCTCCCATCGAGCTTTTGAGCATGACAGCACTTCAGCAATTTTGTAACAAACGTGCTAAATCATTCATGCCTCTCTGAGGATCCAAGAAAACACGTTAAAGGCCTCTTCTTTGTTCTGCAGTTATGGTAAAAATATAAGACGGCACTGACATTAGATGGTCCTGGTGAACCTTAAAGCTGAGGACTCCTTCAGAGAAAGAGGAACTAATAAAGATGGCCCTCAGCTGCTTTGTCTCAGCAGTTATTCTTAGTCAGATGGTCACTGCTCATGTATGTATGAGAAAAGAAAGCCTGGCAACCTGAGCTTGTATTGTGCACTGATATTCCAGAGGCAGGTGTGGCAACTAAAAGCTTATAAATAACTCCTCAACCTTTTATACACTGCTATGGCCTTAAACGATGAATGCTTTGAGTCTCTGTGAGTCAAATGACCACTAGACACAAGAAAATCTTGTACCACTTATAGTAAAATGTCAATTTCCTTTAAATTGTTTGCAGATTTAATGTCCAAAAAGTGGAATTCAGTCAAGTTTATGTTTCCAGAGATAAAAAGTTTTGAGAGCAACATGAATAGACACAGTTCCAATAAACTCTTGGGAATACAGTGCCATATTTAATGAGACGAAACAGTGGCGAAGACAACAAACGAAAGGCAGGAAAGAATGTGAAAAAAAGTCGTGCTGCAGAGGATCAACTCGAAGTCAAATCATGAAAGGAAACTTCTGGAAAGTTTGAAACTATGATATCCAGTGTTTACTGAACTAATTACTAAAGCCAGCCACAAAAACACAATCCTGTGTAACAGGTTTCAAATTAGTTTCGTCCTTGAACGTGTTATCATTCTCCAAGTAGCAAAACAAAAGACTAAAAGGAGATTAAAAGTACACATACACCCACAGATAAGGTGACTATATGTACAAGTATTCCTGTGAGCCAAAAGTTCAGGATTCGGACTGCTTTGGTTAAGTTTCAAACTTTTTTTTTTCAACTCTTGGCCCTGTCTGATGTCATTGCAAGCAGATACCACTAATATGGTCATCTCTGTGAACACTGACTGGGTAGCCAATCAGAGGAAAGCTGATTTAAAACATTTTACTTTAAACAGATTGCAAACTGAGGGGCTAGAAAGTATAAGTGAAGCTACTCTAGTACATTAATCATCAGAGGGCCATAAATGTTACTGCCGTTTATGCTAAGCTATTGAGGATGTGTGTAAATTATGAAATGCTGGTGACAATTATTAGGGTTCATCCTGTGGGCATCATCATCATTATTTTCTGAACCAAAAGTCATTGCAATCCTTTTAACAGTAGAAAGATTTTGCTCTGTATTCACGAGCAATCACACAGGAAGCCTGCATTATACCAACTGCTTTCTTTTAAAAACAGACTAACTGGTCATACTGTTAATGTGACAGATTGTTTCCTTTTCAAATACTACTTATTATTTTTTGCTTTTGTTTTCAACTATCATGTCTTTCTTCCTCGCTTTCTCCCGTTCTCTTTGGATCTTCCTTCTCTCACCATGGGCATCTACCTCCCCAGTGCTTTAGCCTTTAATTTTCTAACATTTGTACCCAGGTGGAACAGTGCTGAGAGGGCTGAAATAAATATATATTTCTTTTAGTGGCAGTTTGTAGTATTACCACAGCCAGTTGTTCTCCTGAGGCCGTTCCAGCTGTTACTTTCAGCTGTTGGGGTTTCATTGTACAGGGAGCTATTGTCTCATCTTTTAGCTGCTTGTACACAAAGATCTTTCTAAATCGATCTGGCAGTGTGTGTGTGTGTGTGTGTGTGTGTGTGTACACACGTTTCAGTATACACAGGGGTGTCATTGGTCTATATTTACCAACTTAAGAATGAGACAGCATTGTGTTGTCGACATACTTGGCAGTGAAGGACACAGAGTTCAGGGTCACCCTGATTACTCAAGAGACATAGAGAGAGTGAGGTACAGTAGATGAAGACAGACAGACAGTCAAAGGCAATAAAGAGAGGTGAGACACTAAGACTGAAAAGCATCTTCAAGGAGTGAGACAGGGAGACAAAAGGAAGTGGAATATATTCGTCCTACAGATCTTTGGCAACAAGAGAAACTGTGAGTGGGATTTCCATTTCCTCAGCCACTAGCTAGATCTAACACAAATAGCAAGCAAGGCTTTTTTTGCTGTTCATCAGTTGCTGAGGAATTAGAGTACCTAATAGTACTAAGCCTGAGTAAAATGCATGCACTGTACCTCTACAGTACATTTGCATATAGCAGCTAATTGCTAGTGTTTTTGCTTTGTCAAAAAGGTTTCCCTTCTCTTCTTGTTTCTCTTGAAAATGTTTGCTCGCTTCTTCTGCTAGCTGAACTTCTTAATTGTCTTGTCTTTTGATGGCCTTAGTGGATGTAGCTTTTTAATTACTCTCCTGGGAGACCACAAGTCAAGCTCCTGATGTATTTGTATAATTTCTTTCCCGTCAATGTTTAAAACAGTGAATCATTTACCTTGTTTTGTCTCAGGTTGATAGATTTTTATTATTAACATCAGACCTAGAAAATGAGCTCTCACATTACTCCAGAGACTTTAAAAAAAATTGCACGGTGCATAGAAATAGAGCCACTTTGCTTTATCTGCTTTCCCTCCAGGGGCCTGGGGATCCAGGCTTCCCCATGGAGATTGATCAATTCCAATGTGCTAGAGGTTGACCTACTATCCTCTGTGTTCAAACAAACCTCTCCCCTTGGGCAGCAGTGAGACGCATAAAAACTAAAATAAAATAAAATAAAATAAAGTAAAGCAGCAAGGGAATCAGCTGACCTGCAAGCATATTAGCCTGTTCCCCAAACCTCTTCCACAATGCAATTGAAGGAGATGAGAAGAAATAACACACTGCGCTTGTTTATATTGCTAACACAGGTGGCTGCTATTGGGAATGGGTGAATGAAGCTATCATTCAGGCACGACCTGATTCTGTTTGTTGGGTGCGTTCTGCACTCACCTCCCCAGAGCAAACACATGATTAATGATGGACAGGGTGTGTGCAACACCATGGCCAACTGAGGCTCAGTTGCTGAAAAAAAGGGGGTGATTCACTATAACACACCATTTCAACATGTCACAACACAGTAGGCTGGACAGTGAACAACACACAAAAAAATTGTAGGTTTTCACTTTTCTTTAGCTTTCTTTTCTATTTTACCAATTTATAGGTTAACCCAATAACTAAAGCTTCAATTTTCAGTTAGAGGCCCAGTAGAAACCCCAGTCGCTGGGGGAAAATGATCATTCCCTGGCCGGTTTGCAAGTGATTTTGGACGTTGCCAAATTGGGTGGAGCACCAAGAAAACCTCTTGCTAGCAGATCTCCATGGTCAACTGCAGTTTGCATAAAAGGTACTAACTTGTCTGCAAGATGTCAGGGCTTTGCAGTGTGGAGAGAAGGAAGAGAGGACCCAAACGTAGGATTTATGAAGGATAAGGACAGTGTTTATTACAAAGGCAGGATGAACGGAATATAACAGACTGAAACTGACTGATTGACTGAATGGCTGGCTGGCTGGCTGGCTAACTGAACTGGAAAAACACACATGCAGAATTGTCGGCAGCAATGACAAGACAATGAACTGGAGGAAAGTAAGGACTTAAATGCACAGGAGTGATGATGATGAGAGACAGGTGAGAACACAGCTGAACTGAATCTGACTAATCACACACAGGAAGTGGAACAGAACATAATGGACACAGACCGGGGCAAATGTAAAACATAAAATGTGAAAACTAAACAGTGGCAAAATTCAAAACTGAAAACGCTGGGTCATCGACCCAGGAACCCTGACACAAGAACCTGCAAACTAACCTCAGAGCTGTAGTGAAATTACAAAAAAGTGTGGCCAAAAACAAGAAAATAGAGAACGTTCACCTTCAAAGTAAAAGTTGTGTCACAAAACATTTCAAAAGGCAAACAGTCTTCGTTTCCAGTTTGCATTACAAGGGTAACAACCACTTAGTGAGTAGCTGGTGAATGTCTGCAGACAAGTCAGCGACTTCTTCAGCACAGTTTATCTCTTTGAAAGCAATGTCACCTAGCAACAGTAAAAAACCTCCAGCAACCACTTGCCAGCTGGTTGGGGAATATATGTTTCTCCGTAGCAACCACAGGTTGCTAGACAGTCGCCATTCAGTCTCTAGACCTGTACGACAAGAGCCTATGATAATCAGCAGCTTAATGAAAAAAAAAGTAGTTCCAGCAGTATTTCAAATGTTTTTGTAAAGCTACATATTAAAATGCTTAATCGGTTTTGATGTATTAAATGGATTCTGAACAGTTTCCTTTCCTCTCTGAAGTGTATCATTGACATATTGGATTGAAGCCCCTTTATCGAAATAGTATTGGGTGTTTGATAACCTCTTTTGATTGCTGTAGATTTAGAAATATAATTATTATTATTTTCACCTTGTTCGTTGTTTGTAGTCACTTCAATATAATATCATAAGAGATTTAAGCACTACGACAAATATGCTATATACAATTAAAACTTAGGGCTGATTATTCCCATTATAAATCTATTGCTTTTGAAAAGCTTAAAGCACACAGATAAAGGTGTTTACTGTAAACATATGCATAATCGTGCAACTAATCTGAACTCAATTTCAAACCCAGCTTCAGGTTGCTGATTACTAATACAGATACCCTCATGGCTAAGGCTACAGTGCCTTTAGTGCTCGACTGACTCCTATTGACAATCACATTGCCTCCTACACACCTCTGCATGCTCACTCGTAGCTTCCCCTCCACTCCCAGGTGCCGGTTGGGGCATTACCATGGAAACCAGGATGGTGATGCATCGAGAGCAGGAGGAGCAGTCGTCCCAGATGTCTCACAGCATGCAGCTGTCCTCCCAGATCAAGAAGAGGACCTTCACGTCAAGGTGCAAACAGACACACAGTGATAGCAACATCACTGCATGCCATTTATAATGAATTAATTTGATAATATTTATCTTCATTTTAACAAAATTCGGGAAATGCCACAACCAAAGAGGAACTAAGGTATTATCTTTGACATCAGATCCAATTTATTCTTTTCTGCCAAAGGCTTTCTTTGTTGCCCAAAACCTATAAAAATCTCAACAAGCTACACTAAGTGGCATGTTCCTTCACAGGAACCTCTTTATATCGTGTTATGTGTGGTATGTGTTCTCCGCTTTTCTCTGCAACTATTCTTTCGATTTACTTCAAACTTGGCAGGTGTATTGCTGGGGGCTCACAAAAATGCAGTGTTAAGCTTGAAGTCTGTCAGATCAGAACTTCTGATAATTTTGCTGGAAATCGCTTTCTGTTACACTTCTAAAACAACTAGTTGCCTAGGGTGTTTAGGGAACATCGACACCTCGTCCCCCAAGGAAAAAAAAAAATCTGAAACAACGGCTCTCACCAAAACAGGTCTGTTTCTGGTGATTATTTGACTGTTCAGTAACTGTTTCTTTTAGCATTGCTCTGTGCATAATTTCATATGATTTATTTTCCATTTTTATTACTTAAATAGAAAATACAGGCTTAGTGAGGTCAAAACATTATAATCAAGAGTTGGTTTTGTCTTTTCATGGGGTTTGCTAACAGCACAGATGAGGAATAATCTTTTACCCTTTCATTTAAAAACCACTACTTATCAATATAATGAACTAAACGCACTCAAACATGTGGCCTTTACATGGATTTACTGTCATCAGTGATCAATAAGTACTGCATACACATGAAATTCACTTCATTAGATGCATCTGTTCAACTGATTATTATTGCAAATATCATATGGACGCAACTCGCTGGATTTAGGCCTGGAAACATGGTCAAGACCTGGTGAAAGTCAAACAAAAGATTATAATGTGGAAGAAAGATGATGTAAGTAACTCTGAATGTGGCGTGATTGTTGATGCCAGAAAGGCTGATCTGAGTATTGGTAAATGGCCTGTATTTGTATAGCGCTTTACTTAGTCCCTAAGGACTCCAAAGTGCTTTACACTACATTCAGTCATTCACCCATTCACACATCATACTGGTGATGGCAAGCTACATTGTAGTCACAGCTGCCCTGGGGTGCACTGACAGAGGCGAGGCTGCTAGACACTGGCGCCACCGGGCCCTCTGACCACCACCAGTAGGTAACGAGTGAAGTGTTTTGCCCAAGGACGTAATGACCGGGACTGTCCGAGCCGGGGCTCGAACGGGCAGCCTTCCGATTACAAGACGAACTGCCAACTCTTGAGCTATGATCGTCCCATTTTAGATTTTAGAAACTGCTGATCTACTTGGGATGTTCCCACACAACCATCTCTACAGTTTGCAGTGAACGATTTAAAAAAGAGGAAATATTCAGGGTGGGGTTGGTTGCAGAGGTGTTTTTGTACCACAGTGTACATTTTTGGATGGCTGCTTAGAGCAGGATAAGATGCCACGTCACAAAGCCCAGACCATCTCAAACCGGTTTCTTGATCATGACAATGAGCTCACTGTGCTCAAATGGCCTCCGCAGTCATCAGATCTCAATCCAGTAGAGCAGCTTTGGTGTGACGCTATCATGTCAAGCCAAATCTCAGAGGAATGTTTCCGGTACCTTGTTCACTCTATGACACAAAGACCGAAAGCAGTTATGAAGGCCAGCACTAGCTACTTTACAGTACTTTTGTTTACTATACAGGATCTAAGTTAAACTCCTCTTAACTCTGGGACACCTCAGAGTCTAAAAAGTGGCTTTAAAGAAGCTCCGTAATCACTCTCACAGTAACAGCTTGAGGGAATACAAAAACAGAAAACTGATAAGCATAATGTTTGTGTTGTCATATCATGAAGACTTCTGTTCAAACTCAAATTTCACAAGCAAAACTCTAGAAATAACTAGTTCTGTTTTACTTTATGTGCAGTATTGTTTATTGCACGTTTATTTTTAAATGAAAGAGACAATTTAAACAAAAAGTACAATAGAAAATTCACTGCACTATAATAGGAAAGTGCAGCTTGAGGCTTTAAAATTGATGAAGCAAACTGATTAATATTTGAAAAAGGTGGAACTGTCTCGCACCATACGCAGCTTTCTGTATAGTATTAAAAAGAAATAAACAGGATATAGGATTAACAGATTGAGCAACTTGTTAAGATGAGGACTCCTTGCAGCTTTACTGATAACAGAGGACATCCGTATGCATCTTTGTTATAAAACAAATGTATCCTTTATGTAAATTTCATTTTTAGTACTGATTCACTACATGGTTCAATGACACATTCAATCAAAAAACGACCTCAACACATGCACACAAGCAAACAGTTTTATATTTCAGTCTTTTCTACCAGAAGTCCCTTTGACATTGTACTACAGCCGGTTTTAAAGGCTAAAGTTAAACATAAACTCTTGATCATATGATAAGCAGACAACAGCGGGATGAGCTAACGGATAAATTAAGACACCTGTGTGTACAGATGCATCAGTTCAGCTACTTTGTGGTTAGCATGAAAATGACCTGAAGCAGGAAATGAATAGCTTTCAGTTAACCTGCTACACAAACATCTAAAAACAATCTCAAGGTCCAAGGCTGACTTTCAGTCTAACCCATGAACACCCAGTCCATCATATTTGATAAATATAGTTTTATTTTTGAGACGTCTACAACTATGTGATTTTTTTTCTCCTGAAAAACCTAAAAACCATTTTAAAGCAAATATGACGTAGCAAATATGATACAAATGAAAGCTATATATGGAAATGAACATTTTATAAATAAAATTGTCAGTGGTTTATTAAACTCTAAAGTTTCAAAAAAATTAAATTAAAAGGTTAAAGTTTAACCGACTATAAACATGTCATGTGTAATGATTAGATTGCAAGTCTGGTTCATTGTTATTTGCCTCATTTTAATTTTCTCAAAAGGTTTTTTTTATAACTTTTTTTTGTTTCTTTTCATTTGGCTGCCCACACTCACATGCAGCAGGCCTATCCATTTACACTATGGCAGAACACAAATGAAAGCAGGCACACAGGTACAAGTCAACATATACTCATACTCTCAAGCCAAATTTGCCTTCATTTTCATGCACCCCTCTTGCTGTAGTGAGTTATTAAATTAGGCTAACCTGTGGGTCTACAATCTCCATTGCAGAATAAAGGGAACTGGCCAATTTTTCTCCTCGAGGAAGTTGAAAATAAGCAATTATTCCATCTAGCTTAGTTCAGCTGAACTTAGAGGTCATGTCTCCTTTTGTTTAAAAGAAGAAGCATGAGAGGGAGCAGGTGCATTGGTGAAATTTATACTTAGAACATGCTCGTGGGAGCACACTCAAATTTATCTTCATGTTAGATTGAGCAAAGTGGCCTCTGGGTAGGTTTAGCCAACACCAGAGAAGGGAACGGTTTTCTCTACAGTGGTTTCATTTTTTGTATTTGTAGAATAGCACAAAACAGTCTTTGTACAGTATGTTGACATGCATGAAACAGCGATAACAGAACGTCCAGTTCCATCAAGTTTCCCTCTTTTTTATTTCCTCCTTCCAGTTACACCAAGTTAATATTTTGAGGAAGCCCACTGTTTGTAAACACAAACGAACAACCACTCTCTTTCAACCAACAGCAGTGGCATGACATTTTTGGCCTGCATGGATTACTGCATGCATTTGGAAGTTCCTGTTTATATGTGCCCTCATGTATACATATATCTATACACACACACACACACACACACACACACACACACATATATATATATATATATACACTACCCAGCCAGATACAACATTATTCAGTGGTACACACATTCAATGGGAGCCCAAACAATAGAAAGAAAATACAATTATAGGAAAGCAAAAGCAGAAGTTGTTCTCTCAGCACCGTGAAATGGGGAAATTTCCCAGATTACAAACAAAAGAAAAAGAGAAGTCACGTCAATTTGCATTGCCATTTGTAAGATGACTTGTTGAAAGCAATGCTTGAGGCTAGATGTTAACAGCAACGGTCGGGGTTTGTGTGACGCAGGTGGATAAAAATACAGTTCTGGCATCACATTTGAGATTTTGAGATTTTTATTTATTACAGTGGGACTCTGTGGTAAAGTAACGTACACTACTTCACAGGAAGAATAAGAGCAGCAGCTTTTTAATTAACAGGAATCCAAAAAAGCTAATGCATATTCCTAAAAACAAAAAGAAAAGGTTTTCATTACATAAGAAAAACAAGGGAAGCCTTCGCACTTATAAAATAGCCTCTCACTGAGGTTGCAATTATTCTAAAAGAGTAAGCCTCGTCTTCAGATAAGGAAAAAACTCAAATTTGTGCTTCTCGTGTTACAAATGTGCTATTCAGTTTCACAACTGCAACAACAACAAAAGCCTCTTTCCTTCCATGGTGGTGCACATACTGTGGATAACGTCGACTCAGTTTTATGTTGGAAATTCAGACAGAGTTTGTGGTGCAGTGTAGGCTCAGAAATGTACATATCTGCATAATTGGGCAAAAGTCTTTTCTTTACTAGAAAAACCGGAAGTAGGTGCAGCGGTTTACTGAAACATGGAAAACATAAAAGGCAAAAACAGAGTTTTTACAGTGATGTGCGGGAAAATCACTATTTGTTATGAACACCTTCTTTCGTCGACACAGCCTGAACTCTTGCAATGCTTTCTTGTAACTTCTTTCTCGAAGTCTGTAGGTGTAGTTCTCCATGGATCTTGGTGGATGCTTCAATGCTACATTTTGGATTTTGACTAACTTTTGTTCCATTCTCTTGCAAGATGACCCCACCCTGTTTCAATAATGTTGAGGTTCAGGAAGGCCAATTTCTCAGGTCCTGTTTTGATTGGGGTTTTTATTTTTCTTATTTTTTAAGGACACTACCTTCAGATGCTGGTCATCTACCGTAGATAGGTTTTTCAGGCCTACCGCTTTTTCTTTTGTCCTCCACATATTCAGGTTCCTCAATTTTTACAGACATACTGCACAGGCTGCTGAGATCTGTTAAGTCAGCGGTCCCCAACCCCCGGGCCTCGGACTGGTACCGGTCCGCGAGTCGTTTGGTACCGGGCCGCAAGAGTTGAGGCTCAGGTGTGAAATGTATGGTTTTCAGGGTTTTTATCGGTTTTCAGCGTTAGTTTGTTATCGTTTTTATCGTTTACTCGGTTTTCCTGGGTCTTTTCACGTGTGTTAGGAATAAATCTTCTTTTTTTCTGTACCGGTACTAGTTTTATTTTGTTGTATTTATCCGCGACACCTTAAAGGCCGGTCCATGAAAATATTGTCGGGCATAAACCGGTCCGTGGTGCAAAAAAGGTTGGGGACTGCTGTGTTAAGTCATCAGCTAATAGACAAAAATACTATTTTATCTGTAAAATTAGGTTATTTTTTGGGATATTTTATAGAGTCAACTAAAGAATTTGGAAACAAGTTAGGCTAGGTAATGATGATCGGTTTTGCCTAAAGACACGATTTGAAATTGGCTTAAAATTTGCTATGTTGTCTGTTATATAGAGACAGCTAAAAGGAGTGAAACAAAAATGAGTGAAAAGCATCCAGTGTCTAAAGAAGGCTTTTGAAAAAATGTAAGAAAGACTAAGGACTTATTGTAAAAGACCGTGTTAGAAAAAAATATATATAAATAATTCTTGAAAGCAAAATATAAACAAATGGGGGGGTTGGTGGAGTAGTATATGATGAAGCGATAACTAGGCGGTAACTAGGAGAAGTGTTGGCAGTGCATCAATATTTACACTCTCCTGTATGTGACCAGTGACTGCAGTTTATGTTTAGTTCATCTGGTATATTCCCCCTCACTAAATGTAGCTCAAACAGCCAAACCATCACCTGAATCAAACATACTGTAGAGCCTGAAGTTTTACTGTTCACTATAGTGGCCAGTAAAACTTTCAAATGGCTGTGACCGTGTCATAAACAATCCAATAAACTCGCCTATACATTTGCATGAGCTTAACGTCACCAACCGCAGTTCCTCTTGATGACAAACACAATAATAACATGTGTTTGTACACCAGTGAGGAAAAGGGGAACACTGACAGAGCAGAAGCAGCAGCTGATTGCAGTTATGACATTTCTCACACTCGAGGAGAAAAGAGGTCGTATGCTGCTCTGCTCGAATGGCTATATTAGGGTTTTCAAACCCCACATGGGATGAAGCTAGTTGAATAATCGCATAAAGCACAAGGCTACAATTCTGCAAACACTGCACATTTTGCTGCCCACAGACAAGAACCTGAAGACACGACTGTTTCAGCCCTACCACTGTGTTTAATATCCTGTTTTTAGCTCGTATCCCATTGCCACAGGGTCATAGCTAAAATTAAAATATGTTTTAACAAAGCAGTATTTTGTATTTCCCATTTAAAATAGTAACGAATCCAATTTAGCAGCTTGCACAGTAATACTACTGACAACACAGGAGTAGTATAAACTGAATAGTGACAAACATGCTACACCATCCTATGAACCACGCTTTGGGTTTACCCCAGAGCTGCAGAGTGACAGAGGGTATATTAGTGTGACAAACATTACAGAGGATGTGTTTCAAAGAAGTTCTGCCTGTGATGGATTTATTTTCTTTGCAATTTCCTTTGTCTTGTTTGATTTTTGGTTTGCCATTGTTTACTTCGCTACATCTTCACAACAGGAACCAGAAAAGATGCATAAAAGTTGTTTTCTTAACTGAGATAAGAGTTGCCTGCTTTAAAGTGAATCCCTGGAGCGCCTGAATAAATGAACCCTCATGTACTTTGTATTTGCCTACATTAACCGAAGCACTCTCTGATGCACGGCCTCCTGTGCTTCTCAGCTAGAGGATATTAGAGGCAGTGCTGCTTTCTAGTGGCAGAGGAGAATAATGGCCTGATGAACAACAGATTGGATATTGTGTCATAATCCGTGACAAAGTTAATAGGCGTGCTAATATCCTTCTATCAGCAGAATAGATAACTGTGAAGGATGACAAGGGAAGATATCTATTTTGTAATCTGTCACCTTTGTGTGTCGTTTGATGATTTGCGCATGTTAATCATGCTTTGTTTTATTTATTTTATTTTATTTTTTTTGTCCTCCACAACACTTTGGATGTCACAGCGATGAGGAGGCCTCCTATTCAGGTGTCTTTCCTATCATACCCGGTGATGTCATGTCAGTCAAAGAGGTCCTCGACATGGACAACTTCCCTCGGCACAGAACATGGTGAGGCACAAAACAGCTCACAGATCATCTTCATACAGATGTAATTTGTTGAAAAATACTTTTACATTTAAATTATGTTTTAATTTAAATTTGAAATCCTTGCATTTACATTTTAATAATTGTGGATGAACTACTAGACAAGAATGTCTTTATTGAAACGTGTTAATTCTAGTGTCGTAAATATTCAATACTTCCATAAGACGAGTCAAGCTCAGTGAAATGTGTCCTGGGAATTTCAATGGATATCTATCAACAAATGCATATCACCTTGCAGGACGATGCAGTCAATTCATCCTCTTTAAAAAAAAAAAAAACAATAACATCCTTGAGGTTCAAAAATGGGACTCAAAAGCATAGAAAGTGAGAGCAACCACATGATCCTTTAAATAGTCCTAGTAGCAGAGGCTCACAAAAACCAGAAGCCTGCATCTGCAAGTCTTGATGCGGGGATTTCTAACGCAGGATGAATCTTCAGTGCATGAAAAAAAGGGCAGCAACCATGGACGAGTCTCTTCACACTGTCAACAAGGCTCCACTTTTTTTTTTTCCTGAGGACTTCCTTCCTGGATGATCTGTTTATGTCATAAAACCCCTGCCTCTCCGTCACTATCATGCTCTCTCTCCAGTTTATTTGAGGAAGAAGAGTGGGTCAACTTCCACTGACGCTTTGCCCTGCGAGCTAATACAGCACAAGAGCTTTTCTGTCAATAGAGAATCTCAGTAAACAACGGAAATCAGGGTTTTTTCCCTCGTTCTCGTCAGTCTATAAAAGGCCAGCTGGGTCCCTTCATTTGCTGGCTGATGTCATGGACCAAATAAGCAATAACTATTCAACTGCAGTCATGCAGAAGAAGGATATTAGATATGTTTGTATTTTTGTGGTTATAGATAGAAGCAGGGGAGTCTCACATCCTGTGGAGGGATGTAGAGCACAAAGCACTGTTTTATTTGTTAGTCCATAAAACTCTTTTGTTTTTGCTATTTAATTATAATAAATATTTGTTTCCCCATTTATTTAATGTTCATGAAACCCTTCATCACACAAATGCATGAAACTGTAACCAGGATCAAGACTGATGGGATACCACTGATAAACATCAACTACCGCCACGCTCAAATGACAGCTAATCTAAGATAGGAGTCAGCCGATACTGATGATTGTCTGATAAACTCAAGCTATCGAACATCTTCATTTTTGACTCTGGTTCATTTACAGAGAGTGGGGCAGTGGTTAGCCTTATAGCAAGAAAGCCCTTGGCTTGAATGTGATGGCCTGTGTAGTTTACATGTTCTGCTGTGACTGCACGAGTACTCCTGGGGGCCCTTGACTTCCTCTCATAGTCCAAACACATGGGTGCTGAGTTAAATAGTGATTATAAGTTGACCACAGGTATGAAAGTGAGGGCAAATGGCCGACTGTTTCTCCGCGCTAGCTCTCCAATAAAATGATGACCTACCCAGTTACTCACTTAACTACCTATGTAGTTAACATCTACAGACTACTGCAGATTAAACCTACTAGTTTGGTTTTTAATTTAAAAGATATTGAATTTTTTTAATCACTTTATGACTCTGAGAATAAGGACTTTGCAAACAGTCTGTGAAAGTAAAGAAACATAAATAAATAAAAAAGGTCTTTTTTTCCACTTATAGAACATATACCACCTACATAGTGCTCTCCTGTCTGGTGCAGTCAGGTCCATTGATAACAGCCTATCTTTGCAGCATCTTTGCAGCAGACGGTTTGGTTTTCAAACAAGTGAAGAGTGAAGGCAGTCTGCCAAAAGGAGCATGAGGTTTTAAAGAAAAAAGGCCTCCATGTGCTCAAGAGGGAATTATAAAACTGGTTTGTGGGTCAATTTGAAAGACATGTTGGTTAATTGTGTTGGACTTCATATACGAAGCAAAAGAATAAATATTCTGGTACTCAAGCTGGACTTTTTTTTTTTTTGCCAGAACACATGGTCTTTAACTTAGTAAGTGAATCAGAATATAAGAGGATTTTGCTGATGACATGTATGAACTCTTTTTCTTTCTAAGTGTCTTACGGTCATGTTGCCAGGACAGGATTACTGCTCGGCTGTCATATCTAAAAGTAATCCCAGAATAGAGAGGTTTAGGTCACAGAGAACACACGCTGAGGGATTGTTGCCTCTAGTGACTTGATTTGCTTTACTAAAATCCCTCTTCTGCTCTAGGGGCACCTTGTCCTGTCTGGGTCACGTAGTGTCTGTGTTGCAAGTCAATAGCACTTTCAAATTTAAAGGCTTAGCAGCAGCCAGTTTCCTGTTCTCCAGTCTATCCACAACCTGATTACACTCTTGTGTCAAAAAGGATTTGACATCGCTAGTGTAGACTTCATCATAAGTGCTAAAAATAAAAGATATTTCCTTCTTCAGGCCATGAAAGGAAGCTCTGGCTGGCAAGTGGCCGAAAAAAGTAAATAGACAGATGAACAGAGGTCACAACGAGTATTAAAGTAGCAGATTAGAAATAGTAGAAGACAGTTGCCAAGTAGCAAGAGTGAAAAGAGGGGAAGTCATCGAGGGTGAAATCACACCCTCTTGAAAGACAAAACACAACTGAAAGTAATGAGCCTCAGCTGCAATGATGTAGTCCTGCCAACTTAGCATCTCATTATGTCCCCTCTTCCATATCACCACGACAACCCTCCTATCTCATCAACCAGTGACTATCCATCCACAAACATGCTCAGCTAATGCCGCAGTTTTGTGTCACCTTCAGATTTTAAGACCCAAACCCTACCGCGCAAATTTGCAAGGTCGACTCCCTCTGAAGTGCATCTTCAAACTTCCTTTCTCCTCAGATGTGCTCAGATGAACACAGTGTAGTTGGATAGTTTAGGATGGAGGCTGGAAAAAGCTGAAGATGACTGACCTCTACGGGCCAAAAACGAAACGATGGAAGGATGAAGCTGAAAGCTCTTGAGAACTGGCACACTATTTCCAGACCTCTGCTTTAGCGTTTGCAAGATGGGGGAGCTTAACATTCGATTTGATTTGTGCGGAAACAAATGTGCTAGATCATTCTGTGCTGGCAACTACATGTTCCTATCAGATTCACGTAATGGTCTCTCCAGTATCTTCCCCACATAGGTAAGAAATAAATTATGCAGCTGACTCATGCATGCCCAGTTTGTCTTGGCAAGAACGTTTTTCCTTTTCTTTGCAGAGACAGGAAAGGTTTTGGAGAAATAATAAACCCATAAACCTCTTCATGCCCACTGACTCGATGTGATCCAGTGGTTCATTCCACTCTAGGCTTAAATCTGAACCCACAGAGATTAAAAGCACCAACACACTTTGCTAAACAAGCCGGTGGCAAAAAATACTAAAAACTGTGTTTTTAGGCACATGGGATTGTTAGTGTGTGTTTGCACATATTTATTTGCCCGTTTAATCAAGAAGTTTGCGCATTTAACTGAAAGATCTCGGCCATTTACCGAGCGATTCATGCTCTAGCAAAAAAGCTCAGAACTGCTCGTGTGAATATTTAAGAGTCTTTCTCTCTGCTGTGGCAAATAATTAAGCCCTGGGGTCTGTCAGTCAAAAAATGCTTCAAGATGCACATCCACTCTACCATGATGAGAGAGGAGTATTCATAATAACTATAATTACATGATAGCATGTTTCAGTATGTATATATCTATTCAAATGGATTAACTGGATGTACAGAGGAGATGTATACATATTCATACCGTCAATATGTCATGCAAACGTGCATGGGCTACCAGTAAGGCTTCATTAATTTTTTAAGAGGTGTCTGGTTTGTTTAACAGCTTACAAGGAGATCAGAGCACAGGTTCAAGAGCTGAGAGCTGGTGGGGATTAACTTTGTAACTTCACAAACACTTAGATTAACACAAAAGAAGAGACTAATCAAAAGCAAGCCTTGATCCTCTTCCGCTAGTAACGCAAGTTTTCCTACTTAGTGTGTCACCTTTTTGCCCTGAAAAAAAACAAAAAAAAACCAAAACATTAAATTTGCTTCTTCTGACTGAATATACTATCACAACTGCCTTGCACCTCCATGACAACCAGCCCGATGAAAGGCAAGTCAAGGATGTGACACGGCCGACGACACAGTGTCGCTTTGAACTGTCCACACCTGAAGGATTCCTGAAGAGGTGTTCGTCAGGGTAGAAGCGTTGCATCGTTTTTACAGTGATGTGAATCAGCAGTGGCAGCCGGGCTTGATGTACAACTCATAAATACCGACGCCTCAAAGCCTTTGAACGTGTGCGAGAAGCGTGCTATATGAAATGACAGAAAGCTACAAATTGAGCAGTGAACTAATGACCTCATCAAGGAGCGTTTGAGAAGACAATCTGACGAATATCATAAAACTAGCATTTGACTGTAAATGAAGTGGGACACACTGAAATTGTATTATGGCCCTCTTAAAGTGAAAAAGAAACGCTATTTGGATTCTCTCAAAAGGTAAAGCCATCTATTGCAAAACATGTTTAAAATTTTACCTGCAATTCACGTTTCTGCTGTTACCTCTGATGAATGCTAGGTGTTTTTTTAACATGCTACTCACACCAACAGCACAAACACCTTTGGGAGGTCCAGTTCAGTGAATCTAATTAATGTAGGTGAAGCTTAGCAGACAGGCACCAGCTACATCTCCCTGTGTCAGCATAACTATCGGTCACAGTGCACAAGCCTCAACAGCATCCAAAAGAGAGCTGTAAAAAAAGTATGTAGCTAACAACTTTGGAGCTTTAATGAGAGAAAATTGTTTTTGAAAATTCACTTTTTAAGCAGAATGATCTAAATCATCCTTGGTAAGGACAACCCAGACAGAAAACTCTGTCCACTGCAGTCGAAGTTTGCCTTGGGATTAATTACCCCAGCCTGGAGAGAGAAACACCTACAGAAACTACAGTAATATTAGACCTAAATCTGTTGATCTATTGGATGATTCGAGTTAGTGAGACAACCAAAATGGCAATCTGGCACCTCCTAGTGCAGGGGTGGGCCATTAATTTCCCCAAGAGGCCACACAAGCGACTTGGACTGTTGTGGACTACATCAAGAGGCCACATTAGCATAACTGGTACTCCAAACCAGTCCCAGTGACCCTTTGAGAAAATTAATTGCTCACTACTGTCCTACTGAATGCCCAAACAAGGACACAAGTAGAGTTAATGTAGGCAATAAAGTAAAAAAACAAAGATTTAAAAAAAAAAAAAACCCATCTGGGACCTAGCATGGCATATATAACACATCAAAGCCTGCAGAGGTTATAAAGAAGCTACTGCAGGATGGAGCAATGTAGTAGTAGTGTTGTTTCTTTTCAACAACATTTACAATACTATACTCGGGACAAATCATCCAACATTATGAAACAGCAAATAAATAACCACCAAACAAATTTAAATTACTTCATGGTTTACACCAACAGGGAAATCCTAAAAGAAACCATGGCTGCTGATGAAGAGTATGAGAGAGAGCAGTGGACAATGTTTGGGAATGAGGCGGAGAGGGTGGAAATCGATGTGATCAGGAACCAGCAGTTGTTACGCACTCGTGTTAACAAGATAGCTCTTCGCAAACAGGTACAGTCAAGTATTTGTCTTAAGAATCCCATTATTTTATTCATCAAAAGACTACAAAACTGTTTAGATATTAGCATTTCTGGAGAAAAAGTGCCACAGTTTGTCCACCTTAAATAAATACCGCTTTTCTGATTGGTAGATAACAACCAGAATATTTTTCAGAAAGGTTCCCTCTTGATTACTGTTCCTAATTTTAATATATAATTTTCCATCCTTCCTTGGTCCTCCCGCTTGTTTTAATGACAGCCAAAGCACAGAGACTTGCTATATTTAAAAAATACAGTGTGTTTATCTACAATAAATATTTATAGACATGTTTTCCTTCCATGGATAAATTCACCACTCTGTCTGTACCTCAGGCAGAAATGAAGGCATCTGCCCACATGAGGTACCTGGAGCAACTGAGTCAGAAGGCCCCAGACTTTCCAATCCCTCTGAGGGCTCACACTGTCTGGGAAGGCATGAGTGTGAAACTCTCCTGCACTGTCCAGGGCTGTCCAACCCCAAAGGTGACATGGTGAGTACCCTCATCTCTTTCTACTACTGCATTCTTTATGCTAAAAATGTGCAGTTTCCCCACAAAAAATCACAGGACCATGGGCAAAGTTGCATCCTGTGGTGTTAACCTATGATGTCACTTGTCTAGTTTTGTAGATATGCTGTAGAAATGTCTACACTCTCTTGAATATAATACAACCAGATGTGCCTTGCCTTGTGGAGCTGTAAGGGCCAAAAACTACAACTGAAAAATCCAGGAGCATCGCTCTTCCTACAAAATCATGACCAACTTAAGAAAAATAAATACCAATATAAAAATAACAAACCACAAAACTTGTTCTAAGCATTTTACTTGAGAAACTACTTTTTTATACTGTTAACATTATAAATGAACAGTAAGTAAGTTTAATTGCCATAAAACTTGTTCTAATGGCCAGCAAGATGCGACTACTTGGGTTTAAATGAAGAAGCCAGATTGTTTAAAAGTCTGAGGAAAACAGCCCTTTAGCTTTCTTGATGTGTGAACTCGACATTTTGCTGCTGAATTCAGAGACACTGTCACTGATTTCAAATTTCACTGAACGCATCATGATGCTTATTTAATAAATTACGGTTCCCATTACAGTCACTGAGGAGGAAAAAGCAGGGTATGCTTTACGGTGGGTCGACCCTGTAATTGACTACTCTGTGAGCATGCAGTATCCTTCAACTTGGAAAATCCACCCTTTTTAGAAACAGACACACATCACATACATAGCTGGTCTCTGTCTATAACACAAGGTGCAATATCCTGGGGAAATGGGTTCCTATCCTCTGGTCTAGCCATACATATCGATATCTGCATTTGTTCCAGCTGATAAATGAACATTTTAAAAGTAAAGAAGAGACAGGAGAAACATTCGTCAGCATAGCTGGTTCACCATTGAACACTCTGGAATTTCCAGCACAGCAGCTAGAGGACATAAAGAGGAATCCACAATTTGTTATTGTAAAATGTGTATATTTTGAACTGCATTGTCATGTTATCTCATAAATAACTACATATAATAAATATAAGGAATAAGGAAGTCTGTTTATGCTTTAGGTGTTTATGTGTCACGTGTGTTTATGTTATTCACAGCAAATTTTCATGCTGTGAATCATAGTCTAAGGAGCTTGGAAAGAAAAGCGTCTGGACTTCTTTAAGTTGCTTGAAGACGTTTCACCTCTTATCCGAGAAGCTTCTTCAGTTCTAAGGTCAAATGGTGGAGAGTCCCAGATTTAAACCCAGTGGGAGTTTCCCCCCCAAAGAGGGACAAAGGACCCCCTGATGATCCTCTACCTAATCACATGAGCCAAGGTGTGAAAACGGGTGTGGGTCACAATCAGCCAGAGTTTCGGGTGAGCTCATTGTGAAACCTGGCCCCACCCTATCATGTGATTTCCTGAGGTCAGATGGCCCAGGATGTGAGTGGGCGTTAAGGCGTCTGGGACGGGATCTCAAAACTGGATTATAGATGGCAGAGAGTTGGTGTCGTAAACCAACGCCTCTGTTCAAAGATGGTCGCTCACAGTGGACATAGATGGCTTCTTTCACTCCTCTTTCAAACCATCTGTCCTCTCTGTCCAAAATGTGAACATTGGTAGTGACCTTTGTCCTTTAGATGCAGATGGACTGCTGAGTCTTGTCCTGTGGAGGTGGCTCTTCTATGTTGTGCCATGCGCTTGTGAAGAGGCTGTTTGGTCTCTCCAATGTAGAAGTCTGGGCATTCCTTGCTGCACTGTACAGCATACACCACATTGTTAAGTTTGTGTTTAAGAGTTTTGTCTTTCGGGTGAACCAGTTTTTGTCTGAGTGTGTTGCTGGGTCTGAAGTACACTAGGTTTAAATCTGGGACTCTCCACCATTTGACCTTAGAACTGAATAAGCTTCTCGGATGAGAGGTGAAATGTCTTCAAGCAACTTAAAGAAGTCCAGACGCTTTTCTTTCCAAGCTCCTTAGACTACGATGACCTGGATGACTGAGAACCTTCACAGACACATGCTGTGAATCCTTTTTATACATTTATTTTTTATTTAGGTAATAGTAGTTTTCTCAATGAAATATTGATGATTGGTGGCCTAAGGAACAATTGGATTGCCTGAGATCTTGCTCTGCAGGAAAGCAGGAAAAAGACTGTCATCATAGCAGACTTTGAAATCTACTAAAAAACAATTTTTAAGTGACAGGTTTGTTTGTTTTTTGAGCACTTAAAAAACAAAAATCATAAAAAAAGTTTAATGGCACAGCTGACCTAACATCACTAAGTGGAAGCGGAATTTTATTCTGGTAAACCATTTGTATTTTGGGGTTTGATTGAATCATAGGCATGTAAAAAGGAAAACATGAGACTGAGAATACTGTATATTGTAGACCAGGCACCTGTTACAGCCCACCCATGGCTGTTTTCCTCCATGCCAGTCCCCCTGTGACTGCTTCTTTAACTGTCCAAAAGTTTCTATTCAATCTGACATGGGGTCATCGGCATAATTGTGTCCCTTTAATTTCATTTCTCGCTTGGATAGAGTAAGTTAGAGCAGAATAAACTGTTTGCAGAGTTGTACCTTTTGGGGAGAAACTGTGTGTTATATAATCAGAGTTGAAATAATCAGTCTATCAACACACACAAAAACAAACAGGTTTAGAAAATTACTTCTTAAGTCATTTATCAAGCTAGCAAGCATTCTGGTTTTAGTCTCTTGAGTTTGATGATTTGTTGCTTTCTATATTTTATATCCATGCTAACTGAATATCCTTGGTTATTGGGAAGTCAGAGCAAAAACAGAAAGATGAATCTTCTATGAATAAAACAGTCCTTAGTGGCAGCACTACATTGCATCATTATTTAATATGTAATTGATCCAAAATAAACAAAAGGTTACATTAAAAGTCCAAAACTTACTTGCAAAAAACCAAAAAGACCAAGAGCCATGACATTGCTGTCCAGAACCCTGAGCTGAATATTGCACGCAGTATTAATATGAAATAATCTGTGTTAATTCAGGCAATGTGCCAAACTGTCGACCTTGATACCTGAGCTGCTGTGAGACTAGCTGATGAAAAGACTGCGTATGCTTAGTATTCATGAGCTATGAGATCCACACAACCTGTGGCTCATGAGTTTCACTACCCCATATGGGACCCATCAAGCCCAATGAGCTGCCCTCAACAATGCCCAGCACAAGACAGAATAACAGATCAAAGACCCCCTGTAGTCGTCAGACATTCAGCCAAACTAACAATTGATTATGAAAGCTGTGCATGAGTAATTAGTAGGCAGGAGCATAAACCACCCAAGTACAGCCTGTTGTTCATTTACTCTGATATTCAAAAAACAAAAATTATGTACTTTTTCGGCAGGTACAAGGATGGTGAGCCGCTGATAATATCTGACCGACCATGGAATTACAGTCTTCAACAAAAATTTGGTCTCAACACACTGGAGATCAGAAGGTGGGTCACTAGCTCAAATCTCTAATTAAGTCTGGAAAACTGGAATGAATGTGATGGAAGTGTGCAAGATAGGGCACGCAGCAGATTATTTGACCTTGCCACTGACAAATTAGGAATGGAATAAGAAACTGAAGCTACTTGTAGGTAAGATAAGGAAATTAAATGGTGGTGTTATGAGATAAAACGTGCCGGTTCAATTAAGAAGTACATGTGCGTGCTGTGTTGCAGGTTTTCTATTACCCAAATCCAGCACATGAAAAGAGGTCACAGCTTTTTCAACATCTCTTGTGGCTTGAAATTCACCCACTTTCAACTCTCACTCACAAACAGATGACATTCTATATCTTCTACAAAGGTGCTCTCCTGATGATGCTGGCGAGTACAAAGTGGTAGCCAAGAGTCTCCTGGGTGAAGCTGTGACCTTTGGAACGCTCGTGGTGAACTGTGAGTGGTTTCTTGTTTCATCTCAAGTCAGCTTTGCTCAAAAACCAGTAGCAAAGATGGAATACAGTACAATTGCCCCCAAAACACTGAAGAGTCTAGTTTCAGTCAGGCTGGCAATGAGACACTGACACAGTAAATTATTTGACTTAGTTTGAACATTTTTCAAACCTGGTTTACACAACTTTTACCTCTTTTGTTGTTAGTTTATCTTTTCCCATTTTCAAATAAAACCTGAGTTCTGGCTTCCTGAGTGCAATTCCTTCGAGATCATACATCGGAAGCATGAAAAAATGAACTTTAGATCTCACACTTCTAACATTTTCAAACTTCCTTATTTTCCCCATAAACATACTTTTCATACACTCAGTGGAAAAGTTTAACCCTCTTTGCTTTAATTATTTAACACAGATTCAACAAGATGCCAGAAATGGTCCAGATTGACCTGATGGCATATGCAATTGTTGCAGATTTGTCAGCTGCAAATCAACGATGCAAATCTCTCTTTCCACCACATCCCAATCTCTACCGGATTGAGATTTAGTGACTGTGGAGGCCAACAGTTAACTCGCAGTTATGTTCAAGAAACTAGTTTGAGATGATCCGAGTTTTGCGACATTATGTGTTAATCTGCTGAAAGCAGTCATCAGATGATGGATACATGTGGTCATGTTGAGTTGGACACAATGCTCAGGTAGGCTGTGGTGTTTAAACAACGCTCAGCTACTACTAAAGAGTCTAAAGTGTGCCAAGAAAATATCCCCCACAGCATCACACCTCTATCCCCAGCTAGAAACACTGATGTAAGGCAGGATGGATTCATGCCTTCACCTTTTATGCCAAATTCTGTCCCTAACATCTGAATGTTGTCTACACATAACAGACAAGTTACCAAAGAACCGATTTTAAATTCGATTTTTAAGCTAGTTCCTCGAGTTAGATACAGTATTTTGGCACCTACAAGGTGATTCAGAAAGAGGTATTAGCTGAAAACGTCTCACCGTGGTATGCAGGATACCCTTAAAAACATTGGGGAAACTGGAGAAGTGTGGTCAAAGCATAAGAAGAACACCACCTAAAACATCTTAAAAAATATTTACTGCAAAAAAACAAAAACAAAACCATAACCTGAAAGAAATATTCTTATAAAGGATTAATTATGAAACCACGATGCACGAGTCAAGACCACTGACATCAGCCATGCAAGGAAATCCTAGCACTTTAAGAACATCTTAAGTTTGCACAAACAGCCTGTAGAAACAAGTGTCTCAACTGCAGCCTGTCCAACTGTCAGCCATGCACCTCTTAGTTTGACAAGTAGAATAAAAGTAGTAAGTGAAACTGAGTTTTTTAAATAATTTTTTACCTTGTTTAACTTTAACTTTATTTTCAGATTAAAGAAGCCCCGCCCCTGACATCCCAGGTGGTTTGGCTAGCCACTGAGAAACTAGAGAAGAAGACGATATTGTGTTTAACTAAAATAAAGTTCAAACGTTAAATTTAACCAGCACCTCAAGCTTCCATGAATATTTACTTAGACCTCCTTTTACATTGCACCAAGAATGTAGCGCTGGGTTTTTCCTTACAGGCATGTTTTTCTTCATTAGTCCATTTACAGCTAACGTAAGTGCATATTTTGAAATCCTGCTATGACAAATAAAGCATTTCATTTATTTTTTATTTTTTTGCTTTATGTTGTTGCACAGATGATCATTAAGGTGCCCAGGGTGCAGATGCTATGCTAGCTAAATTTGACCAAATGTTTGTATCTCCATCCTCCTAATGCCTCAGGTCTCCATGGTGCGGTTTTCTATCCTCATTATCTGAGTCGCTATGTAAATTTGATGTTTGTAAGAGAACCAGCATCAACGGAAATGATCAGAAAAACAGGTCCCGTTGCAGTGCTCATGCATAATAAATTAAAATGAGACAGTGGGTGTAGCAGTGACTAATAACATCTACAGTGAGCTATACTGCCTCGCAGCAGTGTTACAGAAACTATTTATTTTTTTATTTATTTTTTATTACCTTGACCTACCTGCCCTTTTATGAAAAGGCTTCACTTCCTGAATGCTCAGCTCACTTTAATGACTTTAATGAGACACTTCAAGGCTTCTTCTACATTTCACAGGTATTCTTCAGGCTTTAACACAGCCTTAGGTTAAAGGGAATATTAGATGTGACTTGCATAAATGTGGCATTGCCAGGTTTGATTCGCCTTCTGCTTTATCTTTTCTTGCTTTCTTTCTTTTTTTTAAACATGTTTCTTCTTCAGTCTCACAGTATCATTCACTGCTTTTCTCTCTGTTTTTGACCCTGCCTGCCACTCTCCAATCTGTCCTGCTCTGCCGCCCTGCGATTCAGCATATCAAGGAGCCGTGGCTGGTTCAGAGCGCTTGCAGACCTCCAGTAAGTTTCATACCAGTGCCTAATGAAAAGTGTCCCCTTTCATTTTCTCTGCCACCCTTTGAAGTTCCTCCCTCCATCAGTAAACGAGGGCAGGCTGAGTGACTTTGAAGACTGACACAACGTTTGGCTCTGCTGTGCATGTGGCACCTCTTAAAGAAAGACATGGGAGGAATGAAAGGGAGCTGCACACTGATGCTGTTTGGATATCACGGGAATTTATGTTTCTGTGTGGGTGTTCATAGATGTACAGGCATAAGTAAGACTATTTGTGGGGTAGTTACTGAAGGGATAAAATGACTTGCTTCCAAGTGAGCAGAAACGACAGTCATGTATATTTCATTCCAGGGACAGCGGGAGATTTATCCCACTTCGCTTCAAGCTGCGGAGCACCTCGCACTAGCTGTGGCACTCTGTGGCCTAGATTAGCTTCTGCCATGTGTGGGGTTCAGGACTTTTTAACCTAGAACTACATAATTTCTATACATATATATGCTCGCAATCTGATCAAAACAAAGAAGCGGTTTTGCCAGGAACAGCTATCTGACATAGACATGTTTATCTTACAAGGACCTCTAGTTTTTGTATAAAACATGACATCCTGAAAAAATATATACACTTTTAGAGTTTTATATTAAATTAGTTAATGTCCCTTCAACTTCCCCTTGTTTTTTAAATTATTTTTGTTAGTATTTTCACAAATTACCATCTTCATCCAACCTTTTCCAAGTAGCTTTAGTGCCCAGATTTAACTTAACACTTATATAAATGACTTTTGCAAACATAACCCAACCACAGGTGGCCACAACCCTGTGTACCCCTAATGCTGGTCCCAAGCCCATTTTGGTCCTGGTATTCATGTGGATTTTACTGTTATGTATATAATATATATACACTTGCCAAGCCTAAAAGAAAAATCCCAAAAGAAGAAGGCTCAAACATATGCTTCGGTGGTGGTGGTGGTGGTTGGTTGTGGTTGGTGGGTGGTGAGAATGTTTGAAGTGTTGTAAATAAAGACAAAAGCTCCCTTAGTTTTGCTCTGAGCTGTTAGATAAAGTGAATGAGGGAAATATCCAGTCCTAGAGTGTTTTGTTGTTGCCCCCACGGGCCTCCCAACGGTTACCAAGGGCTCTCATTGGCCTGCAGGCCACACTTTGAAAACCCTGCTTGTAACCCACAGGACCCAAGGATACCAGTCTCAGACAGCAAAGGCCTGTGACCATTTCTCAACAAGCTGGATTTTTTTGATAAGAGTTATTTTAATATTGTGACCCATGTATGCACTGCTAAAAATTTACTGATAGTCAACTCTGTCCATTGTCATCATCGTGCACAGATGTTGCGTGTTTCTTGTCAGGTTCGACAGATTTCATATACTGACTGTGCAAATATGCGCGTTTCTAAAGAAAGCAAGATTTCTATTGAAAATGTGCTGATTTTTATTTTATCTTAAAGGGATTTTAAAGACATAGCAAAACTGGAAAAGTCAGGAGCAATATAATTTATGTATGTATTACACTATTGCTTCTGAGGAATGACCATGTGGGTGCGAGACAATCCAATATTTCCCCTACACACACAGATATTAAGTGGCAATCATGTTGAATGAAGCTTTATCAGCTTGTAATGGCATCAGGGGCCGCTTGCTAGGAGAATGTGCTGAAGAATTGCATGCTGCTATTTTTTTGTAACTGATACTTGATTATCTCATATGGAGCTGATTGTATTTTCCAAAACAAATCACTCAAACTAAAGCGTGACTGCGGTAAATTTATCATAACATCAGTGCACTGAGGGAAATGCAGGACTTGAATGATGGGAAGCAAACATCTTTGCGGTGTGTTTCAATAATTCTACGCACACTGTTGTGATAGCCCGGACTTCTAAGCAGAACAAGATCATTATGAGAAGCATGTCACAATCTTTCAGATTCATCCCTGAGAATGGGATTTGACGAGACCTCATGGCACACATATCTTGCACGTCCGGATTGTATTGCTTTGCTGTTTTTGACAAGGCAGAGAATGACAGGCAGCTAAAGGAATAACTTGTCAGGAACTGTTCACTTAAAAACAAAGAGTGCCATCTGCAGCTTTTCTGCTGTCCTGTGACGTTTCCCCCGGGGAATTCTCTTATAGCTGCTTTGTGTGTGTGTGCTTGGATAAAGCAGTGGGTCTTTTTCTAGTCTGTATTAGATGGTCTTTTTAGGCATTTCTGTCTCTATCACCCGTGTGTTCTTACTCCTGCTCCATTCCTCCCATCTATTCTAGCCTTACAGCTTCAACAGGAAGCTCGGTTTGGCACCTCCTTTCCTCCGACCTGGGTGAAAGAGGGCGACACCCTCACCCTGGAGTGTACATTCACCTCAGCTCTGCTCCTCTTCCAGAAGGATGTCAGCTGGTTTAGAGATGGTAAGTGTTGCAAATACAAAGTAATTAAGTAAGTAAAATTTATTTATATTGCATTTTTAAAGAACAAAGTTCACAAAGTGCTTTGCAGAAGAGAATACACAACAATTTAAATGGTATAAAACTAAATCAAGGCAAGCCTGCACAAGCTGGTCTTAAGTTTCTTTTAAAAATGTATTAACACAGATCTTAGGTCCAGAGAAAGCACAGATCTAGGGCTCTAGGGACAGCCATCAAGCAAGGATCAGCAGATCTCAGAGATGTAGAAGTTATATATGGCTGTAGTAGCTCACTGATGTATGGAGGCAACTGACGATGGAGGGCTCTAATCGCCAAAGGTTTAGGACCTTTTAGATTTACTCAGAGCAAATCATCCCAAGGGTCCAAGATTTTAATTACTTTTGGGAACAAAGATGTCAGGTCCACAGATCATAACTTCAGTTTTTGTGTATTGAGAAACAGATAATAGGATACCATTTAGTCCTTTATAATATGAATGCAGTCTTGAACAACAGATAATTTGGTCACATTCTGGGGTTTCAAAGACAAGTACAATGAAATGTCAGCCGTATAACAATAGTATGAAATGTCTTCAAAGTTATTCAGGATGTGTCCAAGTGGGAGCAAACAGGATACGTCCCAGGACTGAACCTTGCGGCACACCACGGGATAAAGCAGCAGGAGATGACACAAAATTAGTAAAAGCAAGTGTAACACTCCAATGAGAGGGATGGGAAGAAAATAAGTCAAAATGCCCACCCACGTTCTAAATCTCTTAATCAGGGTACTACGATTAACTGTGTCAAAGCAGCTGACAGACGCAAGAGTATAAGGATTGAATAGTTACCTGCATTTCATCTCATTTTATGTGCTAAAATTTCATTTGAATTTCAGTAGAGTGAATCTGGCTGAAAGTTCTCTAAAATGTTGTGAACAGTTCAAACTTCTGGTAGTTGGTTGGCCAACACTTTTTATAATGTTTTGGAAATGAAGGCAGTTTTGAAATTTTCCTAAAATTAAAAGAGGGTGAATAATGGCCTCATTAAAATATGAAGGGACACAGCCAGAAGTTAAAGTTAAAGCATTAATTACCTCGAGTCTAGTGGTGTGAAAGACCTTTTTGAACAGTGAAGTTGGTAAAATGAAAGTAATGGGTCATAAAAGCATTATTCTTGACTTTTTAGCTTGCTTTTTCTATTTTCCAGGTGTACAACTGCATCAATCCAGCAATGTGGAGATTAAAACATTTGACACCAAGGCCGTCATCACCTTAAGGGCTGCACACAAGGAGGATGAAGGTCTTTATACTGCAAGACTGAGAACCACAGATGGAATCCAAGAGCACAGCGCTTTTGTCTATCTCACAGGTGAAATACTCTAAAATGTTAGCCTACACTTACAATTTATCAATGCATTAGAGTCCAAAGATTAATGGATCTAATATAAATACTGAAGCTGGCTTTGGCGCTTTCAAAATTATCCACTAATGTGAAAATATACCTCCACAGCCTCACTGAGAGAAAATTAAGACCACTTTTCATGTGCAAATGCTTAGCATGAACAAACAGCAAACCTCCAGATGCATTAGTTTAGCTTAAAGTTTAGAAACAATAGGAAACCCTCAGCTGGCTCTCAAAAGGATCATCATGATTATAAAAAAACCCAACATACCATTCATGTAGTCTTAAAAACTGTCACGGGGGGGTGGGCCGGTGTGTTTGAGGTGTGGACCAAAAATGCGGACACAAAAAAAAAATTGCGGTATAACAAAAAGCGAGCCGTTTATATCTGGGCTGATGTCGAAACAAAAACAAAGCAATGCAAACTGGAAAAAAACTAACCTGAAACCTAAATGGGGAAAAACTAAAACATAAAAACTGACTTGAACATGGTCGGAACAGGATTCATGGAAAAACTATGACAAGAGATAAATGGACAATGAACAGGCGAAAGGAAACTCTGTGACAAGATGTGACTTGACCTGGTGAAGACAGAAGACATAAATACACTGAAGGGTAATGAGGGAAGTGGAAACACCTGGGGAAACACAGCTGACACAAATGAACCTGAATGCCACAGGGGAAGTACAACTAAACACATTGAGCATGGAACGGACTCTTCACAATAAAACAGGAAACATAATAGAATGTAGACATGACAACACGAGCTTGACAACGTGGAAGCGCATACATGAAACAGACAAAGGAGAGACGAAAGTACTGGCACAGCTAAAAGTACAACATAGAGGACAACACAGACTTACACCAAAGACAGGAAAAGACTCATAAACTCAGAGATATGGATGAAACTAAACTAAAGAATAAAAACCAACTAAACTCTAACTAAATAATAACACAAGAGCTTCACATTATTTCAATATAACATAAGAAATTTCTTGACCACGTGCTTCTTTCCTTCTGACGTCTCTTTTATAACCACCAGTCACAGTCTTGTAATATCCCACATTTTCACTGTTTTTACAAACACACCTAAGCAGAACATGCATCTGAAAACAGAGTGCTCTTCATTTGTTCCTTGAAGTGCCCAGCACTCTTGGTCATATTACAAATTTTGCAAACATTTTTAAAATAACTGAATGTGAATTCATTTTAAGCATATTTACCATCAATGGTCATTGTATTAATTACCTCTTGCTTGTGCTTGGTTGGACCCAATTTACTTTTAGAGCTGCTTCAATTTGTATTGGTATAGATTCAACAAAGTGCTGGAAACTCTGCAAACATGATAGCATCAGACAGTTGCTGCAGATTTGTCAGCTGCACATCCATCATGTAAATCTCCCATTCCACTAAGTCTTGATGGTGCTCTATTGGATTGAAATCTGGTCACTGTGGAGGCCATCATGTCCTGCTGGAAGCAGCTATCATAAGATTATACAGGGTGGTCATAAAGGGATGGACATGGCCAGCAACAATAATGCAGGAGAGATCCATGATCTCATGTTGTTTACATCCAATTCTGACCTCTCTCATCTAAAAGCTGCAGAAAATTGAAACTAACGTTTTTCTCAGTCTTCTGTTGTTCAGATATGGGGAGCCTGTTTGAACTGTTGCCTCAGTTTCTTGTCATAGCTGACAGCTCGAAGCAATCTGGTGGTTCTCCTCTGAACTCTGGAATCAGCAAGGCTTTTTCACCTAGATAGCTGCAACTCTCTGGATATTTTCTCTTTTTTTCAATCATTCTCTGTAAATTCTATAGATGTTGGCAAATCTCTGTAGGTAAAACATTTTCTGAAATACTCAGACCAGCCCGTCTGATACAAACAACCATGGCACATTCAAAGTTAGCTAAAGCACTTTTCTTTTCTGTTCTAATGCTTGGTTTGAACTTTGGATTTCCTAGATGCATTGAGTTTCTGCCAAGTGAGTAATTCTCCCCCCAAAGGGAGGGAGTATGTAATCAGTTGCATTTGTTTGTCTGGCTCTCTGTTTGTTAGCCATCTAGCATCTACAGTTTTCAAAAAAATAATTTCCAAATTTTATGTGATGGTAGATGCTAATAACAGATTCAACTGATTTCATTTTGGTGAAAATCGGGTGTAAACGTCAAATTTGCACCAAATTTGAAAATCAGTAAAAATTTTATATGATCCACAATTTTTTTGTGGATCATCGTCAAACCTCACAACAATAGGCCTTGGGAACATGAGTACCTAGGTTGCCTAGGCATTACCTGCTTCTATTTACATAATAACATATATAGTGGTAACAGTTAATGCTTATCTAAGCAGATGATGAAATGTATGATTCATTTTGCAGACACGTTGCTTTTTTTGAAGTACGTAGCTTGTTTTCAACGACTTCCTAAAGCCACTCATAGGCATTGTGCCACGCTTGTAAGTGGGTGTCAGATCACATCAGAAACTCCTCAAATATTTAGTGTCTTCTTTGAAGAACTTGCCCAGCTGTCTTTCAAATTATACGCTTTGTTTGATGTGATGTTTTCAGTCCTCGGCAAAATGACAAATAATGACAAAGTGTGATCTTGTCACCTGTGCGTACAAAATATATGTCTTTTGGAAAATATAATCGTCTTTTTTTACTTTCGAGTTCAGAGCAAACATTCCTCCAAACATTATTTGTATTCACCAGATTTTGGTTCTAGTTTCATTTCCTTTCAGCAAACTGATTCACACAGGGAAATTGCACCATCAATCAAAATATTTCTCTGTCGAGGGCTTGTTAACTTTGTTCGATGAAAGTATATATTTTTCATATGCCACTTTCTTCTTTCGACATGCAAATAAACCAGAGAGAAGCTCACACTTGAGTCATCAACTTGAAATCTAAGCAGCATTTGTGTTTTAAAGTAATTGTAGTGCTTGTTCATGTATGTATTCAACCTTAAGTCCCACAGCGACAGCATGAAGTGCTCTGAATCATTCATGAGCTCCTGTGCACATACATCGATAACACATCTGAGCCCAAATAAACACACGTATACGGACACTTAATGCAAGGTAAATCTCAAATACTTGAGATACTCGCTCTCTCTTTTGTTTGGGAGCTCGTTTTTTTCACCAGAGCTGTAGGTACTAATTTTGGAATCAGGGAAGGTCTCTGAATGTGTGTTTTTTCCATCATTCAGCCATCATATTAGCATTACAAATGGGGGGGTTTGCAATAAAAAACAAATAAGAAATGAAGGATGGGAGCGAGGGTGGCTGGTGGATGCGCATTTAAAAAGGAACGAGATATGTTTCCTATTTAAATGTTGACTTAAGCCTTTTGTTAAAAAAAAACAACAATCTATTCTCAGCATCAAGAAAAGGTTTGCAAACATGTCACGCTATGTTATTCAAGTCTGCTTTGAATTATTTCTTCATTTCTTTTTTGTCCTTTTCGCTATGTCTGTGTGTGTGTGTGTGTGTGTGTGTACATGTTTAGGCATCTTTGTGAGGACAGAAATTAGTTGCGGGGACCAGCAGTCACTTATGGGAACAAAATTCCCGTCCCCACGAGTTTGAAGACATTTTTGAGGGTCAAAATGGGGTTTTGGTGTCAAGGTTATAATTACGTACAATTACGGGTGTCAAACTCCAGGCATCGAGGGCCGGTGTCCTGCAGTTTTTAGATGTGTCCTTGATCCAATATAGCTGATTTAAATTAATAAATGACCTCCTCAACATGTCTTAAAGTTCTTCAGAGGCCTGACAATGAATTAATCATTTGATTCAGGTGTGTTGACCCAGGATGAGATCTAAAACCTGCAGGACACCCACCCTCAAGGCCTGGAGTTCGACACCCCTGGGTAAGGGTTTCATGGTTAGGGTTGCGGTGAGCAGCGAGGGAAAGCATTATGTCAGATGCTGACAGACAGATGTCCTCACTAAGACATGAAAACAAATGTGTGTGTGTGTGTGTGTGTGTGTGTGTGTGTGTGTGTGTGTGTGTGTGTGTGTGTGTGTGTGTGTGTGTGTCAAATTTGAGACGGCAGGAGATTTGAAAGTTCAGAGATTAACACACACTTGATCTGTTATAATATCAAAATCTAAAGCCAAAGTCTTGTTTGTGTTCAGAACAGCTTTTTCCATAACCAGCTTTGAGCATCAGTATCGTGGGATATATCAAGTTTAAAGTAGCAAAACTTCACTAATGCAGGGTCTGTGATGTAGATCATCAGAAAAAAACGACTGCTACCGGTGAACTTTGATCTGTTTTCTGATCATTTGCTGGAGAAGACTTCAAAAGGTGCATTTTAGGTAAACTTTCCAGGGAGATCACCATGTGGGATAGGTGGCTGGTCAAAACAAGTTAGAGCTCATGGAAGGTCTTATTTGTACCTATATGTTCTCTACCACCCCGTCTTTTAGCAATGATTCCATCTCTGTCTAAACAATTTTCTAATAAACCATAACTTAACTGTCACTAATGGCTCTGAAATGGAAGAATTACATTTGTTCACATGTTCTTTTGGATAAAAAAAACTGGATCAAAGAACATCAGGTACTTGAGACACTGTTTTTTTTTTTTAATCTTTCCAATTTGAGCACACAGAATTTATTTTATATAGAATATCTCCTGGAGTAACTTAACATGTGGAGTGGCAACTATTGATTACTTTAAAATCATTGATAATCCTTTGGTCATTAGGAGAAACACACAATAGCAGGTCAACAAAGCAAAACTCGTTTTTGATATTGTCGTCACTGGCAGGCGGGTGGCATGAATGCCCAACTTTGTGAACATGATCATTTGAGACTGACACAATGTAGGATTTTCAAATTGATGCCATAGGTGCATCTACTAAAAATCTTGGACAGGAATCTCAGTGATCTTGACCTCAAGGTCAGAGGTCAAATTTTCTGAAAATCTTGCAGACATGAAAACTTAAGAAACCCAGGATTGGTGGCCATTTTTTTTACTTTCAGGCTTATATGTTTGAATCGATTGCATGAACTAGATTGCTGTAGATCCTATTATTAAACTTTCCAGTTCCTTTTTCCCTTGGTTTTACACATCTCCTCCTCCTTTGGCTCACTATCTTTCTCCTACTTTGTTTGTTGGAAAAACAAACCCTGTGTTTCCACAGTAAACGATTTAGTTGAGTGCTAAACTGGAAATCCAATAAATATATTCCAAATAATGTGAAAAAAGCAGCACATCACAAACTTCTCTGTCAGCTGGGACAAATTGCTCCTGTTTGACTTGTTTACTGGTTCATTCAGCTTTCATTAGAACTACACAAATTCAGTTCAGTTATTAGTACATAGCTGGGGGCTGAATATTTCTATGCCGTTTTTCTTCTCGCTAACTGACTCTCTGCTGACATCCATAGATGCATCGGCTGCAGTGGTGGGCGGTCCCGCGTCTCCTCTCGCAGTGCAGGTGTCTGACGTGAACAAGGACTACGTTTTCCTGACTTGGCAGCCGCCCAGCGCTGATGGAGCTTCACCTGTGCAGGGATATTATGTGGAACGGTGAGAATCGCGATGTACCGCTTACTTCAAATATTCCGTTGGGTTCAAATGAATCGGGTAAAACAAAGTGAAAGCTGACACTGAAAGTTTATTTCAGACCTTTGAAAACTAGCTGACAGTGTTGGCAAATCAACAGTCCACTGAGCAGGTGTTTATCCTGTTGACATAGAAATGTGCTTCTTTGTATATTTTAGGATTTCTAGATTTTCCCTTTTAAAAAGTTAATGATTTAACAGCTTTGGTGCAATCACATCCATCTGCACTTTCTTTCCAAATGTGTCCACACACTTTTAGATTTCAACAAACCCGAGCATGTCCCAGGGCTAGAGGTGAGGTACACCCCACCTCTGTATTCGGACAAATTTTTCCTATCATTTTCTATATTACACAACACTGTCCAGAAGACAGAGTGTCACGGTCCTAGTGACCCAGTGTTTTGTGTTATTATTAGTTTTTGATTACATCATGGTTTATCACTGTTAGTGTTGTGGTTTCTGTTTTGTATTTCTAGCGCTCTAAGTTCTGCAGTATTTCTTGATTTCTAGTTCTTGGTTTTTGTTCATGTGCCCTTTATGTTCAGTGTAGGTTTAGTTCTGTCTTCATGTTTATTTTCTTGTTCCCCAGTCAGTCGTGTCTCATGTCACTCCTGTCCCTGTGCTCCGTGTTCCCTCTGTTCAGTATCAAGTCCGTGCACTTGTGCCTGTCGTGTGGTTCCTGTTTTATTTTGATAGTCTTGTGTTCTGTGTTCAGTGTTTGGAGCTTTGCTTTACTCCTGTCTCCTTACGTCTGATTAGTCCCAGCTGTGTTTCCACCCGTTTCCATGCTCTCGGTTTTCAACCTGTGTATTGTAGTCCTCACACACACTGAGCAAGTGTGCTGTCACGTTGTACCTTAACTACTCTGTGTGTTTTTCCTCCATGCTCCTTGTAGTTGTTTCCCAGTTTAGTTCCTTAGCTTCCCAGTGTCTTAGTGTTTTGATTTTAGTTCGTATTTCTAGTTCCTCGCTTTAAGGCTTTGTTTTTTGTATGAAGAGTCATTTACAGCCAAAATAATGCTGCCTTCTTTAGTTCACTCCTTCATTGTCCGTGAGTCCTGCATTTGGGTCCTACATCCTGCCTGCCACACAGCAAACCATGGCATCGAGTCACCTTCATGTTTTTTACATATTGCAAATGCAATGTTAGGGTTTCTTTTTCTTTCTTTTTTTTAACCTTGAAAATTGACTGATGAAATTTCGATTGTCAGAACTGTTTTTGTTTTGTTTTTTTCATTGTGTTCATATTGATTTTTACATTAAGCTTCTACATTAAGTCATTGCTTTGGTTGGTGATTTATCATGTCATTTAAATATCAATTAAAATGACAGCTGATTATGTCATTTAAACAGGCACTTAATCAACTGATGAACTGTGAGACAATTAGTCTGACTACGCTACCTTTTCAGACTGTGTGCATGTTTGAATTCAGTAAAACAACGAAAGAAAAGTATTGACGAAAAGATTACAGGTTTTCATTGCCAGAAATATCCAGCACAGAGATTGGATCTCCTACAGTGAGCTCACGTTGATTTGGCATTCATTAAAATGCTTATTTTAGATTGGACTCTCAGTGATTTCCTGTACTGCAAGTCAACATGTGACCAACAGTAAGCCTACACTGCTAACCCTTCTGTGTGCTTCTGCTGCTGAGGAATTTGAATTGGACATATTAAGTTGGCAGAGCCCTAATGAGATGGATGGTATACATGGTAATTATCAACCCTCAACTGTGTGTTAACAGCAGACTCAAAGGCTCTCTGAGGAGAACAGCTACTGGAGCTATCACCAAAATCAGTCAGTCAGGATCACCTGAACATGTGTGCTCATATATTTGCATTTCTGCATTTCATGTTCGTTTGTGTATTTTCTTCTTTAGTCACAGCACACAGCTCTAAACGCTACTGGTTACTGAACAACGAAACAAAGTGTAGGATGCTTCCCAGTTCCCTAGCAACCCCCCCGTCTGGTTAGAAAAGTGGCAACAGTTTGTCATTGATGTCGTACAATTTGAGCCTGGACTTGTACTTAAAAAACATTTTTGTTCTGTTTTTGGAGCCTTGTTATTTTCGCGATGCTCTCTGGTCACAATTATACTCTTTTGTGGCGTACATACTGGCTGTTATGTGGGATAAAGTGTTTCAGAATTGGTGTTATAATACTGTACCCCGCAGACTGCACCTAGTGTTGTTCAAACACAATGGCTTAGTTCTTTGTTTTTCTTGTACAATTTTTTTTTTCTTTATTACTGTATTTTCAGGACTGACTTCTCCCTCGCACCGTGTGTCCTTTTCAGATGTGACCTCAGCCAGGGTGAGTGGGTGCGCTGCAATGTGGATATTCAAAAGATTTGCCATTACCCAGTGTTTGGGCTGAAGGAAGGAACTCTGTACCAGTTCAGAGTACGTAGTGTGAACCAGGCCGGTGCAGGGCGCCCCTCCAAAGCCACGAAGCCCGTCGTCACTGCAGACCCCCTGGAACACACCAGGACTATGGGTAACACATTAAACATCAACACTGACATATAAAAAGCTTTAAAATGTGTTAATGTTGCTGGTTTTTCCTGCATCGTCTAATTTATTTGTGGAGTGAAATTTAAACCTGACCAGCAGAATACCTCAAGAGCTTTGTCTTTTTGGCGTCTGATATCATAAATAATGCCAAAGTATGCACAACAAATATGCATGAGTGCTTAAGTGGAGGAACTTTCCCCGATCAATTAGCAAGTGGAAAAAACACTCTCCTGAAATTCCTTAAATTACTGAATCAGGCTTTGCGATGCAGTTGTATTTATTCCTTAATCATAATTAATTAATTGTTTGAGTTCATAAAAAAAGATAAAGAAATAAAGAAAATGTTCCCAGTCTCTAAGATGTCATTTTGTCTCTTGGGCAGCCTTGATGATGTAAGATCACAGGCACTAAAACTGTCCTATCAGTTAGCTGTCAGGTTCATGTACTTCATGTGGTTTGTAAAAATGGGGGAACTTGCATGACACATCAAAGTGTTTTTCTTTGGTAGAACTTTTGGATGTCTGACAAAAGATGCATAAAGATGCTTTTCTGGCTCTAGAGAAAGTTGATCTACTTTGAAAACCAAAAATGTAAGATTATAGAGTCAGAAGGAAGAAGAATTTCTTCTCATACCTTGAGATTTTCATCTGGACTTTACTGACTTAAATCTCTGACTAAACTGTTGGCTTTCAAGCTGCATTGTGGGTAATGAGAGGAAAACATGGCGTGTGCCAGAGTGAAAAGGTGTCAGTGTATCATTATTTCCTTCATTCAGACTAATGTTAGGTCACCTTTATTTATATAGTACATTTCAAACAAGAGCTGTTGACTCATAGCTCCACATGAACAGACTCCTGCTTCCTAGAAAAGATCCTTGAAGTTTCAGCACTTTTCTACATATTTCAATTTATGGTCTTTTGAGAGCCAGAGTCAAAGAAAGTTTAAATTCCTCCACTAAACATAGCAGACATAATCAAGCACTGTGGTTTGCAAATGCAGTTGCTCCATAAGTGCTATTGGAGGACAAATGCCTACCAAATCAGCACAATGGGTGGGTTTACCACTGTTATCAAGGGGTACTTTACATAGCTAGCACCCTGCCCCAAGGACAACAACTTAAAATACCTTTGGATTCAGGTGGATATGGTTGTCTCCAGTGAGTGATTAGAGAAAAAATATGTTCCCTCTCGCTTGTAGTTAGTTAGAGTGGACCTAATGGCAGAAAAAAGATAGAAATGCAGCTTAATCATTGGGCAATTCTGTCTGAAATCGGGCTCAAAATCGTATGCAGCTGTTGGGTTGTTGCTGACTGTGATCGCAGCATATGATTTACATTATTTTTGAACACATCAAGCCATTGAGCGACCCCTGCGCCTTTTCATGGAAGCATCTGCGTGCACTATGTATCCCCACTTATTTATTCAGGCTTTTCCTTTAATTTGTCACTCATCTGCATCTACAAATGACTACAGGGAGCATCAACAATGCATTATCAGTTCGTTCCTACTGTTTATTCACCTCATCTGCCTCAGTTGCCATGTTACACCTGCAAGGAAATCAGCACTACCAGAGGGAAAAGATGTAGGTGTGCAGATTTAGATCTCACTTTGTAGAGCCGCGGGCTTTTGCAGTTGTTTCTCTGACAGCTTCTTAATTACATTGTGGGGTAGAACACATTATTTCCTAAAAGATTACGTATTTTAAAGCTTTTCTGTTTGGTCAACGGTGTAATGTTGGAATGAGCAATTAATAAGATGCGATGTGGATCGTGGAGTGTGTGCGTGCCTGTGTGTAACTGGGAGGACAGATGGACTCTGGTCAGATGCTGTGGATCATTAAACACAGATGAAGGACAGACAGAAGGCTGACTTGCCTCCGGCCTGCTCTCCATCCTCCCATGTCGGTCTAGCTCACTTCTTTGTGTCTCTCTGAGTCTGACTTTCTTATCAGTGGCTGCTCCTCTAACATTAATACAATAATATTGTTATCGCAAGCTCATATATAACTTCATTACCCTGGTACCACGTTCCTTTCTATCCTCTCTATCTTCAACCTATATCTATCTGTTTTGTTCTCCTTTCACAGTGGTTACAGTGGACAGAGGAAGGACCATTACTATCACAAAAGATGAACTGGAAGGTGAGAACCTTTATTTTTATTTCAGTGCATAATTTTGTCCGAAAAACAAGCCACTTGAACATTTTCCCCATTGATTTAAAACAGCATCCATGTTTTACCGGCACGCATGGTGCCTCCTTTATGCCTGCAGGATCCCTCGGGGTTTGTGGCTTAATGCATCTTTATATTATATTTAACAATGAGCTGCAGTAATTGTATGACTGTAGCAATGAGCATTTGCTCCATTTACAGAACTGAAAAGAATGAACAATCCCTGGCGGTGTCCTAGTAAATGCACATAATGGCTCGAGCTAGTGTGAATGCCTGTGAAGAGGGCTGATAACCTTGGCAATGTAACCCACGGACAGATAAAAAGGAAAGCGGGAGGAGGAATTTGTGTTTGTGGAGCCATCTAAAACATGTAGCACAGGGAGTCCATTTATACTCTTTATTCTGTTCTCCAGAGGAGGTTTAGAGCAGAAGGAGTGTATACATGTATAACAAAGAAGTGCATGTGTGCAGCTTTTAACAGAAGTGAAATGACATAGCACTGCAACATCCTGAACTTCTAAGATCAGTCTCCATCCAGACTGACTCTGTTGCAGTACACATAACTTCGGACACTCCCTTGTCCAGATTGTATGTTGTGTGTAGAATGAAGAATCAGAATATTTGAAAGGTTATATGCTGTAGAGCTGTGGGAGGGTTGGAGAGAAACTAAGCCGAATGAATGTGATGTATGTAGTTTGCTAATGCTGTCTCACTGACCTTTGTTCCTCTAAAATTAAACTTGGATCCCTTTTTTATTATTTATGATCTATAAAAAATTGTGACGTTTGGAGGTCTGACCTTTGTTTGACTTTTGAAGGTGGAGTGCATGGCATGAAAAGTTTGAGAGCCACTAAATTATGGTCTCTAAGTTCAATGAAAGAGGAAACTTTCTCCCTTATTTTGGCTTTCTGAAAAGGGGAGGCTAGCCTCCAGATTAGAAAAGTGAGCTAAAAAAGTCACAACCAAAACAGGATGTGACTTTTGTAGTTAATAAAAAAGGCATCTAACTCTTCCTTATTACTGAGTTTATGGTCTCAAGCTCTAGTTTCAAAGTCTTCTGTATTATGTAAGTTTACATTTAGAGTTGCATTTAAAGTTAAATATGTTGTAGATAAAATAGGGTATTGGAAAACTGTAAACTGAGAGAAACAGCTAGCTAGTTTTTATTAATTTCAACAAAAGCAAAATATAAAAATGACAGTGTACTTTTATAAGTGGCTTCATAAGTACTTTGAATCGATCCCGTTGAACTGCCAAGCTAATCTTGGCTTGATCTTCATCTTGGGGACCCTGATTTACAAAATCATACCATATCACCCTATTAGAGCACTTCGCTCTGCAGGCCTACTTGTTGTTCCTAGAGTATTTAAAAGTAGAATGGGAGGGAGAGCCTTCAGTTTTCAGGCCCCTCTTCTGTGGAACCAGCTTCCAGTTTGGATTCGGGAGACAGACACTATCTCTACTTTTAAGATTAGGCTTAAAACTTTCCTTTTTGCTAAAGCATATAGTTAGGGCTGGACCAGGTGACCCTGAATCCTCCCTTAGTTATGCTGCAATAGACGTAGGCTGCCGTGGGATTCCCATGATGCATTGAGTTTTTCCTTTCCAGTCACCTTTCTCACTCACTATGTGTTAACAGACCTCTCTGCATTGAATCATATCTGTTATTAACCTCTGTCTCTCTTCCACAGCATGTCTTTTATCCTGTCTTCCTTCTCTCACCCCAACCGGTCGCAGCAGAGGGCCCCGCGCTTCCCTGAGCCTGGTTCTGCTGGAGGTTTCTTCCTGTTAAAAGGGAGTTTTTCCTTCCCACTGTCGCCAAAGTGCTTGCTCATAGGGGGTCATATGATTGTTGGGTTTTTCTCTGTATCTATGAAGCGCCTTGAGGTGACTTTTGTTGTGATTTGGCGCTATATAAATAAAATTGAATTGAAATTGAATTGAATCTCGATGTTGTATTCATTATGTTTGAGGCCATATATTCATCAGCACTGTGCAAAGACTATAGGAGCCCAGGGTTTTAATGACCTCATATGATCACTGAAAAAAGAATTAAGGTTAAAGTTGGCATTGGTTTCACTTAGCAGACAAAGATGTCAGGTTGTAAGTTTTATGAAATTCATTTCAGTTTTATTTAAATAGCGCAAAGTCACAATGGTTACCTCAGAGAACTCTATATTACAGAGAACCCCCCCAAAATGAGCATGCACTTGGTGACAGTGGGAAGAAAAAACTCCATTTTAACAGGAAGAAATCTTCGCCACAGTTCCCAGACATGTATTGTTGTTCATTTCCTTTTGTGTACAGTATACACACCGTATGGGAGAAAACTTCAGTCTGCCATGTTGAATCATTACGTGTAAATAATAAAATGCTAAACACTTTTATGTTTGACATTTAAAGATGTGCTGCAGTCATCTTCTTTTGAACTGAGGTCAGGTGACTGACTTCACCAATCAGGTGCATTCCACTTACTGTCCCTAAATGCTCATTTTAGCTGCACATTAAACATAATTTTCCTACTGCTTGGTTGTTTAAAAAAAAAAAAGAGTGCATTAAAATGACTATATTGTTTGGCTTCAAACAGAGTTTGATTAAGCACTTTAAGAGCCACAAAAATCAAATCATTTCCCTTAAATTAGCATATTCAACAGTCAAACAATACAGCATTGAATAAACAGATAAATGTTCAAAAGAAATGTAAATGCAAAAACAGTAAAGCTGCAAAGTACATAAACCATTTAGAGACCAAAAAATATTCACTGTGATTAACATCCCTCTTATGGACAATATTTGATTATTTGATTACCAAGTATTGTTGGCTTGTTGTGCAAGCCTGTGCTTTAAAACTCAGTCCTGGAGGCATTGTTATGCTCATTATGAAGCACATGTGTGGGGTTATTAGTGATGGCTTGGCTTTTACTGTGTACTTGTTTGTTTGTTTGTTTGTTTGTTTGTTTGTTTGTTTGTTTATAGAGCTCTATCAGGGATCTTTGGGTTCTTATAATAAATGTAAAACTGGTGTTAGTTGTTCTTTTAGCCTGTTCTTGTCTTTCTGGAGCAACAAATGAAAGAAATGCAAGCATGCATTAAATAGAGGAGGTGAAATATGTTATAATTACTCTCTCATCTACCCCGCTGAGAAAACCCGTACAACCACCGATGAGCCTGCTTAATAATATCTGTGTTCTCAGTAAACTTTCATTTCTCTTCACATATACCACACAAATATGTGTATGTCTTCACAGTTTCACAGCATTCATTAAAAATAGTCCCCTCCCAGAAAATGGGTTTAAGGAGCCTATCATTGCTTTTGTCTGTCATCAGCAGATTTTACTACATGGCTTTATGGTTTTTTCCGTAACTGCTGCAGCACTACATGAATTTTTTTTTTAAAGCACAGTGTGTCCTGCTGCTCAGATACTCCTCTGTATACTAACAAAGGTTTGCTGCCTCTACCATCCCTCTCTCTTCACTACTCTTTCAGCTGTGGAGCTCTTCTCTGATCCACACTGCAGCTCTACAAACTCTACAAGGAATACAAACGTGCAGAGACAGATGGGACACTTCTGGCTAAACCTGAACACTTCTATTGTCCTTGAATCATTTGGAGTGTCACTGAAAGTATTTGACTACATGTTATCTGCTATACTTAGGTATTAGAAAAGGAGGTGAGACTGGGGTAGCCAGGTGCTGTGCACACATTCAGCAGCAAAGCATTTTAAGAGAAAGAGAATCAAACGCAGCTTCTCAGCCAACACTTTTTTGGATTTTCATTCTCATTGACCTTGTTCTAACTTTTGCATTTGTCATCCTCCGCCTCCTACTCCTGTCTTTGCTCTCTAGGTCGAATCAAAGCTCCTTTTCCTCCCACAAATGTCCACGCCTGCGAGGTGAGCGACACCTACGTGGTGCTGAGCTGGACCGAGCCTGAACCCAGAGGCAGGGAGCCGCTCACCTTCTACATGGAGCGGGTCAGTCACGGCACATAAATATTCATATTACAACAACTTAGAAGACTCTGATTGGCTGCAGGCCTCCCCGAGGGTCTTGGTTAAACTTCTTTCATCTTATGAGCTCATAAGTGAAGTTTTAGTGCATCTACTAAAAATCATTTTTAGATCAATCACATCTGAACATAATTTAAACTTGGAGAAACATCTCCAATCTTTGTAGCAGCCAGTAGAAAATCTCCTCACAGCGACTTGAATCTGGTCACTATAACATATCAGAGGTTTATTATCAAGCTGATTTGTTTTGATCCGCTATTTGAAAAAGTGGCCTGCTCTGGGAGTCAGGGTTAATCTGAAGTCATGTGATATGTTGTCTGAAGAACTGCAAACTAAAATCGCAATGATAACTGTTCATGCCAGAAGAGGAGAAAAACTGAAAGATGAGGATATCATGATTAGATTTTAGATTTCTAAGATGGCTGGATAATTGAGATAAACTTATACAGTTTAATTTACAAATCTGAGAAATGAGACTGATTACCTTCTGTGAAGTTTTACAAATTGGCTTTTATTTCATTTTAAAAAGACCTGCCTCTGAATTAAAAATATATGCATATGTGGGAAATGGACAGCAGTAAAATGTTAAACATTCATTTGAGCCGAAGCTCCTTAACTCCATAATTATAGATTAAGAAAATGTAATGGGCCTGTGTAAGTTGAAAACCCAGCAGAATTTTCACCAGAGTCTGCAGCTTCTGCACTTTACGAAGCAGTATATCATGTTTCAGCTAATTGCTTCCATTTTACTGCAGCTTTAGTGTTTTGGTTCAGTCTCGAGTCACATAGCATCACACATCATTGTTGCCTGCAGCATGCATACAGCTGTTTTTAGCAACAATAGACTTGATGTACTTTACCTACTCTGTACCAAACAGAATACAATGATTGCATCTAGCTGGCAACCACAGTATTCAGCAACTTAAAACCTCAGCAGACGACAGAGAGCAATCCAGACCTGATAGAGCAGTGATTTTTATACCTTCAGGTTTCCAACAAAAGTTTCATGTTGCTCTGTAGATGCTGGATTAATAGTTCCATCTTAAGGAAGCGATGATCCAGAAAACATCTACACCTTTAAGATTTCTGAACAAACACGCACCTACTATGGTAAAAGACATTAAAAAATATCTACATTTAAATTACAATTAGATATAAACTCACCTGGCTACTCTGCTAAGTAAATCTTTTCAAGTTCATATATCTACGTTTATCACATTGCAGCATCTAAATGCATTTAGATGCTCGCAATCACAGAATTGGGAAGAAAGGGAATTTAAGTGACTTTAAACATGGAATAGTTGTTGTCACAAGATGGGCTGGTGTAAGTATTATAGAAAGTGCAAATCTACTTGGATTTTCACACAAAACCAGCCCAGTTGTTTAAAGAGAATGGTCTGAAGAAAAAAAAAGAAAATGTCTAGTAAGTGTCAATTCTCTGTGTGGAAATATCCTGTTGATGCCAGAGGCCAGAAGACATTGGCTGAAACTCACAGCAAGGCAACAGAAATTCAAATAACCATTCCCTATAACCAAGTTATGCAGAAGAGCTTCTCTGAACAATCAATATGTCAGACCTTGAAGCACATTGGCTACATCAGCAGAAGACCACATGGTGTGGTGCTTCTTAACAGCACATGTCTATCACTCTATGACCACAGTGTACACATTTTCACAATGCTCATGCCATCTAAACTGGGTTCTTTAATACTACAGTGAGTTAAATGGCTGTGCTTTGAATCATGGATGTGTTGCTGATAAACTGCAGCATCTGTGTGATGCTATCACGTCAATATGGATCAAACTCTGTTACAGTATGCAGCAACACACTGTATGAATTCACAAAGAGGACCCAAAATGCAGACACCAGGGAACGTGGAACAAACCTTTAATGTTGACAGAAAGCGAGCCGTTTATTCAAGTTGGTAAAACATTACAAAACAAAAGGCAGACGTGAAACTAAACTGGGGAAACTAAAGATAAACATAAAACAACCAAAACATGAAACCTGACTTGGATACAAAGATACCTGGGGCCCGTTCTTCGTACGTCGCTTACTACATCCAAGATCAAATGACACATCCAAGACCAAATCATCGCGCTAACCGTGAGTTCGCTAATCCGGTTCGCCGAACACACCTGCTGTTGACGATTAGTACAGCTGGATGAAGTAATGTGAGATCACTGGGTGTCGTAAAAGGGTCTACGCATCGATAGTAGAAACATTGATCGGCAACCCTCTGATTGGTCGGCGAAAATGTCGAAGGAGCGCGCTCAGCTCGGTATTTTTCGGCAGCAGAGCAAGAACTCTTGATTGAGGGATTTCAGGAGTTTCAGAGTTTAATTAAAACGCAAGGGAACACTGCAAAGGCTGCAAAAGCAAGGAGAGAGGGCTGGCAGAAAGTTGCTGACAAATCAAACTCGTAAGTAATTTAATAATAACAATAATAATGGAGTGGATTGATATAGCGCTTTTCAAGGCACCCAAAGCGCATGACAATGCCACTATTCAGTCACTCTCACATTCACACACTGGTGGAGGCAGCTACAGTTGTAGCCACAGCTGCCCTGGGGCAGACTGACAGAAGCCAGGCTGCCATATCGCGCCATCGGCCCCTCTGGCCAACACCAGTAGGCGGTAGGGTAGATTTATCATATCACACTATATTACCCAATATTATATTACATTATATTATATTATAATATGTTATATTATATCCCCTTTCACATTAGAGCCACAACAGGACCCACTAGAACATGGGAACAAGTAAAAGTGAAATATAAGAATATTCTACAGAATGGTAATATTTATCACTTATATTGCTTTTAGTCTCTTGGAAAGAGACCCTGAAATAATCTGTTTGTTTGTTCATAACAGCAACCAAGAAAAGGGCAGAGCACAAAAAGACAGGTGGTGGTCCTGCACCCCCTCGTCAACAAGTTGGTTAAGTAAATAATACCCTCACGGGAATATCGATATCTCTCAATGAGCACACTGTCGCGCTGAGCTAAAGGATCCTGTCTATCCCGCAATATACGCTGAATTCTGGGGACTCTCCTCATCAATCTTGCACCTTCCGCAATGGGCTGCTCGCATAAACGGACAGGACATGGCTGCGACAGACTTCCCAAATCCACCTTCGCTTTTATAGCCGTGGTCTCCCATCTTGATTACACGAAGTAATTTGCAATTACCACTCTGAAATATGAATTACATCTGTAATAATCACATACATGTAATAGAATGTTAATAGTACATTTCCCTTTTTTAGGAAATGACCTGTATGTATCTGTGTGACATCAATAAAAGGATCAAGTGCTGCATTATCTTTAGTTACACTGATGTTATTTATTTATGGTGAAACAGTGGTGGAATATCGCTGTTGCCTTCGTATGAATGACGCGGACATACCTGCGTGGCCGCGATCTAATCCTGTTTACATAAAGTAAACCTGCTCCCGAGCAGGTTTACGCTTACGGCTCTGTTGCTATGACAGCAAGTCCCGGATGAGCTTCGGGGAACCGAACGATCCAAGATCACGCGAAATCGTCAACAATCAAATCCAGCTAACTTACTTAGCGAGGTACGAAGAATGGGCCCCAGGAATATGGAAACATGGCACAAAAGACAACACATGACCTGACAATGAATGAACAGAAACACACAGACTAAATACACACAAGGGCGATTAGGGGATGTGGAAACACACGGGGAAACAGCTGACACTAATCTGACATAACGAGACAAAGGAAGCACACTGACATAGGACACGGACCTTCAAAATAAAACAGGAAACATGAGACGCAGACATAGCAATGCAAACTTGACACATAAGACACACAGCATGAAACACATAAAGGGTGAGAGAAACTTAAATACAGGGGTAGAAAAACACAAAGAGAATCTAATAAACAAGTGTACTTAGTTAACCTAAAGAACTTAAACATAAACATCAAAATAAACTAAAACTTAAAACGCTAGTTCAGTAGACCCAGGAACGTGACAAAATCTCTGAGGAATCTTTCCAGTACCTTGTTGAATTCGAGTCACAAAGACCTGAGACACTTCTGAAGGCGAATGGGCTCCAATCCAAGTTTCTTACACAGCAAATCCAGCATGTCCAAATTAACACTGTCGGATTTGATTTCAACACTATTAAAGTGTCTATATGGGTCCACACCAGAGAGTGTTAATTTAACTCTTTTTGGAGAGTTGGTACGTTAACTCTGATTTAGTGTTAAACACCAAATCTGTCTGGAGTTGATAATTTAACACTTGGTGTTAAGAGTTTATATATTAACTCTCAAAGAGTATTTTAGTTTAACTACGTAAGAGTTATCTTCTAATTCATTCTAAAAAGCGGGAATTTTACTGTTCTGAACTTCTAGAAATTTCTTTTGGAAATAAACATTTACTAAAAAGACGCAATGGTTTTTGAAAAACATTTATTCTGAACTGTGCACCACAATTTCAAAACATTTTCTGAAAGATGTAACAGTATACATGTTCTCACTTTCATTAGAATTTTGTTTATCAAAAGGTCTGACATGGTAAATGCAAATAACAGCATTCTCATCACTTATTTCTTCAATACAATATGCATGTCCTTCATTCATCCCTTTGTGGAACTTCAACGCACTTCTGCTCTCCCCCATATTCCATCTTCACAAGCATATCCTGTGCGGAGATTGAATAAAAATTAGTTGACACTAATTAATGGCACAAATAATCCAGTAAACAATAGTTGGGTTGCGGTCACGTGGTTCTGATGACGTGCGGAGGCAGCGCGATTTTTGAGTGGAGGGCGGAAGTAAACATGGAGGACACTGTGGAGAGTCAGGAGAGCAGCTATTGTGCAACTTTAGACCCCGTTTCTCGGGAGAGATATAAACAGATAGTTAAAAAATATATCGGACGTGATCTGTATTCTTTGAAAATGTCCGAATACACCACAGAAGTAAAGGATTTGCCTACTATCGAGGCTGTGGATATCACCAACTACTTGGTCCTCCAGACTTCTTACTAGGGCTGAACGATATATCGCATTTGCGATAATATCGCGACATGATCAAGTGCAATTTTCTAACCGCAAAGGCTGCGATTATACTCTGGACATGTCCAAATTCATGGGCTGCATCCTCCTGAGGCCGCATTTGTAGACCGATTACGTCACAGCGACGCGCCAAAGGCTGTCCAAATTACTACCATATCCCAGAATTCATAGCGCGGCCCAGCCAAACTCCAGTTTCCAGCAATGGCGACCGCTACTAAGTTTTAAAATTACTCATACTAATCTTTCTGGGTCACAAAATAAACTTTTAAAATATTTTCAGGCGAGAAAGTAGTTGTGTAAACATCAAATATCTGCTCGGTTTATCAAGATATCCCATATTTGCAAAAGTGCTTCGACGTTTTCAGAGGCGTCTGCTACCCACCAGCTCGACAGCTAGCCGGGAGCTCGAGGGTTACTGATGCGGCCGAGAACGGCACAACTCCCGGCACATCATTTTCAGATCACCGCGGAGTTTCGCTGCTCGGGTTAAACGTAATATATAAGTCACTTAGACAACCTAAAAATGTTATTGTTGGGCTTTTTTCAGTGTTTTGTTCGTGAGTAAATCGGTTTGGCTGAGATTAAAGTTATTAGATTAGATAAAATAAAACTTTATTAATCCCCCGGGTGGGTTCCTCCTTGGTTTTCACACAGCTGACTAAACGTCAAACAGAAAACTTATTAAACAGAAGTATGAGACAGTCGAGAATTTACACCAGTGTCTGGTTATATTTTAGATAGCAAGAAGCAGACGGCCGAGTTTATTAAACTCCACCGAGACAGCGGTGACGCTAATCAGAACTAGCCTTCTGATTAGCTAATCAGAAGGCTAGACCGTCCAATTTCACGCCTTTAAACTTTAAAGGCGTGTTTGTGTGTGTGTTTATACAATTGCTATTATGTTTGCACTTTATGTGTAATGTTACTGACTGCAGAGATCAGTAAGATGTGTGTATTTTTTATTTATTAGTTTTATTTATTTAATATTATTTTTTAATTGAATGACTGTCTAGTAGTTCACAGATGTCGAAAAACTGAGTGTGGTAAAGCCACTGATTTTGTTTATGTATATTTCTGCAATCTGCACATTGTACTGACTTTCATTTTAATGTTTACACCAGGGTTCCTTGTCAGCACTTTATGCTCAGATGTTTGTAAGCTAAAAATAAACTATTGTGTATGTTCAAATATACTGTTGTGATTGAAGAAGTTAAATAAAAATGTCAGTCATCAATTCATGCATCACCTCATGTCATCATAACAGAGGTCTGTCTTCCAGGAAAGAACAGTTTAAAATTAATGTAATATAGTATTGGCCATACTATATGATGTATTGCTTGTCTTTGTTTAATAATACAGAAGACAAAGACCTTAAAAAATAATCGCATATCGCATCGCAATCGCAATATTGGGGCAAAAAATCGCAATTAGATTATTTTCCATAATCGTTCAGCCCTACTTCTTACTACACTAGGCAGCAAATGAAAGCTTTCAAGAGTCTGGAGGCGTACAATGTTTTTGTCAGCGGGTGGGTCCACAACCTTGGAACAAAACGTCTCCGTGATGGATACAGTTTGGTGTTTGCAAGGGTGAGTGTTTGTTCTTATATTGCTTTATCTTAAACACGCTAACAGTTAGCGGTAGCGGCTTTAACGTCAACAAACATGCCACATCCTTAGGACTTCGTTAGAGTGACAGTTGTTTGTTTCAAGGTAAACCATTCTCAGAGGTCTAACGAGACACCTCTGAAGACTTGGGTAATTGCAAAGGAGGATGGAGAAGTGATTGCAGCTCATTGCAATTGTATGGCAGGGTTAGTAGCCTAATTAAGTAGGCTCAAATCCGGGCTCTCAGCCGTCTGTTGCATATCCAAAATCGCCTCTGCACATCGATGCTGTTCTGCCTTAAGCTTCATTCTTTTCTCTCGTTTGAGAACTGATTCCGATCTGGGTTTTCGTTCGTAGCCGAGATTGACCGTCGGAGCCCAGTCCTCCGACTCTTCGTCATCCAAAGCACTTGGGCAGCCTATAGTCCCAATCAAGTCAATATTAGACTACTAACTTAAAAGCACTAAGTAAACGAGAATGTAACGACAACCTAATGCTAATAAGTTCGTTTGCAAACATAACATTACCTCTGACGAAGTGGTCGCTGCAGACACGGGCATTGGCAGACTCTGCTCCTCCCGACTGTAAACGTAAATTTAAAATCCATTTTTTCCTACGTTTTTCGGTTAGAATTTTCCATTTTTCTCCTCTTCGTTGGGCTATTTTTGGTACCCTAAAATACCGTTTATCAGTTTCTCGGGTCGACCTACTGGAGCATCCGTAAACACAACAGGACATAGGCATTTTGCGTACTGTCTGTCTGTGATTTTGCGCTTATCTTTTTCACTTCCGACCGCCAGTCAAATTTCGCGCTTTACGTCGACGTCACGTCTACGTCAAATGAAACCTGGCTATTGCAGCACAGTAAAAAAAAAAAAAAAAAAGGAACCCTCTTTGAGCCATTACTTGTGTAAAGTATTTTCCCAAAAGACAAGGACACAGGCAACAGGTAATACTGAACTAAATGTAAAACCTCAACCTTTTTCATTTTTACCTAAACCGTGTGCACAAAACTCTGGAGGGATCTATGCTAACGTAGAATCCAGTCAGGACGTCTGCTACTGCTGTTTGCTCGTTTTTTTTTCATGGGCGATCGTTTTCAGGCTTCAAGTAGCACCATTATACCAACATTTCACATTCTAGACATTGTTTTAGGTGTATTTGACCAAAAGTTTGACTGAAAATTCACATGCAAGCTTTTTTCAAGGCTGTGGTATTTGCCTGCAAACAATACCTTTCAGCTAGCTAAAACAGAATATTATGCTATCAGCGAGCAACATGGCTAATGCCTTTTACACAGCTTTGTCTCAACTCCAAAGAGCCACAGAAGTAAAAGCTCATAATAATAATTGAAACAATCTTTGAAAGAATGACTTACCAAGCATAGCAAACAACTCAAATATGTAGAGCAAAATGTTCTGAAACGGCTTCACTTCAGCTTCGATTGGAGCCGTGCTGGGGGCGGAGTCTGTGAATTTACTCTGTTGGTGTCATAGCCCCTCTAGGAGTTCAGAGTTAAGAGGTCAAGAGTTAATGTTTCCATTGTAACACCTCCAGATTTGACATAGAAACACTCATTTTTAACTACTATCATTTTACACCTCAGAGTTACATTAAAAGAATGTGACTCTGCTTAGAGTAAAATTAACTCTACTTTTGCAAGAAGACTATTAACACCAAAACATTTAACACTTTTGAATTTGCTGTGTATAAGTGTATATAATGCTCTCTCATATATGAATATTTACACGTATCCAGCTAACCACAGTTGCAATTAGTAATACCTTCACATCCAGTGAACACAAGAATCAGTGTTCTTGCATCAGTACTTCCCCCTTGTTTTGTTTGGGAAGTCCGGAGCTGGAACGTGAGTCAAATTAACAGCAGGCTGCTGACAACAGCACTAATTAAACAGACAGAAGGAGAAGAAATACACACCCACATATACTGTGGTGTTGTCAGTTTAGCTGAAACTTTACCATCTTATTAAAAACAAGCAGACCTTGATGTTGCTCTTACATGCCACATATTCTGGCATCAGGAGTTGTGTTTTTTTTTTTTTGCTTGCATGCAGAGATTTTTTCTAGTGATTGGTTGTTGGCTGGATGTGTTATCTAAAAGGCTTTGTTTGGTTTAAAATTAGTCATGCATCTAATCCAGCAACCTTTAAAAAAAAAAAATTTTTCAGAGGCATTATCGGGGATGTCAAAAAAGTTTTCTCCAACATATTGGAGTGTGTGGACAGCCCCTGGCCTTTACAATAGTAGGAGGCCTAAAGGCTCTCTAATATCAGCCCAGGCACTGAACAGCTTCTAGCTCCAATAATCAAAAAAACTGCTACAGGAAATAGATCTTTATTGAAGCTTTATAAGTTACTGAGGTAATAAAACTGTCAAATCTGTCACAGGCATCTGAAATTACTAAAAGTCTACAGCTTCACTTCCTCTTATATAATGAAGAGAACATTCAAATATCATATTCGCCCTTGAGCAAGCACTTTATAATCACTGATCTCTGGGAACATACCCGTTTCTCACCGGAGACTTGGGGAAAGAAATGATGGCAATACAGAGCAGGACAACAGCTACGTTAATGTAGCCTATAATGTAGACACTGCATGATGATGGCTAATTGACAAAGATGAAAAGGAAAAAAATTCAAGATGACAAACTGGCGGTCTACAATTTGCATACCTACCCATCTGTCTTCTTTTTAACTTTTTCCTGGCATATTGTTCCTTTTTTCATATTTCTGCCTTTCTAAATCAAAGTATCACTGTCTGTCACTCCAAACTGTGCAGATTGAATCCACCTGCATATTTTAAGGATCCTGAATTATGAAGATGTCCTTGAGATAGACAGCACTTTGGAAATTAATCTAATTCCCCACCTGTTTCAGTCCCTGACAGGAAAAAACAGCTGGGAGATGGTGAGTCTGGACATGGTGGTAAACTCTCCCAGGTTCCCAGTATTTGACCTGGTGAAGGGCAAGCAGTACTACTTCAGAGTGCGTTCAGTCAACAAGTATGGTGTCAGTGATCCCTCTGAGCCGAGCACACCGATCTCCCTCGGAAAGGCACAAGGTGAGATTAAATATGTTATGTACCGGTAGCCATTTATTATTCTGCCTCTTGTAAAGGTCACTTAGATTTTAAAGAGTGCCGTCATTGTTCAGCATTTCCACACTGAACTGTATTTCTCCTACTCTACATGTTCACTCATACAGTAATTTTACAAGAGAAATGATGTGGCTATATTTATCTCGGTTTTCAGTGGTTTAATAGATTATCTGGATTTCTTATTGAGAACAGATCACAGTACAATATTGAGGGCTCGATAGGAATAATTTATCAACCATATAATTATCATTTTAAATAAATGACAGTATGAGACGTATCTTATGGGTCTAATAACATTACCATAACACACAAATCCTTGTCTGTGTTGTTAGTGTCTTTGGCCACTGACTTCGCATGTTGGCGCACAGATACTTCTCGGGCCCCTGCTGCTTCTTATCGGTATCTGATGTTGTTGCGTGGTCAAGTTGCCTAGCAACCACTTAGCATCAGGATAAAATGAGGCGTTCTGTTTCTAGCACTTAGACTCATTATAAAAGCATTGGATCCTTTTTTATCTGACCAGAATAACATTTAATTTATATCTACAAAACTACAAAACATTTTGCATTATATATAATATAACGTCATTAAGTTGCCTAGAACACATCTATGTGGGGGGGGGGGGGGGGGGGGGTAACATACATGCCTACCAATGACCTAAAATGACCTATTTTTAGCATATAAGCAATACCTACCTGCCTTATTTTTACTTTTCTCAATGTGATTGAATGTATCAATTCAACAACACAGCAGAAGCAAGCCAAACAACAATACTGAAACATGGCCATGCACTACTTTTTTATTTTAACAGAAAAAAAACCTGAAATTAGTGCTAAGGTTTTTATTTTCATTCCTTCAGTGCTTGGTTCATAGAATTCGTGAAAGTTTCTTGCAAAAAAAAAGTAAAGTTTTCAGTAAGTGGTTCTGAACAACTTTGTATGTACCCTTGTGCTCTAACAAATGTGTTGAGTGCATTTTCTTCCTCTTAAAATATTTAGTTCAGTGGAATGTTCCCAAAATTTGGAGGTACCCCCAGTGGAGGTGGAACAAAGTAAAGCAGTGTTTTTGATAACCTCTAAGGTTTCCCACATATGAAATGGATTATTGTATAAAAAAAAACATTTCATTGCAAAGTGGCAGATGTTTTGGAACAACCCATAAATAAAAGAGAAAAAGAGAAAAGGGGTCCTCTACATGTCTGAAAATCAGAATGTGAATATCTTGATGCACAACAATAGGTATAATTTTATATTGTACCTATATATGAATATATGATGAGTCTATTCATTTACTTTTTGGCAGACCTGCCCCAGAAACACCGACCAGGGTTGGCTGGGCAGATATCACTTGTTAAATCCAAGAATATGTGATATGTAACTGTAGCAGTAAAAAGTAATGATATTGTAAGTTTCTCTGCCTTATATACCAGTAGTGTGTTTTCTTTCCTTTTAAGGGTAGATTTTTTACAGTTATTACTATGCACCCTATAGAATCCAGTGTTTTATGTGCAGAAAACTGCCAGTAGCTACTGGGAAAAACAAAAGTCATCTTCCTTTTTTGGTTGCACAGTGATTTTTCATTTTCCCAGAAGATTTCATACCCAGTGGCTTAAAGCTGCATGGTGAAAGCAAGGTTTAGAACCAGTCTAAACACCAGGGGTGCCAGTGTTATATTATGAAACCAGAAGTTAAATTATAATAAGTCCTTCTATCTCCTACCTCTTATCCAGTTCAGGGTTGTGTGGTAGTTTATCCCAGCTGACGTGGGGCAAGAGGCAGGGTACGCTCTCGACAGGTTGGTTATCAGAGAGATAAGGAGAGACAACCATTCATGATCACGCCTTTGGCCAGTGTTAGAATCACCCAGAGAGAGCCCACACAGGCATTTCTAGGACCTGTAGATCAAGTGTAGGTGTGTGTGAGTGCATGTGTGTATACACAAGACAAACAAGACAGGGAAGCAATGATAGAGTCCTTGAATTATAATGCTACTCTAGATTATTTCAGTATAGAAAACAACAAAGTTACTTCAAGCTCTACTGTGGGCCAACTCCTGAGGAGATTATTGACAGAAAAATAGGTGTTTTCTATCTTGTAGTCAGTTTTCCTTTTACCATTTTAAGTTTCGTGGTTTTAGTTGATATTTTTTTTGTTTATTATCTGATTCCCACCAGCTGTGCCAGTTCCACCTCACTCTGTCATGGCAATTAGAGACACAGACACCTCTGTGCTGGTGCAGTGGCAAGAGCCCAAAGACAAAAACGGCATCCTGGGATATTATCTGTACTACAGTGAAGCTGGCAAACACAACTGGAAGACAGTTAACAACAAGCCCTTTGCTAAAAACAGGTATGTGGGTAAAATGTTAGTATGAATAAAATTAAGTTATAGTGACAGTCAAAATGATCTCATTTCATAGGCCATTTCCAGATAATTATAAGTGATATGCATGATAAATAAAGGTTATTATAGTTAACAAAAACTAATATTAAAACTCACAGTGGATATAAAAAGAAATTGAATTAAATTAAAATAAAACACAAACTTTTTAAGTGTAAACAGATGTTTCTTTAATTTAGCAGAAACACTGAAAATAACATCAATATTACTTTCAGATTTCTTTAGTCTTACTTTTAGCATTGGTCAAATTTGTTATGACAGCTTGTCTGGTGAGCCTTTGATGGGAATATTTATTGAGGCTTTAGACACCTAAGAGACTGCTTTCAAAAAGTTCTTTCTTTTCATTTTACATCTATAGTAATTGTTCTAAATCCTGCCTCTGGCCCACCTCACATGAATACTTAAAAAGACTAAAACTACACTGAAATTAGACTACAACTAAGTATGTTCAAACTGCAAAAGCTAACTGAAATCAGCAAATCAACTCTGGAAATGAACTGAATTAAAAACATAAAGTCAAAAAGAAATAGAAATGAATATCATAGAAAATGCACAACTGCAATATATGTGATTTGAACATAATCTCTCCTCAGGTTTACAGTCCATGGCCTCAAGACTCGGAAGGACTACGTGTTTAGAGTAAAGTGTGTGAGCCGAGCAGGAAACAGCAGCTATTCAGATGAGTCTCAACCCATCATGGTCAAATCAGCCATTCGTAAGCATGCCTGCCAGACAAAAACATAAAATACTAAATATTTTGTAAATATTTTGTAATTCTGTTATTGAGCATCTAACTCAGAGCACTCACACTATATTATAATGTTTAAATGGCAGTGAGTGCTGAGTATGTTCAGGGGTTTCTTTGGTATACAGTTGTGATATGCATATGCTAATCATAGGCATGAATGTCATAATAATTTGGAGATTTTAATGATTTCTTTTAACATCTGACATAATTCAACCTGGATATTTGACCACTCTTTTTGGCAGAATTGGTGGAGTTTAAATTGGTTGGCTTCTTGGTTTTTAAGTGGAGTTCACAAATTTTTAATAGGGTTGAGGCCAGGGCTTTGAGAAGGCCGTTAGTGAAGTGTAAAGTTAGCCTAAGGGCAGCTACACATTTCAGTTGATCTTCAAGGTGTTGATTTTAGAGCAGGGTTTTCTGTCTTAGTCAACATCCTCTCCATGGTGATGTAGACCTCCAGCAGTGCCAGCTCCTGTGGCTTGAGACTCGGTGGTTCCTGGGTTGTCTTGAACATCCCAATCAGTTTCCTGTCACCTGAAGGTGACCGTTTGAGTCTTCTTCCAAGCAAAGTGATGATTCATCCAAATGAGTTGTACTTATGTACAGTTGTTTTTACTGATAATCTTAGAATCTGTTGCAGTTGTTTACAAATGGCTCCTTCACAACTTGTTTAAATCTGCAATTCTGCTTAGATCTTCACTGAAATCCTCAGATTTCCCCATGGATCTGATCGGTCAATTGAATAAGTGCCGTCTAATAAATCATTTTCAATGTTAGAAAAGAGAAACTGCCAGCTGAAGTCAATCAAGATCAATAACGTGACGTTAATCGGCCTTTGTATTGTCATTTAAAAAGACACTGTAGAACCTTCAGCACCACTTATTAAAAGATTTAAGTGAATGTATGTGTATTTTTCAGCCTCTATGTATAATTTTGACCATGTGTGGATTATAGAAAATCCAAAACAAATTCAAACTTCTGCCCTCAGTTATTAAAGTTCTATGCTGTGAAAACACTCCACTCTGGATTTCTTTGACCTGGTCAATCATTAAAACACCAAATTATCATGACATTCATGCCCATAATGTGTGTTTGTAAACTTCTCATCACAGTTAAATTTTTTTTTTTTTTTGCTTTTTCTCAGCTTTCACTCAGTCTTGGTGGAATGGGTTTTTGTTTTTCACTGGTAGTTTTCATTTGCAGCCTCACGAGTCCTCCCCGTTAATGCATATGCACTGTAAAGCAGGACAATGAAAGGCTTCCAACATTCACCCTACATTTGTTATTTGGTGTCCTCCACATAGTTGCAGCATTTTAGGTAGTGCAAAATCATTTTTAGGAAATATTTAACAAAGAAGGCAGAGAAATCAAAGCTTGCATTAATATAGCACATCACTGTTCACTGCTCTTGTTATCATATCTAACGGAAATTGTGATCCTGTCACATAACAGTCTATATGTTTTGTCAAGTAAGCTCTACCAAATGACTAATCCGGTAGAGACTGACTATACATGAAAAGCCACTGACCCTTCTTGCAGTCTCAGATAATATGCTTTCTGCAGCCTGCAGTATAGTAGAGTTATGACTCATTTCGCTTGGCACTCACTGTCAGAATAATCTCACATCTATTCTGCTACTCTACCATTACCTGTGGGATAATAGCTTGAATCCAATTCTTTGTGAGGAATGCATTTTTGTCAAATAGAATATGAGGTGAATATTTATTTCGTTATCATTGGAGAAAGTCTAATGTAGGCGTAGAGTTGTGAGATTGAAAATTTGGACAGAAGCTGTTGTCGGCCAGAGAGTTATTGGCATTTTTTGGTCTATTTAGCAAGAAGGAGTGCCTGCTGAGACTTTCTCATCTATATGTATTTTTTTCCCCAATTCCTTCTGCTTGTCCAGATGTTCCTTCTGCTCCCTCTGCCATTGTCCTTCTGCTATGCACTGGGTCAGAGATGGTTTTGGGCTGGAGGGCTCCGTTCTCTGACGGGGGAAGCCCTGTACGTGGCTACTATCTGGACCAGAAGGAAAAGGGCATGGAAATATGGAGAGAGGTCAACGTCAAACCTGTCAAAGAGCGCCAGTTCAAGGTGGGTAATACTGAAAGTTTTGGACCATTTCTCTGAAATTTAAGTGCTGACTTAGGTGATGGTCTGGTTACAGTTACAGACACAGGCACAGTTTTGGGATTTCAGTGAAATGTCTGCTGTCAACCAGACTGGCACAGAAAGCAGAGCAGACTTTGCAATGCAGTTTCTAAAGAGACCATTTTTCTCCATTTAAAATGATAAGTTAACATTAGAAATTCTTTATTTAACCCATTTTGGGAAATTCCTATGTCACAGGAGAATATAGTATTATTATTATTATTATTATTATTATTATTATTATTATTATTATTATTAATAATAATAATAATAATAATAATAATAATAATAATAATAATAATAGTGTAAAATATTTTTTAAAAGAATATATGGACTGGTTCTTGTATAGCGCTTTTCTACTCTACCAGAGCACTCACTAACCCATTCATCTCAACATTTTATTCCACAATTAGATGGATGCATCCGAGTGCAAGTTGGTGTTAGTATCTTGCTCAAGGATAGTTGGCATACAGCCTGAAGCAGCCAGGGATCAAACTAGCAACCTTCCAATGCATAGACGACCTGCGCTACCTGTTGAGCTACAGCTACCCTGACAAAGTAGCAATGTCAATACTTTTTGTAAATGAAAGGAAACATGATTACGTGCCAGACAGATATGTTGGATTGTAGTGTTATTGCATTTGCTTATCATCGTGGCAGCTAAGCTAAATCAGTCTGTTAGGTAAGGGGTGCGGCTGCTGCCTGTCCAGCAAGTGCTGTGGAAGGTGGTCAGCACTATCCATGATGGAGAGCAGTTTGTTCAGTGACCTCGTCACCACCACAGCCTTAAAAGTGTCCAGTTTACAGCCAGTCACAGAGTCAGTCTTCCTGATCAGTTTAGTCAGTCTGTTGTTGTCACCAGGTTTTACGATGCTTCTCTAGCAGACCACAGTTAAGCAGACTGCACTTTCCACAGCTGACTGATCTCCAATATTTTGCTGTACATGTTGAAGGATCTCAACTTCCTTGGGAAATAGAGCTCATCCCCTTTTTATAGTCAATTGCTGTGTACAGTTGTAATTTTTTTAAATTAGAAAAATGTCAAACTGTTTGGATGGATTGCTTTTAAAAATGTCAAGACATCGGCGTCCTCTTTAGCATGCGGCACGATTTAGCACCAAGATTGGTTCAACACTGATTCCAGTCTTGTCTGTGCTAATTAGCAGCTAAGACAGTAAGCCTAGAGCTTTAAGGTAGAATGCCAACATGGTAAAACGTGTACCTGCAAAACAGCAGGCTGGTATTGTTTTCATTGTTGTTATTATGATATATTCATACAGTCATCAAACATTGTACAGTTAGTATGGACAGCATAAACAATACAAAAGTGCTAGCGTTATGCAGTGTTTCCTTATGTCAGCAGAAAATAAGTTTGCATGTTTTCCACTTACTGACAGCAGCCGAAAAACAAAAAACATGCTGTTATACTTTGGATGAAAATAAAAAAAAAGAATAAGTGCACGGAGAGATTTCTAGTCACTTGCTAGTCCTTGAATTAAGGACTTTTATAATAATAACAATAATAAAAGTTATTTCTGGATTTTGCAGTTGCCTCTAAATAATGGCAATAACGGCCAAAGCTCCCTCATCCGCACTGGCTGTGTCACTAGGCAACAAGCAGTGTCCATGGAGACCCAGAGGAAAGTTAAATCTTTAACCTGTCTCAGAGAGATTACAGGTGCTCTGTAATTAGACATTGTGCAAATGTGTTATGTGTGAGTGGCTGTTTTTAGCTCCTGGGAAAAACAAAGACAAAGCCAATTAGAACGAAAATGACTGTGCCACCATAAATCAAGATTAGATCCGCGTGTTGCAAAGTGCAGACTTTTGAGGATTGGAGACCCCTTTTGCTGAAGAAGAAACCCTGTGATGAGAACATGCAGCGCCCCCTTTTGGACTAAACAAGCCTTTTCAACATTGCATGTTCAAGAAGCACAGAATCGGCGTGAGCCTTCATTTGAATCAAGTTGCTGGCTTCCTGGATGCAAATTAGAGTCATTAGAACATCGATTGTGCTGCAATTTTGAGCTCAGGGCTGCTTTTCTGTCTGGAGCTGTGCTCATGATTTTGGTTTGGAAGCTTCTTTGCTTTAGCTGTCACAAAGGACCATCAGGAGCCCATTTTAGAAGACAAAAACAGACTTTAACCTCCTGTTTTTCTCTCACTTAACTAAAACGAGTACACAGATTGCTCACTTAAGTAGAAGTATCAATCAAATACTGTGCAACTACTGTAACAAGTGAAAGTTCTTCATATAAAATCCTACTTACAGTACAGAAGTATTATCATATGCATATACTTACCAGTTAATAAAAGAAAAAAATCACTTTTTTTCCAGAGCAGATGCTATTTTGAGTGACACATTAACACTGCTTTGTTAAGTCTGATGCATAAATATATATTAATTAATCTTTTGCTGTAGCTTGCTTGTTATAAAGTATAAATCAACTTATACTAACAGGGTTCTCTGTGAGCCTCAAATTGATATTTAAATATAACCATCAAAACTGTCTAGACTGCTTTTTAAGATAAAATGATAAAAATCTGAAACAGTTTTTTATTCTTTCTTTTTTAATGAAATATCTTTCCTAACCTGCAAAATAACAAAACAAAAAAAAACTTCAGATGAATACAGTGGAATAGAAAATATGATATTTTACACCTAAAATGTAGAGAAGCTGCAAAAGAAAAAATATGGATACATTCAAGTCTAGGTGAAGTACAGGTCATGTTTTCAGCCTTTCATCATCCAACCTTGCAGATGCTTTGCTGATAAAACTCTCTATAAAAAAAGGTGTCCCGCTGGAGGATGGAAAATAGTTCTTTAATAATCACATGCATCCTGTTTGCCATCTAGTGGATGAAATTTGCAGTCATTACTTGGGATGGGCTTTATCTCAGTCTAATACCATGATTGTTGCTCCACCTGAGTGTGGTTAGAGCGGGATCGTTAGTTAATAAAGGAACTTGCAGACTGTTGCAGGCTGGATTGTCCAGAGAGCATTCTGGCCATGAGCACAGGGCCCATGCACCATCGTGCACAGGGGTCTGTAGCTTGATGATCCGAGCATGGCAGCAGGTGTCGGGTGGCGTATTTTAGATACAGTGAAGAAAGCTCTCCGTGGTTGTGTCAATTAGTTGTTGGTGGAGAGCTGAAAGTAGAAGCAGAGGTTCACAAGTGTTCACAGCGCCGATAAGGGCCTTAAAGTCTAAGTGGCTGTGAATAGAAAGATCAATGAGGCGATCAATAAGGCTGATTCGCCTGTCTTTCCAAAGCAGAAGTGTCTGGGGACAGGCTGCAGAAAAATGCTGTGGCAGCATCTCCAGAGAAAATATGTCGTAAAATGCCTTCCTGAGTCAAGAGGCTTTAACTGTTCAATGAGGGAGCTTTTTGTCCCTGCTTGATGGGACATCGTATCCATGTTTTCAAGTACTTGGTTTTGATTTATATGAATAAAAGCTTGAATCACTGTTTGTGCCAGATAAATAACACTACACTGATGTTCTTAGAAACAGTATTAAAATAATTTAGAAAATCAATTTAAGGAAAACAAAAACAAATACAGCCTAATGGCAATACTCAAGTAATATGGCAATAATAAATTATGTATTTACCAGTTTCATGACCAGGGAACAGCTTTGCTTTAACAATTGGGAAGATCTGAGTAATATTACAACTCAGTATTACAATAAGGTGCCATAAACTAATAGCAATATTTAATACCGGGGGGGGATTTAATCACTCTTTTACCCCAAGACACAGGTACATTATGAAGTGTACTGTAAATGTTTCTGCAGGTTTGCAACCTGACAAGCGGACATTTCTACCAATTCCGTGTGTTTGCTGCCAACATGGTCGGCATCGGGAAACCGTCTGAACCCAGTGAAGCTTTCCTATGTGAGAAGTGGACGATGCCAGAGCCAGGTGAAATTAAATTTCCGTTATTCATGCTTTACTTTTAAAGTGCTTAAATGTTTAAATCATCAATTCTGCACTTTGTTTTGCTTGTCGCTGGTTTATTTATGTGAGCAACCCTTTCACGCATGAATTAGCCCATTGAACAATACACCCCTAACTTAATTAAAGACCCTAAACACTTCTTCCATCACAACACATATAGTTAGTGACCCTTTTTCATATAATACCATTTATATTGGGATACAATGCAAAGGTTGACCATAAATTATTTTTGAAGTGGAAATTAACTGTAACCATGTCATGTTTTTTCAGCAGTCTGTAAACATGTTGATTTTATCTCTGAAGTCAGGCATCTCAACATGGGAGTCAATGGGGACTGAGTCACTTTTGAATCCATTAGTGGAACTGCAGCTATTAGAAGCTTTTTGGACCTGTCTTTGTTATGAACAAAATGTATTCTTTATTTATTTTAAAGAGGATCCAGCTTACTGAAATAAATAACTCTGTTTATATGAAAATGTTAACAAAAGCTTTTGATCAGTGCTCAAATCTATGTTCACTTTCCACAATGTAATTTGCATGTTGCACTGTAACTGTAAGAACTTAAATATTAAAAGTTGTTTGTTACATTTATACACAAATCTGTTTTATCCCCTGAGCTATGTGCCTCCATCAGTACCCTCCTGGCATTCGGTTTCCTCTGTTTGTTGACCCTGGCTCCTGTGACCATCTGAGACCATCCATCAACTTGAGGGCCCATTTATATAAATCAGTGGAAGTGTGTGTGTGTGGTCACCACACATACATACATATTTTGGTTTCAGAATAAAATGTGCTTATTTGCTTATTGTGCCATTAAAGCGCAGGTCAGTGGTCAAGTGAAAACACAGTATCTACAAAAACAGCCTGTGGTTAGATTCAGTTAGTGGAATTCATTATGTGTTTATCATCTGTGGCTTGTGCTCAAATATTGCTATGGATGGTTGTTGGTATCCCAAAGCAAGACACTGAAAACACTACAGAAAAAGTAGGAAAAAGTCACTGAAGCAATAAATGACTAATGATGGAAATAATGTAGTATCTATCTTTTTGTTAAATGAAATCAGTTAAAGTTTTAGCTTTATGTTTTGACTCATTCTTAATGGAGTAACAATAAATAATAATTTTGTTGTTTTCTTACTTTTGATTGACGTTGGACTGATGTGTCACCCACAGGCCTATTTAAAGCTGATGGTAGACTCTACCATCAGCTTTGCATGATTCAAAATAACACTTATCTTGTACTTGATGCTGCCTCTCAGTTTATCCTCCATCTGAAACAGGCCAACTCAGCTTCCTTTCAGTCTTGTGATTGGCTGCCCCTTCCAAATAAATGCTTGGACATTTAACAGCTGTGGTACGTGCAGGCCTGAAATGATTATTCTCAATGCAATAAAACAATTCCAAGAGTAGAAAATGTTTTTAGAGCAATCTGAAGCCTGTTGGCTACACTTAATGCAGGAGAGATGCATTTTCAGCGCTGAGCGGTGTCTCCAGGCATTCCCTTTAGGTTACCTAGAGTCCAGAGTCGAGGCTCAGTAGATATCCCAGCCACTCTGACTCTGCTCATATCAGCTTTGTGTGCCATTAATATTGAAAATGGAAAAAGGCGCTCTCAAATGTGCCACTTTTAAAGCGCAGCTCGTTAATCTTGGCAAATGGGCTTTCCTCTGTGCCATTAATGATTTAAAAGTGACCCAAAATCATTAAGCAAATTAGCTACCACATTCTGGGATGAAGTCAGTCGGGGTAGATTAAGGAAAGTCATTGTACTCATTTTGACTTTATTGTTATTTATAGTTTGCTCTGTAATGACTTTCCACTGTGACAAAGACAAGCTGTTTTTGTGTCTGTGCACTTTTACCGAACTTTTCTGGCCTCACATTGTTGCCCTGTGTTCAAAGTCCATGATCTGTTCTCCTCTTTCTCAGGCTGCCCCTACGACCTGGAGATCAGGGAGGTGAGAAACGGCTCCCTGGTGCTCTTATGGGCTGCTCCACTGTATGAAGGACGAAGCCCCGTCGCTGGCTATTTGCTCAAAATCAGCCAGGGTGACCAATCAGAGAACTGGACTGCTCTGAGTGAAAAAACTATTTCTGACACGCATTACAAGGTGAGCGAAGTATAAGCATGTTCAAAATTTAATCAGGTGACAGGGCAAGCGATGACGGTGTGGTTTAGCCTATGACTGGATTGTTATCAGTGTAAAAATGATCTCTGACCTCCATACCAGAATTTCATTACTTTGTGAGTCTGGGGGTAAAAATGTTTAAATGATTGTGATGAATTATGACAGTGACTGTTAAATATTTGATGTGTTTCTAATGACATCCAGGTGTCGGGACTTCAGGTGGGTGAGACCTATCGTTTCCGTGTGTCGGCTATCAATGAGGCTGGCGTGGGTCATGCCTCTCTGCCGTCTGAGCCGGTGATAGCTCAGACACAACCAGGTAAGCTTCTAGACAAACTATACAAATTAAAATTCCTATGTGTATGTAATAATAGGAAAACTGCACACTTGTTTGTTGTTTTTGATGAGTTTTTAAAAAGGAACAAAAGATCTTAGCAAAGATCTCAAATTCGTCTGTCAGATATGAAGGAGGAGTCAGGAGATGGTTAACCCAGCTTAGCATTAACACAGGAAACAGGAACAGCTTTAGCTCTATACAACAAAGCAAACAAGTGGATTTCCTAAAAATAAATCACTAAAAATACATTTTATTTTCATTTTATATCCAGCAAAACATGCAGTACTTTACACAGAGTTCCTTGTAATTTGTTTAAGTAGACTTGAGCTGTAGCTCTAAGGCTTTGTGGAAGGACAGTATATGACAATTATGTCCTTAAAAAATTAGAAAAGTCCAGCAAAGACCTGACACGGCCGGAGAGATGGATCCACCCTTTCATTTGATCCTTAAACCGTTTCAGAAATTACTCAATGAAAGAGTGGCTGTCAGAACTCATTTTTAAAGTCAGAAAACAGGGAGAAAAGACGGAGAAGTGCCAAGAGCTTGTTAAATTTGATTCACATCACGCCTGATTTTGATCCACTAAAATTATAGATTTTGATGGATTTTAGTGGTAAGCTACTCTCAGCTGCTCTCTTATGCTCATGGGGTTGCCACAGCAAGTAGCTAAACATATTTTATTTGACAGATTTTTATGCCAGATGTCCTTCCTTATGGAACCCCCAAGGGGTGTATGTCTCGTCCCAAATTCCAACTGTGATTTTTCATTTGTTAGGCTAATGTGTAAATCACTGCACTTTGGAACCACCATGGAGTGTCTGATTGGCAATAGCTTAATTTTTTCAGCATGACAATGATCCTGAACAGAATGCCAATGCTGTGAAAGCACACCTGGACAGGAAAACACACAGTGGAACACAGTCATGGATCAGCCCTCCCACAGCCCCGACCTGGACATTATTGAAGCAGTGTGGGATCATCAAAAGGCAGCCAACATCCAAAAAAGAGCTTTGAAAGTCACTATAGAAGTATTCCTGAAGTCCACTTAAAGAAAGCACACTAAAGCTTGCTTAAAAGAGAATAAACATTGATTTTTCAGGCTCCCTGAAATTGCACAAACTTTTGCCTTATCTAATGTGTTTCCATTTATATTCACACATTTCAATACATTCATGCCCTTATTTCTCATTTTCCTTGCAAAATATAAATGAGGAATGGACCAAGACTTTTGGATAGTGTTGTACACCCAAGCAGTGAAAAATATGCACTATCCAGCATATGCACTATGTTCAATTTGGTGCCACTAAATGGACTATTACTTATATAGTCGTATGCTGCTACAACACCAGAAGCACTGTAGAATAAAGTGAAATACACGACCCCTTCTAAGCAGGCTTCTCTTTCTCAGGCACCAAAAACATTGAGATTGGTGTGGATGATGATGGCTTCATATTTTTGGGATACGAAGCTGCTGAGATGAACGATGAGAGCAAATTCCTCTGGAGCAAAAATTACACAGACCCAATTGGTGCTGGGAGAGTGAGAGCAGAAACCAAGACAAATAGGTAGGTTTTTCATGTGCAATGTGGAGCAATCATTATTTTTTCTCTGAAAATGTCTAACAGCATTTATGAACGGGAAAGTGTGTTTGAAGTTAAAAAAAGGTAAAAAAGACTCGGTGCATTTCAGTTTCATATTCAAAGAACCACTTGATACAACCGAGGTATAAAAAAGAGCATCGCTGTACACACAACACCACGAGGCTTGAACCAGATAGGCTTCAAGTAGGAGAAGACCACACCAGGTGCCACTCGTGAGAATAGGAAACTGAGGTCAGGACTCAAACAGGCTCAACATTGGAAGACAGAAGATTATGAAACAGTGTTGGTCTGATGAGGCTGGATTACTGCTGCGATATACAGATGGTGGGTCAGAATTTGGCATGAACAGCATTAGCCCGCCCATCTTCTGATAGCTGCTTCCAGTAGGACATCACGCCATGTCACAAAGCTCACATCATCTCATTCACCAGAGCTCAGTTCAATAGCGCATGTTTGAGATGTGGTGGAATAAGACAGCTTCAGCATCTCTGTACATGCATCCGTTTGTTTTTCATTGTCTGTCAGGTCAGTCCTCACCTTCACAGACCCCTCTGAGGAGGACCTGGGTCTCTACACAGTGAACATGAGCGACAACCCCCAGCAGTCGTCCAGCTACGATTTCACAGCTGAAGGTAAAGTGGTAAACTTGCGAGCACCCCATGCCCCTTTCTAAATGTAACACTCATCAGAATGAAAAATGTTCAGTTGTCTCTTGCGTTATTGAAGAAGCTGACGGCAGCAGGAATATACAGAGCCTTTAATTTTAAGCTTTATCAAGCTTTTCTCGCAAGCGAGTAATTATTCTGCTCACAGCCGCTTCCACAAGGTCACTCGCCCAGCAAAGCAGATGGTCTCAATCGATCTTGATCTTCAACTATTGCACTATTCACTAGTACTTTGACAATACAACTGCATTATGTAACCAGTGTTCAGATCAAACTATAATTAACCTTGAGTTTCTGTTGGACTTTTTTTTTCCAGATCTTGAACGGCTCAAAGAACTCAGTTGGCAAGTCAGAAATCCGCGTACGTACTGCTAAGACATTATAATATATGAGGAAGAGCTCACATTGTGCTATCAGCTTATTTTAATCACTGGAATTAGTGTTATTAGTATTTATTCATGACATATTGATCACTTAATCTGCCTTTAATTTATCTTTGGCAGTGATTGCACTGAAGTCGGCCTGGCAGGTGGAGGTTTCTGAGAAAGGCAGTGTACGGCTTTGGCTTCAAACTGAGAGTCTGAGTAATGCAGCTGAGCTCCGTCTAATCTTCAATGACCGGGAAATCTCCAGCACGCCGGTAAGAGCCACTGATCTGGTTATCCTGTGTCCTTGCCAATTTGAGAGTTGAGGAGTTCACAAACCCTGAGAAATACTACCATTGCTGACCTTTAAATGGTTAAGCGTTGTTAATGTAAGAATCTGCCAATGGGCCACTTTTTAAGCTGCTGAAGGTTACTCTATTAGTGTTGAACTGCAGTTTATATCACCTGTGCCAGGTTAGTTTTGGGCCAGCCCACATCAATATCTGAGGAATTCGGTTTGACAATCTGCCGAAATGAGTGAGTAGAGGTCACTTGTGATCTCGTTTGTCTAGGAAACATCTTATTTGAGTGAAGTGACTTGGAAATATTTGCATGAAAGCCATAATAGGAGGTCATCACATTAAAATAAGGTGCTTCATCCTTTACGAAAGATATCGGTATCCCATAATCCAACACAGCAGACCCAGATTAGAAATGAAGTCTAGTCTAAGTACAGTTGGATTCTCTGCACATTCAAGACTCTTCTGTGAAGTCCTTAAATTTTTTTTGCATCTTTGTTGACACACCTCATGACATTTTCAATCAGGATCAAGACGTGATTGGGAAAAGGAAGGAGGTTTTTGGACAGTTTGACTAAAAGCTCAGTGTTGTCATGAGATTTTTGAATGATTTGGTTCCATATTTCTGGGCGTGTAAAACAAACTACCAGATATGAAATGCTGAAACATGTCACTAATTACACAGTAATTTGGTCATGGTTTAAATTAAGGGTTATCTGTGATGATCTGTGATGCTGTACAGACATGCTTGTTCACACTTTCAAATTCTTCAAGTGGCCACAAACCAGATTTACAGCTTTCCGTTTCTGCTACGTAATATAGAATACATTTGAATCCCCAGGTAGTGACATCAAAGCTTGCTGAAAATTCCCCCCTTTCATGCTCACGACGTGGGAAATTTGCAGATGTCATGAAACCCTACCGGGCGAAAATAATCAGGTGTAGGTGCAAGCATCTGTGTTTATGACAAGTCAGTGTGAATTCAAAACAGCAATTACTGTTTAAACGAACATCCTGAGATGCAGGATGGTGAGGCTATCAACAAAGATGAAGAGCAGGTGTGCGCGGCTACAGACAGGCCTGGAAGCTGTGCTAATTTTACATAGTCTAGGAGAAAAATCAGCTCAGGTGAATGTGGGGGAAAGAGCCAACATCTGGGCAAGGCACATGAAACAAATTTGGACAATGTTCTTCAGGAAAATATAATTTAGGATAGTAAATCTGTAGTTAAAACAATAACATAAACTAATGTTACCTTCTAGTGCAAGAAGAAATAGCTCTTTGAAATTTTGAAATCTGGTATATTAAGAAAAATGTTCCTTTTTCCTTCCTATGACACAACTAGTTGAAATATATTACACTCACCCGACAATTGATTAGACTCACCTGTCCATTAATGCAAATATCTAATCAGCCAATCACATGGCAGCAATATACTGGCTTTAGGCCTGTAGACATGGTCAAGAAAACCTGCTGAAGTTCAAACTGAGCATCAGACTGATGAAGAAAGGTGATTTAAAACCCTTGTGTTGTTCTCAGGTCGAAAATGACCCCAGGTGTATGGCAAACAAGCGTATGGGAATCCCGAGGACATTAAGTGACTTAGAATGTGGCCATGATTGTTGGTGCCAGGCAGGCTGATTTAAGTATTTCAGAAACTGCTGATTTACTGAAAGTTTTCTGTGCAACCATCTCTAAGGTTTGCAGAGAATAGTCCAAAAAAGAGAAAATATCAGTGAGCGCCTATTCTCTGGACTAAATACTTGTCAATAGCAGAGGTCAGAGGAGAATGGCCACACTGCTTTGAGCTGATAGGTTGGCAACAGTAGCTAAAACAACCACTTGGTACACCACAGCCTACCTAAGAACACTTGTTGGCCATGTCCTTCCCTTATTACAGCAGTATCCTCTTATGGCTCTTTTCAGCAGTTCTCTCTTTATCTCAAGCTGTTTCTTAAACATGATCATGACTTCTCTGTACTTAAATGACCTCCCCAGTCACCAGAGCTCAAGCCAATAGAGCACCTTTGGAATGTGATGGAATGGGAGATTTACATCATGGATGTGTCGCCAACAAATCTGCAGCAACTGCATTATATGGACCAAAAGCTCTGAGAAATGTCTACAAAATATTGTTGAGTTTATGCTATGAAGAATCAAGGTAGTTCTGAAGGTGAAAAGGAGCCCAACCACGCACTGGCAAGGTCCAGTTAATAAAGTGCACAGATAGTGTATATCCACACACATCCATTTTTTAACTATTTATCCATCCAGGGTCATGGAGACTTGGACCTTATGTCACATAAGGGTCAGGGTTTAAAAAGAAAGAAAGAAAATTTCTGTCTCAGTAACTATTTGCAACAAAAACAAGGAAGCAAAAAAGCTATTTCAAAAAGATCCTTACCCTATTATTGATAAACTAATGTAATGTTACTGTAATGTAATGTAATGAGAGACCAAATATGGAAAATGTAAAAGTGCAATTCAAAGTCAGACCGCCTAAAATAAAGAAACATTATAATCATAAAGGAACATAAACTGAATGTGAACAAACTTATATGTGTTGTGACACTGAGCACAGAATAATCAGTGCTGCCATTGTAGTTATTGAACCGTGCATTGATGTGTGCACAGAGAGAAAAACAAATACAAGGCAGCATATTTATTGCGGTTTCACAACTCTGTCAGCTACATTTTCTTTGCCCTGGTTTGTTTGCCGCTGCTTTATATTCAGCAGCTTCCATTTATCGCTTGTATTTCATTTTCATTTATTCCATTATTTCCCAATATCAGAGTTCCATCTGAACAGCACTGATTACACATTATTTCTAAATGATCACAGCTGAGGTTTGTGAATTCAAAAGCCATTTAGCTGATTAGGGCCCTTAGGCTTGCCATACATCACAAATCACATCCACCACTGAGGCCTATCAACATGCAAGGCATACACTTATCTTGATGAGCATAAAAGCCGTGAAAATGAGCTCAAAGGCTGTTTTCTCTGTGTCACTGTTTGTTTGCGTGTTTGCATGTGTTATAGAAAAAAAGAAGTGTTTCATCTTCAGTGTGCACATGGCATTTCAGATGCTTTTATGTGACTGTTTCATGATGTATTCTCTCTGTACGAGGAGCCATCTATAGGGTAGTTGCAAGCAGCACGTTCACCTGCCATCTGGGATCATCTGAGCTGATGGGTGTGCTGTATGTGTGGCAACATTTGTTTGCTTTTCTGCAGCACCGCAAGATCAACTTTGACAAGGCCAAAGGTTTGGTGGAGATACTATTTGATCAGCTCTCTCAAGAGGATGAGGGCTCGTACACGGCACAGCTGAGAGACGGCCGCGCCAAGAACCAGTTCACTTTGGTCTTTGTGGATAAAAGTAAGTCATTCTCTCATATTAAGTGAGTAGTGCTAAATCTGAGGACCGATAAACAAGGAAGAGCTGCACAGAAAAGCAGGCATGTCACAAAAGATACTTAATGAATAAATAAACACGCTACTGCAAAAAACCCAAAATGCAGCCTTAACTAAAATACATCTCCCTCCCTTAATAATTTAGAAACACAGAAACACACATAAAAGGGTGAAAACCATTCAACAATAATACAAAAATAATGATGCAAACATCTCAGATAACTTATATTATTTGCAATGCAAAAATAAAAAGCTCAAAAAAGCTAATGGGAACTGTTGATTCCAGATTTTCTCTTCACTTTTACACCACACCCCCACTCAGTGAGTTTTACCCTCATGCGCAGGTCATCGAGAAGTGGAAGAAAATGGAAAACTTGTTGAACATGTTGGTTGTGGAGAGAAATTGACGTGCTATGATCTGAAAAGGTGGTGATGCAAAAGAGCATTCAAAAAAATGTCTGCTGATATTGTTTCGTGCAGCTTTAGGTGATTTATTTAATAGTGCTTAGATGTAAAAATTGGATTTTATTTGCTGATGTGTGCCATGTGTGTCTATATTGATAAAGGATATATAAACACAGATATTATATTCCTTACAGCAGAGGTCCCCAATCTTTTTTGCGCCACGGACCGGCCTTTAAGGTGTCGCGGATAAATACAACAAAATAAAACTAGTACCGGTACCGAAAAAAAGAAGATTTATTCCTAACACACGTGAAAAGACCCAGGAAATCCAAGTTAACGATAAAAACAATAACAAACTAACGCTGAAAACCGATAAAAACCCTGAAAACCATACATTTCACACCTGAGCCTCAACTCTCGCGGCCCGGTACCAAACGACTCACGGACCGGTACCGGTCCGAGGCCCGGGGGTTGGGGACCGCTGCCTTATAGTATAAATACAACTTCAACAGGTTGAAATCACTTCTCATCTGATTAAGTGTCATTTCGATCTTGTTTGGGTTCATTCTTGCACTCAGTCTGACGCTGTCTGTGTCTCTGTCAGAGTTTCGTGAGACGCTGGCCTTGGCTGATGCAATCCGACATGACAACAAGAGGAAGACTGGTAAGAAATCTTCCACACATCAAAAACAACTAATGCAATCAGAGCCGACAGTCAAGGACCATCACGACAGCCAGTGGCGCAGATATTCTATGATGATTGTTTGCCCTAATGCTGAGAAATGTCTTTGTGAACTGATCTTATTCATTCAGTGATGCCTTGTTGCTTTAAAAGACTTTTTTTTATCTCATTCCAAGGTGAAAGCTAATAGTTGCAACAGGCGTTCATAATCGCTGTATTGATGAAACATATTAAAATTAGAGAGTTGCATAGAGAGAGACATGAAGCTTCCTGTGCCGCTGAATTCTCTGTTTTCATCACCTGAGCTCTGAGACCTGATACGAGAGGTTCTGCTCTAAAACTCTTTTGTGTGTAGAGGCCAATGTCCCAGTGTCTGTTTGTGTAAACAGAATATCTCAAATCAAATCCACTATTCAAAGTCCACGTGAGACCCAAAGTCCACAGAACTCGTTCTGTCTATTACAAGCAGAATACTAAGCTATAAAAGAAAAACCAGCTGGGGAAATCTTTCCTGCAGTATGTTTCCTGATTAAATCATACCATAATTCATATTTCAGACACCTACCACTGTGCGTGTACTGAACATACTGTTATGAATGATGTGTTGGATGGATAATCATTTATTTTGTTTTCCAAGGTCCTTATTTCCAGGAATTCTTGTCCTGGAGTGTAAATGAGGATTGTGAATTAATTTTGAAGTGCAAGGTACTTTTATATTTTTACATATTATATGTCCGAATACTGACATATCTCATTTATACTAACCACCAGAAAATAGTGCTACTATAACCATTTTAGTAGTATTATGCTAACTCTGTTATCACTTATTGACTAATGTTTGTCACATCAACAATTTTAAGTCTGAGCTGTTCCAAGCCTTCTCGTCTTTTTCTTTCTGTCATTCCACTTTAATCTGTCCAAAGAGGCCTGTTTCATCAGTTAGCTGATGAATGGTTTTCACCTCGTAGTGATTAATAAGCACAATGTGGACAAAAGTACTGGGATACACAGGAGTTGCTAGGCCATGGAAACACATGCAATGAAGCTCCTAATACAGAGTTTTATGCTGATGTTGATGCCAGAAGAGGTTTGAAACTCAGTTGTTGGGTCAGTAGGACACCACGTGCTTTAATAGTTAGTTTCTTTGGTTCCTTTAAGCTTCCATGTTACAATAATACCACTTACAGCTGATTGTGTTATATGGAAGAAAAGTGAGGTCTTTTCTTCCACAAAGGCAAAATATATGGCTAGGTCCCTATATTATATTTTCATGTGGTTCAAAGATGTGGCTCAATACTTTTGTCCATAAATTGCAAATGTATTAGATCATCACCCAATATAAGTTTTATGCCACAGCTGCAGCAAAGCATTTTCCTGTAGATCTCCATCTACCAGTCTGTGGAAGCTCTCAAACTAAAATGATATTTTTAATGCTATAATATAATTCTTGTTGTTATTCATGAATTTTCAGAATTACTGGTTTTAGAAAAAAAGCTTAAAAATTGTTTTTTTTTATTAAAATGCCAAATTACAGTTATTTACTTGCATTTCTGAATGAAAAAAATCATTTTAGTGGTTGAATGTTTTACTTTCTAATTTCAAATGTGGGTATGAACATAAAATTAAACATATAAATGGTTTATTTGCCAAATAAAAAAACAACGATTTTTAGTTTCAAATGAGTTTTTGACAAATTTTTTGAATACTTGTGTTTTCTTGTTTTTGCGATAAGTACTCTACTACATTTGTTAAGCACTGTATTTGCTCTAGTGCAGATGTAGCCTTTGATAAATTGTGTGCCTACCTCCTGGATCGTGTTCTTCATTTGGATAGATGTTTGTTTGGATGAGGTCATTTTTAATCATTTAAAGGATTCAGTGATGAACCACCTCTCTGCCTTTTAATGTGGCTGAATTCACCAGTGATCATTCTTTGTTTGGTTTTTTTTATCAGAACTAACTGAACTGTTTGTCTGGCCACATTGGTTGTTCTTGTTTCTCTGTAGCAGACTTGTTTTATTTTTGCATTTTTGGACAGCCTGTTTTACTTGAGAGCTATTTTGGCCAAATGTTACAGACTTCATAGCCACAGCTTCCAAATGCAAATGTGAAACTTCTTATCGTCACCATCTTTTGTATTCTCTTGTGAAGAAAGAGTGAAGGAACATTTCAACCTCTGCAGTCCCTGAAAGTTTATCCAATTTCTTACATTAAAACTGAAATTATTTAGGCACATAATTATCTTCCTATAACTCTAACTTGAATGGATTTTGGCAGTCTAGAGTGACTGAAAAGAAATGTGACAGTATAATAACATATGAGCCTCCTTGTAACCCAAAGCTAAAATACTAACATAACCCAAACAAGATGAAAGGACCCACAATTTTTGCACCAGCTTTTGAGAACACTTTGTGCTGTTTTTACAGGTGTTGTTTATCTCTCTTGACGCAGGTGACAAATGCAAAAAAGGAAACATCTCTCAAGTGGTTTAAGGATGGTTTGGAGGTGACTCAGGTTGCGTATGATCCATCAACAGGGGTCAGCGTGCTTACTATCCCACAGGTATGCATAATGATTGTGTCCTGTTCTATTTTCAGATAAGGCAAGTATGAATCATCACACTGTAGCTGATGTAGAGAGCGAAAGGAGATAAACAGAGTGACAGCTGACATTTATAGGATTAAGTCTACATGAGTCTTAACCTTGAGATGAATCAAGATTCACCTTGAAGTGAGCCTTGCCCTGGAAATGCCTCTTAATCAAATATTTGGTTCTCACAGATATCACATACTAAATGGTGAATGTTCTGAATATGTTTAACTTTTACACAGTAGATGATTTTTTCCCCCCCTCAGGTTACAAAGAAAGAGGCAGGCTCGTACAGAGCTGTGGTGTCAGACGGGAGAGGAGAAGATGTGAGCACCTTGGACTTGCTGGATGAAGGTGATACTTGATTTT